>NC_138980.1:180827590-181505090 GCF_964341445.2 Mesoplodon mirus
ACCACTTCTCCCTGGAGTCAGGGAGGGATAAGCTTGACACCTGGTGTCCACTTACCTATTTCTCAGAGCTTCCCTTTCCAATTTGACAATAAACGAACACATGCAGTAGCCGTTGCCTGATAAGGGTCCGGTTACCAGGGACTCGTACCCCTCAGGAATGAGGCCCTGGTTCATGCTCCCAAGTTAACCAACAGAGATGTCAGCCATGAGGGAGGGGAACCTAGGATGGAAAGTGGAGGGAGACATGGGTATCACGGTGGATCGCAGACTGGCTGTCTTGGTGGGGCTAAGTTCATTCCATTCAATATCCTCTGCTGCTACCCCAGGAGGAGAGGCACCCAGAATCCTGGGTGGACTGCTCCCAGAACTCACATATACTTGGCACATCTGAAGGGCTGAAGTGGTACACTCACAGGGATGCTGGGCTGCACCTCTCAGGTCCTGTCTTCAAACCAAACATTTATTCCCCTCACTGCTGAAAAAGGATTCGGCCAGTAGCACCTCAGGACTTTCCCCAGCTGAGTAAGCCACCTTGCTTCAGGGCCAGCTGTCTTCTTGGGGCAGCCCTCCAACAAAGACTGGTAAAGGCACAGAACCTCTGTGCCTTTACCCCAGCTCTGCATCACACCTAAAGGCCATCTCAGACACCAAGTCTGTTTCCTGTCGACTTGGAGGAGATCTGGTTGTGTTGCATCTCAGCTCAACTCCTCCCTCTGCCCAGTTCTGTTTCCCTCCTCCCCATTCACAGAATTGATCTGACCGCGACTCCCTAATCAACTTCCTGCCTTTCCATCCCTGTTTCCTAAGTTGCTTCCCAGTGCATCCAACGTATGCATAAGGGTGATAAGGAATATCTGATACAAATGAAAACATCTCATTCCTGGATGGGAAGCATAATAGTTATAAATCTTTAATTCTTTTCTAATGAATTTATGGCTATGACATAACCACTTCAAAAAACCTAAAAGGATGTGTTTTCTAAAATATAATTATACAATTCATTTTACAGAGGAAAGAAAACTGAGACAAGACAGAGAGATTACAATTTGGGGTATGGGAGAAAAAATAAGTTAAATTCCCAACATGCACATATATGCACATATACACATACACAATTTGCAAAGGGATTAACTATTTAAATGTTACATGCAGAAAATATCCAAAAACATAGAGTTTATTTATTAAAACTTGGAGTTATGGAAAGTCAATTTAAGCATGCAACCAAAGGCTGAAGCTATAGAGCAAAAGATTTAGACTTGTCTACAGAAATTTGTAATTATTATGTGGTAAGATACTCCAAAAACAAATAGGAAAACAAGCAGTATCTGTGACTTTTAAATCTTAGCATCCTTAAACACACAAATAACTCCTACAAATGATATGAACGACAAACCCCTAAAAATAGTTAAGAATGAGAATAAGCAATTCAGAATTCAATAAATAAATATGGCCTATATAGTCAGGCTGGAAATTGATTAATCTCAATGTTGGTCAAAGGGGTGCAAATTAAAATATAAAAGTGAAAACATTGCTGCCTCTCAAATTGGAAAAGGTTAAAACTATGAAAATGTTCAGAATTGTCCAGTTCAGAGATAAACATAGCGCTCATAATAAGGTATAGACTTTTGGGAGGATGGTTCAGTGGGTACAAAAGAAATAGAAAGAAGAAATTTTATATCCATCTGTCTCAGGGATGTTTGATACAGCATTGCTGAAACCTTAAAACAAACTAATTACCCAATAATAAAGAAATGGACAGGTAAATCATGGTATCTACATCGTGAAATGCTACAGAGCCATTTCAAATAGCTTTGTAGAAAAATATTTAATTTCATGAAAAAAGTTCATACTAATTTCTTAAAATTAGATTTTAAAATAGCATGATATCAGTTTTGTAGAATTGGATGACTTATCAATAGTAAAAGTAATCTTTCAGGAGTAGTGTTATGTAATGGTATGGTTGTTTTTCACCCTTGTGTTTCTCTGCACTTTTCAAAGGTTTAATAGTAAATATAACAATTAGTTGTAATACTCATTAGATATAATATTTATAGAAATAATTAAAAGAAGGTATAATAAATGCAAAGACAGTTAAGACAATGTTTTTCACTTCTGACATCTTTAAATAAGACATTTGAATGCTTAGGCACACAGCACATGCTCCCATATACTCCATCTCCCTCAAAGCCACATCCAGAGGCAGCTGAGGCTGGTCTGGGAGTTCTCCAGGCTCCTGTAGTCTCCTCCCTGCTCCCCCCACCCCAATAATTCCCACTATGAAATCAGTCTCTCATCTGGTCTTCTGCGTTCCATTGACTTTCTGGGGTGCTCCTGTGTGTGTCCAGCACCTTCCTGGGCATGCCTGTTTTCAAGGGTCTCCCTGTCCCCTCACTCAGCTTCTCCTCATCCCTAGGTCCTCATTACTGCCACCAGGTGACATCCCACGACCAGCCCAGCCTCAATGATCCCAGGGACTGTACACACTTGGCAAAATTATACCCAACTGAAAACTCATCTCGGGGATACCTCACTGTTTAATTGGTCTGTTCTCTTTAAGCCTGCGTGAACACTACCCATTCTTCATGACAAAAACCTCAACTGGAGGACAGGCTCTTCGTCCTGGGGTGAGGAGAAGTGCACTAAACTTCATGGGGGTCTGGGTTCTTCGTATTACTTTGGGCCTCTCTCCTGGTTCCTGAGTCACAGATTCAGACCACATCACTTGTTCAGAAAGTGATGAATGAGGGTTAAACGCAGGTGTGCATGTTTACTGTAAGCTCTGCACACAAGATGATGTAAGAACCCCTGGAATGGGTCAAATTATCTTCATTTTACAAAGGAGGAAACTGAGGCATGCTCAGAGACTGAAGGATGTCCAAGTTCACTCTGCCAGGGTATAGTGGGCTCAGGGGGTCCATTTCTTAGATAAAGAACCTTCACAAAACAACACATGTTTCTCTAAGCAGCAAGACTACAATAACCTCTCCACCCCCATTTTATTTATTTGCTTGTTTGTCTTTTTCCCCCAGTTTTTGAGTCAGCATCCCTGGCAGGGGCCTGAGTCTTCCACTTAACAGCTAAATTGGGTGGTTAACATGTTGGGTTTCAGAAGACAGCGCTGAGGAATGCGGCTGAGTGCACTACTGGTTTCCAATGACAGGGTAGCAAGGAAAGCAGGAAGTGGAAATGTGGAAGGTGGACAAGGGGAGTGCAGGACAGTGTGGGCGGCTGTGCAGGGTCCGTCCCCTTCAGAAGAACGGGAAGTGACTGTAAATGTTCCATGTGTGCAGCTTACATGACGTTCTCTTCTCTGACAGCCACCCCAATGTTTTTGTTTGAAATTTCAGTCATCTGCATTCAACTGTCTACTTTAATGCAGAAGAAAATCTCTTATAAATGCAGCCTGGAGCTACGAGGCCCAGGCAAAGCACAAGGAAGAGAAGCAGAGAGCCATACGCTACTGGTTACGTTAAATGAAACTGGA
Organism: Mesoplodon mirus; assembly: GCF_964341445.2. Lineage (NCBI taxonomy): Eukaryota > Metazoa > Chordata > Mammalia > Artiodactyla > Ziphiidae > Mesoplodon > Mesoplodon mirus. Next base: position 180,831,075 of record NC_138980.1, read on the forward strand.
TCAGAATCTCAGGGAAATTAGGTTTGTCTGTATTTACATCATTTTAAAACTCAATTTCGAAATCAAAATTTGATTACTACTGTAACCGCAATTCTGAGTTGTCATGATCCTTATGCACAGAGGTGTGTGTGAAAGTAAGGAAGTGTGGATTGATGATGATAATAATAATCCGTTTATAATCACACACATGAACACACACACACACACCGAGCATCTACCTATTTGTGTCAGACTTTCTTCTAGGTGTTACATTTATAGAGGGGAGATTAGAAAGACTAGGTCTTGACTCTAAGAGTATTTTTTCATTTGTTTCCCCCCTTTTTGTTGCATAATATTTCATTGAGGTGTACAGTGAAAAGGGCAGATCTTAAGGGTACCGTCTTGTGGCTTTTCCAAGTGGCTAAACTCTGTACTCCCCTTCCCCAACATAACACAAGATCGACCACATTCCTCCATTTCGGAAAGTCATCTCACTCCCACAGAGAGAGACCCCTCTCTGATTTTTACCTCCACAGGTGTATTCGCCTACCCTTGAACTTTGTAAATAGGAAATAATCCAGTTGGAGCACTTTCATGTCTAGCTACTTCCACTAAACATGATGATTTCCAGATGAATATTTGCCCAATTTGCTGTGCCTTTGCCCAATTCAGTACTTTGCTCTTCTTGCCGCTGAGTAATATTTCACGGTGTGTGTATACCAACCACACTTTGTTTCTCCTTTCCCTAGCTGATGGATAGATATTTCAGTTAATTCTAGTTTCAAGTTATTATGGATAAGCTGCCGCGAGCATCTCCACTGCTTTGCCTGTCCTTGTGGAGAGCTGGAAATACTTCTTCACCCCCCGCCCCTGACCCATCATCAACCCTCAGACAAAGACTGACTGCTCCCTGACAGGGGGGAGTGTGAAGGTCCAGGACCCCGCCTGGAGCTGGGATAGAGCGCCCCCTGGGATCCGTCTCACCTGCTCTCCCAGGACAGAGCCCCCCTGGGATCCATCTCACCTGCTCTCCCAGGACAGAGCCCCCCTGGGATCCGTCTCACCTGCTCTCCCAGGACAGAGCCCCCCCTGGGATCCGTCTCACCTGCTCTCCCAGGACAGAGCCCCCCTGGGATCCGTCTCACCTGCTCTCCCAGGACAGAGCCCCCCCTGGGATCCGTCTCACCTGCTCTCCCAGGACAGAGCCCCCCCTGGGATCCGTCTCACCTGCTCTCCCAGGATAGAGCCCCCCCCTGGGTTCTGACTCACCTGCTCTCCCAGGACAGAGCCCCCCTGGGATCCGTCTCACCTGCTCTCCCAGGACAGAGCCCCCCCCTGGGATCCATCTCACCTGCTCTCCCAGGACAGAGCCCCCCTGGGATCCGTCTCACCTGCTCTCCCAGGATTTCTCCAAGATCCCTCTGGCTTCGCTCCTCCCCTTTCCTGTCCGGCTTCCTCCAATCTTACCAGCATCTTACAAATCTTTACCTTGGAGTCACTGCAAGGTACCTGACCTGAGACACCTGGTATTAAATATACACCACGTGCCCTGCACCTTGCTAAGTGCCTTCCATTGATTATTTCATTTAATAACCACCACAACCGATTCCATGATATCCTGTTAACAATTACCTATTGAGCTTGAGGCCAAACTGCCAGTGAATTCACAGCATGGAGCTGGAGAACTCCCTAGCTCCTTCCAGACATAAACCCTCCTGAGTCTGAGACTCTGCCCTGAGGCGTTGACCATTGACTCCAGGAGAGAGTGCTCATACTCATACGCCAATTAGCATGCAAGGTCAACTTTTAGTTTGTTTTCCTAATAAATGCCTGGGACCCTCCCAAATGCACAATATACTAATCATTTAAAACACCATTAAAATCAAATGTTAACATAAAAAATATATGCTTAGTATATTTCCTTTTTAAATATACAGTGAAATGACTAAATTTTTAATATTTTTGAGTTAAAATATTTAGATAGTACAATCTTATTTCGAATATGTGAATTACTAATATCTACCTTACATTGTTGTAAGACTAAATAGAGTATAAATGGAATCATACCAAAAAAATCAGATGTTTAATTACACAGTAGTATACTTTCAATTAAATTAGATAACAGATAACTTAAATAAATTACAAAAAACTTTCCTTTCTCTCCATTACAAAAACAGAAACTGGGTTTTAAAAATTTAAGGAAACTTCTGAGGCTCCCCTGGTGGCGCAGTGGTTGAGAGTCCGCCTGCCGATGCAGGGTACACAGGTTCATGCCCTGGTCCGGGAAGATCCCACATGCCGTGGAGCGGCTGGGCCCGTGAGCCATGGACGCTGAGCCTGCGCGTCCGGAGCCTGTGCTCCGCAACGGGAGAGGCTACAACAGTGAGAGGCCCGCATACAGCAAAATAAATACATACATAAATAAAATAAAAATAAAAAAATAAAAATTTAAGGAAACTTCTAAAATTGGTATGATTTTCTATCAACAATGTCATCTAAGTCATATTCACCTACCTGTTACCTTAATCAATGATTCACTTATTATAATTTGCTCCTAAGTGCAGCTGTTTCAGAGCTGAGCTTCACTTATGGAGGACAGTGGTTATAGTAAATTCAAGGCAATTGTTTTCTGGGACAGAGGAGGCAGGAACTGGAGGGACCAGAAAGAGATTCTAAAATTGGGCTTTTCATTTTTATGACCACTGTTCTTGGATTTTCCTTAGGCAAAACAGATCTTAACCTCTCTTAATTAAATTACTTATCAAATACAAATAACTCACAAATTCACATAGTAAAAATGGGATAAAGTCAGCCCTTAATATGAGCTGTAGTCCTAATGTCCCTTGCTCAAAAGATATTGGAAAGCTTCAAAAAAATAAAAATTACATAGTTGGTCTATTGATAATTTCATATCTTTTAGTATTGTTTTTAGTTCATCTTATGATATTCTCAGACAGGCAATAGAAGATATATTTTCTATGGACAGTGTTACCTGTGTGCTTCTCACCTGTGCTGTGTGCAGCTCCAGGCAGGTGGGACAATGGGGCTGGGGACCCAGCCTTGGGCAGTCATGGTTGGGAGTCATACACTGGCCTTGGCCTAATGACCTATGATTCCTTCAGAGTCAGTAACAACCTGCTAACATCTGCCAACAGCTGCTCTCCAAGGGAGACCCCTGATGAGCCACCCCTCCCTTGGGGGGTGGTCCTCTCCCACACTGAATCTAGAATGACCTGGTCTTTGCTCTAATAAAATGCTGACATGACTTTGCCAATTCTGGACTCGGACCATAAGAAGTCCTAACAGCTTCCTTGTTTAAGCTCTGCTGATCCCTGACCTGCCATGTAGGTAACCCAGCTGACCTGCTGAAGAGAACACGAGGACAGATCCTGAGGAGGAGACCAAAGGGAGAGAGAAGACCTCAGACTACAAGTACATATAGAGACTGATCCAGCATCACAGCTGAGCCCAGCTCCTCATGTACCCCACTAAGGCACGAGTGATCCATTTGGATATTTCAGTGCAAGATTCACAGGAGGCCCTGCCGCCTTTCCTGACCCCACGCCTCTGTCCACAAGTCCTTGCGGGGGAGGGCTCCTATCAGAGGGCTTGGCTGAATAAAAGACAAATTTAGACGAACACTTTACATTTTCCAAGGTTTTGGTGAGCACAGTGGTTTTAACCCCTATGGGTTCAAATGCCATCAGCCAGAAATGAAAGAAGGGCATATATTTTAAATGAAGAACATGACCAAGAAGAAAGAGGACAACGTCTGTGATACCTAGAAGGTGTCGCTCTTTCCCATGTCCCTCTTACTGACCCAATTTAAGGAGCAGTCATAAACAAACACATTCTCTTTATGGGCTGAAAATGAAGAAGGCTGTTATTTATGGATGGAAACAACAGTTGGGGGGTGGGATTTGGGTAGGTCAGAAAGATATCTTGCTCAGTGTGAAGTGAGTCATGGGGGCTGGGCTGGGCAGTGCATGGTTCGTGGGACTTATGGCAGGGCCCTCCCACCCTAGGCAGGTTGGGAAAGGGAGTAAGGCCACCACTGAGTGGGGTCAATCGGCATTAATAGTCCATGGCAAACAAGATCAAGGGGCTGCCCTGGAGGTGTGGGCCCTGAGAGTAAAGGTACAGATGTGAGAACAGCTGCAAAAAGCAGCCTGAAGATGGAGCCATGGAATCAACATGGGCTGGAACAGGACCACAGGATCCACGCATGCTCAGTGTTCAAAGCAAGGCACAGTGGAGGCATAAAAGGCCAGCATTTGGGGTAGGTAAGGAAACGACCTTTCACTGTCAGATACTAGACATCTACAAAGAACACAGGGAGTCTGAGTGTACTTGCATCGGGGCCAAGAAATAAGACACTGGGTGAAGAGTTTGAGAAGGAAGTGTTCGTTTGCTAGGGCTGCCACAGCAAAGTACCACAAACAGAGTGGCTAAAAATGTTAAATGTTAACATAAATGTTAATGCTAAATGTCAGTGAGGTAGAATTTTATTCTCCTATAGCTCTGGAGGCCAGGAGTCCAAAACCAAGGTATCCATAGGGCCTGGCTGCCTCTGAAGGCTCTGGGGGAGAATCCTTTCCTGCCTTTTGCTAGCTTCTATGGATGTAAGAAATTCTTGGCTTTCTTTGGCTTGTAGATGCATCACTCCCATCCCTGCGTCCCTCATCACGTGACCTTCTTCACTATGTGTGTCTCTTCTCATGTTCTTATAAGGATATCCATCATTGGATTTAGGGCCCACCCTAATTCAGTATGACCTCATCTTACCTTTTTTTGTTAACGTCTTGGAGTATAATTGCTTTAAAATGGTGTGTTAGTTTCTGCTTTATAACAGAGTGAATCAGCTATACATATACATATATCCCCATATCTCCTACCACTTGGGTCTCCCTCTAACCCTCCCTATCCCACCCCTCTAGGTGGTCACAGAGCACCGAGCTGATCTCCCTGTGCTATGCAACTGCTTCCCACTAGTTAGCTATTTTACATTTGGTAGTCCATGCCACTCTCTTACTTCATCCCAGCTTACACTTCCCCCTCCCCCTGTCCTCAATTCCATTCACTACATCTGTGTCTTTATTCCTGTCCTGCCACTAGGTCCTTCAGAACCTTTTTTTTTAGATTCCATATATATGTGTTAGCATACAGTATTTGTTTTTATCTTTCTGACTTACTTCACTCTGTATGACAGATCTTAGGTCCATTCACCTCACTACAAATAACTCAATTTCATTCCTTTTCATGGCCGAGTAATATTTTATTGTATATATGTGCCACATCTTCTTTATCCATTCATCTGTCGATGGGCACTTAGGCTGCTTCCATGTCCTGGTTATTGTAAATAGAGCTGAAATGAAAACTGTGGTACAAGACTCTTTTTGAATTATGGTTTTCTCAGGATATATGCCCAGTAATGGGATTGCTGGGTCATATGGTGGTTTTATTTTTAGTTTTTTAAGGAACCTCCATACTGTTCTCCATAGTGGCTGTATCAATTTACATTCCCACCAACAGTGCAAGAGGGCTCCCTTTCCTCCACACCATCTCCAGTATTTATTGTTTGCAGATGTTTTGATGATGGCCATTCTGACTGGTGTGAGGTGATACTTCATTGTAGTTTTGATTTGCATTTCTCTAATGATTAGTGAAGTTGACCATTCTTTCATGTGTTTGTTGGCAATCTGCATATCTTCTTTAGAGAAATGTCTATTTAGGTCTTCTGCCCATTTTTGGATGGGATTATTTGGTTTTTTGATATTGAGCTGCATGAGCTACTTGTAAATTTTGGAGATTAATCCTTTGTCAGTTGCTTTATTTGCAAATATTTTCTCCCATTTTGAGGGTTGTCTTTTCATCTTGCTTATGGTTACTTTTGCTGTGCAAAAGCTTTGAAGTTTCATTAGGTCCCATTTGTTTATTTTTGTTTTTATTTCCATTTCTCTCGGAGGTGGGTCAAGAAGGATCTTGCTGTGATGTATGTCGTAGAGTGTTCTGCCTAAGTTTTCCTCTATGAGTTTTATAGTGTCTGGCCTTACACTTAGATCTTTAATCCATTTTGAGTTTATTTTTGTGTATTTTGTTATGGAATGTTCTAATTTCGTTCTTTTACATGTAGCTGTCCAGTTTTCCCAGCACCACTTATTGAAGAGGCTGTCATTTCTCCATTGTATATTGTTGCCTACTTTATCAAAAATAAGGTGACCATATGTGTGTGGGCTTATCTCTGGGCTTTCTATCCTGTTCCATTGATCTATATTTCTTTTTTTGTGTCAGTAGCAGACTGTCTTGATGAATGTAGCTTTGTAGTATAGTCTGAAGCCAGGGAGCCTGATTCCTCCAGCTCCATTTTTCTTTCTCAAGATTGCTTTTGCTATTCGGGGTCTTTTGTGTTTTCATAAAAATTGTGCAATTTTTTATTCTAGTTCTGTGAAAAATGTTATTGGTAGTTTGATAGAGATTGCATTGAATCTGTAGATTGCTTTGGGTAGTAGAGTCATCTTCACAATGTTTATTCTTCCAATCCAAGAACATGGTATATCTCTCCATCTGTTTGTATCATCTTTAATTTCTTTCATCAGTGTCTTATAGTTTTCTGCATTCATATCTTTTGTCTCCTTAGGTAGATTTATTCCTAGATATTTTATTCTTTTTGTTGCAATGGTAAATGGGAGTGTTTTCTTAATTTCAATTTCAGATTTTTCATCATTAGTGTTTAGGAATACAAGAGATTTATGTGCATTAATTTTGTATTCTGCTACTTTACCAAATTCATTGATTAACTCTAGGAGTTTTCTTGTAGCATGTTTAGGATTCTCTATGTATAGTATCATGTCATCTGCAAACAGTGATAGCTTTACTTCTTCTTCTTTTTTTTTTTATGGTATGTGGGCCTGTCATTGTTGTGGCCTCTCCCATTGTGAAGCACAGGCTCTGGATGTGCAGGATCAGTGGCCATGGCTCATGGGCCTAGCCACTCCGCGGCATGTGGGATCTTCCCAGAGCAGGGCACAAACCCGTGTCCCGTGCATCGGCAGGCAGACACTTATCCACTGCGCCACCAGGGAAGCCACTCTAGGTGTTTTTCGATTTCCTCTTTAATTTCTTCAGTGATCTCCTGGTTATGTAGTAGTGTATTGTTTAGTCTCCATATGTTTGTATTTTTACACGTTTTTTCCTGTAATTGATATCTAATCTCATAACATTGTGATTAGAAAAGAAATTTGATATGATTTCAATTTTCCTATATTTACCAGTGCTTGATTTGTTACCCAAGTTATGATCTATCCTGGAGAATGTTCCATGAGCACTTGAGAAGTAAGTGTATTCTGTTTTTTTTTTTTTTTGGATGGAATGTCCTGTACATATCAATTAAGTCCATCTAGTTTAATGTATCATTAAAGATTGTGTTTCCTTGGGCTTCCCTGGTGGTACAGTGGTTGAGAATCTGCCTGCCAATGAAGGGGACATGGGTTCAAGCCCTGGTCTGGGAAGATCCCACATGCCGCGGAACAGCTAGCCCCGTGAGCCACAATTACTGAGCCTGCACGTCTGGAGCCTGTGCTCTGCAACAAGAGAGGCCGCGATAATGAGAGGCCCACGCACCGCGATGAGGAGTGGCCCCCACTTGCCACAACTAGAGAAAGCCTTCGCACAGAAACGAAGACCCAACACAGCCATAAATAAATAAATAAAATTAAAAAAAAAGATTGTGTTTCCTTATTTATTTTCATTTTGGATGATCTGTCTATTGGTGAAATTGGGGGGTTAAAGTCCCCTACTATGTTGGGTGCATAAATATTTACAGTTGTTATAATCTCCTTGGATTGGTCCCTTGATCATTATGTAGTGTCCATCTTTGTCTCTTGTAATAATATTTATTTTAAAGTGTGTTTTCTCTGATATGAGAATTGCTACTCCAGCTTTCTTTTGATTTCCATTTGCATGGAATATCTTTTTTCATCCCTTCACTTTCAGTCTGTATGTGTCCCTAGGTGTGAAGTGGGTCTCTTGTAGACAACATATATACGGGTTTTGTTGTATCCATTCAGCCAGTCTATGTCTTTTTGTGGGAGCATTGAATCAATTTACATTTAAGATAGTTATCGATATGTATTTTCCTATATTACCATTTTCTTAATTGTTTTGGGTTTGTTACTATAGGTCTTTTCCTTCTCTTGTGTTTCTTACCTAGAGAAGACCCTTTAGCATTTGTTGTAAAACCTGTTTTGTGGCTCTGAATTCTCTTAGCTTTTGCTTGTCTGTAAAGTTTTTAATTTCTCCGTCACATCTGAATGAGATCCTTCTTTGGCAGTGTAATATTTGTTGTAGGTTTTTCCCTTTCATAACTTTAAATATGTTTTGCCACTCCCTTCTGGTTTGTAGAGTTTCTGCTGAAAGATCAGCTGTTAACCTTATGGGGATTCCCTTGTATGTTATTTGTTGCTTTTCCCTGCTGCTTTTAATATTCTTTTCTTTTATTTAATTGTTGATAGTTTGATTAATATGTGTCTGGTGTGTTTCTCCTTGGATTTATCCTGTATGGGACTCTCTGTGCTTCTTGGGCTTGATTGAATATTTCCTTTCCCATATTAGGGAAGTTTTCAACTATAATCTCTTCAAATATTTTATCAGTCCCTTTCTTTTTTCTCTTCTTCTTCTGGGACCCCTATAATTCAAATGTTGGTGAGTTTAATGTTGTCCCAGAGGTCTCTGAGACTGTCCTCAATTCCTTTCTCTTTATTCTGCTCTGCAGTAGTTATTTCCAGTATTTTATCTTCAAGGTCACTTATTCATTCTTCTGCCTTAGTTATTCTGCTATTGATTCTTTCTAGAGAATTTTTAATTTCATTTATTTTGTTGTTCATCATAGTTTGTTTGTTCTTTAGCTCTTATAGGTCCTTTTTAAATGTTTCTTGTATTTTTTCCATTCTATTTCCAAGATTTGGATCATTTTTACATCATTACTCTGAATTCTTTTTCAGGTAGACTGCCTATTTCCTTGTCATTTTTTTGGTCTGTTGGGTTTTTACCTTGCTCCTTCATTTGATCTGTGTTTGTCTCTCTTCTCATTTTGCTTAACTTACTGTGTTTTGGGTCTCCTTTTTTCAGGCAGGTTCGTAGTTCCTGTTGTTTTGGTGTCTGCTCTCTGTGGCTAAGGTTGGCTCAGTGGGTGTTGTAGGCTTCCTGGTGGAGCAGACTGGTGCCTGTGTTCTGGTGGATGAGGCTGGATCTTGTCCTTCTTGTGGGCAGGACTATGTCTGGTGGTGTGTTTTGGAGTGTCTGTTACCTTCTTATGATTTTAGGCAGCCTCTCTGCTAATGGGTGGGGTTGTGTTCCTGTCTTGCTATTTGTTTGGCAAAGGGTGTCCAGCACTGTAGCTTGGTGGTCATTGAGTGGAGCTGAGTTAGCGTTCAGCTGGAGATCTCTGGCAGAACTTTCACCATTTGATATTATGTGGAACTGTGAGGTCTCTGGTGGACCAATGTCCTGATCTTGGCTCTCCCATCTCAGAGACACAGGCCTGACACATGACCAGAGCACCAGGACACTGTCAGCCACACAGCTCAGAAGAAAAGGGAGGAAAATAAATAAATAAATAAATAAACAAAGAATGGAAGAAAGAAAGAAAATAAATACAGTTATTAAAATTAAAAAAAGTAATAAAAAAAGGAAAAAAGAAAGAAAGAAAGATAGAACAGAGCAATCAGGCCAAAAAACAAAACCATGAATGATAACAAGTGCTAAAAACTATACAAAAAAAAAAAAAAGAGAGAGAGAGAGAAACTGACAGACAAATCCCAGGACAAATGGTAAAAGCTAAGCTATATAGAGAATATCACACAAAGGAGCATACACGTACACACTCAAGAAAAAGAGAAAAAGGAAAAATACATATATATATATATTGTTGCTCCCAAAGTCCACTGTCTCAATTTTGGGATGATTTGTTGTCTATTCAGGTGTTCTGCAGATGCAGGATACATCAAGTTGATTTTGGAGATTTAACCTGCTTCTCCTGAAGCTGCTGGGAGAAATTTCCCTTTTGCTTCTTTATTCAACAGCTCCTGGGGTTCAGCTTTGGATTTGGCCCTACCTCTGAATGTAGGTCGCCTGAAGGCGTCTGTTCCCTGCTCAGACAGGACAGGGTTAAAGTATTGGCTGATTAGGGGGCTCTGGCTCACTCAGATAGGGGGAGGGAGGGGTATGGAATGCAGGGCGAGCTTGCGGCAACAGAGGCCAGCATGACGTTGCAAGAGCTGAGAAGCGCCATGTATTCTCCCGGGGATGTTTTCCCTGCATCAGGGGACCCTGGTTCTGGCGGGCTGCACAGGTTCCCAGGAGGGGATGTGTGGATAGTGAACTGTGCTTGCACACAGGCTTCTTGGTGGCTTCAGTAACATCCTTAGCATCTCATGCCCCTCTCTACTGTCCATGCAGATGGCCGTGGCTTGCACCCATCTCTGGAGATTGTTTAGGCAGTGCTCTGAATCCCCTCTCCTCGCGCACCCGAAAACAATGGTCTCTTGCCTCTTAGGCAGGTCCAGACTTTTTCCCGGTCTACCTCCCAGCTAGCTGTGGCACACTAGTCCCCTTCCGACTGTGTTCACGCAGTCAACCCCAGTCCTCTCCCTGGGGTCTGACCTCCAAAGCCCGAGCCTCAGCTCCCAGCCCCCATCCATCCCGGTGGGTGAGCAGACAAGCCCTTCAGGCTGTGAGTGCTGATAGGCACCAATCTTGTGTGCAAGGGTCTCTCCACTTTGCCCTCTGCACCCCTGTTACTGTGCTCTCCTCCATGGTTCTGAAGCCTTCCTCCCTGCCGCCCACCCCTTATCTCTGCTAGTGAAAGGGCTTCTAGTGTGTGGTAACTTTTCCTCCTTCACTGCTCCCTCCCACTGGTGCAGGTCCCTGTCCCTATTCTTTTGTCTCTGTTTTTTTTCTGTTTTCTTTTGCCCTACCCAGGTACGTGGGGAGTTTCTTGCCTTTTGGGAAGTCTGAGGTTTTCTGCCAGCGTTCAGTAGGTGTTCTGTAGGAGCTGTTCCACATGTAGATGTATTTCTGATGTATTTGTGGGGAGGAAGTTGATCTCCATGTCTTAGTTTTGCACCATCTTGAAGGTCTGGTCCCATTCACCTCATTTTAACTTGATGACATCTGCAAACACCATATTTCCAAATAAGACCACATTCACAAGTGCCTGAGCTTACAACTTTAATATATATTTTGGGGGTGATATATTTTTGTTAGGCGAGTGGTGGCTGTGATACTAAAAGGCTTTTGTTAACCTAGTGGTCCCAAAGGGTCATCAGAAGTCATTCTCAGACTAAGAAATAGTTTAATCAAGGTCCTTCAGCAACCATCTGAAGTGAGTTCCCTATTTATTCAAGATTTATTTTATATCATAAAATATTTGTTGTTCTCCTAAAGTGAATACCTAATTCTCATTAAAATCTTCTCAGTACTTTTTTTTGGTGGGTTGGGGGGGCATTGTGGATTACTTTTCCTTGAATTTAGTTATATTTGTGCTATATATTTGTAAGTATATATTCACTTGTTACTTTTATTACAAAATTTAAGACATACTATATTAGTGGCATTATCCCTTTTTTGTCAAATGCATTGCAGTACTTTTTTCTATCATTATTTGCTTCTTGAATTTGTTCATGGAATGATTTGCAGCACAATGATTGTTGTGGTATATTAATCTAGATAATCACTCTTATTTAGGAACAAATTTCACAGACCAAAGTTATTTTTTAAGTGTTTATTTCTTTATGTAACAAATAGAGTGTTCACTCAGTATCTTTTTCTAGAAGGCAATTATTTTAAAGACCACTTATTAAATCATCTCTATGTTGCCCTTCCTCCCTTGATTTGTAATTCTGCCTTCATCATATAATAAATTACCATATGCATTTGGTCTATAGTTTGGCTCTCTTCTCTCCTACATTGATCCATCTGCTAATTCTGCCTTAGTACCTACAGTTTTAGTTACTGCTGCTTTTCTTTACATTTTATTAGTGAGTGGCAAGTCCCTATCCTTATTACTTAGGTCAAAATTTCCCTGGCTAGTTCTGAATTATCCAGATGATTTTAATTATTTTTATCAACTATCAAAAATTATCAGAATTCTGATTGAAATTGCCTTTTATTTACATAGATATCTTTAACATCTTGATCTTACTTGAGATTATAAATTATATTCTTAATTTATTCAAAATTAATTTCAGTCTGTAAATTGTTTTATAAGTTTAACCCTATAGCTTCTTTGTATATCTGGTTATTTTGTAGACTTCAGAGAAATTCTGTACTATTTTGGTTCATATAAATAGCATGCTGAAATTAAAATCTAGGCCTTCAGGATTTCAAATATCTGGGTCTAACATGTTCAACTTCCCTTTTATATGGAAGGTGATGATGGGTCAGTATTAACAAGATGTATTTCACTGAAAGGATCATGTTATAAATTTATATTATCATTTCCATAAAAGAAAAGGTCAGACGAAAGATTGAAAGTGTAATAAAACAGTATACTTTTACAAAATATTTCCTTAGGAATGCATTTTTAAGAAACTAATTCAAAGAAAAATCATTCAGAGGTTGAAAACCTATCAGAAGAATCAAGTAGTTATCATATAACAGAATGCATCCCTAGTCTCAGGTATGGGAAATCATGTGACCAGAGCAGAAAGGAGGGGATTCAGTCATGTGACTTACTTCATTTCTTTGTGACTTAATGAAAAAACAAATATAAAGAGTCCAAATTAATGGAATGTTTCTTTGCTTTTGTAAAGTAGGCATATACAAATTTAGATTGTTTTTACTATGATAAATATATAATTTGTGTAAACTAAATAACATTACACCTGCAAGGTAATCTGGATCCAGTATTAATACACACAATGGGTTGATGTATTGCACATGTCAGCCTCCTGCATGTTTTCCATCCCCGTGTTCACAGCCGGGGTTAAGGTCCTTGCCCAGGAGGTGCTGAAGATATGCACCCTTGATCCTGCAGCTGAGAATCCCAGCTACCACCCCCTGGAGCTCCCCATTTCCTGTCCTTGACCTGTGAGCTACTGCAGGGAGGCTGCCGGCCTGCATCCTGAGTCCTTCCCCATGTGCAGGGTGATGATCGTGCCCGCATTATGCTTCTCTCCTCCTAAAGCAATGAAGGAGTTGTACCAATAATCTAGAAGACCTTTAACTGGTAGAGTTGTAAAGAGCATGCATCTCTGTGATCTTTTGGAGTGCCTGGTGTCCCCATCCAGGAGGGCTGGAGGAAGCCTGTGGGCTTGTGAGCAAATGTCAGGGCTGTAAAATGCCATCTGCGGCCCCTCTGTCCACCCCTCCCGAATGTGCAGTCCATCTCACTGGGAGGTTCTTGGCATCTTTGGAAGCCTGGCCCCCACTCTTTCCTTTGATATCTTTTCTTCTTGAGACCTGGCAATTCTGCCCCTATACATACTACTTTGGTAATAACCCCATTCTAGGATTCTGCTACTCCTGAGTCTATGATTTTTGTATTTAAGTTGAGTTCTCAGCTGCAATGATTTATTTAAGTAATAGTTTAACATAAGGTATAATATATATATATATATATATATATATATATATGGGCCGTGTTGCATAGCATGAGGGATCTTAGTTTCCTGACCAGGGATCAAACCCGTGCCCCCTGCAATGGACGACAGAGTCTTAACCACTGGACCACCAGGAAGTCCATAAGGTATTTTGAGAATAGCTCCTCTAAACTTGGTTGGGCTTATGGACTTTAAGAATCTTTACTTATTTCCTAAATTCCTTTTAATATGCTGGTATCTGCTTTATAATAAGAAAATAACAAAAGGACATGAACTTGCATCATGAGCTTTTAGGGGCACTGAATGTCAATGTTCTCCATGAAATGTCAACATGATGAAAGTCTAAGCCAGGAGCCAAGTTCCTGTGATGTGGCTGCTCCCCTTGCTACACAAGACAGACAAGAGGTGGTTTCTACAAAAGTTTGCCTGGTGTATCTATATCAAGTGTGTTTTCCAACTCTTCCTACATAGGTTCTTTTATGTTGGGACTTTGTAAAACAGTGTTATTAGGGAAGAACTGAACTGAATCCATTGGACAAACCACAACCATATTGCTAAGTAGGTAACAGAGCAATAATTACACAGCATGAACTGGGAGTCCTGTATGGACATAAGGACCGTGTGGCCGACCACTGATACCATGTCATCATTATCCTGATGGAGATATTTCCCAGAAAAGGTGTTTTCCTGGGTCTGGGGTAGCCTCTAGACTATCTAGTCTGCTCACTTCCTAGAGTCCAAGAAACTGAGAGCAGGTGTTCTGAGCTGAATTGTATCTCTCCAAAATCCATATGTTGAAGTCCTAACACCCAGTACCCCAGATATGACTGTGTTTGGAGATAGGGTTTTTAAAGAGGTGATTTAGAGACTTTAAACAGGTTTTATGGTTGGTACATAATCCAACATGACTAGTTTCCTTTAAGAAGAGGAGTTTAGGACCCAGACAGGAACAAAGAGATGACCATGTGAAGACACAGGGAGAAGATAGTCATCTACAAGGCCAGGAGAGAGGCCTCAGAAGAAACAAACCCTGCTGACATCTGATCTCAGACTTCCAGAGTTCAGAGTTGGGAGAAAATAAATGTCTGCTGTTTAAGCCACCCGGTCTGTGGTACTTTGTTCTGGTGGCCCGAGCAAACTAACATAGCAGAGAAGGCAGAATCAAGACTGCTTTGCTACAAAGAAATACTGGAAAAATGCATAAGAAACTAAAAATCACTGGGGAAGGGACTGGTAGGAATTGATCAGTGGGCCCAGGTATGAGAAGGAGAGGTTTTGAACCATGTGAACATATTGCATATTTAACAATCAGCAAAAGGCACACTAGTGACAAACTGCTGTGTCATCATTTCACTAACTGACCTCATCATACTCACCCCTACGAGTATTACAGAAGCCACCTACCTCTCTGCTGTCATTCTTGATGAGTGAGAATAATATTCATGCAAAACTCTTTCTCCTACCCTCTGAGCTGGGCATTTTCTTTTAGGGAACCACAAAAGTGCTCTAGTACTAAATGACTGATTCACTTTATACTTAAAGCATATCAAAATTATGATTCCCATTTACCCATGATGTAACTTAAAAATTACCACAAAGTGATTTCTTTCTGGTATTTATTTTAAAAAAAATGAATTGCATTATCTTCAGTTCATCCTCAACCTTCCCACCAATTAAATTTCCAAATTCTTTAATCCTTTGTTCCACGATTTTCCAGTTCCTGCAGAATAAAACCCTGACATTTTAGGACAGTATTTAAGGCTCTCCACTTTGGTTTAAGACAAGGGAGCAAATCTGCAGGCCCTAACTCAAGGAGTGACTTGAAGGGTCTCACATCCGGCCTGATTCACCCAAAGGCATGCTCAGCATCCTGCCTGGGCCCTTTTCCACAAAGTCTCTGGACAAGGATACCACTTCTGCTGGTGCTTCTGGAGCCATCCTCCCTGGGTACAGCTCAGACCATGGGCCCAGTTCTAATAGCTGAGTTTCCATCATGTTCTTGTCACCAACGAAGCAGTACCAGGAATGCAGTCACAGTGTCAGCTGTCAGACAGAGCATCCAAACATGGGGAGATCTGGGGTCTAAAACCAACTGCTCCAAAGCAGAGTTGAGGAGCTTGCCTTACAGAGGTATGTATGGAAAAAGAGGGCTTAGCTGACTAGGATCAGGGTGGCCCCTTAGTGAGGCTGAGTGCCAGATGGAGGGGAAGAATGGGACTTAGTGATAGTGAATGCCAGAGGGAGGAGATAATGGACCTGAATTAACGGACCTAGAGCATCCAGGGTGAAGGGAGTGAGGGCTTTTCTCTACTGTCTCTCTGGTATCATTCAAGGCTCAACATTAGTTCTGGATGCCTCAGTTAGAGGGTATTAAACAAACAAAACACAGTCTGAAAATCATGGCCAGGATGAGTGGCCAGAGAGAGCCCGAGAGAGGGCAGGTGGAAACAGTGACAGCCGTCCAGCTGCTCAGAGAAGCTAAGGACGAGGTGCTGATTTTGCTTATTTGGAAGGCCCATGTACAGAAGCAGCACTGTGTGGTCTCTGGATGGCTCCATCAAGTTCAAGTCTTGTGACAGGAACTCCTGTTACATTGGGACAGGAGACAGACTGTTCAAAAGTGGGGAAGTCACAATGGTGAAACCATCACTGGAGGCTTCAGAGTGTAGCTGCCTGACCACCTGGCATGGGTGAGGTGGGGGAGATCCTCTGATGAGGTTTGGGAAGGGATTTGTGTCACCTTATCCAAACACCGGCAAATGAGGGTTTGCCTGCATGAAACTCCTTACTTCTCTAATCCCCTTGGAATTTGAAGTGCACACCTTGCCCCCCTCCCCAGCCCCCAAGCTACCCTGTTCCCTCTGAAATCTTTCCAGTCTCTGAAAAAAGTCCTGTCACCCTCCAGAAAAGTTCAAGTCACATGCTGTTTCTAGAGTGTCCTACAGCCGGGCTCCAAACCAGCCCTGTTGAGCCTACCTTGAAGCAACTACGAACACACTCACTCCTTTCCGCTCCTGGCCTCGCCATCCGGGCCTCCATCACACACCCCACAAACACTCCCACAGTTCTAACTGCTCCGCTGCCCCTTCCTCCCCTCCCGCTGACCCAGTCTCCATGCTGCAGCACACAGACCTTCTCTAACGTCAAGGAGCTCCTGTCATCCCAGGTTAAACTGCCTCCCATGCTTCTCATTAGCTTGGGTAAAGCTAGGGTAAACCTCAGCATCTTCTCTACCTCCAGGGATCAGATCAGACTCAAACTCATCTCTTCAGCCCCATCCTGGGCCACCATCCACCCAGTCCTTGCTCCCCAGTCACACTGGCTCCTCTCGGGTCCTTGGACGTGCCAAGGTCTTCCCTCCACAGACCTGCACCTGCTGCTGATTCGGGCAGAATGCACCTCCCTTCCCTGGGTTTGGCTGGTTCTTTCTCAATGGTCAGCTCCACCCTCAGGTCCCCAACTCAGCACAGACTCCCACCCACCTCTGTAAGGGCAGAACCTTCTCATCCTGCCTCCCAAAACCCGGGTCTTCCTTCTGATCAATTATCACGGTTCACGGTTACTTTGACTATTGGTTTCCTTTCTTGGAGTTGTTTTGGTCCATAGGAGCAGGAAGCAATTCTCGGGTGCTCATGTGTCACCTATTCATATAGTCATGACCACCCTGATGCCACCCACCAAGTCACGTTTATGATCCTACTTGTTTTTGTTTGTTGTTTTTTTTGTTTTTGATTTTGTGACACTTGTCTCTACAGGACACAATTTTATTGACCTCATGCCTCCTGCCTCCTGGTGTCCCCCCTGACCCAGAAGAGCATAAGCTCTATCAGGGCAAGAGTTCTATGTACTCAGAACCTATTCCAATCCTGGGCACACCTAAGAAGCTTAACAAGTGCTTACTGTGTGTTCAAATGTGTCACTGGATCTTCTATAATGCTTAGCAGCATGTCCCATGTGTATGAGGCACCCAGAAAGCATTTAACTATTCAATAAATGTGGAAGTAGACAGCAGAATGTTTTCTGGGCTGCCAGTCATCTCGAGACCTTTTTATGGAAGAGACTGAAGCTTAGCACTTGGAAGACCCTGCAGTTATGTCCTAACCCTGTTTTCACTCTGTGGGATGTTGGAAAAGCCACACGACATTGTTACAGTGCAGTGTCTCACCTTCAAAATGGGACAAGGGCATCATGTTGTCACGTAACTGTTGAGATGATCAAGGAAAACAGTACATATCAAATTCTTGACTCTCTTGGTGAGAGAAGAAATCTCCATCTGGGCCTCATTGAGCTGCCCACCTGGAATCGTGCTTGGCCTGAACACCTCACTCAGGACCCTCTGGTGTCAATTCCTTTCTTTGGCAGGGAAAGAAAAGAAGAGCTTCAGTTAGAAAGATGTATCTTACAGCAGAAATTAACACAGCATTGTAAAAAAAATGTGCATTTACATCAATTTATAGTGTTATGTCACTAGAGGGATCCTGTATTTTATCCCAACAGAATATAGTGGATTATGGAAAAAAAAAAAAAAAGAAAAGAAAAAAGATGTATCTAAGGAGACCTCCTGGGTTTCACAAAAACTCTACTCTCAACCAAAAGACACTGGCATCCAATTCATGGCTTCTTTATGTAAATAAAAACAAACAAACAAACAAAAAAGTGATGACATTTCTTGGCCGCCCAGGAATGTCTCAGAATTTCGTTCCAGTCTGCTAGCAGAGACCGTCTCCCCACCTTGCCAGCTCCACACGGTGTGAACACACCATGAGTCACTTCTGGACTTTCTCTTGGCCTCTGCCACTTTGCTTTCATTCAGGAGGCTGACCTCCATCCAAGACACTTCCCTAGACCTTTTTGAAATCCCATAAAGCATGGACGTGGCACTTATCGGAAACAGTGCCCAATTACATGCAGTTAAGGTGTAGGAACCGCTACCCTCAAACCTTCTAACTCCCGGATGACAGTCTTCTCTTGAATGCCAAAAGGATAATGGATTTAGGGTGGGATTAGCATAGAGACATAAATACTATACACAGCACAAAGGAAAAACATACTGAAAATTTTCGGGAAAAACAAAATACGTGGATATACCATTCATTTCCATTTTAAAGGTTAGATAGACTTAAATTTAAAAACACATCCACAGTTACGGGAATATTTAGCATATTATCCAACCCTTTGCACAAATTGTGATCTTTTGTTTTAGTGAATGTTCTGAGGCTATTTGAGAAAGCAAGCATTTGTTTGACAATTACATGGATTATGGCAGATTATAGATTAAAAATGTTATCAGTGCGAAAGTTTCTAAGCAAATTCAAATTCTCACTTTTCTTGGGGCCTAAGATTAATTGCTAAACTTAATTCAATATAACTTATATTTTGTTTGATATTGTGCTTTGAGATTTTTAATTTTATTTCCAAATTGATTGTAATTGATATATAAAAAAGATAGATTTTAAGAAATTGATTTAGCATGGATTCCCCTCACTGAATATTTTCATTGATTCTAACAGTTTTCAGTTGATTCCATTTTTTTTTCCCCAAGTACACCTTTCCATTATGAGCAATTGCAATTTCTAATTGATTTGAGTTTGTACGTTTCTCAGCTTTGTTACATTTCTTATTATTTTTCTAGTGGTTTTAGTTTATATAGTTTAATGTTTTGTTTTTTGGTTTTACATTTTCATGAGTGTAATAAATAAATAAAACAAGAGATGCAGCAACTTGAACAATCCTTGAAACGGTCCTACACAGTACTTTATACTGGAAAAAAACACTTTGGAAGGTAAGGATATAAAAAAATAGTACAGTATGATACAATAAGAACTATATGAACAAAAAAAAACTCTTCATCTCTTTTTTCTTATAGTGGGAAATTTTATTTATTTAAATCTTTTATTGAAGTATAGTTGATTCACAATGTCATGTTAGCTTCAGGTACACAGCAGAGTGTTTAGCTACACACACACACATATATATATATATATATATATATATATATATATATATATATATATAATATATAATATATATATATATAATATATATATATATATATATATATATATATATATATTATATATATATATATATTCTTTTCCCTGATAGGTTATTACAAAATATTGAATATAGTTCCCTGTGCTATACAGTAGGTGCCTTGTTGGTTATCTATTTGATATATCATAGTGTGTATATGTTAATCACAGACTGCTAATTTATCTCTCCCCCACTTCCCCTTTGGTAACCATAAGTTTGTTTTCTATGTCTGTGGGTCTATTTCTGTTTTGTATATAAGTTCATTTGTATATTTTTTTTTAGATTTCACATATAAAGATAGCACATGATATTTGTCTTTCTCTGTATGACTTACTTCACTTAGTATGATAATCTCTAAGTCCATTCATGTTGCTACAAATGACATTATTTCATTATTTCTTATGGTTGAGTAATGTTCCATTATATATATATTCCACATATTCTTAACCTAAATGTCCATCAAAAGATGAATGGATAAACAAAACTCTTCATCTGTAAGTTTTGCTATGTCTATGTAGAATGTAGAATGCACGGATTTGAATGAGGGTAGTGGGAAGTGAAGGAAATTAAAGCAATTAATTGGAAATTTCTAGTAAAAGAGCAATTGTAGAGTTTTAAACTATATATTTCTTAACATTTTGGATGAAAGCTCATATATATATATATATATATATATATATATATATATATATACATTTGTGTGTGTATATATATATGGATTTGTATGTGTGCTTATGCATACATACCCACATACACACACAATATATTATGACCTGCAAGAATTAGGCTTTTTGAAATAAAGAGTAGTGGATAAAGAAAATGTGGTACATATATACAATGGAATATTACTCAGCCTTTAAAAAGAATGAAATAATGCCATTTGCAGCAACATGGATGGACCTAAAGATTGTCATACTGAGTGAAGTAAGTCAGACAGAGAAAGAAAAATATTGTATGATATCCCTTACATGCAGGATCTAAAAAGAAATGATACAAATGAACTTATTTACTAAACAGAAACAGACTCACAGACTTAGAGAACAAATTTATTGTTACCAGGGGAAAAGGTGAGGGGAAGGGGTAGTTAGGGCGTTTGGGATTGACATGTACACGCTGCTGTATTTAAAATGGATAAATAACAAGGACCTACTGGATAGCGTAAGGAACTCTGCTCAATGTTATGAGGCAGCCTGGATGGGAGGGGAGTTTGGGAGAGAATGGGTACATGTTTAGAAATTTAGAAATTTAGAAAAAAGCATAGTTTTTACAAAAAATCATATAATTTTCTATTGTTACTTTAACCAATTCAATGCATTTCAGTCAGCCAAAACTAAATTTGTTTTGTTTTTACCACTTTTTTCAGAGAAGTCAAGTCCATACATTTAGACAATGCTCCCAAGAGGGCGCTATGTGTGCTCTTGGAAGTTTAAGACATGGGTCACTTCTGTGGACCCTGAAAGTCCAAACAGTGCAGAGGGCATTTTTACCTCTGTAAAAGTAAACAGGGGGTCCATGATTTATATAGTAGTTTCCTGTTGCTGCTATAATAAAGTGCCATGAACTTGGTGGATTAAAAGAACATGAAATTGTCTGAGCATTCTGGAGGACAGAAGTCTGAAATCAGGTTCACTGGACCAAAACCAAGGTGTCAGCAGGGCCACAACCCCTGGAGGCTCTGGCGGAGTATTTGTTCTTTGCCTCTTGCGGCATCTGGTGGCTGTTGCCTTTCCAGGCCTGTGGTCACATGGGTCCAGTCTCTGCCTCCTTGGTCACATCGTGACATGCTCTTCTGTGGGTGTGGAATATCCCTCCATAATGGTTGGATTGCATTTAGGGCCCGTCCAAATAATCCGAGATAACCTCCGCATTTCAAGATCCTTTAATCACATCTGCAAAGATATTTTTTTGTCACATAGGCTAACACAGTTTCTAGGAATTAGGAGATACATGTATTTTTTTGGGGGGGGGCATTCTAAAGCCTACCACAGTGTAATAGTTTCCCCTTTAGAAAATCAAAGATTATCAAGATTTCCTTTTTAGAATCTAAGTCATACTTATTAGTGTTAGATTAATCTTTGAAACCTGCCCTTGAATTTCTGATCTCCTCTACAATGGTAGGATATAAATGCCATTGTCTAGATACAGCTGCTGGGCACAGGCATAAGATGCTTTTATTTGACAGAGTGAGAACTGCCATCAATTTTGCCTATGCCACAATAGGTCTGAATTGCTTTTAACTCACTATGACTTTTATTATTATATTTTTTTCCTCCAAGTGTGAAGTCTCTGGGTGAGATAAATTTAAAGTTAGAATAAGATTCAAGCCTGAGTTGCTCTTATCCAGTAACCAGGGTCCAACCACTTACCCTTTCATGGCCTGCTTCTTCCTTCCCCAATGGGCAGTCACCAACTCAAGAGGATGCTATGATGGTTGATGCAGTGCCCCATCCAAATGTGCCCTCTTGAAGAACAAAATATAAAAACATCTGGAAGAAAAGTGGAAACTACCAGCAATTTTTTGGAATATTTTGTTTCTATGATGCCAACCACCAATTTTTTAGGAACGGAGAGTAGGTTCAGAGGATCACATTACTTCTCCTCTGAAAGCTTACCTGGTATGAAGACGCAACATTGTCTTTTCTCATATTTTGGATAAAACAATAAAACATCACATATTTTGGATAAAACAATAATGTGTACTTTTCTCATGTAGGCATTTCTTTTAAAATTAATGTTATTGAGAAATGTTTTAAAGGTACATGGCCAAAATAGAGACATTCATTTCTTCTTTGGGAATTACTAGAACTTTGAAATCCATTTTGTATGATATTCCCAGTAAGGGATGTAGGGATTCTGGGCTGGGAGAATTAAACATGGGCCAGTGAGAATGTGAAATGAAATATTTTCTCTGTAAACTGCAGATAGGGTTTTGAAAGAGTTAATAAATAACTTCCCTGTCTCTACATTTAGCATTGATTAAGAGGAAGAGCTAGAAGTCAAAGAGATCAAGAATAAAATAACTGCCTTTACTATTAAGAAGGCCATTTGCACAGAACAGTTTCCATCTTCCTACTCAGCATCCTTGAATTAAACCCAGTTACTGGTTGAGATGGAAATCTCAGCCTCCTGCTGCCCTTGAAAACTTAAAACAAAGAGGATCAGAGAATAGATACCTACTTCAGAAAAATTTCCAACGAAAGAGAAAGAGGGCAAACAGGATGGGCCTCTTTTCTTCTCCTGTTTGCCAATCAGATCATTCACCTTTTCACTATTTGGGAAAGGTGAGTGGGTAGAAAATAGAGGTGAGGAATACAAATTAAGCTAAAAGAAGACCTTCACGTGGAAAGGTAATGATTTTTTCTATTAAATTTAACATCATTTCCTTATACATCTGATTTGTTTGGAGAAGCCAAAATTCACATCATAAAAGTAGTAAAATTTCTCCAAGTCCCCAAGCCACCATAATGAAGTCTCTTCTTTCTACCTAAGCAGGGATAGCCTGAGACTCTTTAAGGGAGACACACACTGGTAGTAATCAGAACATTAGCTAAAGCATAACTTTGAGGCAGGGGAAGAGTCACAGACATGTCCTGCCTATATATGTCAAAGAACAGAAATTATTGCTTGTAAACATGACCTTGGGTCATTGAAAAGAGAATATATAAAACAAGAGAGAACTTAATGTAGGAAAACCACTGCATAGAGGAGGGAGGACCTGGGGGGCCAGAAAGAGAGTGGAGAGGATCCAGAGACTAGCATCAGAAGGAAACGATTGCACTCAGGAGAGTGGGAGTTTGGGGGGATGGAACGGACCTGAAGCTCAACTCGGTAGGTCTTCCTGGAGATGCTGGGGTTACCACACAGCCACTGCCACTGGAGGCAGATAGGAAGAAGACAAAACTGTTTTTTCCCTTTCCTCCACCTTCCGGCACTCCCTTCTGCATCCAAGTGCCTGGCAGTGCTGGACGCAGCCAGTTCCTGATGAATCAGGATATGGGGAAATAAACTTGGAGTCAGGAGGCCTGAAGCTCAAAGAGAAAGGAACCAACCAGGTGGCCAAGACGCCCAGAAGTCATAAACAAGAAGAATAATTTTC
Organism: Mesoplodon mirus; assembly: GCF_964341445.2. NCBI lineage: Eukaryota > Metazoa > Chordata > Mammalia > Artiodactyla > Ziphiidae > Mesoplodon > Mesoplodon mirus. Next base: position 180,854,781 of record NC_138980.1, read on the forward strand.
TATCCCATTTTAAATCAGGGAAGAATGTAATACTTTAGAAAGATTTCTGTAATCATGGTTATTTTGCTTAAATGGATCTAAAGTGGAAAGTTTCAATAACTTGGAAAATGGAAAGAAATACAAAAAGCAGAATAATTTGAAGTAATTTAGTAAAACAATATATTCCCTGTAAAGCTCCAGAGGTTTTGAGAGTGTCATTATGTAACAAGGAAAAGTAATAAAGCATTATCTCAATTTCAGTGGATGTTAAACAAATAATCTGGATTATTCCAAATATCTTCTATTTGGAAAGGAAGAAAATACAAAGTATAATTTTTACAAGCTACTTAGCATTTAAAGTATGTAAAGAGTGATAAAGATTCTTGTTATGGTCTAGATGTTTGTGTTCCTCACCCCTAAATTCATAAATTGAAACCCCTCAATGTGATGGTGTTAGGACCTGCGTCCTTTGGGAGGTAATTAGAATAGATGAAGTCATGAGAGTGGGTCCCTTGCGAATGGTATTACTGTTCTTTTAAGAGACAATAGGGGGCTTGTTTCTCCTCTCTGCTCTCTGCCATGTGAGGACACAATGAGAAATCAGCAACCTAAAAGCAAGCCCTCCACAGGCCAGGCCATGCCAGCACCTTGATCTTGGACTTCCCAGTCTCCAGCACCATCAGGAATAATTTTTTTACCCAGTTTATGATATTTTGTTGCAGCTGCCTAAGTAGACTAAGATGGTCCACTCCTTGACCAACTGTAGTCAGGCTACTCTGAGTTCTTTTACAACTAAGCCTTGACCTCAAGAGTTCAAATTTATCAAGAATCCTGCTAAGTCAGTTTAACTAGAATATTCCACCCCTAATATCTGATCACACTCAATATCTGACCAATTCCTTATCTTTCATCATTCCCTGGGAGACATCTGATTATCCTGGCCCACTTTTAGCAAGAATCCTAATGGGTAGGTTCAGCTGGGATCCCCAACCCCCTTTACTCCTAATGTTTCATTTTAGTAATTTTCTATCCACTGACCAAACCCCCGGCTATGAATTCCTTCTTTTCCTGTTGTATTTGAAGTTGAGCCCAATCTCTCTCCTTCTGCAAAACACCATTGCAGCAGTCCCTATACCTATCATAATAGTCTTGAATAAATTCTTCCTTATCATTTTAACAAGTGTCATGAATAATTCTTTTTTGACTAGAGATATCTGGAAAAGTTGTCTTCTGCAATTCATTCTAGGTATCATTATAATAATTTAAGAACATAATCTAAGTGCTATTATATGTTACAATTCACAAATCATAAGTATTCCTCACTAATTTAAAGATTAGATGAAAAGAACAATGAACAATGTTTAAAATACTCAGTAATTATTCTGGTATAAAATAAATTCTGTGGCTTTAGCTTTTATTCTCTCAACAAATACTAGGAGTATATGAAGGGTCAAGTACTTTTCTAGTAGAAGGGGCTACAAAAGTGAATAAAAGACAAAATATCCATGCTGCAAGAAGCTTACTTCAAAATGGGGGGAACACATAACAGAGAATGCAAATATGTAAAAGTGATAATGTTTTCATTATTGGTAGATTTCATGGAGAAAAGTAATACAAAAACATAGAAAAGGTCATGTGGGAGAATTTGGTTTTGGAAAGAGTTGTCAGAGAAGTGTCAGAAAGAATATGAAACTTGAGATAAAGATCTAAAGTTGGGAATGAAGAAGCAAGCTTGTGTGTCCATGAGATGAAAAATACACCACATTAGCAGAAATGATAAAATGGAAGCAGAAAAGATGAGGTTAGAGAGCAAATTGAAGTGAGGACTGGGGGTCAACCAAGTAGAAAACCCATGAAAATATATGAGTAATAGAGCAGCATGATCTAACTTTTTAGCCAGGATTGTTCAGACTGTGATGACTGGGGAGGAGTAGGAAGACCAGTTAGAAGGGTGCTGCAAGAATCCAGGCAAAAATGATGGTAACTTGTGTTTCTGGTCACACCAGGACATCACCAGGATCTCCCTCTAATGTAAAGAAACCACAAAACTGACAAAATATATGTCAACTCTTTTGAGGCATTGGGCAACAGCACAAGATACTGATCCTGGGGAGAGTCTAAACAAGCAGACCTGAAGACAGTACTGGTATCCTGCCAGAAATGGTGCAAGGAGCTGGAACCCAAAGAGTGGAGGTATTGGTGAGTTGAGAAGTCAGATATTGGAGTTTGGGCTGGCAACGGTAGAGCAAGGCCCTGAAGCAGAAGAAGCTGTACAAGGAGGGGCCCCAGAGGTAACCATGGGACTCACTTTGAATTCTTGCACAGAGCTGAACTGTGCTTGCACAAGAGCTTTCTTGAGGCCTTGCAGAGAATGCCTGCAGCAGGGTTGAGAGCTGAGCAGTGATACAAAAGATCCTGTAGGACTTGTAGATATTGGAATTCTGATATAAGCACAGTAGAGAAACCTCACTTGAGATTCCATAAAATTAAATGTCTTATGAATAAGAATTAGACTTTATAGTAGAGACAACATCTTGGGACAAAATTGAAAAGTGAAACAAGCACATCTTAAGAAAAGAAAAGAGCCTGACAGTGTCTACTGGTAATCTGAATGCCTCCTACAGCAACATTTAGCATCCTTCAAAGGAAGACAACAGGACACCTCGTCTCATTCGTAGTAGTCAGTATACAATAGTCAGTATACAATAAAAATTTACTGGATATGCAAAGAAGCAGAAAAATGTGACCCATTAACAAGGGAAAATGTAATCAAGAGAAATAGACTCCAAGATAAGCAGATATTAGAATTACCAGGCAAGGATTTTGAAACAGAATTATAAATATATTCAAGGATTTTAAGGAAAAGGTGATCATAATGAGTAAATGATGAGGAATCTCTGTAATAACGTCAAAACTATAATAAACTATTAAATAGAAATTCCAGAACTGAAAATTACAATATTTGAGACAAGAAAATTAATGATTAGATTTAACAATAGATGAGAGACTGTAGAAGAAAAAACTGGTGAACTTAAAAAGATATAGATGGAATTTATCCAAAAGGTTTGGGACAGAGAGAAGCAAAGAGAATTAAAAACTAACCAGGGCCTCTGTTCTGTTCTGTGGGATGATATCAAACAGTATAACATAGGTTTAAATAAATAAAGGAGTAGGAGAATTGACAGAAGAAATCTTTTTAGTAAAATAATGACAAAAACTTCAAAACTTGTTGGAAAACATCAACTTAGAGGTCCAAGAAGCCAGGAAAATATCAGAATACATTTATAAAGAGAATCACATATGAGTATGCATATCATAATAAACCTGTCAAAAGTAAAATATAAAAATAAATCTTAAAAGCAGATGGAGGAAATCACCCATTACATAGAGGGTAACAATGATATAAATGACACCTGACTTCTCATGAGAAGCAAAGATGCACAACAACAGTGACAAAGACAATGAATTAGCTCCTTTCTGAGGGAAAGTTCTGAAAGGAAATAAAAAAGTCAACTCCAAAACAGACCTGTACATATATGATCACATAATTATTTAAAAAGGTGCCAAGTTATTTCAATGGAGACAGGAAAGTCTTTTCAACAAAAGGTGTTGGAAAACTGGATATCCACGTGAAAAAAAAAAAGAACCTTGATTGTTCCTTAGCTCCACATAACATTTTACTTGAAATGTATCATGGACTCAAACATAAAAATAATAACTATAATAGTCTAGATACAAATATAGGCGAATATATATATTTTGGTTTTGACAAATATTTCTTGAAAAGAGAACAAAAACACACAACATAGGTAAAAGTTAATGACTTAATTAAAATTTATTAAAATTAAAAATTCTGCTCATAAAAGACACCATTAAGAATATGTAAAAAGTAAATTCAAGCCACAGTTTGAGGGGAAATATTTGTAATATGTGTATCTGATATGCACTTGTATACAGCATATATATTAAGCAACACTACAAAGTCAGGAATCCCATAAAACAAAGGATTTGAAGAAACTCATCAGATAAAGAATGTGAAAAGGCAGAGCTTGGCAGGATAGGTAACATAAAAACAAAATATGTTAGCACTATATGCTGTCTGCAAGAGATATATTTTAGATTAAAAGACACAAATGGTTTGAAACTAGAATAAAACGTACACAGGAGGAAAACACAGGCTATATCCATATTAGACAAAATACTTCAAAACAAAATTATTGTTAGGGACAAAGAAGGATATTTCAAATGGTGAAAGGGTCAATTCATTAGGAAGATAAAACATTACATCAATAGTAAATCTATGAACATAAGAATAAGCAAATTAAAAAAGCACATAAAACAAAATCTTACAGAACTGAAGGAAAAATAAGCAATGTAACAATAGTTGGAGACTCCATAACCCACTTGAACAGTAGGTATAATGACTGGTCATTATAGTATTAGAAGACTTGAACAGCACTCTAAGCCAATTAGACCAAACTGCCATCTGTAGAACACTTCACCCAAACACAGCAGAATACACATGCTTCTCAAGCACATAGGGAACATTCTCTAGGATAGAACATATACTAGGTCATAAAACAGACCTCAGTACATTCTAAAAATATTGAAATTATACAAACTATGTTCTTTGAATAACATGGAATAAAATTCAAAATGAATAACAGAAAGAAATTTCAGAAATTTACAAAAATGTTGAAATTAAACTACTCATTCCTCAATAAGCAGTGATCCAAAGAAGTCAGAAGGGAAAATAGAAAATACTTCGAGATGAATGAAAATGAAAACAACAACATACCAAAACTTATAGGACACTGATAAAGCAGTTTTTAGAAATGTATAGGGTAAACACTTTTTTTTAAATAGAAGAACCATCTCAAATCAATAAGTTTACTTTCTACATTAAGAATATGGAAAAAAGAAGAGGAGATAATTAATGAAATAGAAAATAGACAACAATAGAGGGGAAAGTAGTTCATTTTTTGAATAGATAAAGAAAATTGATAAACCTTTAGCTAAAATGATCAAGAAGAGCTATGAATGTCATTACCAAAATCAAGAATAAAAATAAGACATTAATTAAGAGGAATATAAGAGAATACTATGAACAGTTGTATGCCAACCAATTAGTTGACTTGGAGCAAAGGACAAATTCGTAGAACGATGCAACTTGACAAAACTGATTCAAGAAGAAATAGAATATTTGAGCAGACCTATAACAATTAGAGATTGACTTAGTAACTAAAGCCCCATGAAGAAAAACCCAGGTCCAGATGGCATCACGGTAAATCCTATCAAACATACAGTGATTAGTACCAAATCTTCACAAAGTCTCTCAAAAATAAAAGAGGAGGGAAAACTTCTCAGTTCGTTTTATGAGGCCATTATTATGATACCAAAAACAGATAAAAACATCATAAGAAAAGGAAACTCCAGACCAGTATCTTTTATGAGTATAGATTTTTAAAATCCTCGAAAAAATACATGTACTTTATACACCATGAACAAGTGGGATTTACCCCAGGAAAATGCTATGTTGGTTTAATCAATGAAACAGTTGATGTAATTCACAGTATTAATAGAGTAAAAGACAAAAAATCTCATCCTTAGGCTTGAAATTTGCCCATACTTACTTTGAAAGGATAATTTCTAACTAAATTCACTTTTTTTTTTCTGAGTATAAAGCAAGCTTGTTTGGTTTCTTGAATCTATACTACATTGTGTTTCATCAATTTTTTACACAAAATCCAATCTAACCTCCCATCTCTCTTTTACATTTACAGAATACCACTTCTTGTGTGTTTTATCCTGTAAACTCATTCAGTGTTTGGATGAGAGGAGTGGGACAATTTTAAAGATACATGTATTCTCTTGATACATGTACTATTTTTTTTACTTACTTAATTAATTGATTGATTTTTGGTTGCTTTGGGTCTTCATTGCTGCACATGGGCTTTCTCTAGTTGCAGTGAGCAGAGGCTACTCTTCTTTGTGGTGTGCAAGCTTCTCATTGTGGTGGCTTCTCTTGTTGTGGAGCACAGACCCTAGACATGTGGGCTTCAGTAGTTGTGGCACATGGGCTCAGTAGTTGTGGCTTGTGGGCTCTAGAGTGAAGGCTCAGTAGTTGTGGTTTAGTTGCTCCACGGCATGTGGGATCTTCCCCGACCAGGGATCAAACCCATGTCCCCCACATTGTCAGGCGGATTCTTAACCACTACACCACAAGGGAAGTCCTGGGACTATTTTATCTTGTAAAGGTTTTAATCAAAAACCACAGCCTCTGGGTCAAAAGTTTTCCAACTTGGGGGGCTTGTGGAGGCACAGAAAATGTTATTCTTCAGGCTGTTTCTCCTCAAGCTCTTATTCCTCATTTGTCTGCATCTTTACCCAGAGGTAAAACCTTGACTTGCTCTATTTCTCACTTGAAAACTTCATTTATAGGATTTTTAGCTTGTGTTTGGATATGTTTATTGATTTTTCATTATTACCCTGACATACAAAACATAAGTATATGTTATATATTATAGAAAATAATATTGATGAGAATTTATTTTTTTAAAGAATGATATTTAAAGGTAGGTATTTAACCCAAAAGAATTCTGATAGAGAAATCACTCTTCTTGAGTATTTATAAGTGTACAGTAAGATCCTGCACATTGCCATCCATCTACTTGCTCAGGAGGAGTCATGAGTTATTAGAGACACATGTAAAAGAATCAATCAGTCGCTATGCTTAGCATATTTTAAAATCAGAGATGACACCCTTTTTGTTTGTTTTTTGATGAGGCCTAATTTTGATTCATTTAAATAAATTATAGGATAAAGTTTGAACATGTCAAAGTATCAGAGACCAGTAAAGGCTTATTCCCATTTTCCTTTATTATTCAGTCAAACGAGATAAAGCAATATTGAAGTATGACCTCATTCATGTCAGCCCTCTCTTGTGGATGTCCTTCCACTTTCATATGTCTAAACAGCAGCCCTCCCCTCACTTCACCTGAAAAACAGGTGAACACACAAGGTTCTAGATCTAATGGGCATCTGCTTCAAAGGACCCCATCTAAGCCTGTCCTGAGACAGAAAGATGGACAAAGATGACATCAAATCATAATTCTATTGTCTCATTACAAAGGGTCCAATGAGAGGTCTCTCTATTTTTCAGCACTAATATTAAAGAACAAGAAGGTACAATTTTGTACAAAAATTCCCATAGCAAGTTCACAAGATTTACATGTCCTACTTGTTGTGATAAAGTGAAAATTTTCTTTCCAATAAATGTGCACATGGATCTTGATGAGGCTTGCTTGAGAAAAATAATTGTCATTTTTTTAATTTCTATTTTTTTCCAAGAAGCGGGTGGTGGTGATATTCAATGCATGGTGAGCATCAATAAGCTACAGGACTATAAAAAGGAATTTTACTAAGAGCCTTCTGTAATAAAGCCCTAATACATGGCGACAAGCTTTAGCTTAAAAACAATGTAACTTGACTTTTTGTAATTAGACCAACATTTTAAGAGCTCTTGTGGTCATTCCTAGATAAAAGATCTCTGGGGCAAATTCTTTGAAATTGAAGAATTCCTCTGTGATATGAATAATATCCTCCTACTTAACAGATTTATTAGCTGCATATTGAATTTTCCTACAAGCAAATCCATCAATGGATAAACACTCCATTGTATAATATATATTTTTACAATGGAAAACTATTTGGCAATAAGCAGGAACAAACTACTGATAGAGAAGTTATCAGTCACCACAGCCTCCCTCCCCCACAGGGACCAATCTGACTGCTTGGCATCAACAAATCCCCTGTTGACCTCCACTTGTTTTAGGAAGTGGCCAAACATAGAAAAACCTCTGCCCCTAACACTAAAATGTCCCAGACTCCCTGTTTGCCCCGCTACAGCCAACCTAGGACTGCTGAATGATTCGTGAACACAATAAATGCTCCTTGCTTTCAAAAACTCCACTCAGTTTCTTCTGTTTACCCTATAAAACTTACTCTCCCTTTTCACACCTTTGAACCCCTGCTGAAATGAAACCAAAAGCAGATGGGTTCCCTTTTGCAAGTTTATGATTAAGCAGGTTATGCTTTAAACACACACACACACGAAACAAAATACCTCTTCACACTTTCTAGAATGATTAAAACTAGAGAGACAACACCACATTTTGCCAAAGATGTGAAGTAACCTTAAATCTCCTATATTGCTGGCAAGAATTTAAAATAATATGACTCCTTTAGAAAATGCATTGGCAGTTACTTATAAAGTTAAATATATAACTGTCCTATAACCTGACAACCTTATTCTTATTTACACAAGGAAAATGAAAATAAATTTCCACAATAAAAATTATAGAACATATTTATTCTTGAAGGTCTAAAACAGAAAAGAACCCAACTTCTATCAACTAGCAAATAGATAAGTGGTATGGATAACTTTATGTGTCAACTTGGCTATGGTGTCCCAAAGTTAGGTCAAACATCAATCTAGATGTTTCTTTCAAGTGTGATGAATATTTAAATCAGCATACTTTGAGTAAAGCAGATTACACTCCATAATGTGGGTGGGCCTCATCCCATCAGTTGAGGGCCTTAAGAAAAAATGAGTGAGGTCCTCTAGAAAAGAGGAATTCTGCTTTCAGACAGTCTTTAGACTTGAGCTGCAATATCAACCCTTCCCTAGTTCTCCAGCCTACAGCCTGCCCTGCAGAATTCAGACTTGCCAATGCCCACAATCATGTGAGCCAGTTCCTTAAAGATTCTCTATCTCTTCTCCCTATCTCTCTCTGTCTCTCCACACACATCTCCCACCACCATTGATTCTATTTCTCTGGAGACTGTGGACTAGTACAATAAGAAAATTGTGGTATATTGATACAGTGGAACATGGTAAAGCAATAAAAAATTAATGTGCCACTAATAATCATAACTATATTAATCTCTAAAAGCTATAATGAGTGAGAGATCCTAGACACAAAGGAGTAAATACAGTAAACTTTTATTTATATGATGTTAAAAAATAAGAAATAATAATCTATGTTGATAGAAAATCAGAATAGTAACTGTCAAGTGGGGGAGCATGAGGGAAATAAGAGAAATAGTCTAAATTTTGATTGGGTCTGTTACATGCTGGTAACATGGAGGTATGTATTTGTAAAAGTCATTGGATTATACATGTATTATCTCTATTTCATTATATGTATAATTTTACCTCAATTAAAAATAAAAGATCCTGTGGCTTGGGCTAGAGTGACAGCCATGCGGGTATTACAAGATCAGATTTTTGACATATTTTTATTTTAGAGTAAGTAACAATTGCTGTCACATGTCTTGTGGACTATGACAGCAAGGGAGGAGTTGGGGGTGAATGCACATGTTTTGGCTTGATGAAAGGAAAGAATGGAGTTACCATTTACAAAGATGGGAAAGAATTGGGAAGAGATAGACTTAGGGGTCATCTAGGAATTAATTAGGATCACATTAATTTCTGAGATGTTCAAATACAAAGAGTGGTGGTGATACTTGTGTATAAGAATATAAAATTTAGGTGAAAGGATCAGGCTGGGACTAATCTGTGAACACATGGTGTTGAAACCATGAGACTTGATGAGCTTGTCAATGGAATGATTGTGGAGAGAAAGAAAAGAGTGAGCTTCTTGGTTAGAGAGAGGATTAAAGATCCAATAAGGAAACAAAGAAGGAGAGGTGAGAGAGGCAGAAGGAAAACTCACAAGAATGGGCCCTGGCACCGCACGGCCTCATTGTCTCAGTGACAACAGCATTGCCATTTACAAAGCTTTGAATCTTTTCAGTGTACTAACATTGCTAAGAAGGTACTTGATCATAGTGGTACAGACTGGCTACTAGGCTAAAACAAGGCGACAGGTCTACCTATCTTTCAAAGATTCCAAGCCTTACATTTTGGATGAAACAGACCCTAAACTTCAGAGCACCACTACAACTTTGTAAGTCAAGAAATGGTTGAAACTGTCCCAAGCAGCTCCCTAAGTCCACCAGGGAACAGGTAAGGCATTTCTCAGACCAGGTCTTCTTCCACAAATCACCACCAGTCCTGAGATCCATGCAGCCCTATTCTTTTGTGGGATATTGAAACCTGCTGTGGGCCACAGCCAATTCTTTGTTACATTGTATATGCAAATTGTGGACATACAGGTTCATATAATAACCTATCTGGATGATATTTTAGTCCGTTCATGTTGCTACAACAAAATATCACAGACAGGGTGGCTTAGGAACCACGGGAATTTATTTCTCATGGTCCTGGAGGTTGGAAACCCAAGATCAAGGCACTGGCAGATTCCACATCTGGTGAGGTCCAGCTTCTTGGTTCATGGTCGGTCGTCTTCTCACTGTGTCCTCACAAGGTGGAAGGATGGAGGGAGAGCTCTAGGGTCTCTTTTATAAGAACACTAATCCCATTCATGAAGGCTTTGTCTTTATGACCTAACCACTTCCTGGAGGTCCCATCTCCTAATACCATGACCTTGGGGATTAGGATTTCAATGTATAAATTTGGGGGGACACAAACATTCAGTCTCTAGCAGATGTTAACAGCTGACTATACATATATTCATAGCAAAAGGGAATGTAACTATTTTGATATTTATGTTTTCTCTTGAAATATTGATAGGTTAAATATATCCAAAAATTAAAATTGTGCTTGTGTTTACATATTTGAAGTGACAAAATGTCTTTCATCAGGTACATGTGTGTACTAGTAGACAAGGAGAGAGATTTCTGGGATAGATGAGATAAAGCTATCATTTCACTGTGAGGACAAAAACATAAATGTGAGAAAGTGTGATGTGGGCATGTGGTCAAAATAAATGAACTTAGTAAAATTAAATTCTACTCTTTCTATAAAGTATTAAGTATATCAATATGCCATAGTAAGTGAAGTATCTATTTAATATTCAATTTGCATGTCACTCAAATAACTCATTTGGTATTAAATTATGTGTTCTCTACCATCTCATGATTCCTTAATAAAACCAAATAATGCTAAAACTTTTGAAATTAAGAAAATGGTTTATGACCATTTAATAAATACTAACATAAGCAATCTCCTGAATCAATGCCATATATGATATTTATAAGACATTCTGCTTTCCCTTTCAGAATTTAATGTGCTATGGTGATTTGGTTTGTTTATGGTAAGTCCTGCCACCCATAGGTAAACAGGTCCTGGAAGAGCCAGTCAGATCCTGGCTCTCCCTAATTCCAGAGGCCAGGAATATGACTCTAGGTGAGGATTTCGGGAGTGAGTGGCAGCATGGCATTGACTGATGTCTAAATTTCCACCAGACTTTAAGATTTTATACTTCTAATATTTTTAAAGTAATCAAATAGTAGAAGTTCTACATTTCTGTTAATTTGCTGTTCTGTTGAAGCAGTGTCTTTCAAAGAGGGGCGATTTTGCCCCCCAGGGGCATGTGACAGTGTCTGGAAATGTTTTGTTGTCCCAACTCAGAGGAAGGTGCTCCTGGCATGACATGGGTAGAGCCCGGGGATGCTGCTAAGTGTCCTATGATGCACAAGCAGCCCCTGAACCCAACAAAAAATGATCTGGCCCCCGATATTAGCAGCATTAAGGTTGAGAAACCTTGATTTAGAGCCACTGGCTTACCGTTCTGGAAAGCAACCATTAGCCATAATCACTGTGGCTCTGTCTCAGGAACAAGGCATAAGCCTTAGGTTAAGGACAAGGGACGGAAGTTTTGCTCATGAATATCTAATACATTTTAGGTCAGAAGATCTAAAAGAGAGATGTCTATTTATACTAAGGTGACATCAGATACTTTAAACATAAGTGTCCAGAGCAGAGACCTTCAAAATGGTGGAAGAGTAAGACGTGGAGATCACCTTCCTCCCCACAGATACATCAGAAATACATCTACATGTGGAACAGCTCCTACAGAACACCTACTGAATGCTGGCAGAAGACCTCAGACCTCCCAAAAGACAAGAAACTCCCCACATACCTGGGTAGGACAAAAGAAAAAAAGAAAGAACAGAGAAAAGAATAGGGACGGAACCTGCATCAGTGGGAGGGAGCCGTGAAGGAGGAAAGGTTTCCACACACTAAGAGGTCCCTTCACTGGCAGAGAAGGGGGGTGGCGGGGGCCAAGCTTCGGAACCATGGAGGAGAACACAGCAACAGGGGTGCAGGGGGCAAAGCAGAGAGATTTCCACACAGAGGATCAGTGCTGACCAACAGTCACCAGCCCGAGAGGCTTGTCTGCTCACATGCCAGGGCAGGCGGGGGCTGGGAGCTGAGGCTCGGGTTTCGGAGGTCAGACCCCAGGGAGGGGACTGGAGTGGGCCACGTGAACACAGCCTGAAGGGGGCTAGTGTGCCACAGCTAGCCAAGAGGGAGTCCAGGAAATGTCTCGAACTGCCTAAGAGGCAAGAGAGCATTGTTTTGGGGTGCGTGATGAGAGGGGATTCAGAGCACCGCCTATACGATCTCCAGAGATGGGTGCGAGCCGTAGCTAAGAGCATGGACCCCAGAGACGGGCATGGGATGCTAAGGCCGCTACTGCTGCCACCAAGAAGCCTGTGTGCAAGCACAGGTCACTTTCCACACCTCCCTTCCTGGGAGCCTGTGCAGCCCGCCACTGCCAGGGTCCCATGATCCAGGGACAACTTCCCCGGGAGAACACATGGCGCCTCAGGCTGGTGCAACGTCACGCCGGCCTCTGCCGCTGCAGGCTCTCCCCGCGCTCTGTACCCCTCCCTCCCCCAGCCTGAGTGAGCCAGAGTACCCTAATCAGCTGCTACTTTAACCCCATCCTCTCTGCATGGGGAACAGACGTCCTCAGACAACCTACATGCAGAGGTAGGGCCAAATCCAAAGCTGAAACCCAGGAGCTGTGTGAACAAACAAGAGAAAGGAAAATCTCTTCCAGCAGCCTCAGGAGCAGCGGATTAAATCTCCACAATCAACTTGATGTACCCTGCATCTGTGGAGTACCTGAATAGACAACGAATCACCCTAAATTGAGGAGGTGGATTTAGAGAGCAATTATATATATATATATATATATATATATATATATATATATATATATATATATATATATATATATATATATATTCTTTTTTTTCTCTTTTTGTGAGTGTGTAGTGAATGCTTCTTTGTGTGATTTTTGTCTGTATAGCTTTGCTTTTACCATTTGTCCTAGGGTTCTGTCTTTTTTTTTTTTTTTTTTAGTATACTTTTTAGTGCTTGTTATCATTGGTGCATTAATTTTTTGGCTTTGTTGCTCTCTTCTTTCTTTCTTTTTTTAAATAAACTTTTTAGTTTTAAAACAAGTTTTTAATAATTATTTTTAATAACTTTATTTTATTTTTTTCTTTCTTTATTCCTTTCTTTTTTCTGCCTTTTCTTTTGAGATGTGTGTCTGACAGGGTCTTGGTGCTCCAGCAAAGTGTCAGGCCTGTGCCTCTGAGATGGGAGAGCCGAGTTAAGGACACTGGTCCACCAGGGACCTCCCAGCTCCATGTAATATCAAACTGCGAAAGTTCTCCAAGAGATCTTCATCTCTACATTAAGACCCACCTCCACTCAATGACCAGCAACATACAACGCTGAACACTCTATGCTAAACAAATAGCAAGACAGGAACAGAAAACCACCCATTAGCACAGAGACAACCTAAAATCATAATAAGGTAACAGACACCCCATAACACACCACCGGATGCAGTCCTGCCCGCCAGAAAGACAATATCCAGCCTCATCCATCAGAACACAGGCATAAGTCACCTCCACCAGGAAGCCTAAAGAACCCACTGAACCAACCTTAGCCACTGGGGGCAGACACCCAAAACAACAGGAACTACAAACCTTCAGCATGTGAAAAGGAGACCCCAAACTCAGTAACTTAAGCAAAATGAGAAGACAGAGAAACACATAGCAGATGAAGGAGTGAGGTAAAAATCCAACAGACCAAACAAACGAAGAAGATATAGGCAGTCTACCTGAAAAAGATTTCAGAGTAATGATAGTAAAGATGACCCAAAATCTTGGAAATAGAATGGAAAAAATAAAAGAAATGTTTAGCAAGCACTTCTAAGAGCTAAAGACCAAACAAACAATGATGAAAAACACAATAAATGAAATTAAAAATTCTTGACAAGGAATCAAGAGCAGAATAACTGAGGCAGAAGAACAGGTAAGTGACCTGGAAGATAAAATATTGGAAATAACTATTCTGGAGCAGAATAAAGAAAAAAGAATGAAAAGAAGTGAGTACAGTCTCAGAGAACTCTGGGACAACATTAAATGAACCAACATTCAAATTATTGGGATCTCAGAAGAAGAAGAGAAAAAGAAAGGGACTGAGAAAATATTTGAAGAGATTATAGTTGAAAGCTTCCCTAATATGGGAAAGGAAATAGTGAATCAAGTCCAGGAAGTGCAGAGAGTCCCATCAGGATAAATCCAAGGAGAAACATGCCAAGACACATATTAATCCAACTATGAATATTAAATAAAAAGAAAATATATTAAAAGTAGCAAGGGAAAAGCAACAAAAAACATACAAGGGAATCCCCATAAGGTTAACAGCTGATCTTTCAGCAGAAAATCTGCAAGCCAGAAGGGAGTGGCAGGATATATTAAAAGTGATGAAAGGGAAAAAACTACAACCAAGATTACACAGGAAGGATCTCATTCAGGTTCAACAGAGAAATTAAAACCATTACAGACAAGAAAAAGTTAAGTGATTTCAGCACCACAGCTTACAACAGCTGTTACAGCTTTACAACAAATGTTAAAGGAACTTCTTTAGGCAGGAAACCCAGAGAACGAAAAAAACCTACAATAAAAAAATGAAAACAATTAAGAAAATGGTAATAGGAACATACATATTGATAATTACCTTAAATGTAAATGGATTAAATGCTCCAACCAAAAGACATAGACTGGCTAAATGGATAAAACAACAAGACCTGTACATATGCTGCCAGAAGAGACCCATTTCAGACCAAGGGACATATACAGACTGAAAGTGAGGGGATGGAAAAAGATATTCAATGCAAATGGAAATCAAAAGAAAGCTGAAGTAGCAATTCTCATACCAGAGAAAATAGACTTTAAAATAAAGACTATCACAAGAGACAAAGAAGGACACTACATAATGATCAAGGGATCAATTGAAGGAGAAGATATAAAATTGTAAATATTTATGCACCCAACATAGGCGCACCTCAATACATAAGGCAAATGCTAACAGCCATGAAAGGGGAAATTGACAGTAACACAGTCATAGAAGGGGATTTTAACACCCCACTTTCACCAATGGACAGATCAACAAAATTGAAAATAATAAGGAAACAGAAGCTTTAAATGACACATTAAACAAGATGGACTTAAATGGTATTATAGGACATTCCATCCAAACACAACACAATACACTGTCTCCTCAAGTGTTCATGGAACATTCTCCAGGATAGATCATATCTTGGGTCACAAATCAAGCCTTGGTAAGTTTAAGAAAATTGAAATCTTAGCAAGTATCTTTTCTGACCACAACGCTATGAGACTAAATATCAAGTACAGGAATAAATCAGTAAAAATGCAAATACAAGGAGGCTAAACAATACACTACTTCATAACCGAGAGATCACTGAAGAAATCAAAGAGGAAATCAAAAAATACCTAGAAAAAAATAACAATGAAAACACCGTCTATGACTCAAAACCTATGGGATGGAGCCAAAGCAGTTCTAAGAGGGAAGTTTATAGAAATGCAATCCTACCTCAAAAACAAGAAACATCTCAAATAAACAACCTAACCATATACCTAAAGTAATTAGAGAAAGAAGAGCAAAAAACCCCCAAATTTAGCAGAAGGAAAGAAATCATAAAGATCAGAGAAGAAACAAATGAAAAAGAAATAAAGAAATTAATAGCAAAGATCAATAAAAGTAAAAGCTGGTTCTTTGAAGATAAACAAATTTGATAAACCATTAGCCAGACTCATCAAGAAAAAAAGGGAGAAGGCTCAAATCAATAGAATTAGAAATGAAAGAGAAGAAAAAACTGACACTGCAGAAATACAAAGGATCATGAGAGATTACTACAAGCAACTATATGCCAATAAAATGGACAACATGGAAGAAATGGACACATTCGTAGAAAAGCACAACCTTCCGAGACTGAACCAGGAAGAAATAGAAAATATAAGCAGACCAATCACAAGCACTGAAATTGTGACTTTGATTAAAATTTTTCCAACAAACAAAAGCCCAGGACCAGATGGCTTCACAGGCGAATTCTATCAAAGATTTAGGGAAGAGCTAACACATAACCTTCTCAAATTCATCCAAAATATAGCAGAGGGAAGAACACGCCCAAACTCATTCTACGAGGCCACCATCACCCTGATAACAAAACAATACAAAGATGTCACAAAGAAAGGAAACTACAGGCCAATATCACTGATGAACATAGATGCAAAAATCCTCAACAAAATACTAGCAAACAGAATCCAACAGCACATTAAAAGGATCATACACCATTATCAAGTGGTGCTTATACCAGGAATGCAAGTATTCTTCAATATTGGCAAACCAATCAACATGATAAATCATATTAACAAATTGACTGATAAAAACCATATGATCATCCCAACAGTTGCAGACAAATCTTTTGACAAAATTCAACACCCATTTATGATAAAAACTCTCGAGAAAGTAGGCATAGTGGGAAATTACATCAACATGATAAAGGTCATATATGACAAACCCACAGCCAAAATCATCCACAGTGGTGAAAAACTGAAACCATTTCCTCTAAGATCAGGTACAAGACAAGGTTGCCCACTCTCCCCACTGTTACTCAACATAGTTTTGGAAGTTTTAGTCACAGCATTCAGAGAAGAAAAAGAAATAAAGGAATCCAAACCAGAAAAGATGAAATAAAGCTGTCACTGTTTGCAGATGAAATGATACTATACGCAGTGAATCCTAAAGACACTACCAGACAACTACTAGAGATAATTAATGAATTTGGTAAAGTAGCAGGATAAAAAATTAATGCACAGAAATCTTGGATTCCTATACATTAGTGATGAGAAATCTGAAAGAGAAATTAAGGAAACACTCCCATTTACCATGGCAACAAAAAGAATAAAATACCTAGGAATAAACCTACCTAAGGAGACAAAAGATCTGTATGCAGAAAATGATAAGACACTGATGAAATAAATTAAAGATGATACAAACAGATGGAGAGATATCTCATGTTCTTGGATTGGAAGAATCAACATTGTGAAAATGGCTCTACTACCCAAAGCAATCTACAGATTCAATGTAATCTCTATCAAACTACCAATGGCATTTTTCACAGAACTAGAATAAAAAATTGCACAATTTGAATGGAAACACAAAAGACCCCGAATAGCCAAAGCAATCTTGAGAAAGAAAAACGGAGCTGGAAGAATCAGGCTTCCTGACTTCAGTCTATACTTCAAAGCTACAGTCATCAAGACAGTATGGTACTGGCACAAAAACAGAAATATAGATCAATGGAACAGGATAGAAAGCCCAGAGATAAACCCATGCACATATGATCACCTTATCTTTGATAAAGGAGACAAAAATATACAGTGGTGAAAAGACAGCCTCTTCCATAAGTGGTGCTGGGAAAACTGAACAGCTACATGTAAGATAATGAAATTAGAACACTCCCTAACATTGTACACAAAAATAAACTCAAAATGTACTAAAGACCTAAATGTAAGGCCAGACACTATAAAACTCTTAGAGGAAAACATAGGCAGAACACTCTATGACATAAACCACAGCAAGAACTTTTTGACCCACCTCCTAGAGAAATGGAAATAAAAACAAAAGTGAACAAATGAGACCTAATGAAACTTATAAGCTTTTGCACAGCAAAGGAAACCATAAACAAGATGAAATGACAACCCTCAGAATGGCAGAAAATATTTGCAAATGAAGCAACTGACAAGATTAATCTCCAAAATTTACAAACAGCCCATGCAGCTCAATATCAAAAAAACATACAACCCAATCCAAAAATTGGAAGAAGACCTAAACAGACATTTCTCTATAGGAGATATACAGATTGATGACAAACACATAGAGAATGCTCAACATCACTAATCATTAGAGAAATGGGAATCAAAACTACAATAAGGTATCACCTCACACCTGTCAGAATGGCCATCATCAGAAAACCTACGAACAATAAATGCTAGAGAGGGTGTGGAGAATAGGGCACCCTCTTGCACTGTTGGTGGGAATGTAAATTGATACAGCCACTATGAAGAACAGTATGGACGTTCCTTAAAAAACTAAAAATAGAACTACCATATGATCCAGCAATCCCACTACTAGGCATATACCCTGAGAAAACCATAATTCATAAATAGTCATTTACCACAATGTTCATTGCAGCACTATTTACAATAGCCAAGCCATGGAAGCAACCTAAGTGTCCATCGACAGATGAGAGGATAAAGAAGACGTGGCACATATATACAATGCAATATTACTCAGCCATAAAAAGAAACGATATTGGCTCATTTGTAGTGAGGTGGATGGACATAGAATCTGTCATACAGAGTGAAATAAGTCAGAAAGTGAAAAACAAATACCGTTATGTTAATAGATATATATGGAATCAAGAAAAAAAAAGAAGTGGTTATGAAGAACCTAGGGACAGGACAGGAATAAAAATGCAGGTGTAGAGAATGGACTTGAGGACATGGGTAGGGGGAAGGGTAAGCTGGGACTAAGTGAGAGAGTGGCATTGACATATCAAATGTAAAACAGATAGTTAGTGGGAAGCAGTAGCATAGCACAGGGAGGTCAGTTGTGTGTTTTGTGACCACCTAGTGAGGTAGGATAGGGAGGATGGGAGCGAGACGCAAGATCGAGGAGATATGGTGATATGTGTACATGTATAGCTGATTCACTTTGTTATAAAGCAGAAACTAACACACCATTGTAAATCAATTACACTCCAATAAAGATGGTAAAAAAAGAAAAAAAAAACAAAAAAAACTAAACCAGCATATGCGCCCAGTGTTCACTGGATAATACAGTGAAAGTTCATTTTGCACTTACATCCTAGTCCAGTATCAGGTGATCCTGGTGGAGCAGCTTCCACACGCTCCTTTATTTTCCGTCCCTCCCCCCACCGAAACCTTGACTCTGCCCTCCTGTGCTTCCTTTGAGCACTCTACATTCAATCGATAGAGGAGCAGGGAAAGATTAAATCACTTGGGAGGCTTCCTGGAAGTGATGGGCGCCCCTGGACCTCAGCCACAGGTCCACACCTTCTTGCAGGGGAGGGCAGGAAACCTCCTTCAGCCCTGCATCTCAATAGAAGATGCTCCAGGTTCAGGCAGCATCCAGCCAGTCCTTGCCATACCAACAAGCTTCTTAACCTGATTGTACACTTTTCTGGGATGAATAGAAAGAGAATTCTGATGTTTGGAGGATTTCTACAAAAATCTATGCCCTCGCATCAGACAGCTGAGGAAACTTAGTCTTGAAATAGATGCCTTTGAATAAACAGCAAGTAAAAGGGCCAGGGACTTATCTCAGAACCCTGGCTTCATAGTTGAGATCCTATATCACAGTCTAGTACATGCAATTCCTGAGTATGTTGTGCATCTTGGAAATGCTATTACATAAACAGCAGGCTGCATTGTCATTATTAGAAATGAAGGCTACTTTATGTGAGGTCCAGGTGCTAACATATTCTGTTGTGGGATTATTTGTTATTTATTTTTATTTAATAATAATAATGACAAACAATAATAAATTACTTTTACTCAAAGAAATAGTCTTGGGTATCTTAGAAACAACTTTTCTGCAAAAGTATTGAAAAACAAGAGGCTTTGCTCATCCTGGAGGCATGTCTATTACCCAAAAAACACACCTGTGCCTGAAATATTCCTGGAAACCCCATTCAGCTCTGGGGAGAATTACCACTCTATGTGTTTCATGCAGATGCTCCTTGGGAACAGGCTCTAGTTACACTTTCCTGCTTCCAAATATACTAGATCTACTTTCCACAACTGTTGGAAACATGGATTGTTGGATGAGGATTAAAAAAAAATCTGTATTTTTATATGACGGCTAGCTGGCTTTTTTTAGTCTACTATAAGATATGGAACCAAAAAATCTTAGCGCCACCCTCCACGTAACAAATAAGGTGACACTAAAACCACAAAGGTGCCACTGTAACCACTAGAGCATAATCAACATCTATAGTTAGTACTTGTGTTTTGCTTTTTCAGTGTAGCTCTGCTGCTTATAGTGGTTGTCTTTACAATTCACATGGTTGAGCTGCTTTTAAGAGGATGGGATTAGGACACACACACAGACACACACACGCAGTTGTGCAGACAGCGAAGAGACCCAGCAAGGTAGTGAAGGTAAGGCTACAGGAGTAATGGTCTCACTGTGTAGAAGCATATTTCTCACTCAAAATCCAAAACAGTGTCCCTCGTGGGTGGGTGGCTCTCCCCCAAGCAGTGATTCTGGGAAACAGGCTCCTCCTATCTTGGAAGGACTCATGACCCTCAAGGTGTCATGTCTGTCTACAGCAAGTCAGCAGATGAAGCAGAGTCCTGGAGAGTCTTCGGTGGGGGTCTTGAAGGCTAGAACAGAACGTATTACTGAGAGCTGAGCACTGTACTTCACATCTTTATGCCTATCGGCTTGTACACAGTCTCTGTTTCCTCAATTATATATTCAGACACATGGGCTGATGACCCTTACAAGGTTTCATTCAACCCTGAAGTTCAGTGCTAAATCAACCAAGTTCAGTAACTGTCTACCACAAGGGCAAGCAGGGCGATGGTCCCCGAACACAGAAATAACTATTGCCAATTTGCATTAATTATTGCTAAAAATTTCCATTTCTCAGTCAAAGGAGGACAAGGACAAGGAGAAGCAGAATTTAAGTGGTGCTGCAGGGATGCATGGTGAACCCAATATTTGGTTTGGCTCAGGTGAACGACTATCAGAGAGACCTATGCATTTCTGAAAGCATTCTCTTGAGAAGTAAAATTTAAAAGGGCCAGCCAAGGCTACGTTTTGCTAGAATGTATTTGTAAACAATTCTCTATTTCTGTGAGAACTGTCTTGGTTTTCTGGGGCTTTTACATACAGAAATATTTTCCCAGTAGAGAAAGAATCTGCCTTTGATCTATGATGGGGCCACACTGAATCAGCACTGCCTTCTCACCTGGAACCAGCTAAAGCATGTGCTTAGCTAATGGGAAATAACATGCTCACTTAGTGTATCTTGAAAGGGGAGGGGAGGCTGGTAAAAATAGGCACCATCTGTAAAACTCTCTATAATCATTTATAGACTGCATTAATGAGTCAGGCATTGTGAAGAATTTCCCAACCCCAGGCCAGGTTCTAAGCCACTTTCATCCTGTTTACCAGTTTGTGCTTGTGAATTCTCAGACTAAACAGTGTGCTCAAAAACAAAGCCAACAGACACATACAAAGTAGAGTTGCTAAATAATATAAATAACAGCTTATAGCCACCAAGTTATAAAACTATGAAACAGAACATTAGTATGATTTCAAAGGCATGATTCATAAAACGTAACCATATTAAAATATGCCATAAATTGAAAAAAAGCCACTCAAGAACCATGAGTTGCACTGAGTCCTTGTGTGACTGGCTCTTTGTTTGCCTGTAGGCAAAGAGAGGCAAGAGATCTGGGTGCATCAGGCACAGTGACCCCCAGAATTGACTAATCTACCCTTATTTAGATGTTACTAGGTAGAACAGAACATTGAAGTTTGGTTATAGAACATGTAGTCATGGGGACTAAAATTAATCCACTTGTGTGGGTGAGAACTCCAATTCACTTTCAAAATGGAAAGGAAAATAAGTTACTGAAGAGAGTTTGAGTTGTTGCCTTCTATCTTTACGGAATTTTCCAAGTTTCTGGAAGCACACCCTGCTGGTAGCCATACACAACAAAGCTGGGTCACCTGTTCTGTTGTCACATTTATCTGATTTGTGATGAAAAGGGCCATTGTGAGAGATTTATTTGGTAAATTGATTAATCAGTTTATCTTTTTATAGAAATGATTTGTTAAAAAAATATTTTCAACATAACAAGATAAACCAACACTTCAAATTGATAAATGAAGAGAAACTAGACAAACAAAAAAGGAAGGCAGAATATGGAAGATGACTACTACTCCCATCACCCCTCGTAGGAGTATTATCCATTTTCTAATTTTGAAAAAAAAAGGGGCCAAACTTTCTAATCTACACAGTGTGGGAACCGAATCCTCTGTCCAGAAGTCTGCAGGGCTTCTCTGACTCTGTCTTTCTCCTGGTTTCCTGCCCTAAAATTAATTCCTGAATCTGTTGAATCCTCCTTCTCTGTGTAGGGGTCCCCAAGACAACCTGCAGGCTTCATGGTTCACTAGAAGAACTCACAGGACTCAGGAAAGCTAGTAGACTCACAGTTATGGTTTATTACAGTGAAAAGGTGTGGAGTAAGATCAGCACAGGAAGAAGAGACATGGTGTAGCCTCCAGAGAAAGCAGGAGCAAGCTTCCAGGGGTCCTATCCCAGTGGATGTGCCTAATTCCCTGCCCATGTGAGGTGTTGCCAGCCAGGGAAGCTCAGATGAGCCCTGTGTCTAGGACCCTCATCAGGGAGCAATACTGTAGGCCTGAAGTGCTTATATGTTGAGGGTCTTAGTTCTTTGAATTTTCATAATCCTTGTACCAGGCCTGACTTTAGGTTTGCTGTGGTGTTCTTGCCACTCCATTTAGATTAGAGAAGTCACAGTACAGCAAAGCTTCCAAACTGGGGATGGGGAGTCCCATGAATGCTCTTAAGAGGGCCAAGTTCTAGCACTGGTCTTCTAAATAGCTTATATGGCTTTATACTTTCTCCACTGCAATGGCCCCCAGACTCACCCACACTCTTCAATGTGGGAACGTCCTCTACTGCTGCCTCTATGGACACAGTTCTCCTACCAACCTGGTCTTCATCCCTTCAGTTGGAAAGACACTTAACAGGTGGGTGTTTTCAAGTACTGATCTGATCTGAGGCCCAGCAATCAGGCCATGGGTCACAAACAGCTGTTTAGTATTTACTGGATTTTAGCCACTGTGGGAGGAGCCTCACTGCTGGAGATGGACACCAGGGTGGGAACCCACAGCCACTGTGAGAATGCTCAGCGACGTCAGAACCCCATGTGCTTCATTTCACATGGCGCCTCGACCACTTCCTTTGGGGTTTCTAGAGGCACTGATTATAGTTTGGGCTGCAAAAGGAGTCATGAGTGATTTAGGATAATTTTTCTGAGTTTGGGATATTCTAAAAGGCTTTGAAGTATCTGCAAAAATGTTGGAGAAGGCTCAGCCTACAATGTTGATTTCTGTCTTCTATTGCTGAGGTTTCAGTAATGTGCTGACAAGGAAAATGTTACTCAGAGAATAAAATCAATAAGATGGGAAAATTATGTTTTCTTTTAGGTTCTTCCTGAGCTACTAGGAAAGGACAGATATTTTAGAAGAAAAATAGAACAAAAGTAATATCTTTATTGTTGTTATCACAGAATTACATAATGCATTTCTTTTCCAACCTCTCAGTGTGGTATCACTATTATTCTCACATAGCTTTACAATCTCCCAGGGAGACAAAGGCAAATATGATGATGTCTACATAATGGATGAGAAAGCTGAACTGTTTCATTTAAGGGTCCCTGGTCAGCAATGAAAGTGAGAATAAAGGCCATATTTACTCATTTCTAAGTCCCGAGAGCCATTCATTTAATAATAAAACAGTTTGATAGTCCCAGAAATCAAACATTGCATTAGATGTAGGTGTGAGAGATAGATTTGATCCAGCGGAGCATAAGATCCAGGCAAGAAAATCAATGTGAAAAGCTACAATGTGATGTATGCTGTAATATCAATGCATAGATTAATTATTATTTACTCATTCATTACTTCCACAGAAATATGTGGGGTTCCAACACATATGGGCAACATATGTGGGTGAGTATGGGCGATAGAGTACAGAGAATGAAATATGAGATCTCTGCCTCCCTGTACCTTGCACTCTGGTGAAAAACACATTTTGAAGCACAAATACTTAATTATCATGATCATACAATGCTATAAAGGAAGATCACAGGACACTCTGTAGGAACACAGGGGAAATCTGTTACTGTTGAGGATGGAACCACAGTATTGCTGTGAACACTGTATTACTTTCTTCTACTTTCTCAATATCAACTTCTGAAAGAGGCTGAAAAAGAACGGGACAGTGAACTGTTCTGAAAATCCAAGGACCTCTGACCTAGTCACCACCTGGGTTATTTTAGACAAAGTATTAGGGACAGGCTGTGAAGTTTCTGGGGTCTTTTCCAGCATTAACTTTCCATTTGCTCTTTGAGTCTGTTTATTGAACATGCATTTGAAAGGGAACATGTGAATCTATTTGAGTAATCTTTATCCTCATGTCGCAAATTGTCTCTAATAAACTCTTGAGTATGAGAGGAAGTGGATACCCTGAAGCTTAAATAAATGAACTCTCCAATGCATAGAGCACAAATCACCTACAGGAGAGTGTGGCCTCAAAGTGGAAATGTGGATTTGTTATATACATTGAATGCCTGGTAAAATTGCTAATTTTGTAAATGGAGTATTTCTGCCTTTATTTGTGATATTACCACAGGTAATGCAGCTGAATAGAGACGTGTGAAAGGTAAGAACTCTGGAAAGAGGGCAATCTCTCATTTACTGACTCATCTTTCCACCATGCTGGAGGAACCACAGCCCACCCATCCCTTACTGATTGCACTGCCCTCTGTGGACTTCCTATGTATTCCAAACATTTAGAAGGTAATGTTTAGACCCTCAACGTAATGCAGATATCCTTGAAACATCTGAAGCTCTTTGTAATAGAGGGTCACACAAAAGACCATGAGCTGCTGAATGACGTTGTCACACTTCAGAATTGTGCTTAGTTCTCTCTGATCCAGAATACGATCTGTAAAAAATTATTTTCTGGATTTGAATGAATATTGAAAGCGTTGGAGTCAATATTTATCTTTGGTATATATAAAAATCAGGTTCCATTGCTTCCATTTTTCTGACAGTGTTTCACATACGTATTTTCTGCATTGGTCTTTAATTCAGCTGCTTCCAGTGAAATGGCCCCATCCATGTAGTGAGTGTGACAAGATCTGTGGTTCTCAAACTTCAGCATAGAGGAACATCACCTGGAGGCTCCTGAAGATAAGCCCGTGGAGCCACATCCCTGGGGTTTGTGATTCACTAGACCTAGGGTGTGTTCTAGTATAGAGGTGATGCTGATATTACAGGTCTTGAGACCATACTCATAGACCCACTGATCTAGATCATCTCCCACTTGCTGTGGACCATGTTTCCAGTGAGGTCTGGTGGGGACCACTCACTCCTCTATCTGCCATGTGAACAGAGAACAGTTCCAAATGGTTTGCCACCCCTCAGACTTTCGTAGTAACCCAACAAGGAACACAGGACAGGTGTTGAGGACCACCAAAGCATTAAAACAAACAAAAAAAGAAAGAATTCCCTGTCTTGTAGTTAAACTGTAAATCTTGAAGCAAAAAATAGATGTCTTGACTTTTACCTAGATTTGCATTGATATAAGAGAAACAAAATTAATATTCACTTGTGGGCACTGACACTTTCCTTAAACAAACAATTCTCTCACTGATATTGCCGACTTTAGATTGACTTATATTACTGTTTTAAATCCCAGATGTAAGATTTATCTAGAATATTTTCTTAAATTTTAAATTAACAAAATACTTAGATTGCTTGACCTGAATGGCATTAATAAATCAACGACGCACCCTATTAAAAAAATGTGTGGACTCAGGAGCTAAGAGCTTGCATTGCAGTATAATGAAGTAATGCTAAAAACATAATCGACTCCACCCAATTTCCTCCTCTTTCTCAGCTTCCGCCTTTGCTTAACAGGTGGCTTGCCAGAAGAATAGGAATCAATTACCATAAGATATTCCAAACAAGTCAGGATCTTGGAAAAATAGCTGGCATAGGAAACTACTTCAGCTCGTGTCCCTCTGAGAGATACATGTCCACACACAAAAGGAATATGCATGTATTATTTTTCTTATGTATTTTGAAACTTTTCTTTTACAACATTGCCGTGAAACTGTCAAGGAACTATATTTTGATTATTAATGATTATAATTAATATTCAACTTTGTGTTATTTTTATAAGTTCTGAATTATATGATCCATGAAGACAAATAGAATATTTAACACTCATAAGTTTGACATTTAGTTTTTTAATAGATTCTTTTGTAGAGTCAGATCTTGCAGATGTAATTTATATACTCATGATCTCTGGGTTCCAGATTCTATTTTCACAAAATACGGAAAGATTATCTCATTCACTGCTTTTGGACTTATTTTTTACTTTTATTTTACAAAAAATTAAAGTGAGGAAGACAACTCCCTAAATATATTGTTCCACTTTTAATTTTCTGAGAAACCCTCCACTTTATTGTCAACCATCAGATGTAACTACGTGATATCTGTGGAGCAAATAGAATAAAAAAGGATGGGCTGACTCTTGGGGAAATTTTAATACTAAAGTGGAGTAAGTCAGACAGAGAAAGACAAATATCATATGATATTGCTTATATGCAAAATCTTAAAAAGAATGATGCAAATTAACTTATTTACAAAACAGAAACATACTCACAGACTTAGAGAATGAACTTATGGTTACCAGGGGGAAGGATAGGAGGGGTGGAGGGATAGTTGGGGAGTTTGGGATTGACTTGTACACAGTGCTGTATTTAAAATGGATAATCAACAGGGACCTACTATATAGCACAGGGAACTCTGCTCAATATTCTATAATAACCTAATTGGGAAAAGAATTTGGAAAAGAATAGATACATGTATATGTATAACTGAATCACTTTGCTGTACACCCAAAAACTGACACACCATTGTTAATCAACTATATTCTTATATAAAATAAAAATAAAAAAAATAAAAAGGAGTCAGAGAGAGGACAGGTCCTCTTGACCACAGTTTGGTTTCCATTATCTTCCACTAGAAGACAGTATTCAGGCTGGAAAGTGTGAGCAGAAAGGCTCTGTGCCCTTTGAGAGGGGTAACAAGAAAGAAAAAGATCATAGGCTCTGGGAAAGTATAAAACATCAGACCCACAATAGTTACAGCTCAGGGCCTGAGAGTATGTGCAGAATATGTGAAGATGTGACAGAAGAGATATTTTTCCATGAGAAAATACTGAATTGTGGGAGAGGAGCCAGGTGAGTGGAGGAGGCAAATATTTTTCCAATTTCAAAATTGGAAAAAGGATGAATTCTTGAGACCAGGGGCCAATCAGTTCAACACTGATCACTAACAACAATGAAGAAGTGATTATTAACAGGCTGATGGGCAGCCATCACAAAATCCGGCCCAATTAGTTTCACAAAAAGCAGCATGTTTTCTCTTTGTGTCTAGTAAATTCACGTTACAGGGCACTGGTTACACATAGATTAATGAAGAGCGGTACTTGAATTTCAAGAGCTCATTCTGATGTGTCAGGCACGTCTCAGACTTCAGACTTCCCACTTCAGCCCGGCATGGAGCTGTCCTTTTGATATTCCTGTGCACTTGATGAAATCACAATTCAAAAGGTCAGAGCTGCCTTAACAATCTGCTAAAGGACTGCTGCTAAATAACTGGTGTCAATCAAAGGGGAAAACCCTAAAACACATAAAACTGTGTCCTGTTCTTTATCATGTGTTAACATCTATTCATTGGTTTGGATCAAGGCACAAAACATATGCTTAGGAGATTTGCACGTGACACAAAACTGGGAGGGACAGTTGATAGAGCAGATGACAGAACTGAGATGCAAATTACTTAAAACAAAGGAACTAGGACCAAGAAAATAGGATAAAATTTAACTGTACCATATACAGGTAGGAGTTCTAGCGATTTATGGACAACTGTTCATAAGACTGCCAGCAACCAGAGTTCCATCCTTTATCTAGACTAAAGCTTATGATACCTGGGTGTGTATTTATGGAAGTACGAGGGTTTTTATTTCAGGGGCAGTGGGGACAGACAACATCTGTGCCAGTCAGGGGCAGTGCTCACATCCAGAGCAGTGTGGCTTCTGTCTTCCCAGCACCCACAGAGAAGACATGCAGTGAAGGGCATGAGCATGGGTGAGAGGCCACACCTGATACAGGTCACCTCAGCATAAGGGACATGAATATAAGTGGAGGCATGGGGGGGTGGTACCCACTGTCCTATAGGTCATGATGAGCACACAGTAATACACTTCAATAGGAATCAGATCATGGCTTTGTTAGAATCTTTGTGCATCTACAAACACCTCCATCAAGTGATGAGCCATGTGTCATGAGGTGAATTCAAGCCAAGGCTGTGGGGTCATAGGTAGGACAATGCAGAGTAAACCCTGCATGGGAGCAGGGAGACAGGATTGGACCAGCTGATTCCAGGACCTTCCAAATCTAGGATTCTCTCCTCCCATGGTCTGAGCTCTCCACGTGCTCAAGGTTCTCTCTAGGGTGTCTGTGTACGAGTGCACACAGATACACACACACACACACACACATGCAGACACACACAATATTCTGCTCAGAAGAGAGCCCAACGTGGAGGAAATGAGAGCAGTCCAGGTCCAGTTCCTCTCCTGTTACTGTGGACCCTTTTCGCAAAATTTAAGTCTTTCCAGAGACCATCTAGCAACACAGCATCTTGTCTGGGGTGTTTTTCATCCACATTTGCTGCCACTGCATTAATAGCTAGTTGGGTCTAATGAGCTTGCCACCAGGCTTTAATGAGACATTGTTTTCTTTATAGCTCTTTCTCTCTTTGCTTCTATTTGTTTCCTATGGCAGTACTTTGGATGCTGAAGTAATGCTTGTCCCAAGTCCAGCTTCTGAATTAGGATAACATGAGTTCTGAAAACCTGATGAAAACATCTATAGACAATTAATGAAGGAACTTTATATTGTAGTTGGTGATTTTTTTAATTGCTTCCACAAGAAAGGAACAGCATTTTTTTTCTGGATAAAATAAAAATTATAACAGCAAGAAAATGTAATAGATGAAAACTTGAAGATTAATTGAAGAGACTTTCTCTTTATAAAGTGAGATAACAGTTATGAAACATTTTGAAAAGTATGAAGTAGTAATGATAACACTGTGTTATTAAATATGGTATAATTTAGTAACTGGTGATAATAAGCATGGCAATCATCCTACATTTTACCTCTGGGGAATAAACTTGTACACTACTTCAGAATTCTGTCTGTGTTTAATTTCTCAAAAAGGAAAATGATGAGAGAGAACAAATAGATGTATCCTCATATTGGTGCCCTCATTTACCTAGAATTCCAAGATATGGCTTTGTCCAAAACCATGTAGTTAACTTGGCTATATCATTCATTCCTTCATTCATCCATCCATTCATTAATCCACCTATCATTTTTATGTGACTCCTATGATGTGCCTTTCTTGTTTGCTTTTCTAGTTTCAATGAGTTTCAATGATGTGGATGGCAGTCCACACATCCTGGAGCTGTGTATCTCTAAGCCTCATAGGAGAATCATTCAAAGGTTACAAATAGTGAGACTGTTCCTTCAGATGGACAATAACAAGATGGCAGCCTCATCTGCACAGCTGAGAGCACATGGATGAGCCACTGAAACCATGGTGAGCATGAGGAGTCTTGCATGAGGAACACCACGCATACATCCTCTTGTTCTTGCTGTAAACATTCCAGCCTCTGTTTACAGAGCTGAGGGCAGAGGGGAAATGGCCCTTGTTGTCCTGGTCAGTGAAACAGGCTATGTTACATTTGACAGCATGTTCACTGCTTAATATGAAAACCATACACTCTTAAAATATCAGGAAGACATCCTAAAGAAGGTTCCAATTAGATGGATATTTTGACTCAGGTTTATTGGTACCGGGGAAGCATAACTAAGTCTTGAACCAAGAGCAGTTGTGCAGAGTGGGTCTAAGCCAAGGAAATTTGAGAATTTGGAAATGTTTCATCCTTAGTATTAGGAATGTGCTCTTTATTCAAACCTCATTTGAACCAACATGTAAAACAACAGGAAGAAATAGAGTGGACCATATTTTAATAGACCTGTTCATGTGAATGGTCTGGAATGGAGATAAAACTGGGATCGCTGGCGATCTGAGCATAGAAATAAGAGATCATATAAAGAAAATAATTGCTCTTGTCAGTGTAATATTAGACCGATTTGGAAGAAGGAAAACCTAATTCTTATGGTGCAAAGCAGGAGAAAAGATTAAACATTCACTTGCACTTCATTAATCTCACAGGTTTTTTACATGCAGGTTTTTTTGAGAAAATTTGACTACACCTTTGCTTAATTCCAAATAAGCAATTTGTTTGGGAATGACAATTGTAAGCAGTTCAATAGCTGAGCTTCTGCAAAATGTAGAGACTGGAGTAACCTGCTGTCAGTAAAGCCCATAGCATACAAAGTGGAATGGAAATGGGTCAGCATTAGAGAAGATGCATCTTTGCAAGAGCACGTCTATATTGGGCAGGGTTACACAATAGTCTACACCCTAGATCCTTTGGCTGCTTTGGTAAATTAGGCTTCCTCTTCTCTCAGGCCATCAGTTTGTCTGATTCTGACCCTCATAGCTTTGCTTCTTCAGTGCCTTTCCATCCTGCTGCCTGGAGAAGGTCTCCCTTAATTCAGGTGCTAATTCAAATGTCACTTTTGTGAATTCTTCTTTGACTCTACTGCCTAAACTTGAGCAGAAGCCATTTAGGTATTGAATGACAAGCTTTATCTGGCTTTCTCCTACGGCTGATGTTATAAGGATATTTTGTTTCTCTCCTGGGGGGACTGAAAAGTTTGGAGAGTGGACTACTTTCTACTTCTCTTTGTATCTTCATAATCTAATTCTAGTGGTCCTTCAAAAAGTGTTTGTGGGTATATGAGCTCCCAGGAAAGATGGAGGTCTGTAGATTCAGCAATGTGTCCACTGTCCACCGATAGACATGTGTGCAAGGCTGTTCTTGGCTACTGCAGCTTCCTCCATATTTGGAAATCTCCCCTCCATTTCCTCCTTTGCAGAGTGCTGGGACTCTGACCCTAGCTGACATCTTGTTGGTGTCTCCTTGTTGCTGTGGTGGAAATGGCCCTTTCTGCCCTTCAATCTTCTGGCCATGCCCCTTTTCCATGGCAATGCATAGCTCTTTATCCTAGGCACTGGAGGTGAGCCATGCTCTGGGAGAAGAAATAGGACCTTATTTCTGACAAGGGTGAGGGAGTGCCCCTCGGTGCCAAGTAAGAAGTCAACAAGGGTATTCGATCACAGGGTTGAAAGTTCAGTTGCAAAATTAAAGTTGAATTACATGCATGTTTTTCAAGAACTCAGATGGTGTGTGACCACTAAACAACCACTGCAAACTCCACTTTGGTGGCCCATTCTCCATAAAATCCCCAGAGGTTGAAATGTGTCAGCTGAAGTCTACCAGGGAACCATTCAGAACCAACATTTGTGGGGCAACCACTCGTTGTTAGGTATCATACACGTGAAATTGTCTCTCACTGCAACCTCAAAACAACACTTTGGGACAGATACAGTTAAAGACATGGATGTAGACGTATGTGTACCTACAAGGACAGCACAGTTGTAGGCATACACATAGGGATAGGTATAGGTTTAGGTTTAGGTAGAGGTATGGGTGGAAGCTCAATTGAAATGTTCTCAGAGAGTTGAAATACCTGCTTCAATTCTCAGATGTCATAAGTACAGCATCCACAAGAATGCACCTAGGATGGACCCATTAGTTTTATTTTAGAGGCATTACCCACAAATCAAGGGATCTATTATGATGGGGACCTAGGATGACCAAGAAACTGTCCTTAAGTGAGGGAAAGAGGGAAACATTTTCCCATGCAAATGATCCAAGTCCATTGCATAAGCATAATTTCCCTCATAAGCATAAAAGCCACACTTCAAAAAGTGGTTACAAGTTAGTCCTTACAAGTAACTGATTTACTTCAAGTGGCTGAAAATTAAATACCAGTTTCTACTTAAGTTTCTGCTAACTGGGGTATTTTCTTGATATTACCCAACTTCATTCCTGGTCATCTTTTGTTATTGTTTTCTTTTAATCTGTTAGCAATTTATGCAAGCTACGGGTTAAACACTCTTTTTCAAGTAGTTTAATATAGTAGAAGTTGAAATAATCTGAGTCATGAATTTTAGATAATTTCTAGAATAAGAGGCTAAGGGAGATGTTACTTCTCTTTGGCTCTTAACTCGACACAAATGCTGATGTTTGACAAACTGTAATTTCTATAGTGAAAACAAATTGGCTGAAAATAATACAGAATTTTGAAATAAACAGTGTCTGAAAACCTGTGAATAACCTTGCATTCAGAATGGAAAATTACTAATTTACTGGGCTATATGGGTGGCCAAAACCAAAATCCCCACATACCCAGTTTAAAGCTTCTAATGGAACATTATATATTGTTTTTAATAATTGGGTAGAGTGTCATAACTTTTAACCATTTACATTTTAACAGTTTTCAGTTGTTCTTAATAATATGAATTTTTAGTAACTCAAAGCATTCTTTACAATCATATAGAGCATCCTTGCTGAGGAACTGAGGATTAGATATATACAGCCTGCATTTAGTTCTAAGACATACCTTGGTATTTTCAAGTACAAGCATTATCCTTATCAAGAATTGCAAAATTAGAAGAAAAGTTTGTTAGTTTTCTTTTACTGCATAACAAATTATCAGAAACTCAATAGCTTAAAAGAACCACCATTTTTCAGCTCATAGTTCCCTAGATCAGAAGTTTGGGCAAAGTATGGCAGGATTCTCTTCTCAGATACTTATGAGACTGAAGTCAAGGTGTCAAGTGTACCATGTTCCTTTCTGGAATCTCTGGATTCGAGATATTCTCTTGGAAGTACTTCCAAGTTTATTCATATAGTTGGCAGAATTTTGTTCATTGTGGTTGTAGGACTGAGGTTTCTACTTCCTTGTTGTCTGTGAGCTGGGACCCATTTTCAGCTCGTAGAATCTATCCACATTCCTCACCATGTGGCCCCTTCCATCTTTAAAGTACCAAATGGAAGACATCTCTCATTAATTTCCTGTCATTCCTTGAAACCTCTTCTGTCAGGAAGACCTTGGTTCCTCTTAAGTGTTCACCTGATTATGTCCATCCCTACAAAGACAATTTCTTTCTCTTAAAGTCAACTGACTTGGGACCTTAATCACATATTAAGTGAAATCCCTCACAATGATACTTAGATTAGTGTTTTACATAACAACTGTGTGAAGATGTGCAAACACCAGGGAATGAAAATGTTAGAGGTGTCTCAGAATTCCATCTACCACAATGAAAAAAAAAATTACACAATCATCATTTCTTTCATTTAGCAGATATTTACTTATTATCTTCCATGTACTGATCATATACTGACCATAAGGTAGAGTTCTCAAGAGCTTATGAGTTCACAATATTGCATGAACAAGGGACATGTAAACAGATAATAAATGAATGGTGTAATAAATAGCATACTCTATTAAGAATACACCATTAAGTGTTAAGTTCTAGTTTAACAAAAACAAAAATGGTATATAAACATGTTTTAAAAGTCAAACTGAAAGGATTTGATGATTAATAAGAAAAGTAGTGGGAAAGAGCTATGGTTTCTGATAGTTAATTGGGAACCAGTAACTAGAAACAGAATATAGAATAAAGGATAGATTTTGGGAGAAATAATTAATGCACAATTTGACAGGCTGAGTTTGAAGTAGCAAGAGGACATTCAGGAAGAAGATATTCTGAAAGTAGTCCTAGCCAGAGAGGTTTGGGCTGTATAATGTTGTGGCCATTATTCTAAAGTTGAAGGTGCAGCCATGGTAAAGATGAACCAACTTACCTGGAGAAAATGTGTAGAAAAATGACAGAAATAGTTAAGGATGAAAATTCAGAGAATACTAGTATTTCTCCTGAGACTTGAATATTTGTGAATGTTTGTTTCATCCTCCAACTTGAAATTTCTTTCAGCTCATGTTATCATATGTTAATTTTTTCTTCTCCAACTTCTCCCAGGTCATACCATATAGTCAATGTAGTGTGTGACCTTCAGTAGCTGCTCAGTGGCTGTTTGTTGATGGGTTAATGATAGATTCATAAATCAGGGTTCCCCAGATATTTACTTATGCTTAATAACTGTGCCAAATCCTTAGGCCAGCTGAGATAATGTATCTGAAAGCAGTGTAAACTCAAAAAACCTCTAGTAATAAAAGTTACTCCAAATAGTGGAAGCAAATGAAACGAGTCCAGATAAAAGAGTAAAAAGAGGGGTGCTCTGAGGTTCCTTCCCTAGGGTTTTGCTAGTTAATATACCAGTTTCAAAGCCATGTGGGCCTAGGAAAGATACGCCCAAATGAATGGTGTGGTGTGGTGCAGGTATTACAGATATGAGTGGTGGAAGTTAGTAAGAATCATTGCTTCATAAAGAAGAGAAGTTTTGGCTAGACTTTGATTTGTTTTTCTCAGAAAGACTTCAGGAGTGTTCTGAGATCTGGAGTTTGAGCAGGAATTTTCAAACAAATTTGGAATCCTCATGGGAATTATTCTGTCTGTATGGAGTCCCCCAGGATTGGCAACAAATTAAATCCAAATCTAAAAGAAGATTCACCCTAGGGTGATCTCCATATGTCCCAGGCATGTGGCTTGGCTCCTGTAAAACGTCTCCAGTTTCTTCACACAGTCACAACCTCAGTATCCAGCTCCATGGAAAGAAATGAATGTGGCAATTCCTCTGAGGACGTCTTCTTCATTGAGGACTAGCTTTTCCTCAAGTACATCTTCAGCAAGAGTGCCATCTACCAAGACTTCATATTTCCATATTTCCAGGGCTCTCATCTTATATCTTTAGAATAGGGCTGCACTGACTTCCTCAACCCTATGTTTATTCTCACAAAACAGATGATTCATCAACTGAATACTTAATATGTAAGTTGATGAATATTTGTCTCCCTTGGTTTCACTTTTAATCTCATCATAATTGATGGATTGCTCAAGCCCTCATAAGTACTTTAAAAGAAAATACACACTTTGATCTGGGGAACATCACTGAATCTGAAGTTGGGAGAAGAGGAAGGAATTGTAGGCAAAGAGTTAACCATGTTGGGAAAGTTATGATTCATAGTTTATGTCTACTGTGTTGAAGTTGGTGGGGAATACAGTGGATGGTCTATACATTTTTAAAATAATTCAGGGCAGTGGTTCCTCTTATGTATTTATGTTAAACTTCTCATGCTTTACTACTTTAATGCATATTTTATGTTCTTATGAATACTTTAAATGGGAAAACTCAAGCATCCAATTCTCACCCAATAGAATATGAAATATCTGTGAAAATATCTTGCTTTCACTTTTTGTATGTCTTTTCTATTCATAAGACAAGGAAAACTCTTTTCCTTTTATTTCATGGTTGGACCTGTCACCAACTATTGATACTTCCATTCTAATTTCTTCCATATTTCTCTCCTTTTCTCCTTTGCTGCTTCCATCACTTGAGTTCAGGAACCACCTCATGTTTGGTCATCACTGAAATAAGGACAGAACAGACCCACAGGAAATAACACTTAATCACAGTGCAAGGTAATGGCAAGGGATGGTTATAAGACCTAACTGTTCCCTTTCTCCATCTCCCCCTCCTTGTTTTACTCCCCTTTTTCCTCCCTTCCTTCATTCTGCAGACATAAACCGAGCACATATTATTATTATGTTCCCGTCACTGAGTTTACAGAGATAAAGAACAAAATCTTTGTCCTTAAAGGATGTAATTATAAAACACTGTCACCAACGTCATGGCAGAAGACAGGGGAACTATTGGTACACTTGGAATGGTTGATAGGACTCTAGGGCAGGCTTTCTGGAAAAGGATTTACCATCTAGGCTAAAAAGATGAACAGTTGGTGAACAATGAAGGAGGAGGAGTTACTCCATATCCTGGAAGTGGTAGAAGTGTAGAAAATTTCAGAAGAGAATACAGAACACTTAGTAGAACCTGTACCTTTTAGGATGACTTGAGAATTGGATTCAAAAGAAAGAACTAAAGTAGAGAGCTCAGAGAGTGGCAAGAGTGAGACCTTGATGGAACTTCCAGGCCAAGCCAAGTTTAGATTTCTTCTTAAGTCAAATGACAATGATTAGAAGATTTAAAGCAAAGAGAGGCATGTATAGATTACTCCTTCCTGGTTTGTTCATCCCTCTAAAATGTAGGTTCTAATGAGTGGAGACATTGTTTTGCTACTAGAATCAAGGAGAATGTCTGCTGTATAGTAGGTACATGATAAATATATGTTGAATACATGAATGGATATGTATTTTCAGAAGCCTTAAGTGGAAAGAACTACTATACTATAGTCAAGACGTTTTGTGTATTCTGGAAGACAATGCAAGTAATCCGATGTGCAGAGTCATAATAAGATGTACAATTATGTAAGAACTAACCTCATAACGAACTTAGATATACACTTAAGAAGAAGGATTTGTAGCATAAAAGTGGTCTTCTTTAGTCAGTAATGTCATCTCCCTATGACCATTTCGGAGAGTTGCTGGAATGAATGCCCATCACTGAGGAACCCACTAGTAAAGCAGAAGGGTCTCCAACTCCACAGAGAAAAGATACCGTAAGATATGGAAAACGGACAATGATTGTGCAAAGTGGCCCAGTGTGGTAGGCTCTGTGGCTTCTTCAAGGGATGTTACATGCAATGGAGAAAGAAGAGTTAAGCTCTCTGACTTCCTCAGATGTCATCACACCAGCCCACTGTAATAGTACCCTAAGACGTCTTCCTGGTACTCATCTCCATTCTCATATTTCTGGTCCAACAAACCTGCACTCTATCAGACTAATGTTCCCCAAGCACCCGTTTCATCATGACATTGCCTGGGTCAAATAGTTACAACCTAGACAGCATTCATCTAACAAATATTTATGATTTGGCAGCCGGGGCTGCTGGGCTACAGTTAAGTAAATCTAAATAAGCCATTGCACTGTCCTCCCAATGCTCAGAGCTTGGGGAATGCTGGCAGTAGGGGAGCACCTGGATTAGGGGTTCAGGCTGCTGCTCTGGGCAGGACTGGGCTGTCTTCCACACTGATGTGAACTTGGATAGATGCTCTGCCTTGTGGTGCTTCAGGTTGCTCACCTGCCAAATGGGAATGGTGACTGCCTCTCAGAGAGTAGTCGTGAGATTTTATGTGAGAAAGCATGCAAGGAATGAACTACCACAAGAGTTCAGAAGATATCAAGAGTGGTCCTGATGCTGCCATCCAGATCACATAGGATGACATTTTTTAGGACACTCTTTGGCTTGGCTTTTGATTATCTTGCAAACCTTTTTTTTTTTTTTCTGACTCTTCTAAGAAACTGCATTCCCACTAAAAGTAGCTGTTCCCACCTATCAACATACTTTTGTTCAAGTTTCAACCAGGGGAAGGGAGCTGTGTTTCTCCTTAGAGTAAGTGAGAAGGTCTCAAGATCGCCCATGAATTGGCTTGTTTCTCTGTCACATGACAATAAGTCTGTCTCCCTCAAGTGTTGGTTCCAAGTACTACTCTGAGGTTATGCTACTACTGAGATTCAACTGGATTTAACTCTATCTCAGTTATCTGAGGGTGTGGTGCAGAGAGCAATATAAATAAATACAACTGGATTCATGTCTATGATCAGAGCTGACTATTTCCACACATGTTTAAGTCTCACATCACTCTACAGAGCGTAGTTTATCATACCAAACTCTTGAAAGGGATGATCGAGACTCAGGGACATGAAATGGTTAGTCTCCACTCACTCAGTTAGCAAATGTTAGAGTTACCATTCACATCCTTACTCCAAAGCCCAAATGTTCTCCCTTGTGCTGTTCTGACTCTCAGAAGAGTGTAAGATCATTTTTTGACTGGCTCTTTGAGTTGATGAAGAGATTGCATCTTTCAAAATAGGCAAACACCTTTTCAGAATTTGAGTGATGAGACAAACCTTCTCCAGAGTGACTGGTCATCAGTCTAGGAGGATGTTTTTGTCCTGCAGAGCCCTGACATGCAGGGTAACACGTATCGCTTACAACGTCTTTTCAAGTAGAGCCAGTCTGCTAGTGATTAAGTGTCTGGAAGCTATTTCCCAGTTTTTAAGTAGCCAGGATATGCTGCTAATATAGTCAGAGTCAGCATTACACTCAATGCTCATAAATGACTTATTCAGAAAGAGGCAAGACTGTTGTGACTTGGCTGTCTTCTATTCTTTGGTGATAAGGTACAAGTTCCTAGTAACAAAACATGAAGACAAACATATCACAATTATTTAACACACGTGGCAAGTAAATAATTGGAGAATGCACATTTGCCTTCTTTTTCCCTGCCTTTTATTATTATTTCCTTTGAACTAACACATTCCACCAGCTGTCAACACATGTTTTTCTGGTGATGGAGTCACTGAGAGGAGCAGACCTGGAACGACTCTCTAACAGTCTCATGCCCAGTGCTTTAGGGCGAAGTGGATGGGATTACACTCCGACACAGCTCATGTGTACCCGAAGTCCTGCCATGCTCTCTCTAGTAGTTGATTCATTTCAAGAAATCCCAGTTTGTTATTTGTCACAACACAAAAGTAAAAGGTGCTTTTTCCAGACTCACTCATACTGTGGCCAACTAGTGACAGACACCTTGCTTTCCAAAGGATCACCATCCTACCATTTGGGGGTTCATGGAAGGTGGCATTGCATGGTGGATACACATATGTACTCTAGAACAGAACAGCTGAAGATGAATCCAGG
Source organism: Mesoplodon mirus (assembly GCF_964341445.2). Lineage (NCBI taxonomy): Eukaryota > Metazoa > Chordata > Mammalia > Artiodactyla > Ziphiidae > Mesoplodon > Mesoplodon mirus. The sequence goes on from NC_138980.1 coordinate 180,893,709, forward strand.
CTCCATCACTAACTGTATTACCTGGAAAGCTACCCAGCATACCTGTGTCTCAGTTTCCACACAGAATACACCTGTTAGAATGTTTGAATGGATTAATAGAATTAGTTATATAAACTCTGAGAACAGTGTCTGACTCATGTAGACCTCATAGAAGTGTGTGTTATGATGATGATGAAGATGATGATAATGATGATGGCAATAATTGGATTATGCAGAAAACGCTTAACAGAAAGAATAATTGGAGCGGCACTATTACAGTTCTAGCAGAACTAACACAAAGAGGTAAAGATGATTGTAAAGTCACTTTATTATTTTTAGTATTTAGTTATTGTTTACTTTAATAATTAAATAGATTGCATGTGTCTAAAGAGTTTTCTAAACTAAACCTAGCAAGAAATATCTTTTCGCTTGTTACCTCAGTTTGGAATAAGAATGTTCTATAAAGTAAACTTACTTAGTTTAGTTGAAATTATATGCTATGATTCAGTCATACACAGATAAAATCTTTTTTATTTTAATATCAAAACCCAAAATTTTCCTTAAGTATCTTTCTACTTGGAGAATTAAATAGTCAAAATGACATTGTTTTCTGTCCTAAAAGACTCTTCCTGGTTACCTCAGTCTCTTTGGCATAAGCATCCAATAGTTTAGAGGTGTCCTCTTCATTAAAGAATACATGTTTTATTTTAGAATAGTTTTAAAATTACAGAACAATTGTTAAGGTAATACAGAGAGTTCCCATAGACCTGACAACCAGTTTCCCCTCTTATTAACATCTTACCTCAGTACCATAATTTGTTACAATTCATAAAACAATATAGGTACACTGATACTAACCAAAGTGCATACCCTAAATTCAGACTGCCTTAGTTTTTACCCAGTGTCTTTTCTGTATTCCAGGATCCCATCCTAGATACCACACTGTATTTAATAGACATGTCTCCTCTTTGCTGTGACAGTTTCTCAGGCTTTCCTTGTTTTTGGCAGCCTGACAGTTTGAGCTCTGTTCAGAATGTCCATTAAGTGGGATTCCTCTGATACTTTTCTTGTGATCGGACTAAGATTATGGTATCTGAGGAGGAAGGCTCTGGAGATGAAGTACCATTTTCATCCTATCATAGCAAGAGTTTATACTATCAACCTGATGTATCACTGTTGGTGTTGACCTTGATTTCCTGGCTGACGAAGTGTGTGTCAAGTTTCTCCACTGTCAAGGTCCTCTTCTTCCCCGTTCCATACTATACTCTTAGGAAGGGAGTCACTATGTAAAACGCACACTTACAGAGTGGAATGCTATCATTTAAAAGTGGAGTCTTGTCTTAGTCTGTCCTTAGTCTGTCTTAGCCTGCTGCTACGACAACAACAACAAAAAAGTTAGACTGGGTGGCCTATAAACAACACATTTCCTTCTCATTGTTCTGGAGGCTGGGAAGTCTGAGATCAAGGTTCTGGCAGACCCCGTGTCTGGTGAGGAGGGTCTGCTTCCTTGTCCATAGATGGCCATCTTCCTTGTGTCTTCACAGGGCAGAAGGAGCAAGGGTGTTCTCTGAGTCCTCTTTTATCAGGGTGCTCATGACCTAATCACCTCCCAAAGTCCCCATCTCTTGTTATCAACACATTGAAAGTTAGGTTTTAATATATGAATTTTAGAGAGACATAAACATTCAGCTCAAAGCAAGTATCTACATAAATTACTTGGAGTTGTTCTGCATGGGATGCTTGCCTATTCTTCCCCCATTTATTTATTTATGTAATCCTTTATTTCAATATGGGCTCATGAAATATTTATTTTATACTTTGGATTATAATCCAAGACTACCGTATTTATTTTGCTTCTTCAACTTTGGCCATGGGGAACTTTTTCAGGAACACTGTGGCTCCTGCATTACTTAGATATACCCCCATCAACTGTGCATATTGTTTGTTTGCTTGTTTGTTTGTTTTTGAGAAATTCTTTTCTTTCTGGTACTACGGAATGCTCCAAGCTCATTTTTTTAAAAAATATTTCCAGTCACAGTCATAAAATCATCCATCTTTACAAGCAGCCCTGCTTCCTTTATTAGAGAGTGGACTTAGAAACCATCATCTGAAAGCCAGACATATTGGTTGCCACTGAGATACTGTCGCTTCTTTATGCTCTCAGCTAACATAGCAAGGAAATATATGTGTGTATTTTAATTACTGAATATACAAATGTCTATAAGTATTTCTATATGTAGCCATCAGCTTCTAATAATGCTAAATGTGAATTTATATGGATACTTTAGACTCTAATCCATTACCTCACGGGTCATTCTATTCCCCTCCCCTCGCTTATCTGTAACTTCCTACTTCAATAGTGAGAAAGCTTGCTCCTAGTATTTGCCATCCCTTCCCCTAATTACTCAGTTCCTGTACACATGTAGATCAATAGCATATTTGTTAGCCTGTACCCCCAAGTGAAATAAGTTTATCAATTATTGTACAATACTCTATTTTTTTGCCTTTATTTTTACAGATTCCTCTAATATCTATAGTTGCTTAGGGAAAAATGATTATCCCTCATTCCCTTTGGTAAGGTGGTTTCTTGTATTTGTAATAGTTAGATCTTTTGTCACATTATGCCTTCTGTCCAGGGATCCCCAACCTCCGTTGTAAGGAAGTACTACAGTTTATTTATCCATTGGTCTATTGAAGGACATCTTGGCTGCTTCCAGTTTTGGGTGATAATGAATAAAGGTAATATAAGCATTTATGTGTAAGTATTTGTGTTGGCATAAGTTTTCAGATAAGTTGGGTAAATACCAATGAATATGATTGCATGTTTGTATGGTAAGACTATGTTTAGCTTTGTAAGAAATTGCCATAATGCCTGCCAAAGTAACTGTGCCATTTTTCGTTCCCACTAGCAATGAATGAGAATTCCTGTCAGGGTACACACTCACCAGCAACAGGCACTGACAGTTACTGGGGGAATTTTGACCATTCTAATAAGAATCAGGAGTATCTAATAGCTGTTTTAATTTGGAATTCCCTAATGACAAATGATGTTGAAAACCTTTTAATTTGCTTATGTGCCATATGCATACCTTTTTTTTGGTGAGGTGATCATTTGCACATTTTAAAATTGGGTTGTTTGTTTTCTTATAGTTGAGTATTAAGCATACTTTATACATTATGGATAAAGTCTTTTATTGGCTATGTGTTTTGCAAATATTTTTTTTCTCATCTGTGGCTTTGATTTTGATTTTCTTAAAAATATCTTTTACAGAACACCAGTTTTTAGTTTTAATAAACTTCAAGTTGTCAATTTTTCCCTTTCATGGATTGTGCTTTTGGTATTTTATCTAAAAGCTCATCACCAAACCCAAAGTAATATTGATTTTCTCCTATGTTTTCTTCTAGAACTATTATAATTTTGGATGTGCATTTAGGCCAAATATATATTTTGAGTTAATTTGGGGGAAAGGTGTAAGATCTGTGTCTAAGTTCACTTTTTAACATATAGATGTCCAAATATTCTAGCACTCTTTGTTGAAAAGACCATTCTTTCCCCGTTGTATTGCCTTTGATTCTTTTACAAAAATTAGTTCACTATAGTTATGTGAGCTTATTTATAGGCTCTCTATTCGGTTACTTTGGTCTCAATATCTATCCTTTTACCATTATCATGCTATCTTGTTATAGCTTTATTTAGCTATAAATAAAGATTTATTTAAATCTTATTTAGCAAGATTTAAAATAAGGTAGTCTGAGTTCTCCAACTTTATTCTTCTTTTTCAGTATTTTGTTGGTATTCTAGGTTTTTTACCTTTCCATGTAAACTTGAGAATCAATTTACTGTTGTCTACAAAATACTTGCTGGGATTTTGAATGGAATAGCTTTGAATCTACATAAATTTGAGAACAAAAAACATCTTAATAATATTGTCTTCCAATCTGTGAACATAGAATATGAACTCATTTCCTGAGGTTTTCTTAGATTTCTTTTATCAGAGTTTTTGTTTTCTACAAATAGATTTTGTACGTATTTTGTTAGATTTATACCTAAGTCTTTTATTTTTTGGTGTTATTGAAAATGATATACATTTTTTAAAAAAATTAAATTTCACTTGATTTTTGTGAGCATGCAGGAGAGCAATTGAGCTTTTATATTAATCTTGTATCCTGCAACCTTGCTATGTTCACTTCTAGCTCCAGGACATTTTTGGGGGTCAATTATTTGAGATTTTCTACATATGAAAATATGTAATCTGCAAATAACGGAAGTTTTACATCTTTCCTTCCAATCTCTATCACTTTTATTTCCTTGTCGTATTTTATTCCATTAGCTCTGACTTCCAGTCCAAATGTTGGACAGGAGTAATGATAAAGGTCATCTTTGTTTTGTTCACAATTTCGTGGGAAAATTATCTAGTTTCTCATTAGGTATGGTGTTGGATACAGATTGTGTGTAGAAATGCTTTATCAAATTGGGAAAGCTCCACTCTATTTCTACTTTACTGAGAGTTTTTATCATGAATGAGTGTTGGATTTTATTAAATAAATTATTTTTTACAATTGATGTGCATTTTTTCTTTAGTGTTGATATGATGGATTAGATTGATTGATTTAAAACATGCTGAATCAGCCTTGCACAATTAGAGAACTTGGTTATGAGTATAATTTTTTTTTTTGTATTGAGTGTTGGATTTGATTTGCTAACATATGTTGAGTTTTTTTTTTCTTTTTATATCTATGATGATGAGACATATTGTCTGTAGTTAAACTTTCCTGTATATCTTTATTTGGTTATTATAGAGTAATACTGGCCCAATAGAATGATTTAAGAAATATTCCATCAACTTCTATTTTCTGGAAGAAATTGTAGAGAAGCAGTATATTTCTTCCTTAAAAACATGGTAGAATTTCCCTATGAAACCATTTGGGTACTACTTTTTCTTTTGAAAATTTTAAATTATTAATTTATTTAATGATACAGTGTTACTTAAGTTCTATTCAGATTATCTATTTATGGTTTTGATACTTTGTCTTTCAAGTTATTTGTACATCTGTGGTATCAGCTATTTTTTTTCTCTTTTATTTATTATTTTGTTTATTTGGTTTCTCTCTCTCTTCTTAATGAGCTTGGTAAAAATTGGTGTCGACTTTATTTACATTTTCAAAAAACTAGCTATTGTTTTCATTCATCTTTTCTACTATTTTTTGTTTCTATTTCCTCTCTGATCTTTATTATTTCCTTCCTTCTGCTGACTTTGGGCTTTGTTCTTTTTCTAATACTCTTAGATGGTAGTTAGGTTGTTTATTTGAGATTTTTCTTGTTTCTTTAGGTAGGCATGCATCTCTATAAACTTTCTTCTTAGAACTGCTTTTGAAGTAACCAATAGACTTTGAAAAGTTGTATTTCCACTTTCATTTGTCTCAAGGTATTTTCTGATTTTTTTGTTGACCCATTGTTTTTTTAGTACAATGTTGTTTGTTCTCCACGTGTTTGTGTTCCTACTATTTTCCTTTTGGTAATTGATTTCTAGTTTCATACTGATTTTATTTTATTTTATTTTTTAACATGCTTATTGGAGTATAATTGCTTTACATTGTTATGTTAGTTGCTGCTGTATAACAAAGTGAATCAGCTATACGTACACATATATCCCCATATCCCCTCCCACTTGTGTCTCCCTCCCACCCTCCCTATTCCGCCCCTCTAGGCGGCCACAAAGCACTGAGCTGATCTCCCTGTGCTATGCAGCTGCTTCCTATTAGCTCTCTATTTTACATTTGGTAGTACATATATGTCATTAACACTCTCTCACTTCTTCCCAGCTTATGCTGCTCCCTCCCCATGTCCTCAAGTCCATTCTCTATGTCTGTGTCTTTATTCCTGTCTGGCCCCTAGGTTCTTCAGAAATTTTTTTTTTTTTTTTTTTTTAGAATTGATATATATATATGTGTGTGTTAGCATACAGTATTGGTTTTTCACATTCTGACTTACTTCATTCTGTGTGACAGACTCTAGGTCCATCCACCTCACTACAAATAACTCAATTTCATTTCTTTTTATGGCTGAGTATATATTCCATTGTATATATCTGCCACATCTTCTATATCCATTCATCTGTCAATGGAAATTTAGGTAGCTTCCATGTCCTGGCTATTGTAAATAGTACTGCAATGAACATTGTGGTAAATGACTCTTTTTGAATTGTTTTCTCAAGGTATATGCATAGTAGTGAGATTGCTGGGTCATATGGTAGTACTATTTTTAGATTTTTAAGGAACCTCCATACTGTTCTCCATAGTGGCTATATCAATTTATATTCCTACCAACAGTGCAAGAAGGTTCCTTTTGCTCCACACCCTCTCCAATATTTTTTGCTTGTAGGTTTTTTTGATAATGGCCATTCTGACTGGTATGAGGTGATATCTCATTGTAGTTTTGATTTGCATTTCTCTTATGATTAGTGATGTTGAGCATCCTTTCATGTGTTTATTGGCAATCTGTATATCTTCTTTAGAGAAAAGTTAATTTAGTTTTTCTGCCCATTTTGGGATTGGGTTGTTTGGTTTTTTGATATTGAGCTGTGTAAGCTGATTATATATTTTCAAGATTAGTCTTTTGTCAGTTGCTTCATTTAAAAATATTCTCTCCCATTCTGAAGGTTGTAGTTTCATCTTGTTTGTGGTTTCCTTTGCTGTGCAAAAGCTTTTAAGCTTCATTAGGTCACATTTGTTTATTTTTGTTTTTATTTCCATTTCTCTAGGAGGTGGGTCAAAAAAGATCTTGCTGTGGTTTATGTCATAGAGTGCTCTGCCTATGTTTTCCTCTAAGAGTTTTATAGTGTCTGGCCTTATATTTAGGTCTTTAAAATTTTTTGAGTTTATTTTTGTGTATGGTGTTAGGGAGTGTTCTAGTTTCATTCTTTTACTTGTAGCTGTCCAGTTTTCCCAGCACCACTTATTGAAGAGGCTGTCTTGTCTCCTTCATATATTCTTGCCACTGTTATCAAAGATAAGGTGACCACACGTGTGTGGGTTTATCTCTGGGCTTTCTATCCAGTTCCACTGATCTATATTTCTGTTTTTGTGCCAGTACCATACATACTATCTTGATGACTGTAGCTTTGTAATATAGTCTGAATTCTGGGAGCCTGATTCTTCTGGCTCCATTTTTCTTTCTCAAGATTGCTTTGACTATTCAGGGTCTTTTGTGTTTCCATACAAATTTTGCAATTTTTTGTTCTACCTCTGTACAAAATGCCATTGGTGCCTTGGTAGAGATTGCACTGAATCTGTAGATTGCTTTGTGTAGTAGAGTCATTTTTCACAATGTTGATACTTCCATCCAAGAACAGGGTATATTTCTCCGCTTGTTTGTATCATCTTTAATTTCTTTCATCAGTGTCTTATTGATTTCTGCATACAGGTCTTTGTCTCCTTAGGTAGGTTTATTCCTAGGTATTTTATTCTTTGTGTTGCAATGGTAAATGGTAGTGTTTCCTTAATTTCTCTTTCACATATTTCATCATTAGTGTATAGGAATGCAAGAAATTTCTGTGCATTAATTTTGTATTCTGCTTCTTTACCAAATTCATTGATTAGCTCTAGTAGTTTTCTGGTAGGATCTTTAGAATTCTCTATGTGTAATATCATGTCATCTGCAAATAGTGATAGTTGTATTTCTTTTCCAATTTGGATTCACTTTATTACTTTTTCTTATCTGATTGCTTGGCTAAAATTGCCAAAATTTTGTTGAATAATAGAGGTGAGAATGGGCAACCTTGTGTTGTTCCTGATCTTCATGGAAATGGTTTCAGTTTTTCATCATTGCGAACGATGTTGGCTGTGGGTTTGTCATATATGACCTTTATTATGTTGAGGTAAATTCCCTTTATGCCTACTTTCTGGAAAGTTTTCATGATAAATGGGTATTGAATTTTGTCAAAAGCTTTTTCTGCATCTATTGATTATCATATGATTTTTATCCTTCAATTTGTTAATATGGTGTATCACAGTGATTGATTTGCATATATTGAAGGATGCTTGCATTCCTCGGATAAACTCCATATGATCATGGGTATGATCCTTTTACTGTGGTGCTGGATTCTGTTTGCTAGTATCTTGTTGAGGATTTTTGCATCAATATTCATCAGTGAAATTTGCCTGCAGTTTTCTTTTTTTGTGACATCTTTGTCTGGTTTGGGTATCAGGGTGATGGTGGCCACATAGAATGAGTTTGGGAGTGTTCCTCCCTCTGCTGTGTTTTGGAAGAGTTTGTTAAGGATGGTCTTAGCTCTTCCCTAAATTTTTGATAGAATTTGCCTGTGAATCCATGTGGTCCTGGGCTTTTGTTTGCTGGAAGATTTTTAATCACAGTTTCAATTTCAGTGCTTGTGATTGGTCTGTTTATATTTTCTGTTTCTACCTGGTTCAGTCTCAGAAGGTTGCACTTTTCTAAGAATTTGTCCATTTCTTCCAGGTTGTCCATTTTATTGGCATATAGTTGCTTGTAGTAATCTCTCATGATCCTTTGTATTTCTCTAGTGTCAGTTGTTACTTCTCCTTTTTCGTTTCTAATTCTGCTGATTTGAGTCTACTCCCTTTTTTTCTTGATGAGTCTGGCTAATGGTTTATCAGTTTTCTTTATCCTTCAAAGAACCAGCTTTTCATTGTATTCTCATGTGCTATTGTTTCTTTCATTTATTTTTCATTTATTTCTGATCTGATATTTATGATTTCTTTCCTTTTGCTAAACTTTAGGTGTTTTGGGGTTTTTTTTTTTGTTGTTGTTGTTGTTCTTTCTCCAATTGCTTTAGGTGTAGGGTTAGGTTCTTTATTTGAGATTTTTCTTGTTTCCTGAGGTAGGGCTGTATTGCTTTAAACTTCCCTCTTAGAACTGCTTTTGCTGCATTCCATATGTTTTGTAACACCGTGTTTTCATTGTCAATTGTTTCTAGGTATTTTTTTATTTCCTCTTTGAATTCTTCAGTGATCTGGTTATTTAGTAGTGCATTGTTTATCCTCCATGTGTTTGCATTTTTTAGTTTTTTCCTGCAGTTGATATCTAGTTTCATACCATTGTGGTCAGAAAAGATACTTAATACAATTTCAATTTTCTTCAATTTACCAAGGCTTTCTTTGTGACCCAAGATATGAGCTATCCTGGAGAATGTTCCATGAGCACTTGAGAAGAAAGTTTATTGTGTTGTTTTTGGATGGAATGTCCTATAAATATCATTTAAGTTCATCTTGTTTAATGTATCATTTTAAGCTTGTGTTTCCTTATTTACTTTCATTTTGGTTGATCTGTCCATTGGAGAAAGTGGGGTGTTAACGTCCCCTACTATTATTTTGTTACTGTCAATTTCCCCTTTCATGGCTGTTAGCATTTGCCTTATGTATTGAGGTGCTCCTATGTTGGGTGCATAAATATTTACAATTGTTATATCTTCTCCTTGGATTAATCCCTTGATCATTATGTAGTGTCCTTCTTTGTCTCTTGTAATAGTCTTTATTTTAAAGTCTATTTTGTCTGATATGAGAATTGCTACTCCAGCTTTCTTTTGGTTTCCTTTTGCATGGAATATCTTTTTCCATCCTCTCATTTTCAGTCTGTATATGTCCCTAGGTCTGAAGTCGGTCTCTTGTAGACAGCATATATACAGGTCTTGTTGCTGTATCCATTCAGCCAGTCTATGTCTTTTGGTTGGAGCATTTAATCCATTTACATTTAAGGCAATTATCCATATGCATATTCCTATTACCATTTTTTAAATTGTTTTGGGTTTGTTATTGTAGGTCTTTTCCTTCTCTTATGTTTCCTGCCTAAAGAAGTTCCTTTAGCATTTGTTGTAAAGCTGCTTTTGTGGTGCTGAATTCTCTTAGCTTTTGCTTGTCTGTAAGGTTTTTAAATTCTCCTTTGAATCTGAATGAGATCCTTGCTAGGTAGAGTAATCTTGGTTGTAATTTTTCCCTTTCATCACTTTAAATATGTCTTGCCACTCCCTTCTGGCTAGCAGAGTTTCTGCTGAAAGATCAGCTGTTAACTTTGTGAGCATTCCCTTGTATGTTACTTGTTGCCTTTCCTTTGCTGCTTTTAATATTTTTTCTTTGTATTTAATTTTTATAGCTTGATTAATATATGTCTTGGCATGTTTCCCTTTGGATTTATCCTCTTTGGGACTCTCTGTGTTTCTTGGACTTGATTGACTATTTCCTTTCCCATATCAGGGAAGTTTTCAACTCTAATCTCTTCAAATATTTTCTCAATCCCTTTCTTTTTCTCCTCTTCATGTGGGACCCCTATAATTCGAATGTTGGTACGTTTAAGGTTATCTCATAAATCTCTGAGACTTTCCTCAATTCTTTTCATTCTTTTTTTCTTTATTCTGCTCTGCAGTAATTATTTCCAGTATTTTATCTTTCAGGTTACTTATCTGTTCTTCTGCCTCAGTTATTCTCCTATTGATTCCTTCTAGAGAATTTTTAACTTCATTTATTGTGTTGTTCATCATTGTTTGTTTGCTCTTTAGTTCTTCTAGGTCCTTGTTAAACATTTCTTGTATTTTCTCCATTCTCTTTCCACTATTTTGGACCATCTTTCCTATCATTACTGTGAATTATTTTTCAGGTAGGCTGCATATTTCCTCTTCATTTGTTTGGACTGGTGAGTTTTTACCTTGCTCCTTCATCTGCTGTGTGTTTCTCTGTCTTCTCATTTTGCTTAACTTACTGTGTTTGGGGTCTCCTTTTTGCAGGCTGCTGGTTCATATTTCCTGTTGTTTTTGGTGTCTGCCCCCAGTGGGTAAGGTTGATTCAGTGGGTTGTGTAGGCTTCCTGGTGGAGGTGACTAGTGCCTGTGCTCTGGTGGATGAGGCTGGATCTTGTCTTTCTGGTGGGCAGGACTGCATCCGGTGGTGTGTTATGGGGTGTCTGTGAACTTATTATGATTTTAGTCAACCTCTGTGCCAATGGGTGGGGTTGTGTTCCTGTCTTGCTAGTTGTTTGGCATGGGGTGTCCAGCACTGGATCTTGCTGGTCTTTGAGTGGAGCTGGGTCTTAGCATTGAGATGAAAATCTATGGGAGAGTTCTCACCGATTGATATTACATGGGGTTGGGAGGTCTTTCGTGGTCCCATATACTGAACACGGCTCTACCACCTCAGAGTCTCATGTCTGACACCCAGTCAGAACACCAAGACCCTGTCAGCCACATGGCCAGGTATGTGGGGAGTTTCTTGCCTTTTGTGAAGTCTGAGGTCTTCTACCAGTGTTCAGTAGGTGTTCTGTAGGAGCTGTTCCACATGTAGATGTATTTTTGGTGTATTTGTGGGGAGGAAGTTGATCTCCACGTTTTACTTCTCCACCATCTTGAAGGTCCTCTCCATACTGTTGTTGTAGTATAAAATGTTTTATATAATTTCTAGCCTCTTAAATTTGTTGAGACTTATTTTGTGACCTAGCTTATGATCTGTCCTGGAAAATGTTCCATGTGCACTTGGAAAGGATTTGTATTCTGCTGTTTTTGGACGGAATGTATTATAGATATCTATTAAGTCCAAGTGGTCTATTATGTCATATAAGATCACACTTTCCTTATTGATTTTCCATCTGAAGTGGGGCGTTATAGTCCACTACTATTATTGTATTATTATAAGTTTCTCCCTTTGTGTCTGTTGCTATTTCTTTATATATTTAGGTGCTCCTGTATTAGGTACATATATATTAACAAATGTAATATCTTTTTCTTGTATTGATTATATAATGCCTTTCTTTTTCTTTTGTAACAGACTTTGTTTTAGAGTGTATTTTATTTGATTATGAGTATTGTTACCCCTGCTTTCTTGATGTTTCCAGTTGCATGAAATATATTTTTCCACTTCCTTACTTCCTGTCAATTTTTGTCTTTAGCTCTGAAGAGAGTCTCTCTTAAGCAGCTTATAGATAGCTCTTTTTTTAATCCAATCAGCCAAACTATATATATATATATATATATATATATATATATATATATATATATATATATATATATATATGTATTTGTGTGTGTGCGTGTGTGTGTGTGTGTGTGTGTGTGTGTGTGTGTGTGGTACACGGACCTCTCACTGTTTTGGCCTCTCCCATTGTGGAGCACAGGCTCTGGACGTGCAGGCTCAGCAGCCATGGCTCACGGGCCTAGCCACTCCATGGCATGTGGGATCTTCCCAGACTGGGGCACAAACCCGTGTCCCCTGCATCGGCAGGTGAACTCTCAACCACTGCACCACCAGGGAAGCCCCAATCTATATCTTTTGATTGGAGCATTTAGTCCATTGTCCTTTAAAGTAATTATTGATAGGTATTACTTATTGCCATTTTATTACTTGTTCTCCAGTAGTTTTTTGGTCCCTCTCTGTTCTTTTTTTCTTTTTGTTTCTTCCCTTTTGGTTTGATGGCTTTCTTTAGTAGTATGCTTGTGTTCCTTTCTCTCTAGATTTTGTGTACCTATTGTAGGTTTTTGATCTGTGATACCACAGGGTTTATATATGTTGACCTATAAATATATCTACATGTTTTAAACAGGTAGTCCTTTAAGTTCAAACCTATTCTAAAAGATCTACATATTTTACTCCCCTACCCCACATTTTGTGTTTTCATGTTGTATTTCACATCTTCATGTTTATCCCTTTACTGATTATTGTAATCATAGTTGATTTTACACTTTTTATATTTTAATCATCATGCTAGCTTATTTAAATCGTTGTTACTCAGGCTTTACTATATATTTTCCTTTACTAATGGGAGTTTTTCTTTTCCATAGAGTTTTCATTCTTGTTATAGCCTTTTATTTTCCACTTAGAAAAGACTATCATTTCTTTAATGGTATGTTTAGTATTAATGAAATTTTTTTAGTTTTTGCTTGTCTGAGTTCTTCATCTCTCTTTCAATTCTAAATGATAATCTTGCTGGGTAGAATATCCTGTTTGAAGGGTTTTCCCTTTCAGCACTTTAAATATCTTGTGTCACTCCCTTCTAGCCTGAAAACTTTCTGCAGAAAAATTAGCTGATAGCCTTATGGGGGGTTCCCTTTTTATATGACTCTTTGTTTTTCTCTTCTTGCCTTTAAATTTTCTCTTTATTTTAACTTTTGCTATTTTACCTTTGATATGTGTTGGTGTGGGTCTGTTTTGGGTTCATCTTGTTTGGTATCCTCTGTGCTTCCTATACCTGGATACCTGTTTCCTTCTTCAGGTTTGGGAAGTTTTCAGTCATAATTTTATCAAAAACTTTTTTAACCCCCTTCTCTCTCTCTTCTTCTTCTGAGACCCCTAAAATACTAATGTTGATATGATTGATGTTATCCCATAGATCTCTTAAATGGTCCTTATTTTTTTAATTTGTTTTTCTTTTTGTTTTCTAATTGGGTTCTTTTCATTATTCTATTTTCACTTATGCCTTCTTCTGTATCATTTAATCTGCTATTAATTCATTTCAGTGTGTTTCACCTTTCACCTTTCAGTTATTTTATTCTTCTGTTCTGACTGGTTATTTTTTATATTTTCTAGTTCCTTGTTAAAATTCTTACTGTATTCATCTATTACTGCCCCAAGTCAGTTAACATTCTTATTATGAATGATTTGAATTCTTTGTCTGATAAATTGTTTATTTCTCTTTCATTAGTTGCTTTTTCAGGGGTTTTCTATTGGTCTTTCAAATGAAACAAATTCCTCTGTTTTCTTATTTGGTTTAACTTTCTCTCTCTCTATGAAATTGGGTGAAACATTTATGTATTGTGATCTTGAAGGGATCACTCCCTTATGTGGGAGTGTCCCCATACAGTCTGCCTATGTCCAGTGTGTTTGATGGGAGAGCTGGATTTGATGTGAACACAAGTCACATATTTCCTATGGATATACTAGCAACTATCATCTTAGTTGTAAATAGGGTGGGGTGTTGAACCAGAACCAGGTGTGAGTTGAGGTTTCCTCTCTGCTTTGTGGTTATCTCTGTCCTATTTGGTGCGTGGTCATGTCCCATGTTCCTGGAGCAAAATCCCTAAGGGTTGAGTTTGAGCTGGTTCTATTCCCTTTAGGTGTGTGCTCTCACCCCTCCCAGAACCATCACCCTTGACGCAGAGGGGAGCAGTGCAGGAACGTGGAGGGCTTGTGTGGGTTCTTGGTGTGTGATGGGGCAGGGAATGTAGCGATTCAGCTACAGACAGAGGTTGGGGCTATTTGTGATGCTCCATCTGTGTGAGTGCCAGTAATGACTGCTCTGCTCTGATTAGATGCCATTTGGGAGCTGAGCCATCTATGTGTCTTATGGCCAAGATCTTTCCTTGGTCATGGCAGCCCATTCTCCAATGCAGAGCTGCAACCTGAAGTAAGTGGGACCAGAGCATTCAAAAGTCTTCAGAATTCATGCAATCAGAAATAGCTTTAGTGCTTACAGTGTTCCAAACACTGTGCTGGGTTCTAGAGATACAATAGTGAACAAGATCACAGAGTCCCTCATTTTAGTAAGACAGTGCACTTCCCCCTAGAATGATACAACAATCATTATTATTTGTGGTAAGCACTAAAAAGGAATCCTATGGAGGTATGCAATCTAGGAGAATGGCTGGACCTCAATGGTCATGGTCAATGAGGGCCTCTCTGGGTCCTGAAAGTCAAGCAGGAGCCTCTATGCAAGGATGAGGAGTAAGGATGTGCAAATCCATGAAGAAGGAAAGAGGTCAGCTTGTTCAAGGAACTGGAAGATTGCCAAGGTAGCTGGAGCAGGAAAGGAGGTTGGCAGAGGCAGGTTCAGAGTCCAGCAGGTTCATGGCCACAGACTGTAGGTATAGTAGTTTCCTTAGGTCGAATTTCCCCTCTTAGTCTGTGGTTGTGTTTTGTGTAGGCTCATGTGATGTAGGAGCATGGTGTGTGTGTGGTGGGAGGTGGCGGGATAATGTACATATTCATTGTATTTATACTCCCTCCTGAAGAAGCCCCAGTGGTGTGGTAGGAGCACAGAAATACTATGTCTCCAAGGGTATAAACCTCATCTCAGAGCCTGAGACAGAATCTGTGAGCCCTGCCTCCCTGAAGAAGCAGGGGAAACCTGTGGCCCTGTGCTCATAGTAGGTCCTGTGACTGGTATTTCTTTTGGGGTGCATTGCCTGTGTCTGTGTTTTGCTGAGCAGGTTGTCAAGTGCATGGCAAAGGCACAACTTCAATGTGCCCCTACTTCAGTTTTACTGAACCAGGAAATTCTGCTAATTGGCTAGTTTGGAAAGGGGCGGTAGCCCTTGGTATTGACATCCTACCTTATCCTCCTTCTCTTCAGAATTGTGGGCAACAAAGTAGCATGCAAAGCACTGATCATTGCAGAAGATTAAAATAGCAGCCGTTCTATAGTAACACTCATTGGAGAAGGGAGTCTGGCCCTGAGGTCTGAGTGTTCCACTCTGAACCTAACTTCTCCAACCAGGGAGCTAAATTGGCTTCTCATGGGAGTATGCTGGGTGTGGCTGAAAGCCCCGCTCTGCACAGCTGGCCATCTGGGAGAGGAAGCAGAAAGGAAGAGGGCTTTCTTGAAGACTGGGAGATCCAAAAGAGGGCCCTGCAGGCCAAACAAGTTCAAGTCCAGTTTCATCACAGTGACCTTCACCCCAAACTCAAGAGTGAGCTAACTCTCTCCTCATTGGGAAAGAGTGAGTGCATAGGAGCTGGTCAGAGGGGCCTAGAAGTGTTCTCCTGGTCCTGTGGTGTCTACATAAAAGGAGGTGGAGGCAGGTGGTAAATGTCTCTCTGCTGATGCCAACCTTGCAATTTTTCCATCTGTCTTGGCTATTCCTCATGCTCCAGAGAAGACCTCATGATACACATGTTCAACATGTCCCTGGTGGTAATCCTCAGCTGCCTTACTCGTGGTCCTTCCCTCATGCCTGTAGTGGAAACAACTTCCTGTTAATGGTTTTGGCTATCTGGCTTCTCCACACACAGACAGCAGGGCAGTGAGCATTGTTAGAGAAATTGAACACAACCGTGCTCTTCGGGCCAGCATGTGTTTCTGTGTCTCGTATGTTGCACCCTCAACACTGATCATTGCCTTCTTCAACATGTATCTGTCATCAGCTCCCTCTCTTGTTGCTCTCAATATTTTCTAGTCTGTTATCCCCTGCTGACCTTCAGATGTGTCCTTCCAGTCTGCTACACAGAGAACACAGAGGCATCCAGGACTGAAGACCCAGATGTGCTGTCCCCTTCCTGGAACTGATGTTCTCTGGGCTCTTCCCACTGCCTTCTCCCCACTCATACTCAGAGGCTGCTCTACAGAATCCTGCCCTCCCCTGTCCATCATTTTACTCTTTCTTCGACTAGTCTTTCTCCACTGCTTTCTTCCCCATAGAAACACACCCACACTAACATAAACAACTAACTCACCAAAAAAAAACAAACCTTCTCTTGATCTTAGTCCTTTCTCAGACACTATATGAAACATCTCCTATTTTTTGTGGTTGTGTGTCTAGAAATACAGGCCTACATTAGTTGCCCGGTTTCCTCACCCTTGAATCAACACACCCTTAGCCTTAGTAGTCCGTCCTATACCCCACACTACTGAACTCTTCTCAACAAGATCTCAGTGAGTAAACAGAAAACCAGTCAACTGGGCCCATACCATATTTCCAGATAGCCACATAAACTTGACACCATGGACCTTGAAACACCCTTCAGACTTCATTTCTGCTTTGCTTGTGTGTGTGTGTTTTTCTCTCTAGGTTGTTGCTGCTTCTGTTGTTTCCTTCTCAGTCCTCCTTGAAGATTCCTCTTGTCTACCCAGCTCTCACACCTTGGTGGTCTTTCTGTCCCTACACTCAACTCTCTCCTCATGTCTCTGTCCCTCCCTGGACAATGTGACCTGTGTTTCTTGAACTGCCACATCTAGTCTGATCTCCCTTAACACATTTTATTGATTTTTAATCACCCATATAAAGATTCTCTTCCACTCTCCACATTTATTTTTTTATTTATTTTTATTTATTTTTTTAAACATCTTTATTGGAGTATAATTGTTTTACAATGGTGTGTTAGTTTCTACCCTATAACAAAGTGAATCAGTTATACATATACATATGTTCCCATATCTCGTCCCTCTTCACTCTCCACATTTATGTGCCTAATTGGCTACTAGACATCTCTGCCTGTCTGTCTTCAGGCTGGGCACTGTTTGAGAAACACTCCTTTGTGGACAGGTCACTGCTTTTCTTCAAGTCTCATACTTGGATCTCCAGACCCTAAGGGAGCCTGGTGGCAGCACTTTATGGAATCCATTCTTTAAAGAGTCTGTTCTGCCCAAGATCGTGGGTGGAGGCCCCTGAAGCTGCTTGGTAAGCCACTATTGCCACCTTTGAGCATCCTTACTATAGCGAACATGCTTCATCTAACAATCAGTCCAAGGTCTTAAGGGTACCCCTTTTATGTAACCCCAAGTGGGCACCTCACCTACTCCAGGTAGCCTGCCTGGCTACCTGACTTACATGAAAATCTGACCTGTTGCAGCAGATAAACCCTCACTGCATTTCAAGCTTAGCTACTGTTGTTGACTGAGAAGCCCCACTTCATAATTTTGATGGTAGGAAATAGGATAAGCATGGTCAGCAGAAAGCCCTGATACAGCTTCATGAGCCCAGGAGCTCATCCACAGTCTATAGGTGAACATGTGCAGCTGTGTCAGACTTCATGAGGACTCTTCCATGAGTTGTCCATTTGCAGTGCCCTGGATCCTGTTTTTTCTTTACTATGATTACTTTTGTTTTCTCCCTTAAAAAATCTTTTTAATATAGCTCTTTGTTTCATGAAATTTTGCAGAATCTCTCAATTATCTAGTTCATGGATTTGCCCAAGATGTTGTTAATATTCCTCTCAGCTTGACTAAACTTTAGACAGATTCCTTAATGACCCTTGGCCCTTGACCTCCCTTTTCTTTGAGCATTTGCTTCAGAAAACCATCATTGTAAATTTATTTTCTCCACCTTTGATATGTATGGGACTCTTTTTGAAAGATTCTTGCCAGTTTTACAGCCAAGTGATGTATTTCTCAAGAACCTGGAAGCCATGCCTTTGAAATGTGATCATCGAGGAAGATAGTGCTCTTATCTCCTAGTCTCTGTGGGAGAATAGGAGCCTAGCTTTGACGGGTGACAGTTAGCAAACACAGATGGCCTAATCCAGACAGAAACATTTGCAGATGCAGAAATAACTCAATGTGCTGGACACACCATACTGATCAACTTCTATCCTAACAACCTCCAGTACTTTCCACTACCTCACCTCAGCAGATTAAACCCCTACCTCTCTTGGTTTTAACAGACTTGAGGTCAGACTGAGTTCTGGTTTCTCTCTCTCCTATTGCAAAAGGCTTGAATAAAGTCTTCTTTGCCTGTTTAACCTTGTTCAGTCACTAGACAGACTACTCTAACTGAGTTACATTTGTCTCCTTTTTCAGATGTCTGAGGTCAGTGATGCAACCACAGACTTATAGGAAAATGTCTGACTAAGAAAATGATGGTGTCCACAAATAATCAACTATTAAGTAGGTAGGCTACATGGAGAGAGCAATGATATATAGTGAGACTCAAAGAGCGTTTCAGTTGTGGAGACTTTCCTTTTTTCTTAGCTGACATAAGAAGACTCAGGATTCACTTACTCTTGTGTCCAGATGCTCATGTTTTAAGTCACTGTAGTTCATACAAACTTCCTTTGCCTCTCACTTCCATGGAAGAGTTTTTTGTCCTGGAGAAGGTACCTATCTTTGCCCTGGACAAGGATAAAAATGTCTCTGGTTTGCTTCCAGAGAAGAGATCTCTCTCTCTGTTTCCTTTGGGAACCCACATACCCTGAGGTCACTGCTGGTGCTCAAGTCCCTCAGTCCTGAATCCCTGGAGAAGACTGGGGACTCCACTGGCTTGTAAACATATTTTACTCCCCCTCTATCTACCTCTGTCCTATCTTTTTGCATTCCTTCCAAAGAGCTAATTCAGAGCTTTCCTTGGGTAACTCCTTCCAACTGGTTCCCAAAGGATCTTTTCTCCATAATGCATTTTTCACATAGCTAGATTAGATCTGTGTTTCAGGATATGCTGTGAGCAAATTCTGCCCTTAAGTGGTCTGCATTTTCGGCAAATATAATTTTCACACTTGGACATTGGAGCTAGCTGCACTAACTCTACTTATCCCATCACCGATTTAGCTTAAATCACACATGGCAAACTTGCCACGACACAGCATGATAGGCTATCCTGTAGGAATTTTAAAAAGTGCTCTGAAACTTTTAAAGTATTTTTCTGCATCTGGATTTTCACTTTGAATCATCTGGCTGTACTTTATCAGATTAGGTAATGACGGAGAATAAAACCGTCCCCACCTCTAAAAGCATACCTCAAGGGCTTTGTTTGTGGTGAAAGAAGCATTTGTTAAATCAAATACATTTGTGATTTTTGACCAGAAACTGCATTAAAGCTTGGTAATTAGAGGAATCTGCGTGAAAAAGTGTGCATCACGCAATCCGATCTCCTTTGTGAATCCAAACAATTGGAGGAGCACCAAGCAACTTGATTAATCAAATAAAATGGAACCATCAGGGCTATTAGTGTATCAGTGATTTACTCATAAAGTAGTGAGCTATTAAGGATGACTTTTGGAATCATTCTGAAATTAGAAAACAAATGCCTACATCTGAGTGGGCAGTATGTTTCCCTAGAAACAGTTCCACTCCCCCAACAATAATGCATACATTCGTATCACTGCATGACTCAGTGCCATCTGGTCTCTCTCTCTCTCTCTCTCTCTCTCCCCCACTCTCTCTCTCTCTGTTTTTTTTTTTTTTTTTTTGCTAGAAGATTTTAAGAGAAAAATATATTTCTAAGATATTTTAATTCTGGTTACTGTTTCATTTTGCTTTTCACCTGAGACTTGTATTTTAGGGCTTCGATCAGCCACATTTTTATGACCCATTTTGTACATTCTGTTCTTTAGGCCTTGATGAAGGGAGGCATTTTAAGAGCAAGGAGATTTTCAATCAAGATAACATCTGAATTTAGTAGTAGTTGTACATATTCTGTGAATGTCTTTCCAAAGTAGAACAACATGGTTCTTTACTTTTGCAGTCATAGATCTGAGCACACTGCTCTTTGCACACGCAGACAACATACAAGGTTCAAAATGTGTCACTGAAAGGTGGGGGGAGGTGGTTGAATTCCCTGTTAGGGAGTGTTGGTGTAGGGCTAACTTCACGGCTCCTTTACTCAAAGCAGGCATCCAGGGCATACCACCCATCATATTTGTGGCACAAACAGAATAATCCTGCTTCCTGCCCTCAACAACATTTGCATCTGTTGGGATAAACTTGAATTCAACACACAACAAAAACCACAGCTAAACAAATGGCTTGGACGTGTTTCTTGTCCTTATGTTTCGGTCTTCAGCACCTGGATATTGGCAAGGATGTTGGTCTGTGTAGGTTCTGAGAACACAACTTACAGACAGGGTACATAACATAGTCTGGGACCAGAAGAAAACACACAAAAGAATGTATTTTCAATGACTGTGCTACAATCGGATGACAAAGCACGAGTATTAGAAAGATATTTGTTTTATAATTCCATTAGCTGTAATAAGATAGATAACCTGAAGACAAACACTCACTTTAATAAATTTATTTAAATTGTTCATTTATTATTTTTGGCTGCATTGGGTCTTCGTTGCAGTGTGTGGGCTTCTCACTGTGGTGGCTTCTCTTGTTGTGGAACATGGGCTATAGGTGTGCAGGTTTCACTAGTTGTGGCACACAGGCTCAGTAATTGAGGCTTGCAGGCTCTAGAGTGCAGGCTCTGTAGTTGTGGTGTACAGGCTTAGTTGCTCCACGGCATGTGGGATCTTCCTGGACCAGGGCTTGAATGCACATCCCCAGTATTGGCAGGCGGATTCTTAACCACTGTGCCAGCAGGGAAACCCCTACTTTATTTTAATTTTAAAAAGCATTACAAAACCTCTTTAAGTAAATAATAAAAATAATTGTGCATATTCACTACCAAGTAGAATGAAACGAAATAAAAGAGTTTTCCAGAAATCCCCATGGACACTGCATTGAAGTATGGATCTTCTTTCCTTGTTTTCTGACCCTTGAAATATGAAAATTCATTTTGAGTAACATTATTAGGATATAAAATCATTTACCTAGAAGTCCTTTAACTTAGTACCAGAACTACTGCTGTCAGTCACCCAAGTGAGCCAGTGAGCATTATTTATTGGCTCTGTCTTCTGAATCATCCAGCTTCCAAATTGACAGGTAGTCCTGCCTAATTAAGCCCAGTGGGTAATTGCCATAATTATTAGGATGCTCTTCATCCTTTATTCAGACATGAAATCCCGTGTTATATTTGTCTTTGTTAAATTAAAATACTTACCTTTGCTTGTTCCCAATGCATTGACTTTTACCACTAAACCAAAGGAAGCTTGGCTTTTTTCTCCCATTTCTATGGACCATTTGGGGCAACATCTCAAACCCTCCCCTCTTGGTGAATTATGCCGTGCACCACACCCTTCTTTTGATACTGACACTTAAAGCCAGGAATACCTTGCCTGCAGCCTCTGATCATTGGCAAGGTCCCAGCCAACGGCCGAGAGGAAATTTGAGAAGTGTCCAACACCTTATTTCCTGCAGATGCACCACGACATCACTAATGGGTTCTAGAAACTCTGAACTTGAAAAAAAAAAAAAGGGAGGAATAGACATACTTAACTCAGCATTCTCCAAACATTTTTTACTAAAAAATACATACAAAATTATTTCCTCTTTTAAATGTCATACTTGTTCACATCATGGAAAACTGTGTTACGTTGACAACGTTTTTGAAAATGATGCAATTTCACATCAGATTAAAACAAAAATAATGAAACAATGAGTGGAGCTTAAATAGTCTAACTTTGTCTATTTGCCAGAATTGTTGTGATTAAAAGATCACAAAGTGAAGGGATGCTTTGTCAACTTAATAATGAGCTTCAAAGTCCAAAAAACACTGTAATGGTTATTAAAAACATAGAATCAAAGTTCAGATCCACATTCTAATTAAAGCAGGGATTCAAAGAAATTTTAGAAAGACATTCAACCATTTATTTCAACCATTGCATTGTTTTCTTTATTTTATTTTATCTTGTGTGTGTTTTTATTTTATTTATTTTATTCTTTAACATCTTTATTGGAGTATAATTGCTTTACAATGGTGTGTTAGTTTCTGCTTTATAACAAAGTGAATCAGTTATACATATACATATGTTCCCATATCTCTTCCCTCTTGCATCTCCCTCCCTCCCACTCTCCCTATCCCACCCCTCTAGGTGGTCAAAAAGCACTGAGCTGATCTCCCTGTGCTATGCGTCTGCTTCCCACTAGCTATCTATTTTACGTTTGGTAGTGTATATATGTCCATGCCACTCTCTCACTTTGTCCCAGCTTACCCTTCCCCCTCCCCATATCCTCAAGTCCATTCTCTAGTAGGTCTGTGTCTTTATTCCTGTCTTACCCCTAGGTTCTTCATGACATTTTTCTTTTTTTCTTAAATTCCATATATATGTGTTAGCATATGGTATTTGTCTTTCTCTTTCTGACTTACTTCACTCTGTATGACAGACTCTAGGTCTATCCACCTCATTACAAATAGCTCAATTTCGTTTCTCTTTATGGCTGAGGAATATTCCATTGTATATATGTGCCACAACTTCTTTATCCATTCATCCGATGATGGACACTTAGGTTGTTTCCATCTCCAGGCTATTGTAAATAGAGCTGCAATGAACATTTTGGTACATGTCTCTTTTTTAATTATAGTTTTCTCAGGGTGTATGCCCAGTAGTGGGATTGCTGGGTCATATGGTAGTTCTATTTGTAGTTTTTTAAGGAACCTCCATACTGTTATCCATAGTTGCTGTACTGATTTACATTCCCACCAACAGTGCAAGAGGGTTCCCTTTTCTCCACACTCTCTCCAGCATTTATTATTTGTAGATTTTTTTGATGATGGCCATTCTGACCATTGTGAGATGATATCTCATTGTAGTTTTGATTTGCATTTCTCTAATGATTAATTATGTTGAGCATTCTTTCATGTGTGTGTTGGCAATCTGTATATCTTCTTTGGAGAAATGTCTATTTAGATCTTCTGCCCATTTTTGCATTGGGTTTTTTTTTTTTTTGATATTGAGCTGTCAACCATTGCATTATTTAGAAGCCTTTCATGTTTAGTTAATTTATTTGGTTTGGATAAGCCCAAAAGAGAACAGACTTAACAGCTATTGAAATCAAATTTATGGTTACCAAAGGGGAGATGACAGGAAGAGGGATAAGTTAGGAGCCTGGGATGAAACATACACACACTACTATATGTAAAACAGATCATCCAACAAGGACCTACTGTATAGCACAGGGACTCTACTCAATATTCTGTAATAGCCTGTATGGGTAATGAATCTGAAAATGAGTGAATATATGTATATGTATAACTGAATCACTTTGCTTTATACATGAAGCTAACACAACTTTCAAATCAACTATACTCCAAAAAAACTAAAAAAAAAATGACCAACTGGCTCTTTGGGAAAAGAGCTTTAATTTTAAAATCTGTTTAGGTTATGCTCCAGAAGTAGCAAAAAAGCCCCACGAATTCTGGGATCAACTAGAATTCTAGATCATTTCATCATATCAGCCAAAGGTCTTTTGGAAGTTTTTGAACTCTTCCTGATTTATACATTTTTTTGAAAATTTCACTAAACACTAGATAATTTAGGCCAATATTTATAGTAAAATTCAAACTTAACTTCTTTTGCTCAGAAAGCCAATGTCTTTCACATTTACTATTTGTAAAGCACACCAACATTTGGAATCTAGTGGTGATCTCATGTCTGTCAAGAATGTCGCCATTGATTTATCCCTTTCACACCTCTGGAGGGGTTGTGGGTAACATTTCTTAATACCTAAATGGATAATAACAAAGTAATTGTCGTTATAAATAGTGGGTTTTTTTCATTTTGTAGACTCAGGAAAAATGAGGCATAGAAGAGGAAGTATTATAAGTGGCTGTCTTATTCTGCTCAGGCTGCCATAACAAAATACCACAGACTGGGCAGCCTAAACAACAGAAATTTATTTTCTCACAGTTCTGCAGGCTAGAAGTCCAAGATGAGGATGCCAGCATGGCTGGGTTCTGGTGAGGGCCCCATTCCTCGCTTGAAGATGGATGCCTTCTCACTGTGTCCTCTCATGGCCCTTCTTCACATGCATGAGCCTGAAGAGAGGTCATAAGACTTGGCCTCATGCCCATATCTGACCCCAATCACTTCCCAAAGGTCCCATATCCAAACACCATCTCATTTGGTGTAAGGCCTCAACATATGAATTTTGGGGTTTTGTGTTGGTCTCAGACCATAGATAGTGATGCTCTTGGCTAGGAATGTCTGGGGCACTGGCCCATATCTGAACTACTTGTGGGGACACTACATACATTTCCCCAGTGGGAGCCAATTTTGTAGCTGGACCAACCCTTGTGATTCTTATTATAGTTGCAGGATACTCTTCGGCAAGAAACATCAGGGAACTTTGAGAAACAAGATTTATTACACATATGTCCTGGAGGGTAAAGGGCACACCCAAAGCCACACAGCGAAATCATGGGGAAAGAGAAAGAGAGAGAGAGATTACAGGTCTTGGGCTCTGTCTTTATTGGGGTCAAGGGTGGGGTGTCTAGGGTTCTATTGGTTCACTGTTTATGGGCAAATTTAAAACATGAGAGCAGCAATTAGGGCAAGGGAAAGGAGACGTGGGGCCCCTCAGATGGTCAGTTATCTCATTACCCAGGGCTTTATGGAAGAGGGAGCTTCATGGGTGGAAGTAGCCTAATTCCTTATCTGGCCTTTTTTCTAGTAACTATCTAATACAGCTGGCAATATGCTTATTTGGGATGGATATCTTTGAAAATGATGCCTCAGCAATCAAAAATCTTAATGTCGGGTCCTTACAATACAAGGGGATACAAACTTTTGGTTCATAATATGAGTTATGTAACAGATATTACATTTCAGCCCAGGAAGACAGCATCACATGACCCCGCCTCTCACTTTTCTAGGCTCAGCTTCCGAGGCTGGTCCAATGATTGTTCATGTATTGTGCAAGTTCTAACCATTTTAAACACCTCAGTGTATTCCTGTTCCTTCTTAAATGGTGGCTTCCATCATTGAACAAATTCTAAATGTGCAGTCACAAAGAAGAAAGTCACTGTCATCTTGATTGTGGCAGGAAGGCACTGCAAGTACACTACAAAGCCTGTGAAGATCATTTTTATTGATAGACATTGTCCTAATTTGCTAGATTAATAAAATATTACATTCAGTGAAAGAAGTTATTGCAATATTATTAAAGTAATGGGATCAACAAAATATTTTTTAAAGGCTCCAAACTAAACCTTTAAATGAGAGGAAATAGATCTTATTGTCCAAGGAGAAGGGTTTCTGCTGATTCAGGACCAGGCACCTGTTCTCAGTGAGCATCTTGTCACAGGCAGAGCTTCAGGCTTTGGCCACAAAGGCAAGGACACGTGTCCACATTAGATTTAGACAGTGGCTGATCCTAGTGACAACCCTCAGGAACAAATAAAGCATACCAATTCTCCCCGAAGAGTGTTTTTCTATATTCACATCTCCAGAAAAAATTACCAGCTACTTGAATCCTCACCTTTTGTAATGGATTGAATCATGTCCTCCATAAATTCATGTATTAAAGCTTTAACTCCCAATGTGACTGCACTTAGAGACAGGGCCTTTATAAAGGTTATTACAGTTAAATGAGGTCATAAGGAGCCTAATCCAATATGACTGGTCTCCTTGGAGGAAGAAATAACAGGAATGTGCATGCACAGAGAAAAGGCCATGTGAGGACACAGCCAGCGAGAAAGTAGCACAGCAAGTCATGGATGGCGGCCTCGGAGAAACCAAACCTGTTGACACCTTGATCTTGGACTTCCAGCCTCCAGAGCTGTGGGAACATAAATGTCTGTGTTTAAGGTGTTCAGACTGTGATGCTTTGTTATGGCAGCCTAAGCAGATTACTGTACCCCTTCTTTACTGAACGTTTTTGATGATACTTGAGTGATGATATCTTGGTCTGTTCTACTTGGGTTTGGAGCTGCTTCTTACAGAAGATGCCCCAGATTGTTTAAGCATCAGTGTGATGAAGTCTATTTCTTGTTCAACCACACACCATAATGGGCTGCCAGTCAGCTACAGGACATTAACACTGATGTATAAGAGCCCCAAGGGCATCATCTCTCAAACATCATCCAGTCCTATATTATATGAAGAAAATGCAACACAGTGTCTGCTTCCAAGAAGCTTACAGTCAGATCTAACACTAGGCAGGGGTGACCTTATTTGAAACAAGTTGGCCTAGGCAATGGTTTCAGGATCTTTGAAGTCTCTCCAGACCTCTGTTTCTAGCACAAGGGCAATAAACTATTTGGCCTCTTAGGATGGGTCACTGGAACAGCATCCCCTCACCTGGCTGGCAGGTTGAGCTCTACTCTAAGTTAGCCATCCCTGGTCCCGGTGGTCCTTGCCATAGGTCTTCTGTGACAGGTCTGGAATTAGCCTTCCCATATGCCTACACCTGGGAAGGAATAGTGATGTTGGTGGTCCGAACCAAGCACTGCAGATCCATTTGAAAAGTGCTGCTTCTGAGGATGTCATCTCTTGGCCACTGCATGCAGGTGACATGCATGCAGCCTTTTGGGCTGCATGGCTGGAGTCCTCTACATTTCAGTTCTTGCTGATATGACTGGTTCCTCCATCCTCCTGCCATGTGGTGGGCACTGGCCTCACACATGGTGCTGCTCTTCCACTGATGATTTGGTTTTCCTAAATTAGGTGAGTCAGGATGCTTGACATTTGTTATCTGGTGACGGACATGTTCAACTTCTCCTGTAAAATGCACACCACACTGTCACAAAATGTCATGGCTCACTTTGCACTCCTTGGACCTCAACAAGAATATTCTG
The DNA here is from genome assembly GCF_964341445.2 of Mesoplodon mirus. NCBI lineage: Eukaryota > Metazoa > Chordata > Mammalia > Artiodactyla > Ziphiidae > Mesoplodon > Mesoplodon mirus. The sequence goes on from NC_138980.1 coordinate 180,920,746, forward strand.
CTGAATCGCTGGAAGACCGTCACCCTCTGAAAGACGGCTGCTACGCTCCTGCCCCAAGGCTTGTTCCCCACAGACTCTTACAACATCTTTTCCTGTGGGCTCCTCCCTCCCCTCAATTGTTCAGATACAAAACATGGTTTCACTTAATGTCTTTTTAATAAACTAAAACTTCCTGAAATGTGTCATCCAAGGATATGGATTCTTAACCAAGTCTTTCTCTCTATTTCTAAAAAGAGGAAAATAAATATACTGCCTTACACATGGTGGTGATCAAACAAGAGAGTGTGAGAAAAAGCTTTATAATTCACAGGATCCATAAGATGTTTCCCAGGCTTTTTTGCTTTGTGCGTCTCAGTGGTTATTTTTGTCCAGAACTCCTGTTCTAGGAAGGGCCACAAGATCTGATCTGTCCACCTAGACACTGTCACTTGGTCCAGGAGTAGGTCTGTGGACCCACCTAGGTCAGTCGTAATGTCTCAGTCTTCTTCTTCTCCCTCGTTGCTGGCGCATTTTGCTCAGCCAGGTTTGATTCCTAAACAGGTGGCACCGAAGAGGAGCTCCCTGGGATATTTGGATATAGGGGAGAGGGAAGCCCACAAGCTCATTCTATCATCATGAGTTGGCTGAAGGCTGGTGAACTCTCAGACAAAATCCACATTTGTAAGATGTAAACCCAAAGGAAGAAAAAAAACCAAGACAACTTTCTAATTACAAGTCTGACCCCGCCCTCAAAGCCCAGTCACATCTTTGCCCTTCTCAATAGCCCTAGGATTCTGCAGCCAAAGTCCCCTTTGACATAGCTGTTGGAGTTGGATGAGCCCCACTTGCAAAGCAAACCTAGTGAATAAAATAATGATTAGTAACAAGCCCACCCTGCCTGACAGGGTGACCAAGTGTTCACTGCATGGATTTACTCTTTCCTAAGAAACAAGACTTTGTAGTGGAGTTAGTTATAGACGTCTGTGATAGTTCACTCTTTTCTATTCCCACAACTTAAGGATGACATCAACATCATTTCTGGACTTACACTCTTTCTGTGTGATTGCATATATTGCAATTCAAGGCCAACGGAGGTAGGAATTCCAAGCACTGTTCCAGATCCCGATAACAGTCACTCCCTAATTGTTGAAGTCAGTGGGAACTTTCTAAGCCTGAGGATTCTGTGTCAAGGGAGCCTCGATTTTGTTCATTAAGGGAATCCATTCTTCTCATGGGGCTTTTCCCCTCCCTTCCTCTGCTTGGGGCTACCCACCTGGGGTTCCTCAGAGCATCCACTAAGGAGAAGCTAGAGAGGACGTATAAACCACATAGTCACTGTGATAATAAGAAATTAATAGATAATATATTCCATAAGAATCAAATAGAAGAGCACTTTGAGTTATGAAGAAAAAGGCAGCTTAGCAATTTATCATAAGTCTGTATTGAATTTATGATAAGTGACTCAATTGAGTCTTTGACTTACTCGCTGCAAATTAAACTGTTTTACAAAGCATCACCTCTTCATGCCAAATACATTATTCTTTGTGACCAAATGTTTATGTTTCCAATAGCAGAACTTGGTGTCACTGTGGATGGGTCTATGGCGCCAACCACTTCGGCACATTCCTGACCATCTCATGAAATTGAAACTTCTGATTGCTCAAACACAACTTGTCATTTCTTCATTAAGTAGATGAAAAATATTTAAATATGTGTTTTGGAATTGAACAGTGTTATTCCTTTCTGGGAACTCTTTGAGATGAGTCTGCCATTTGGGACTTGAGAATGTGATATTAAAAGTACTGTTTTGGCTCTTGGCCTTTCAGAAGTCAGGGTATAAACAGTAATATAGAGAGGATCAAATTGTTCCTCAAGAAAGAAATATTGGATTTTAAATCAGACTAAGCAGAGCCAAGAGAAATAAATCATGTTGATAGTGAGAAATAAAGGATTCCTGGGATGGAAGTATTGGTCAGGAGGTTGAGGGACTCAAGTTGTGGTTGAGGGCATGGCTCACTGAGATTTCTGCCACGTGGAGATGGGGGACCAACCAGGGTCTCGTGGTAAAGAGGACGTATTGTGGGGTGACTCGTAGCCTAGGGGAGTGGGAGGAACTCTCTCAGCACAACAAAGCCATAACATCTGAGTCAACATGTGTTATAACACCTGGGGTTAGAGAGAGGGTTACCTTCTCATGTCTTCTATGAAAAATTATCCTTGAAGAAGACAGACACACTTTATTTTAGATATTGTATGAAATAAAGAACTGTGCTCTGGAAGGAAAGGCCCCCTCTGTCTCCCCTCTACCCGAGTCCCTCCTCTCTCCCAGGCCTTGGTCATGGTCTAGGTCAGCAGATTGAGACCAGCATGCATGCCCAGGCTCCACTTGCCACAGAAAATTCTTCCACTGGCAGCGGCTGTTGAAGTGGGCTCCTGTGACATTCCCAACGTGGAAGAGGGGGAGCTCCATTTCTGTTCCTTGGAATAAATAAATGAGGGGGAGGACTCAAGGCACTCTGTGGAAGGCTTAGGAAGGAAGGTATCGAAGAGAGGGGTGAAAGAGAAAGCAGAGCAAGGATTCCAGCCGCGTGCATCACTCCACAAAGACCTGGGGGCGTTCCCAGAACAACCTAGAAGAGATCTAAGCAATAAGCCCTCCTCTGATCTGAGGGAGGAACCCAGCAAACCATATGTTCTGAACCCTGCAGGACTCTGGGGGATTTGCTTGCAAAATGGCGTGTGATGTGATATCTGGGAAAGGTGGAGAATTTGTATCTCCTTCTGCCCAGGCAGAAGCTGAGACTTCAAATGTCCAGCTGGAGGAAACTCATCCTCCATGCCCCATCCCAGCCCCCAGGAGACGCCAGGAATGCAGCCTCTGAGACCAGTTACGGGAATCTACTGGGGCAGCTGGACCCTTATCAGTCATCCCTTTGCTACCAGCCAGAAACCTTACAGGGATATGGTAACGTAAGAAGATCAAAGGGGAGAAGAAAATCCTAACCAAAAAGCAAATTAAAATCCACCAAATAAACACACAAACGTGGGCTGATTTAATTTCTCCAGAGACCATCCAAACATGTCCATGAAAAAGTACACAGGTAACACTTTACTTTCTGCACCTACAATTTCACAGGCTAAGGGTCTAGCAGGAAAAACAAAACAGAACAAAACAAAAAACCCCACAGCATTTGATCTCTATCCCTTTTGCATAATAATAGGTTTGTGACATTATCCAAATTATTTTCTCAGTATCCTTCCCAGTTGATTGGGAACAATGACGATGCCCCATGAAGCTATAGAAGGCACTGTGTAAGCTGCAAAGTTAATTAACATGTTCATGGTACTGCACATTAGAATCTGAGGTTCATTAAACCTATAAATACTTACTGAGCATTTACTATATATAGCATGCACTTTGCTAAACTTGTAAATGTATTTACTCGATTATTCCTTACAAAAACTTCATGGAGTAGGTTCTATCATTATCTCTGTTTTACAGAAGATGAAACAGGCACAGAGAGGTGGAGTGCCTTAAATGAAGTCACACAGTATGTGAAAAAGCTAAGATGTTCAACATCTCAACAAAAATAAAATTATACTCATTTTAGAGATTAAAAATCCTAGAAATAATTTTTGAAGGAGTATAAACAGCTTATATTTCTATTAAATAATTTGTATAAAACTAGTCAATTAACAACATGGCTACTATTTTGAAATAGGCAAATGTACCATTGAGACAGGGAAACTTCAGAGGTCCACTTGTATCTCAGCAAATGTATGTGAACAAGATACAATCCAAGTAAATGTGAAAAGAATAGACTGCTAAGTAACCAGTTGGAGAACAATCTGGAAGAAATAACTCGATTTAGATTCCTGCTTTACACCATATAGGGAAACAAATTCTACATGTTTTAAAGATCTAAATACAAGAAAACAAAATTACAAATTAGAAAATGTTGTTCTTAGCTGATAATCTTAGAGTAAAGATGGCTTTTCTTGGGAACAAATAAAACAAAGAAGCTATCAAGAAGACAACTAAAATACATATTAAAAATTTAAAACAGTAGCCTAGACAAAATCATTTGCCATGATATCCATAAAGTAAAAAGAGAGCTTGCACACCAGTAAGGGAAATATCAAAGCGCAGTGGAAAAATAGGCCAAAGCCTGAAACAGCAAGTCACAAAGAAATGAAAGGGACTGAACCAGCTCACAGATAAAAAGATGCTCCTTCCTTGATATTTAGGAAGATGCATGAGCAACAAAGAGCTGCCATTACCCATATGGTGAACTTTTACAAGTTTGCATGTTGAAAATATCCAGAGATACAAGAAACTGTAAAATTTTTGTATATAGTTGTTGACCTGAGTAGAAGTGATCACAGTCTCTGGGAAGATTATTTGTTATTAACTATCAAATTTTAAATGCACTCATGCTTTTGCTAACAATTCCATTTCAAGGACTGTTTCTCAAGAGTCTCACACATATAATCAATCATCTGTACAATGTATTGCAGCAGGATTTGTAATCATGAATGAAAGGAAGTAATCCAATGCCCACTAAAAGGAAAATGTAGAGTCAAGGAGGCTTGCTTTGTCCATCCTCTGAAACATTGAAATGAGGGAAAACCCAGGGAGCCTGATCCTTGGAGAGGGGCTGGGGCCACCGCTAGTCTGACTCTTTGTAAAACTGTTTCCAGAGTCTATTGTATGTGTGTGCTCATGCAGGTTTGGAATAAGAAATAAATATCATCATGTGAAATGGTTAGCAATGCTTTCCATGTATGTTGCTATCAGGGAAAACGAGACGGAGACAGAAATTCCGACCATTGTTGCTCTTGCTTATCTTGTATTCATCCGTCTCATATCGACAGCTGGATCATAAACCCAATAGAGGTGGGAATAAATAACCTTCCTTCTTCTTTTATATCTCCCTGCCCCTAGCACCTGGACTACTGTTAGATACTGTGTAACCCCAGAACCAACTCAAACTGGTCCCATCGTATTTCTAACAAGATGCAGAATTGTTTTTCAGAGACCACAAGACATAACTGCAAGTCTTGGAGCTGAAGCATGCGGAGGAGTAAATTTTTAACCTCAACACCAGAACCAAAGTTTCTCGCCACCTCACAGAACCAAAGGACATCGACTTGACCTGAAGCAAAGGGTCCTTGTCCAGGAAGATCTGGTGCTGAAACCCACCACTCCATACCTTACCATAGATCGTCAAGTTTCAGGCCCTCCAATTGAAAACTGCCCCAGCAGGGCTTCTGCATACCAGCCCATCCTCCCTAAGTCATAAAAGTTTGACAAAACCCTAGACTGGGGAGACAGATCTGAGCCTTGCCTCCTGTCTCCTTGCCAATCAACCTCACAATAAAGCTTTTTATGTTCACAAGTCGGTGCCGGTGCCATAGAATTGTCTTCTATGTGTCGGGCAACAAGCCCTTGCTTGGTAACAATGTATAGTATTTAGGGATATTTTTTGACGGATTCCTTTATTCATGGTAACTCTTATTTTGGGGTGCACTTCCTGTTGTGCTGGCAAGTGAGCCCCATTCCTCTCTCTTAGGTCTGAATTTCTGAAAGGACACAGGCATCCTTTCCTCCCAGGGGCTCAGCTGTGTCCTTCAGTTGTCCTCAGAACCTGGAAGCCCAGCCTTTGCTACTTGGAAACAGATTCCATGAATGCCTGCTGCCCAAGGCTGGGCCATGGGGACCATGGTGATGTGAGGTTGGCAGCTGGGCACCAGTCAGTGTTTCTGACCATGGCCTCCATGTACCCTTAATCTTTTATTTTCTGAATCCTGAAGCTTTTACATCTTGGGGCCTCGATGATCCTGGAGGAATTTCCCCTCCCAGAGTCATTTCTAGAAGGAGATAGTAAATAACTAGCTTGGAACAGGGCTTTCATATGCAAACCAATGAATCCTGAGCCCATAAGCCCAGCTGTTTCCTCTATCAGACCCTCACACTCCAGACCATGGTCATCTCCCTGTCTGGGCATCTTATGGTACCTGATTAAAACAGTTCCTGGGTACCATTACAAAACCTATGGCTCAGATGTGCTTTCATCTATAGATGTACTTTCATCTATGCCTCAAGCCCCAGGGACAATCCACCTCCTGCAGGTCCTTTTGAGGCTCTTCCTGGCATTTATTTACAGAGCTTCCCATCTGCTTCTCCTTCACAGGAGCCTGGTGCCCCGGGCAGTCTGTGGAGTCTCCATCCCTTTGGTCATGGCTGGTTCATCTAGCCACTCCCCAGGCACCCCTACTACCACCACTCTGCCTGGACTCTGGACCTGCTCCACAGGACAATCTTAAGGACACCTGTGTGGTCTGTGTGAGGGATCCCAGGGACAGCCATTAACCCAGCCGAGGTCATGGGCCAGAGCCAGAGACCGGAAGGCTGGCTAGGGAAGACCCCAGGGCACAGCGGTCCCCACTCCCAATGCAGATGCTCTCAGATCTCCCGCGACCCTCAGTGCTGCTGGAGCAGGTGGGACCTGCAAGATAAAATGCGTGACAGACATGTAGTGTCCTCCAATAGAGTTGGCTTGAGCGCCAGCTTTTAATTTGACAGGCAAAAAGCATTTGGGGACTGTGGGCAAGGTGGACCTGCAGTGTGCAAATAGGTCCCCTAGGTGGCAGCATAGCACCAATCGGCCAGATGGACAAAAGCCATCCTTCCAGCCTGGAGTGCCCATCATGGTCATGACAGGAAGGTCAACAGAACATCCTCAGGTCCTTCAGGCAGGGCAGCCACTCAGGCAGTGTCTCCAGAGGGGAAGGGACCCAAAGTTCCAGGGAAAAGAGAAAGCTCTTCCTGCGAAGAATTCCTAGTCAAGGAGTAGGGGCCCTGTGGTGGCATTGCAGATGCATGTCGGCCCGGAGGAGAGGAATTCAAAGAGGCTATCCCACACTGCCAGAGGCCAGTGATGGAGCGGAGATGTCAGGCAAGGGGTCAGCGCATTCTGATGTGGGAGTCTGGGCTCAGTCAGAGATGAGTGAGGCTGAGGTCAGAGGCCAGGCAACCGGCCGGATCAGGGATTGGTGAGAGGTCAGGAGAGGTCAGAGTGTCACAAAATAGCTCTGCCTGTTGCATAGTGCCTGAATGTTCCCGGACAAGATGTCCAGACAGGCCCTGGGAAGCCACTGTTCACAAAACACGAGTCAGGAGGTTTTTGAGAACTTTGGGTTTTACTCAAACTGTGATCTTGCTTGAGAAATGCAACTTAGTCTTTAAAGGGATCTCATAGTTTATTTGCTCCCCAAAGGAAACACTATTAGTTATGTTAACATATCATCCCCAATGTGTAAAGTTTGTGCCTGATAACATTACTTTTAAGGTCATTACAAAGCACGGACTGAGTTTTAAAGAGAAGTGAGAAAGACCGCATTACTGCCATCCTGTGCCAAATCAATAAGACCTTGGAGCCTTTATTTCATTAGTGATGTCGTTCAGAGAATGACTTATCATTGTAATTGGTTGTGCAGGGCCTGTCCCAGAACTCACAGCACTTACCCATAAAATGAAGTCTATATATGCTTCTTAAATTGAGTTCAAACCAACTATAGAAATCAATTACCTTTCAAATACCTTCTGTGACTATTAATCCAAAATCTTATTGCTGAGCTTCACTTGCTTTTGCCAGCTCTGTCTTCAGACGTTGAATGGAGGAAATTGTTGGGAGGATAGGGAGTGAAGGAAAAGCCAAGGGAGGTGGAAGAGGATGAGAGTTATCCAGGGGAGGAAGGCTGTGCGGTGAAGTCACAAGATCAGCAGACACAGAAGCCATGGTTTGGCAGAAGCCCAGGGGAACTAGACATTACATGCCTGTCACATCTACCAGCTTCAGTTTCTGCTTTTGCAAAAAGTATATTCTGTTCAAACTGCTGGAAAATTCTGACCAAGTGGGACCATGTTTCTCTCCTGTGATTTACATATAACAATATTCTTCCTTCCTCAAATTATACTGTCCATCCTTGAACTGAAGGGATACCACGAGCAAAGACGTTAGGGAAATTCCACTGCTCAGTCCTAGGAAAATGTGTATAGGATCCACGTATTGTACGTTCACAGTTCTCTTCGTGGGAGAGCCTGTGGGTGATGAGTTTTGGAAGAGTGGAAAGAAGATTCAAGACTTAAGTCTATCAGATCCCTAACTTTTAAATTATTATTCTTTTGGTCCTGCTGTCAGCTTTTCATTGATTGAAAGACTGTTTTCTATTATAGACTGGGTAATGCTACTGTGACAAAAAGTTTAGCCTGATATTTTCCCCCATAAATATTAGAAAACACAATAGAAACAATGATGTAAAACTTAGAAAAAGAAAGTTACAATGTAGCTCTTGTAGGTACATATTCAAGGAATGTACTAGATATATTGATTATGTCATACTAAATTTCTATAATGAGTATAATCATAGCATAATTTAGATGTATTCTATAAATACATTGAAGTTCCAGCATGATTTGTCTACATGTTTCACCTCACCAGCCTGTCTGGAGTGACATAAAATAATTAACAATCCTCATCGCCAAGAAACATAAACAGGAATTAATGCTTGTGGCTAGATTTCACTTAGAATTAATGTTTGTGGGAGGTTTCACTTGGATGCAATGCTTAGGTATCCAAGAATGTGATTTGCCTGCTACTTTGCACCAAAGGAAGACTTTCTCTTTGTTATGGTGGCAGTAGGAAGTCCTGCCTTCTGCTCAGAGGGAGACTGGTCCTCTACTTCTTAAGGCTGTTCACTGTACAAACATCCTTGAGATGCTGGTCTGGAGCAAATGCAGTCAGTGCCTCCGCTCACAAGATGTGGGAAGCACGACAGACCCACAGAGAGCAGCACTTGGAGAGTGCCTGTGCACGAATGCCTGAAGTATTTTTAGCCACAGCTTGTGGCATCACCTCAGCCCCCAGGCAATGCCAGCTGCAGAGGGTTTTGCCACTTTGGTCCTAAATCATAAGCTTTAATTATCAGCCCTTGATTGTAAGAAATGCTAGTTTAGACCCTCAGGAAAAAGGAAGAGTTGGTGTGTGTGCTTTGGAAGGAGAAGAGATCGTTTCAAGCATGTCCTATCATTGGCATGTTCCTTTCTCTTGCTTTAAGTAGTGAAGGCTGAGATAGAAGTTCCTCCCCATGGTGATTTTCACCATAGTGGGGTGCCCCTGTGTGAAGGTCTCCAGAGCTGCCAGATTCGTATTGCTGTTGCCTTGGCAACCTATCATTATGCGGAGAAAGAAAGCCTTGGTCTTCCAGGGTCCAGTGTGACTCATGGGGCTGGGCCATCCTGTACATGAAGTGGCAAATGCTAAGCAGTTTGTGCCATGTTTTAAATGACAAAGGTCACTTGTCCACGCTTTTATGCTTGGGATGGTACCAATGACCAGGACAGCCTCTCCAGGAGGTGACATTTTTGAATCTTTGAAGAACACTCTTAAAGTGGGTTTTTGAGAAAATGTTCTCTATTCTGCTCTGAAATCCCAACCAGGAACTTTTTTATGTGGGAAGTTAGGTGCTAAGATATAGAAGATTTGGCCATTGGTCTTTACATTTATATATGTAATGTTCTGAAAGCAAGGACTTCACTTGCTTCTAGCAAGTGACTTCTAGCACATACATGGATGAGCAGCTGTAGTTTGAACAAAGAGCAAGAAACCTAGCTAGAAGAGTCTGTTTGGACTTTTAAGACCTGTAATTTCACAGAAAACTTGTAACATGGATTAATATAGAAATAGTACACTTTATGCTTACAGGAAAACAACAGTAAAGTCTTCTGCTACTTCTAAGTAGTTCTAACACCTTTAGCATTGTGGTTAAATAGCTCAGAATCATAATGTAGACAATTTAGGAAGGCTGTGTACAAAGAGTTGCATGTTAGAAGATTACAAGGCATGCATATGGAGCAATCGTGGAGATACACTAAATGTCACTTTTTTCATTCACTCAACCCTTCTTGTACTTTTCCTAGATGGTGAGCACTGCGGCAAGGTGGTGATGTTGGCAGATAGGATTCTTACCTGAGGGTAAAACCAGTGGAAATACTCATAAAAGCTAATGGGTGATTACAATACAGGGTGATAAGTAAAACCAAGGGAAAGATCAGACTGCTGTCAGAGCAGATGGAATGCTGCTAATTAATAACTCACAGTTCAAGGACTGTAATGTCCAAACTGAGATTTGAAGATGAAGGAAAGAGAACAAGAGAGCCAGTCATGAGGAAGGAGATGTGTGTGTGTTTTGCAACTCTGATGTGTTCCTAAATTATGACAAATGGTTAAAATATAAGAGCTGCACTGTTGACATTCCTGGTCTTGATTTCAGGAAATAAACTTTCCCTGGCATTGGAAGTAAAAGACAATAGAAGAAAAAGAAGAAAGATGTATTTTGTACCTACTAAATAAACAGCATTATGAAAAGAACTTCATATGAATCATCACAATGAATTCTTGTGACATATCTCCAGCAATAATAATCAATATCTTCACAATTGTACTGAAGGCCAGAGCTTAAACTACCTTCCCGGGACCCACACTTGGTTAGCTGTCATGTCCAGATCCAAACATATACTTGCCTGATGCCAAAATTGGGGGATTTCCACTCTTTTATGCAGTTTTTCTGAAGCTTTTCCAACTAAAACTAGACCTTATTTCTAAATAGTATTCATGTTAATGTAATGATAGTGATGAAGTTACATTAAGAAAATTCCAACATCTCCCTGGCTTCTAAATGATCGAGTTTATTTCTCACTCTCTCCCTCTGTGTATAGGATGCTGGGTTGAAGGGCAGTGTCCTAACTGCAGTGAAGCAGGGGCTTGTGCTCCTGCATCTTGAGGGTCAGCCATCTTCAGATGCAGTGTCCTAACTGCAGTGAAGGAGGGGCTTGTGCTCCTGCATCTTGAGGGTCAGCCATCTTCAGATGCAGTGTCCTAACTGCAGTGAAGGAGGGGCTCGTGCTCCTGCATCTTGAGAGTCAGCCATCTTCAGATGTCAAGGGCTTCCAAGTTCATCACAGAAAGGGACTGTTTGCAAAGGCCAAGAAAGAGATTTTCACACATCCGCTCTGTCTGCGGAGAGAACACCTAACATCCATTGCTAGGGCTCAGCCACTGTGACTGGGACATGCCTAACCAAGTGGGGCTAGGCACACAGTCTCTGTGTGTAAGGGGCTGACATACCAGGATTGTCACACATGCTTTTACACACAGGTCACAGAAATAGAGGCGTTTTTCTTTTTACAATAACACCATAAATGTCAACTAAAACAAAGCAAGGCTATTACATATATTCATAAAAACTCAAAGACCTGTTGTCTGAATTCTATAAGCAAAGAAAAATGTCTACAAGTTGGTTAATTGTTTTAAGCTTGGATTCCATTCTGACTGCCAATCAGTCACCTGCCTGAAATGTGAGTTAGAGAATTCAGGCAGCTATTAGGGAAAATAAGGAGGCCACATGTGGGTTATTTGGACAGAGTATTACGGCCACACCTTTTATATTACATTTTTACTAAAAAAAATAGGTGTGAGGAATGATTTTCCAACGTTCCTAAGACTGTTTGTTTGCAAAGAGAACTTGGGTTGAGGCTGGTACTCCTGGCAACATGTCCTTCTCAGCAAGAGCACAGCCAAAGCGTTCCCAGAGACATGGGCTTAGCTGGTGTGGATGATTCTGTACTGCTGGAAAGGCTCAAGGGCAGGGCCAGGGACATGCACTCTGGTCTCGCATGGATGCTGCACAACTCAAAAGAGGCCTCCAAACGCTTAGTGATTTCTTTGAAGTAAAATATATTAAATCAAGTACCCCAGAGGTGAGGGAGGGGAGGCGTCCACTGGCTTGCAGTGGGTTCAGATCTAGTCCGCAACTAGTCTAGCTACAGGGCTAGAGGTTCTTGGAGGATGTCTTCTTCTCCCCGGAGCCCCACAAAGGCCCTGAAGGCATTTCTGGGTGGTCCATGGTCTTCACAGCCCACAAAAACTCCCTGGAGCACTTTCCAAGACCCAGAATTGCACAGCACATTTGCTTCCTCAGCACCTGAGTCTCTCCTGATCACCAAACCTTAATTTCCCACCAACGTGGATCTGAACCAATGTGAAGATAGAGAGCCATCCCCTGCACCGTTCTCCTAGTTTGTTCTTGATTCCGGACACTGACCACTTCCTGTAGTGAGAAAACACACACACTCACACACACAGCACCCTAATTCTTTCTCAAATGTGACTTTCTGAGTTTCGCAGTGCCATGACAATATAACGTTGAAATCAAGAGACCACGTGTCAGTTTTGTCAGTTTCTATCCATTGATTCTGAAGGAGAGAAGTGCACCTCTGTTGTGCAGAAAGCCAAGTGCACAGTACACATACAGTGGCTCAACTTCACTGTGAACCATCACCCTGAATTGAGCTAAACGTTGTCTTTATTTTTAAAATAGGTGGTGTTTCAGGGAGATCAGCTCAGTGCTTTGTGACCACCTAGAGGGGTGGGATAGGGAGGGTGGGAGGGAGGGATACACAAGAGGGAACAGATATGGGGATATATATATATATATATATATATATATATATATATATATAGCTGATTAAAAAAAAAGCAATAGTATCTGCACTGAAAATTTGATAAAAAGAAGACATCACATTGATATATATTTTGCAAAATAAAGTGCTAGTAACTTAAAAAAAATGTAGTGTTTGCCACTGCTCTGCCAGGCAGAATTCCAAGAGTTTCCTCTTACGTTTCTCATTGAATTCTCAAAACAAACCCATGGGACAGATATAATGGCTCCTATTTTATGGATCTGAATATAGGAGCATCTCGATGTACAAAGATTTAGCCAAGGACTAAAGTGCTCATTTGCAAAGACATGAAACCCAAGGGATTCCTTAAAACTTCCCGGCAAAAAACATATAGTAAATATTCTGGTATTATATACAATACATACAGCATATACACATATACCCTATATATTAATTTATATGTGTGTGCCTATATATGTGTATTTATTTTACATGTGATCATATCCTGGTTATGTTTTTTAAAAAAACTATCTTTCAGTGACACACTCTGAAATACCTGCTTCAAATTAATACAGGGATGGTCAAGTGCATGGAGGTCCCCCATGGTGTCATAGTTGTTGAAGCTGGATGATGGTATATTGAAGTTTATGATACTAGTCTGCCTACTTTTGTGTATGTTTGAAATACTCCATAATAACATATAAACACATATAAACTAACATATCAGATGTTATGCATCTAATACCTAATACTACAAACTATTGTGTAATGTATATTACATGTGTATGTATATAATATACATTATATAATAGTTTATATACATTATATAGTGGTATTGTATATATATTATATAGACTATATATATTTATTTATTTATGTGTATATATATATGTATAAATCATTATATATGCATATATATATATATATATATATATATATATATATATATATATATATATATATGCGCACATTGACCTGCCTTCTTCTCTGAAGTCATCCGTCACCACCTGGGAAATGGCCTCCTCTGCTTTCCATGGATCTCTGTGAATGACCTTCTCATTAGGGTCACAGCTGTGTATTGGAAGGATTTGGGCTTGGAGATGGGCATTGCTTGTTCCTGACATAGGAGCCGAGTGAGATCAGAGCACATTTACATGGCTGGTGCTGGAGTCAAGTGCCTTACTTCAGGAACAATTAGGGCCTGGTCAGAGAAGACTCACCCCATGTCCCTGGTTTCCTTTTACTGCTGGGTTTGCCCTTGATTGCAGTCAATGCTTCGCAGATGTTCCTGCTTGCAAGAGTACCTCTCCCTGGTCAGCATCGTGCCCCATCCCTTCTCAGAGGAAAGGATGGCTCTCAGTGCAGAGCTGTTCTCCCACCTGGCAAGTGGGAGAATGTTCTGAGATGACCCAGCTGCATGTGACGGTAAATCAGGGATTTTATCCTCAGATCCATACAGGAACTAGTGGTGTGGAGTCCCCTGGTTCCTGTGCACCAAGGAGAGACAGACAACCAAGGAGGAAAATGCTGTGAGCTACTGGGTCCCTTGTGGGTGGGAAGAGACAGGAGCGTCTGGGACTGAGAGGGGCAGTGATTCCCCAGATGATGCTCTATTAGCACTTTAGTAGCAGAGGCAGGAAGAGACCTACAGCCATGAGCAACAGGAGAGTAACAGGGCTTCTGCCTCGTGAAGGACATTGCCTTTGCTTACAAAGTAAGTTAAACTCTAGATGCAGTTTTAACTATAGGACACAAACTGCATCTTCTAACAGATTTTACTACTTAAAAATTTCAATTTTATGACATCTGTGAAGCGCCTGCCATATTCCCAGCATCATGTGTGACATCACGTGTATGTGTGTCTGTAACATGTGTAACATATTATGGTCTGTGTAAAACAGTGATGCTACCTTTGGATTCCGCCCTCAGTTTACCTAGGAAAGTTAACTTCTCTTTGCCTCAGTTCCTTCATGTGTGAAGTAGGAAGAGTAATGGCACCAACCGGTATGAATTTTCTTTTTTAATATATAAATTTTATTTATTTATTTACTTACTTATTTTTGGCTGCGTGGGGTCTTCATTGCTGCATGCGGGCTTTCTCTAGTTGCAACAAAGGGGGGGTACTCTTCGTTGTGGTATGCGGGCTTCTCATTGCAGTGGCTTCTCCTATTGCGGAGCACAGGCTCTAGGTGCATGGGCTTCAGTAGTTGCAGCATGCGGGCTCAGTAATTGTGGCTCGGGGACTCTAGAGCACAGACTGAGTAGTTGTGGTGCATGGGCTTAGTTGCTCCACCACATGTGAGATCTTCCTGGACCAGGGATTGAACCCATGTCCCCTTCATTAGCAGGTGGACTCTTAACCACTGTGCCACAAGTGAAGTCCCTGAGTTGTTTTAATGATTAAAAATAATAATAATGCATTTGAAGCCAAATACCTAGTGAATTATAATTATCATAATTAACCTATTTTTCATTATATTGTTATTTTGGAGCAGTGGTTCCCATCTGGGAGCAATTTGCCCTCCAGGGGACATTTGGCAATCACTGGAGATATGTTTGTTTTTCATAATTGGTGAAGGTGCTTCTGGCATCTCTTGGGGGGGTGGACAGGAATGCTGCCATGTCCTACTATGCAGAGGAAACTCCTCCCCTCACCCCTCCCCAGCCAAGAGCCAGTTATTCAGCTCAGAATGTTAGTAGTACCGAGGTCAAGAAACACATATATATGGAATTTAAGAAAAAAAAATGTCATGAAGAACTTAGGGGTAAAACAGGAATAAAGACACAGAGCTACTTGAGAATGGACTTGAGGATATGGGGAGGGAGAAGGGTAAGCTGTGACAAAGCGAAGGAGAGGCATGGACATATATACACTACCAAACGTAAGGTAGATAGATAGTGGGAAGCAGCCGCATAGCACAGGGAGATCAGCTCGGTGTTTTGTGACCGCCTAGAGGGGTGGGATAGGGAAGGTGGGAGGGAGGGAGACACAAGAGGGAAGGGATGTGGGAACAGATGTATATGTATGACTAATTCACTTTGTTATAAAGCAGAAACTAATTAAAAAAACAAAAAAAACAAAAAAAACCCAAAAAACAAAAAAAGAAACCTGCTCCAGAGAGAGAAAGGAAGGACGAGAAAAACACAAAGGTGAGAAACCTGCAGTCTTGGAGAGTTTGGTTTCTAGAATATTCTTTCATCTCTCCCATAAGTAGAAGTGTATCCCCTCTTCTTGATCTCTGAGATCTGGAGTTCTGATTTTCTACCTATCCATCAATGAAGTTCTCAAAGCTCGACTGTTAGAGAAGCATCTGTCTTTCCTCATGGTCCAACAGAGAACATGGGCATCAAGGGACAGAAAGGGATACAAAATAGTTTCTGGAAACCTCTCCACCATGTCAGTAAATGCATCCTCCCTGGGCCCATCCTAATAACTAGAACCCCTTAATCTTCCCAATTTATGCCTCTGAGCTGTGAGCAGCACAGAGTAGGTTTGGAACTTATATTTCTCAGGCAATACACTAAAGTTGTACACAGAGAAGCATGAGAAAAACACAGAGCTCTTCATTTAAAAAATAGCCTATGAAATTCATAGATACATCATAAGTGTCATCTTTACATTTGTAGTTGATTTTGACACTCAAGGTTAATGGTTGGGAATATCTGAGATGACAGAATTGGCCATTGGTCTTCTGTGCTATTGCCACAGGCAAAGCCTATTGTTGAAGTATTTCTATATCCCCGGTGGTCTAGTTCCAAGAATAACTAGATGTTTTAAGCAACAAGATCCATAAAACTGTGCTGGAAAGAATTACTCCTGGTAATACCGTAGCAAATATTGAGTTGCTTCAGAAATGGAAGCTCATACACCATCTTTACCCATTGGCACCCAAGTAGTTCTCATATGGAGCAGAAGCAGCACATGGAGCACAACAGAAACTCTGGCTCCTGGGCTGCTTGCTTAGGGGGGAATGTTACATCATGTTAAAATACGACCCCAACAATCTGTAAAATTGACACCTCAGCACCAGCTGCCATGACATCACAGAAGGAGGGGAGCAAAGCAGGGCACCAGAAGCCTTGCTGAAGTTACAGGTCTACTTGAGGTGACGTTTGCAACTTGAACTTAGCCCTGTTTGTCCCTTCATGTTCCAGCTGTCCATCATCACCTAAGCATCAGCCACCAGCACACAGCAGCAGGTGCCCTATCCATGGAGTCTTCTTCTCCAGTGCTGCCCTGTGTGGTCCTCTCTACTCCTGGCACCCTGCCCAGGCTGGAATTCACCTCTGGAGCTCCCTTACAAGGGGTGGTAAAGCAGCTGTTTCAATGCTGAGAGCTGCACCCCATCTGTAAGGCTGCTAGCAGGAATGTTTAAACGCGGGAGGCATGGTGGCCTTGAATAGTATGAATCTTTGATTCAATCCAGGACTTCAGAAAGATAAAAATACAATGGTCCTTCCTAGCAGCTTTGGAAATTAGCTTCCAGAGAATTCGAGAACTCTCTAATTTCTTCTTTTCTATTGTACGGTATCTCAAGAAGGATTCGTATGCTAAACACATTTAATTATAACAAGAGAAATGTAGGTGGAAAAAACATGCAGTTTTGTTTGTTGTTGCATATTCATGTACATATCTATAGCATTTGACTATAAATGACGCCTTATTGGCTCACAAAGATTCCTCATTCTGTGGAGGGCAACCTGCCTTCCTGCAGTTTGAATCAGCATATGCTTTCTGCCTAAGGATATCTTCATGGGTCTTTAACATTGGATTTACTCCACCCCCGTGTCTCTTCTTGATTGTGGGGGATGACAGACCCAGGCCTGGAAGTGCACAGTTGACAGCAGCCTCCATGCATGTTCCTCAGTTGCAAGCTGGTTTAAAAATACATATGAAGATTCAAGAGGGAAGAGATATGGGGACATATGTATATGTATAACGGATTCACTTTGTTATAAAGCAGAAACTGACGCACCATTATAAAGCAATTATACTCTAATAAAGATGTTAAAAAAAAAGTAAAGGCAAGGATTTATTTCTGAACTCTCAGTTCCTTTCCATTGATCCGTATGTCTAGTCTAGCCTTATGCTAGTACTCCACTACATTGATTACCATAGCTTTATAATAAGTTTTAAAATTGGGAAGTGTAAGTCTTCCAACTTTGTTCTTTTCTGAGATTGTTTTGGCTATTCAGTATACTTTGTATTTACATATGAATTTCAGGATCAGCTCTTAAAATTTGGCAAAAATGCCAGCTGAGATTTTGGTAAGAATTTTCTTGAATTTCTAGATCAATTCAGCAGGTGGGAAAGGGTAGGGGATAGTCAGGAAGAGTATTACCATCCTCTCAATATTAAGTATTCTGATCCACGATCATGGGATATCTTTCCATTTATGTATGTCTTAATTGATTTCTTTCAACAATTTTTATAGTGTTTGAAGTACGAGTTTTGTACTTTTTTTTGCAAAATTTATTCCTAGTGATTTATTCTTTTGATACTATTGTAGATGGAACTGTTTTCTTAATATTATTTTCGATTGTTTATTGTCATTACTTTTAAATTTATTGATATTTGGCTTTATAATCCAGTATATGATCATTTTTGTAAATACTCCCTATGTGAAAAAAATATGCATTCTGAAATTATTGGATACAGTGTTGTCTATATGTCCATTAAATCAAGTTTGTTAAAAAAAATACATATGAAATTCAACAGTCACCAGTTGATCTCAGTTGATTTCTTTGCTCGAGTTGTCCTGGGTTGTAACACTAAATAACAACCCTGTCTCACTAAACAGAAAGTAGGTTCTAGCATCACCCCAAAGGCAGCCTAACCGTTACCTGGGTCCCTGAGTTGTGATGACTGTGTCACCCCTGTCTCAACATACTTATGGGAAAAGGATGGTTAGTGACAACATTCATCCTAAGAAACACAGTTATGGATTTGGAGGTCTTAACCACATACTATTCATCATGACAGACAGAATCGTTTCAGCCCCAAAACACAGGGATTTTTTGATAATTTCCATTAGAACTGTAGATAAAACGCTCTGTACATATATTGCCACTACCAGGCAGTCATGGACAAGTGTTCCTACTCCTACTCCTTGGATGCATGTGCTCTCAGTTGACCCAGAGACCAGTTGCCACATCCCCTCAGTACACACACTGCTCCCTAAACTCCAGAACTCTCTTCTGCCTTTTCCATAAAGGTGCCTGGAGACTTGTACTGGTGGTGCCCGGAGTAGTGAGGCTGACATCATGTCCCTGCACAGGTGTGAGTTAAGGGGTGGATGGTTTCAATCATCTCTCCTGTGGGGACGACTCAGATTTGTGGCTTCTCTCTGGAACCTTCATTTCCTCTTTTTCCACCTGGACGTCTCAGCCCCTGGCAGTGAGGAACACTGGGGACAGAGCTTGGCTCTCCAACTTCCTTCACCTGCTGTCGTGTCTCTCACTCTGCTAACCTCTTTTCCAGCACTGCAGAGACCTGGTCCTCGCCATGCTGCACATCCAGGCAGCGAATTTGGAGGCCTCTGCCCTGACCACACAGTCTGGAGGTCAAGACCACCAACTCCTGCCTCTGCCATTCAGTGTCGGCTTCTGCTGTCCCACGATGGGGTGCTATGTGCTGAACTACCTTCATTCTCCACCCAGGTGACTTTTCTCTCTTCTCTAGTTGAGAAACGCCTTGTCACTCAGAGCCCTTTCTGCCTCCCTGTAAATCTTCTCCTTTCCTCTCCACACAGACTAGATGTTCAGGCCCACAGGTAAGGGGTGATTCTCTCTGAACCCAGCCATAGGGGTCCTTTGAATCCCTGTATGCTGCCTGTCACTTTGTTGCTCTGAAGGCTCCAGAGGTCTCTCTTTGCTGGCTGTGGCCCCCCAAGCCTAAAGAGAGGAGGACCCACACTCCAGGAACAGCACACAGATCTCTGTTTCTGCATCAGTCTAGGCTCTTCCTCACAGCCGGGCCTTTTCACCCCCCTGCCCCAGTCTGGAAGGCTCTGTCATGTGCCCTTGCTTCTCTGGCTGGTTCCAGCACATCAACTGCACCTAAGCTCCACTGGCTACTCCAGAGGAGATGGTACCTATAACTATTTCACATAAAAATTTTTCTGCACCACCCGCAGTGATGTTCAACATTTGTGGTATTGTTGTGTTTATGTACCCATTTATGTGCGAGCTCTCTCCCAAAGGAACGAGTTCACTGAGAGCAGGCACCTCCCCCATCAGTCCTATTCATAGTACATCCTGGTGCCTGGTCCATGGTGCTACTGATGAAAAAGTCTGAATAAATGCCAGACTTCTGGGTCTGTTGGTATAGCTGGGGGACCCTGCTCAGCCCGGAGCTGATGGGCACACAGTGATGGGCACTTAGAGTCACATGCCCTGGGAGTCGATGCAGAGTTCCTGGACTGTCTTGGTTTCTGTGACGGGGTGTACAGTTTTTAGAGATAAATAAAAGCCATTCCATTGTTAACATTTCAGGTGTTATGATTTGTACTGTATAGAACAGTAATCCAGTTACCAGGTAGAGAAAAGACTAAGGGTATTTTCATGTTTCTCAAGATTTCTAACTTGTGTGCTTGTGTGTGTAAGTTAATTCCTTGGTTTGTTCCTTCTGTTAATCAAGAATTTGTCCATAAAACAAAATGTGCTTAGCCACAAAACTAGTCTCTTCCGTGGTATCAGAGGGGGTGGCTGTATGTTTGGGACAGGGGAGTCTGTCACCACTAGAGATGGTTCTGTTCAGGTCTGAGCATAAACAGAGAGGCAGAAAGAGAATGTGAAGCCCCACCTTTTCTAACTGCCCAGAAATCACCCTATTCATGTAAAAGTACAAAAGTCACTCTTACATCAATAATTCTTGTTGCTTTATAGAGAAAAAATGCAAAATTGGTCAGCCATTATTATCAAAGCTAAGCTGAACTTTCTGATGATGGATGCATCTGCTTATCTAATAACTTGGAGGTTTCTCAGAGATCCTGGCACGGTTTTATCAGAATGAATCACGGACGACATGGTCAATTTATATTGTTATCCTGTTTCTAACGGTTTTGAATACATTACTGGATGCTTCAGGGGGAGGCTGGGCATCTTGGTTTCAGAGCTCAGGATGCTATCACTCTGTAGAGAATGCTCCAGTGTCTCAGCTGGGCAGTGATTTAGACCCAGATTGGGCTAGTTAAAGGGCCTTGAGATTTTACCATATTTAGAGCATCTATAGATGCTATTCTGATCCCTGGGCTGCTTATGCAATCCATTAATTCTGTCTCTGAGGCATTTGGGTTAATATCTGATTGTGCTATAAATAGCTACAGCAGCGATATATTTTATACTCTAAGCAACCCCGGAAGGGGGAGCTCCTTCTTTTTTACCCTCTCCGATCACTCAAACTAGTTTTTTTTAAAGTTGAAGGGAGAATTCTTGGCCCTACCTGGCAGGTTTATCTCCCCACTGGCTGACAATTTCAGAGCTGTCCATCATTTTTAAGAAGTTCAAGGAAATTGGGTGTCCTCTCCTTCAGAAAATGTGTATGTGGGTTAAAGGTCCGGAATTTAGTGATGTATAATTGTTCATTCAGAGCCCACATTCTGTAATATACTCAAATCATGTGTTCATTTTTAAGTCCTGTTCTTGGAGCTTGTGAGACTTTCCTACTTAGGGATACAACCAGTAAGTTTCTTCTTAGTTCATTTCGACTTGCTCTGCAATTTTTATCAGCTACAATCAGTGGCATTCCCAAACCTTAAGAATCTAAATAGGCACCCGTAGCTTCCAAGGTACTTTTAGGATAATTTGGGATTTTGGATGTATAAATAAAATATCCTTCCTTTTTGCATTTCTCCACCTGAAGGAAATGCTTTCTTCTTTTCTTTTATTTTATCTATTTTTAAAATTTTTAACATCTTTATTGGAGTTTAATTGCTTTATAATGGTGTGTTAGTTTCAGCTTTATAACAAAGTGAATCAGTTATACATATACATATATCCCCATATCTCTTCCCTTTTGCGTCTCCCTCTCTCCCACCTTCCCTATCCCACCCCTCTAGGTGGACACAAAACACTGAGCTGATCTCCCTGTGCTATGTGGCTGCTTCCCACTAGCTATCTATTTACGTTTTGTAGTGTAAATATGTCCATGCCACTCTCTCACTTTGTCACAGCTTACACTTCCCCCTCTCCATATACTCAAGTCCATGCTCTAGTAGGTCTGCGTCTTTATGCCCATCTTGCCCCTAGGTTCTTCATGACCATTTCTTTTCTTTTTTTTTTTTAGATTCCATATATATGTGTTAGCATACAGTATTTGTCTTTCTGACTTACTTCACTCTGTATGACAGACTCTAGGTCCATCCATCTCACTACAAAAAACTCAACTTCGTTTCTTTTAATGACTGAGGAATATTCCAATGTATGTATGTGCCACATCTTTATCCATTCATCTGTCAATGGACACTTAGGTTGTTGTCATGTTCTGGTTATTGTAAATAGAGCTGCAGTGAATATTGTGGTACATGACTCTTTTTGAATTATGGTTTTCTCAGGGTATATGCCCAGTAGTGGGGTTGCTGGGTCATATGATAGCTCTATTTTTAGTTTTCTAAGGAACTTCCATAATGATCTCCATAGTGGCTGTATCAATTTACATTCCCACCAACAGTGCAAGAGGGTTCCCTTTTCTCCACACCCTCTCCAGCATTTATTTTTTGTAGATTTTTTGATGATGACCATTCTGATCAGTGTGAGATGATATCACATTGTAGTTTTGATTTGTATTTCTCTAATGATTAATGATGTTGAGCATTCTTTCATGTGTTTGTTGGGAATCTGTATATCTTCTTTGGAGAAATGTCTATTTAGGTCTTCTGCCCATTTTTGGATTGGGTTGTTTTATTTTTTGTTATTGAGCTACATGAGCTGCTTGTAAATTTTAGAGAATAATCCTTTGTCAGTTGCTTCATTTGCAAATATTTTCTCCCATTCTGAGGGTTGTCTTTTGGTCTTGTTTATGGTTTCCTTTGCTGTGCAAAAGCTTTGAAGTTTCATTAGGTCCCATTTGTTTATCTTTGTTTTTATTTCCATTTCTCTAGGAGGTGGGTCCCAAAGGATCTTGCTGTGATTTATGTCATAGAGTGTTCTGCCTATGTTTTCCTCTAAGAGTTTGATAGTGTCTGGGCTTACATTTAGGACTTTAATCCATTTTGAGTTTATTTTTGTGTATGGTGTTAGGGAGTGTTCTAATTTCATTCTTCTACATGTAGCTACCCAGTTTTCCCAGAACCACTTATTGAAGAGGCAGTCTTTTCTGCACTGTATATTCTTGCCTCCTTTATCAAAGAAAAGGTGACCATATGTGCGTGGTCTTATCTCTGGGCTTTCTATCCTGTTCCATTGATCCATATTTCTGTTTTTGTGCCAGTACCATACTGTCTTGATTACTGTAGCTTTGGAGTATAGCCTGAAATCAGGGAGCCTAATTCCTCCAGCTCCATTTTTCTTTCTCAAGATTGTTTTGGCTATTCGGGGTCTTTTGTGTTTCCATACAAATTGTGAAATTTTTTGTTCTAGTTCTGTGAAAAATGCCACTGGTAGTTTGATAGGGATTGCATTGAATCTGTAGACTGCTTTGGGTACTAGAGTCATCTTCACAATGCTGATTCTTCCAATCCAAGAACATGGTATATCTCTCCATCTACGTGTATCATCTTTAATTTCTTTCATCAGTGTCTTATTGATTTCTGCATACAGGTCTTTTCTCACCTCAGGTAGGTTTATTCCTAGATATTTTATTATTTTTGTTGCAATGGTAAATGGGAATGCTGCTATAATTTCACTTTCAGATTTTTCATCATTAGTGTATAGGAATGCAAGAGATTTCTGTGCATTAATTTTGTATCCTGCTACTTTACCAAATTCATGGATTAGCTCTAGTAGTTTTCTGGAAGCAACTTTAGGATTCTCTATGTACAGTATCATGTCATCTGCAAACAGTGACAGCTTTATTTCTTCTTTTCTCATTTGGACTCCTTTTATTTCCTTTTCTTCTCTGATTGCTGTGGCTAAAAGTTCCAAAACTATGATGAATAAGAGTTTTAAGAGTGGGCAACCTTAAAACTTACCTTACTAAGTAAGGTAAGTTCCTTACCTTAGTGGAAATCGTTTCATTTTCTCACATTTAAGAACAATGTTGGCTGTGGGTTTGTCATATATGGCCTTTATTATGTTGAGGAAAGTTCCCTCTATGCCTACTCTCTGGAGGGTTTTTATCATAAATTGGTGTTGAATTTTGTCGAAAGCTTTCTCTGCATCTATTGAGATGATCATATTGTTTTTCCTCCTTCAATTTGTTAATATGGTGTATCACATTGATTGATTTGCGTATATTGAAGAATACTTGCATTCCTGAGATAAACTCCACTTGATCATGTTGTATGATCCTTTTAATGTGCTGTTGGATTCTGCTTGCTAGTATTTTGTTGAGGAATTTTGCATCTATGTTCATCAGTGATATTGGCCTGTAGTTTTCTTTCTTTGTGACATCTTTTTCTGGTTTTGGCATCAGGGTGATGGTGGCCTCGTAGGATGAGTTTGGGAGTGTTTCTGCCTCTGTTATATTTTGGAAGAGTTTGAGAAGGATAGGTGTTAGCTCTTCTCTAAACGTTTTGATAGAATTCACCTGTGAAGCCATCTGGTCTTGGGCTTTTGCTTGTTCGAAGATTTCTTTCATTCTTTCTTTCTTTCTTTTTTTTTTTTTTTTTTTTTTTTTTTTGCAGTACACGGGCCTCTCACTGTTGTGGCCTCTCCCGTTGTGGAGCACAGGCTCTGGACACTCAGGCTCAGTGGCCATGGTTCACAGGCCCTGCCACCCCATGGCATGTGGGATCTTCCTGGAACGGGGCATGAACCCGTGTTCCCTGCATCGGCAGGTGGACTCTCAACCACTGCACCACCATGGAAACCCTGTTGGAAGATTTTTAATCACAGTGTCAAGTTCAGGGCTTGTGATTGGTCTGTTCTTATTTTCTATTTCTTCCTAGTTCAGTCTCAGAAGGTTGTGCATTTCTAAGAATTTGTCCATTTCTTCCAGGTTGTCCATTTTATTGGCATAGAGTTGCTTATAGTAATCTCTCATGATCCTTTGTATTTCTGCAGTATCAGTTGTTACTTCTCCTTTTTCATTTGTAATTCTATTGATTTGAGTCTTCTCTGTTTTCTTCTTGATAAGTCTGGCTAATGGTTTATCAATTTTGTTTATCTTCTCAAAAACCAGCTTTTAGTTTTATTGATCTTTGCTATCGTTTCATTCATTTCTTTTTCATTTATTTCTGATCTGATCATTATGATTTCTTTCCTTCTGCTAACTTTGGGGGTCTTTTGTTCTTGTTTCTCTAACTGCTTTAGGTGTAAGGTTAGCTTGTTTATTTGAGATGTTTCTTGTTTCTTGAGGTAGTATTGTATTGCTATAAACTTCCCTCTTAGAACTGCTTTTGCTGCATCCCATAGGTTTTGGGTCGTTGTGTGTTCATTGTCATTTGTTTCTAGGTATTTTTTGATTTCCTCTTTGATTTCTTCAGTGATCTCTTCGTTATTGAGTAGTGTGTTGTTTAGTCTCCATGTATTTTTAATTTTTACAGATTTATTCCTGTAATTGATATCTAGTCTCATAGTTTTGGTCGGAAAAGATACTTGATACAATTTCAATTTCCTTAAATTTACCAAGGCTTGATTTGAGACCCAAAATATGATCTGTCCTGGAGAATGTTCCATGAGCACTTGAGAAAAATGTGTATTCTGTTGTTTTTAGATGGAATGTTCTATAAATATCAATCAAGTCCATCTTGTCTAATATATCATTTAAAGCTTGTGTTTCCTTGTTGATTTTCATTTTGGATGATCTGTCTATTGGTGAAAGTGGGGTGTTAAAGTCCCCTACTATGACTGTGTAACTGTCGATTTCTCCTTTTATGTCTGTTAGTATTTGCCTTATGTATTGAGGTGATCTTATGTTGGGTGCATAAATATTTACAATTTTTATATCTTCTTCTTTGATTGATTCCTTGATCATTATGTAGTGTCCTCCTTTGTCCATTGTAATAGTCTTTGTTTTAAAGTCTATTTTGTCTGATATGAGAATTGCTACTCCAGAGTTCTTTTGCGTGGATTATCTATTTCCATCCCCTCACTTTCAGTCTGTATGTGTCCTTAGGTCTGAAGTGGGTCTCTTGTAGACAGCTTATATATGGGTCTTGTTTTTGTATCCATTCAGCCAGTTTATGTCTTTTGGTTGGAGCTTTAATCCATTTACATTTAAGGTAATTATCGATATGTATGTTCCTATTATCATTTTCTTAATTGTTTTGGGTTTGTTATTGTAGGTCTTTTCCTTCTCTTGTATTTCCTGCCTAGAGAAGTTACTTTATCATTTGTCGTAAAGCTGTTTTTGTGGTGCTGAATTCTCTTTTCATTTCTTGTCTGTAAAGGTTTTAATTTCTCCTTTGAATCTGAATGTGATCCTTGCTTGGTAGAGTAATCTTGTTTGTAGGTTTTTCTCCTTCATCACTTTAAATATGTCCTGCCACTCCCTTCTGGCTTGCAGGTTTTCTGCTGAAAGATGAGCTGTTAACCTTATGGGGATTCCCTTGTGTGTTATTTGTTGTTTTTCCCTTGCTGCTTTTAATGTTTTTTCTTTGTATTTTATTTTTATAGTTTGATTAATATGTGTCTTGGCGTGTTTCTCCTTGGATTTATCCTGTATGGGACTCTGTGCTTCCTGGACTTGATTCACTATTTCCTTTCCCATATTATGTATGTTTTCAACTCTAGTCTCTTCAAATATTTTCTCACTCCCTTTCTTTTTCTCTTCTTCTTCTGAGACCACTATAATTCAAATGTTGTTGCTTTTAATGTTATCCCAGAGGTCTCTGAGAGTGTCCTCTATTCTTTTCATCCTTTTTTTTATTCTGCTCTGCAGTAGTTATTTCCACTCTTTTATCTTCCAGGTCACTTATCCCTTCTTCTGACTCAGTTATTCTGTTATTGATTCCTTGTAGCGAAATTTTA
The DNA here is from genome assembly GCF_964341445.2 of Mesoplodon mirus. Lineage (NCBI taxonomy): Eukaryota > Metazoa > Chordata > Mammalia > Artiodactyla > Ziphiidae > Mesoplodon > Mesoplodon mirus. The sequence goes on from NC_138980.1 coordinate 180,947,318, forward strand.
ATTTCATTTATTGTGCTGTTCATCATTGTTTGTTTGCTCTTTAGTTGTTCTAGGTCCTTGTTAAACGTTTCTTTTATTTTCCCCATTCTATTTCCAAGATACTGGATCACCTTTACTCTCATTATTCTGAATTCTTTTTCAGGTAGACTGCCTATTTCCTTTTCATTTTTAGGTCTGGTGGGTTTTATCCTTGCTCCCTCATCTGCTGTGTTATTCTCTGTCTTCTCATTTTGCTTAACTTACTGTGGTTGGGGTCCCCTTTTCATAGGCTGAAGGTTCGTAGTTCCCATTGTTTTGGTGCCTGTCCCTAGTGGCTAAGGTTGGTTCAGCGGGTTGTGTAGATTTTCTGGTGGAGGGGACTAGTGCCTGTGTTCTGGTGGATGAGGCTGGATCTTGTCTTTCTGGTGGGCAGGTCCACGTCTGGTGATGTGTTTTGGGGTGTCTGTGGCCTTACTACTATTTTAGGCTGCTTCTGTGCTAATGGATGGGGTTGTCTTCCTGTCCTGCTAGTTGTTTGGCATAGGGTGTCCATCACTGTTGCTTGCTGGTCTTTGAGTGGAGCTGGGTCTTGACGTCGAGATGGAGATATCTGGGAGATTTTCGCTGTTTGATATTACGTGGAGCTGGGAGGTCTCTTGTGGACCAGTGTCCTGAACTTGGCTCTCCCACCTCATAGGCAGAGCCCTGATGCCTGGCTGGAGCACCAAGAGCCTGTCATTCACAAGGCTCAGAATAAAAGGGAGAAAAACGAAGAAAGAAAGAAAGAAAGAAAGAAAGAAAGAAAGAAAGAAAGAAAGAAAGAAAGAAAGAAGAAGATAAAATAAAGTTATTAAAATAAAAAAATAATTATTAAGAAAAAATCTTTTTATTGTAGAAAGCATTTTTTAAGGTAAAAACAAAGAAACAAACAAACAAAAATGGAAGACAGAACCCTAGGACAAATGGTAAAAACAGAGCTATACAAACAAAATCACACACCGAAGCATACACATACACACTCATATATATATATATATATATATATATATATATATATATATATCGTTGCTCCCAATGTCCACCTTCTAAGTTTGGGATGATTGGTTGTCTATTCATGTATTCCAAAGAAGAAGGGTACATCAAGTTGACTGTGGAGATTTAATCCGCTGCTACTGAGGCTGCTGGGAGAAATTTCCCTTTCTCTTCTTTGTTCGCACAGCTCTTGGGTCTCACCTTTGGATTTGGACTCGCCTCTGCGTGTAGGTCGCTGGAGGACATCTGTTCTTCACTCAGACAGGACGGGGTTAAAGGAGCCACTGATTCGGGGGCTCTGGCTCCCTCAGGCTGGGCAATGGAGGGGTATGGAGTGTGGGGCAAGCCTGCGGTGGCAGAGGCTGGCATGATGTTGCACCAGCCCGAGGCGTGTCCTGTGTTCTCCCTGGGAATTTCTCCCTGGATCTCGGGACCCTGGCAGTGGCGGGCTGCACAGGCTCCCAGGAGGGTGGTGTAGAGAGTGACCTGTTCTCGTACACAGGCTTCTTGGTGGGGGCAGCAGCAGCCTTAGCGTCTCATGCCCGTCTCTGGGGTCCATGCTGTTAGCCACGGCTCGCGCACATCTCTGGAGCTCCTTTAAGCGGCACTCTGAATCCACTCTTCTCGCGCATCAAGAAACAAAGAGGGATGAAAAAGTCTCTTGCCTCTTCGGCAGGTCCAGACTTTTTCCCTGACTCCCTCCCGGCCATCCATGGGGCACTAGCCCCTTCAGGCTGTGTTCACACAGGCAACCCCAGCTCTCTCCCTGCGCTCCGACCGAAGCCCGAGCCTCAGCTCCCAGCCCCGCCCGCCCAGGCGGGTGAGCAGACAAGCCTCTCGGGCTGGTGAGTGGCAGTCGGCACCAATCCTCTGTGTGGGAATCTCTCCGCTTTGCCCTCCACACCCCTGTGGCTGCGCTCTCCTCCGTGGCTCCGAAGCTTCCCCCTTCCGCCACCCGCAGTCTCCATCCACGAAGGGGCTTCTAGTGTGTGGAAACCTTTCCTCCTTCACGGCTCCCTCCCAGAGGTGCAGGTCCCTGTCCCTATTCTTTTGTTTCCTTTTTTTCTTGTTTCTTTTGCCCTACCCAGGTATGTGGGGAGTTTCTTGCCTTTTGGGAATTCTGAGATATTCTGCCAACGTTCAGTAGATGTTCTGTAGGAGTTGTTCCTCAAGTAGATGTATTTTTGATGTATTTGTGGGGAGGAAGGTGATCTCCACGTCTTACTCTTCCACCATCTTGAAGCTCCTCCTGTTCTTTTAAAGTTGGGTTGCTAGCAGGAAAATCTAACATTTACAAATTTCCTACTTCTATCTTTCACCACCACCTCTGACCCCAGAAACCAATAACCTGCTTCCTATCACTATAAATTAATTTGTTTCCCTAGAATTTTACATAAGTGGAATAATATGTTGTGTATTCTTTTTTTGTCTAGCTTCTTTCACTCAGCTTGATTATTTTGAGACCCATCAACATCGTTGCATGTATCAATATTTCATTCCTTCTTTCTGCTGGGTAGTATCACGTGGTACAGGTGTACAACAGTTTATCCTAAATTGGGTGATGGACAATTGGGTTGTTTCCACTTCTTGGCTCTTACAAATAAAGAAGCCATGTACATCTGTGTACAAGTGTTTGTATGGCTGTATACATTTTTTTACTTTGGGTTAAATGCCTATGGCTAGATCATAAGGTAGATGTAGGCTTAACTTTTTAAGAAAGACATTCTTTTTCAGTGTGGTCATAGCATTTTATATTTCAATCAGCAGTGCCTGGCAACCACAACTTGTTTCTGATCTTAATGGGGAAGCACTGATTCTTTCAGCTCAGGTATGTTATTACTTGTACTGTGGCTTTTTCACACACATCCATCTTTAGGTTTAGGATGTAGCCTTCTATACCTAGTTTGCTGAAAGGTTTTATGAATATCAGATGTTGAGTTTTGTGAAATGCCTTTTCTGCTTTTATTCAGATGTTCATGTGCATTCTCACTTTTAGTTTGTTAATATGATAAATCACATTGATTGATTCTTTAAACATTTTTATTGGAGTATAATTGCTTTACAATGGTGTGCTAGTTTCTGCTTTATAACAAAGTGTATCAGCTATACATATACATATATCCCCATATCTCCTCCCTCTTGCATCTCCCTCCTACCCTCCCTATCCCACCCCTCTAGGTGGTCACAAAGCACCGAGCTGATCTCCCTGTGCTATGCAGCTGCTGCCTACTAGCTATCTATTTTACATTTGGTAGTGGATATATGTCCATGCTACTCTCTCACTTTGTCCCAGCTTAACCTTCCCCTTCCCTGTGTCCTCAAGCCCATTCTCTACATTTGCATCTTCATTCTTGTCCTACCCCTAGGTTCTTCAGAAACTTTTTTTTTTTTTTAGATTCTATATATATGTGTGTTAGCATACATTATTTGTTTTTCACTTTCTTACTTACTTCACTCTGTGTGACAGACTCTAGGTCCATCCACCTCACTACAAATAACTCAGTTTTTTTTCATTTTATGGCTGAGTAATATTCCATTGTATATATGTGCCACATCTTCTTTATCCATTCATCTGTTGATGGACACTTAGTTTGCTTCCATATTCTGGCTGTTGTAAATAGAGCTGCAATGAGTATTGTGGTACATGACTCTTTTTGAATTATGGTTTTCTCAGGGTATATGTCCAGTAGTGGAATTGCTGGGTCATATGGTAGTTCTATTTTTAGTTTTCTAAGGAACCTCCATACTGTTCTCTATAGTGGCTGTATCAATTTACATTCCCACCAACAGTGCAAGAGGGTTCCCTTTTCTCCACACCCTCTCCAGCATTTATTGTTTGTAGATTTTTTGATGATGGCCATTCTAACTGGTGTGAGGTGATACCTCATTGTAGTTTTGATTTACATTTGTCTAATGATTAGTGATGTTGAGCATCTTTCATGTGTTTGTTGGCAACATTGTTTGAATTTTGAATGTTAAACTCACTTTGCATTTCTGGGATAAATCACCTCCTCATGACATATTTTATATATTGTTGAATTTGACTTGCTAACATTTTTAGTTTAGAACTTTCACTCTTTCATGTTCATAAAGTCTACAGTTTTCTTTCCTTGTAATATCTTTGACTTTTAAAAAAAACTGGTGGCCTCATAAATGAGATGGGAATGACTGCTTCCTTTTCAATTTTCTAGATGAGTTTCTGTAGAATTATATCTTTCTTCAATGTTGGTGGAATCCAGTAGTGAAGCCATCTTTTCCTGATATTTCTTTGAGGGAATGTGTTTAACTATAAATTCAGCTACTTTAATAGACTTTGGGCTGATTCAGGTTATCTCCTTCTACACTGTGTTTTCGTAGTTTCTATTTTTCAGGGGGGTTGTCCATTTCATGAAGCATTCCAATTTACTGACATAAATTTTTTCATAATAGTTCCCTATTATCTTTAAAAATGTTTAATTGTGGTAAAATACACATAACCTAAAATTTACCATATTAACCCTCTTTAAGTGTGTAATTCAATAGTTAAATATATTTACATGGTTGTGTAACTAATCTTCAGATTTCTTTTCATCTTGCAAAACTGTACCCATTAAAGAACTCTTAATTTCCACCTTGCCCCTAACCCCCAGCACCCACCATTCTACTTTCTGTCTCTAAGTAACTCATATAGGTGGAATCATACAGTATTTGTATTTTTGTGACTGTCTTATTTCCCTTATAATAACATCCCTAAGTTTCATCCGTGTTTGTAGCATGTCAGAATTTCCTCCTTTTTAAAAGGCTGAATAATATCCAGTTGTAGGTATGCACCACATTTTGTTTATCCATTCCTCCACTGATGGACACTTAGGCTGCTTCCTCCTTTTGGCTACTATGAATAACACTGCCATGAACACTGGGGTATAGGTATCTCTTTGAGACCCTGCTGTCATTTATTTGGATATATACCCAGACTTGGAATTGCTGGATCATACCATAGTTCTTTTTTTTTTTTTTTTTTAGTTTCTGCTTTATAACAAAGTGAATCAGTCATACATATACATCTGTTCCCACATCCCTTCCCTCATGCATCTCCCTCCCTCCCACCCTCCCCATCCCACCCCTCCGGGTGGTCACAAAACACCGAGCTGATCTCCCTGTGCTCTGAGGCTGCTTCCCACTATCTATCTACCTTATGTTTGGCAGTGTATATATGTCCATGCCTCTCTTTCGCTTTGTCACAGCTTACCCTTTCCCCTCCCCATATCCTCAAGTCCATTCTCAAGTAGGTCTGTGTCTTTATTCCCGTTTTACCCCTAGGTTCTTCATGACATATTTTTTTTAATTCCGTATATATGTGTTAGCATACGGTATTTGTCTTTCTCTTTCTCACTTACTTCACTCTGTATGACAGACTCTAGGTCTATCCACCTCATTACAAATAGCTCAGTTTCGTTTCTTTTTATGGCTGAGTAATATTCCATTGTATATATGTGCCACATCTTCTTCATACCATAGTTCTATATTTAATTTTCTGAGGAACCACCACACTGTTCTCCATACTGTGATGCACAATTTTACATTCCCACCAACAGTGCACAAGGGCTTCATTAACTCCACATTCTCACCAAAGCTTGTTATTTTAATTTATTTTTAAAAATTTTTTGAAAGTAGCCATCCCAGTGGCTATGAGGTGATAGCTCATTGTGGTTTGACTTACATTTCCCTAATGATTAGTAATGTTGAATATTTTTTTTCATATGCTTAGTGGCCACTTTTAGATTGTCTTTGGAAAAATGTCAAATCCTTCACCCATTCCTTATTATGTTTTAATATCTGTAAAATCTCTAATTATGCCATCTCTCTCAGTCCTATCTTTGGTAATTGTGTTTTCTCTCTTTTTTTCTGAGCAGCCTGGCTAGAGGCTTACCAATTCCATTAACCTTCCAAAAAGGCAGCTTTAGTTACATTTTCTAAATTTTATTTTCTTTATTGTTTTTTCTCTTTTATTTCATTGATTTCTATTTTGACCTTTATATATTTTTTATTCTACTTAATTTGTGTTACATTTCCGCTAGTTGGACACCGAGGTCATTGATTTGAGTTCATTATTCTTTTCTAACATAGGAATTTAATACTGTAAATTTCCCACCAGTTTTAGTGGTATTCAACAAATTGGTAGGTTGTATTTGCAGGCAGTTCAAAATATATTCTTATTTCCTTTTTAATTTTCCTTTGACCCATGGTTTTTTACAAGTGTATTATTTAGTTTTTAAGCATTTAAGATTTTTCTGGAGATATTAGTGTAATTGATTTTTAATTTAATTATAGAGTAGTCAGAGAAAAGCCTGATTTTAATATTTTTAAATTCATTGGGACTTGTTTAGTGGCCCTGAATATACTATAATCTTGGTAAATTCTTTTGTGCCTCCTTTAAAAAATTGTGCATTGTTAAACTTTTTGATGGAGTGTACTATAAATACGAATTAGTTCAAGTTGTTGATAACTTTGCTCAAATTTACATCCCTACTGATTTTCTGTCCACATGTTCTCTCAATTATTGAGTGAAGACATTGAAATCTTCAAGTATAACTATTCCTTTTTGTAGCTCCATTTGGTTTTAATTTGTGTGTTTTGGAGGTCTTGTTGCCTGAATACAAGCTTTGGATTCTACATTTACTTAAATAATTGACCACTTTATCATTATGAAATGGCCTTTTTTATAATCCCTGCTAATATTATTTGCATGGAAATATATTCTGTCTGAAATTAATACAGACTTTTAACATTTTTGGATTAGTGTTAAAATGATATATCTCTTCTTATCCTTTCACTTTTAATCTATTCATATCCTTATAAGCAAATTATGTTTCTTGTAGTCAGTGTCTATTTAGGTCTAGCTTTTTGAAATTATGACAACCACTGCTTTCCAATGAGGCTATTCAGGCCATTATGTCAACTGTGATTATTGATGTAACTAAGTATATATCTATTATCTTCCCATCTATATTTCATTTTTCCCATCTGTTCTTTGTCCCCCCTTTCCTATTTTTTCTGCCTACCCTTGGATTAACTCAGTATTTTTATGATTCCATTTTATCTTTGTTCTTGTCTTATTTTCTATAATTTTTGCTTAATTATTTTAGTGTAGGGTTTATAATATAAAAGTTCATCCCAGTCTACTTTCAAGTGATATTATGCAACTTCTGATATAGTATAAGAAACCTACAGTAGCGTAGTTCTGTCTCATTGGATTTTTATGTTGTTTTTTTGCCATACACTACAATTTAATATTTCAATAAATTCCACACTGCATTTCTACATTTCTATGTTACTTGTTAAATCCTCTTTAAAAGGAGGTTTAATGATCATAATAATCTCATATATTGACCTATGTAGTTACAAGTCCTGGTCCTCTACATTCTCTTGTTATAGATACAACTTCCATGTGGTCATTTTGCTTCCCTCTGAAGAACTGCCCTTAATATTTCTGGTAGTGCCATTCTATTTGTGATCATTTCTTTCAGCTTTTTAAGTCTGAAAAAGTCTTTATTTCACTTTTATATTATTTTTGTCTCTTCAAAAAAAGCTCTTTTATTTTTATGCATGCATGTATACATACATGTACACATACAGTTGATTTTTTTTTTTTGGAGTATAACTGCTTTACAATGGTATGTTAGTTTCCACTTTATAACAAAGTGAATCAGCTATACATATACATATATCCCCATATCTCTTCCCTCTTGAATCTCCCTCATTCTCACCTTCCCTATCCCACCCCTCTAGGTGGTCACAAGTACAAAGCTGATTTCCCTGTGCTATGCGGCTGCTTCCCACTAGCTGCTGGTTTTATATCTGGTAGTGTATATATGTCCATGCCACTCTCTCACTTTGTCACAGCTTACTTTTCCTCTACCCTGTGTCCTCAAGTCCATTCTCTAGTACGTGTGCATCTTTATTCCTGTCCTGTCCCTAGGTTTTTCATGACCACTTTTTTTTTTTTTTTTAGAGTCCATATATATGTGTTAGCATATGGTATTTGTTTTTCTCTTTCTGACTTACTTCACTCTGTAAGAAAGACTCTGGTCCATTCACCTCACTACAGATAACTTAATTTCATTTCATTTTATGGCTGTGTATTATTCCATTATATATATATACATATATATATATATATATATGTATATATATATATATATATATATATATATATATACATATATATATATATATATGCCACATCTTCTTTATCCATTTATCTGTCGATAGACACTTAGGTTGCTTCCATGTTCTGGCTATTGTAAATAGAGCTGCAGTGAATATTGTGGTACATGACACTTTTTGAATTATGGTTTTCTCAGGGTATATGCCCAGTAGTGGGATTGCTGGATCATATGGTAGTTCTATTTTTAGTTTTCTAAGGAACCTCCATACTGTTCTCCATAGTGGCTGTATCAATTTACTTTCCCATCATCAGTGCAAGAGGGTTCCCTTTTCTCCACACCCTCTCCAGCATTTATTGTTTGTAGATTTTTTGATGATGGCCATTCTAACTGGTGTGAGGGGATACCTCATTATAGTTTTGATTTGCATTTGTCTAATGATTAGTGATGTTGAGCATCCTTTCATGTGTTTGCTGGCAATCTGTATATCTTCTTTGGAAAAATGTCTCTTTAGGTATTTGAACCATGTTTGAATTGGGTTGTTTTTTTTTTTTTGATATTGAGATGCATGAGCTTGTTGCAAATTTTGGAGACTAATCCTTTGTCAGTTGCTTCATTTACTAATATTTACTCCCATTCTGAGGGTTGTCTTTTGGTCCTGTTTATGGTTTCCTTTACTGTTCAAAAGCTTTGAAGTTTCATTAGGTCCCATTTTTAAATTTTTCTTTGTATTTCCATTTCTCTAGGAAGTGGGTCAAAAAGGATCTTACTGTGATGTATGTCATAGAGTGTTCTGCCTATATTTTCCTCTGAGAGTTTGGTAGTGTCTGGCCTTACATATAGATCTTTAATCCATTTTGAGTTTATTTTGTGTATGGTGTTAGGGAGTGTTCTAATTTCATTCTTTTTCGTGTAGCTGTCCATGGTCCCCAGCACCACTTATTGAAGAGGGTGTCTTTTCTCCACTGTATACTCTTGCCTCCTTTATCAAAAATAAGGTGACTGTAGGTGTGTGGGTTTATCCCTGGGCTTTCTATCCGGTTCCATTGATCTATATTTCTGTTTTTTGCCAGTACTATACTGTCTTCATTACTGTAGCTTTGTAGTGTAGTCTGAAGTCTGGGAGCCTGATTCCTCCAGCTCTGTTTTTTTTTTCTCCAGACTGGTTCGGCTGTTCGGGGTCTTTCATATTTCCATACAAATTGTGAATTTTTTTGTTCTAGTTCTGTGAAAATTGCCAGTGGTAGTTTGATAGTGATTGCATTGAATATGTAGATTGGTTTGTGTAGTATAGTCATTTTCACAATGTTGATTCTGCCAATCCAAGAACATGGTATATCTCTCCATCTATTTGTATCATCTTTAATTTATTTCATCAGTGTCTTATAATTTTCTGCATACAGGTCTTTTGTCTCCTTAGGTAGGTTTACTGCTAGGTATTTTATTATTTTTGTTGCAGTGGTAAATGGGAGTGTTTCCTTAATTTCACTTTCAGATTTTTCATCTTTAGTGCATAGGAATGCAAGAGATTTCTGTGCATTAGTTTTGTATCCTGCTACTTTACCTATTTCATTGATTAGTTCTAATAGTTTTCTGGTAGTATCTATAGGATTCTCTATGTATAGTAACATGTCATCTGCAAACAGTGACAGGTTTACTTTTTCTTTTCCAATTTGGATTCCTTTTAGTTCTTTTTCTTCTCTGATTGCTGTGGCTAAAACTTCCAAAACTATGTTGAATAATAGTGCTGTGAGTGGGAAACCTTGTCTTGCTCCTGACCTTAGTGGAAATGGTTTCATTTTTTCACCATTGAGGACGATGATGGCTTTGGGTTTTTCATATATGGCCTTTATTATGTTGAGGTAAGTTCCCTCCATACGTACTTTCTGGAGGGTTTTTATCATAAATGGGTGTTGAATTTTGTCGAAAGCTTTCTCTGCATCTATTGAGATGATCATATGGTTTTTCTCCTTCAATTTGTTAATATGGTGTATCACGTTGATTGATTTGCATATATTGAAGAATCCTTGCATTCCTGGGATAAATCCCACTTGATCATGGTGTATGATCCTTTAAATGTGCTGTTGGTGTCTGTTTGCTAGTATTTTGTTGAGGATTTTTGCATCTATGTTCATCAGTGATATTACCTGTAGTTTTCTTTCTTGGTGACATCTTTGTATTGTTTTGTTATCAGGGTGATGGTGGCCTTGTAGAATGAATTTGGGAGTGTTCCCTCCTCTGCTATATTTTGGATGAGTTTGAGAAGGATAGGTGTTAGCTCTTCTCTAAATGTCTGACAGAATTCGCCTGTGAAGCCATGTGGTCCTGGGCTTTTGTTTGTTGGAAGATTTTAAATCACAGTTTCAATTTCAGTGCTTGTGATTGTTCTGTTTATATTTTCTATTCTTTCCTGGCTTAGTCTCAGAAGGATGTGCATTTCTAAGAATTTGTCCATTTCTTGCAGGTTGTCCAATATTGTTGCTTGTAGTAACCTCTCTTCATCCTTTGTATTTCTGCAGTATGTGTTGTTACTTCTCCTTTTTTGTTTCTAATTCTATTGATTTGAGCCTTCTCCCTTTTCTTCTTGATAAGTCTGGCTAATGGTTTATCAATTTTGTTTATCTTCTCAAAGAAACAGCTTTTAGTTTTATTGATCTTTGCTATCATTTCTTCATCTCTTTTCCATTTATTTCTGATCTGGTCTTTATGATTTCTTTCCTTCTGCTAACTTTGGGTTTTTTTTGTTCTTCTTTCTCTAATTGTTTTAGGTGTAAGGTTAGGTTGTTTATTTGAGATGTTTCTTGTTTCTTGAGGTAGCTTTTTATTGCTATAAACTTCCCTCTTAGAACTGCTTTAGCTGCATCCCATATGTTTTGGGCCATCGTGTTTTCATTGTCATTTGTTTCTTGGTATTTTTTAATTTCTTCAGTGATCTCTTCATTATTAAGTAGTGTGTTGATTCACCACCATGTGTTTGTAATTTTTACAGATTTATTCCTGTAATTGATATCTAGTCTCATACATTGTGGTCAGAAAAGATACCTGATACAATTTCATTTTCTTAAATTTACCAGGACTTGATTTGAGACCCAAGATATGATCTGTCCTGGAGAATGTTCCATGAGCACTTGAGGAGAATGTGTAGTCTGTTGTTTTTAGTTGGAATATCCTGGAAATATCAAACAAGTCCATCTTGTCAAATGTATCATTTAAGCTTGTGTTTCCTTGTTGATTTTCATTTTGGATGACCTGTCCATTGGTGAAAGTGGGGTGTTAAAGTCCTCTACTATGATTGTGTTACTGTCAATGTCCCCTTTTTTGGCTGTTAGCCTTTTCCTTATGTACTGAGGTGCTCCTATATTGGGTGCATAGATATTTACAATTGTTATATCTCCTTTTTGGATTGATCCTTTGATCATTATGTAGTGTCCTTCTTTGTCTCTTATAATAGTCTTTATTTTAAAGTCTATTTTGTCTGATATGAGAATTTCTACTCCAGCTTTCTTTTGATTTCCTTTTGCATGGAATATCTTTTTCCATCCCCTTACTTTCAGTCTGTATGTGTCCCTAGGTCTGAAGTGGTTCTCTTGTAGACAGCATTTATACATGTCTTGTTGTATCCATTCAACCAGTCTATGTCTTTTGGTTAGAGCATTTAATCCATTTATATTTAAGGTATTTATCTATATTTATGTTCCTATTACCATTTGGGGGGGTTTGTTATTGTAGGTCTTTTCCTTCTCTTGTGTTTCCTGCTTTGAGAATTTCCTTTCCCCTTTGTTGTAAAGCTGGTTTGGTGATGCTGAATTCTCTTAGCTTTTGCTCGTCTGTAAAATTTTAATTTTTCCTTCAAATCTGAATGAGATACTTGCTGGGTTGAGTAATCTTGGTTGTAGTTTTTTTTTCCCTTACATTACTTTAAATATATACTGCTACTCCCTTCTGGCTTGTTGTTTCTACTGAAAGATCAGCAGTTAACCTTATGGGGATTCCCTTGTATGTTATTTGTTGTTTTTCCCTTGCTGCTTTTATTATTTTTTCTTTGTATTTAATTTTTGATAGTTTGATTAATATGTGTCTTGGCATATTTCTCCTTGGATTTTTCCTGTACGGGACTCTCTGTGCTTCCTGGGCTTGATTCACTATTTCCTTTCCCATATTAGGGAAGTCTTCAACTATAACGTCTTCAAATATTTTCTCAATATCTCTCTTTTTCTCTTCTTCTGGGACCCCTATAATTTGAATGTTGGTGCATTTAAAGTTATCCCAGAGGTCTTTGAGATTGTCCTCAATTCTTTTCATTCTTTTGTCTTTATTCTACTCTGTAGTAGTTATTTCCACTGTTTTATTTTCCAGGTCACTTATCCCTTCTTCTGACTTAGTTATTCTGCTCTTGATGCCTTCTAGAGAATTTTTAAGTTCATTTTTTTGTGTTGTTCATCATTGTTTGTTTGCTCTTTAGTTATTCTAGGTCCTTGTGAAGCATTTCTTGTATTTTCTCCATTACATTTCCAAGATTTTAGATCATCTTTACTATCACTATTCTGAATTATTTTTCAGGTAGACTGCCTATTTCCTCCTCATTTGTTTGGTCTGATGGGTTTTTTACCTTGATCTTTAATCTGCTGTGTGTTTCTCTGTCTTCTCTTTTTGTTTAACTTACTGTGTTTTAGATCTCCTTTTCACAGGCTGCAGGTTAATAGTTCCTGTTGCTTTTGGTCTGCCCCAGTGGCTAAGGTTGGTTCAGTCAGTTTTGTAGGCTTCCTGTTGCAGGGGGCTATTGCCTGTGTTCTTGTGGATGAGGCTGGATCTTGTCTTTCTGATGCACAGGCCCGCATCTGGTGGTGTGTTTTGGAGTGTCTGTGAGCTTATTATGATTTTAGGTAGCCTCTTTGCTAATGGGTGGGGTCATGTTCCTGTGTTGCTAGTTGTTTGGCATAGGGTGTCCAGCACTGTAACTTGCTGGTTGTTGAGTAGAGTTGGGTCTTAACATTGAGATGTTGATCTCTGGGAGATTTTCACTTTTTGTTATTACGTGGAGCTGGGAGGTCTCTGGTGGATGGACTAATGTGCTGAACTCAGCTTTCCCACCTCAGAGGCACAGGCCTCATGCCTGGCAAGAGCATCAAGACCCTGTCATCCACACAGCTCAGAAGAAAAGGGAGAAAACAAAGAAAGAAAGAAAGAAAGAAAGAAAGAAAGAAAGAAAGAAAGAAAGAGAAGAGAGAGAGAGAGAGAGAGAGAGAGAGAGAGAGAGAGAAAGAGAAAGAGAAAGAGAGAGAGAGAGAGAGAGAAAGAAAGAAAGAAAGAAAGAAAAGATAGTTGTTAAAATAAAAAATAATTATTAAAAATTAAAAAGTAATAAAAAAGGAAGGAAAGAAAGAAAGAAAGAAAGAAAGAAAGAGAGCCACCAACCCAAAAAAGATTAAAAAAACAAAACAAAAAATGGACAGACAGAACCCTAGGTCAAATTGTAAACGCAAAGTTATACAGACAAAATCACACACACAAGCATATAAATACACACTCACAAGAAGAGAAAAAGGAAAAAAACATATATATATATTGTTACTCCCACATTCCACTGCCTCACTTTGGGATGATTCGTTGTCTATTCAGGTATTCCACAGATGCAGGGTACATCAAGTTGATTGTGGAGATTTAATCCACTGCTCCTGAGGCTGGTGCAAGAGAATTCCCTTTCTCTTCTTTGTTTGAACAGCTCCTGAATTCAGCTTTGGATTGGCCTCGCCTCTGTGTGTAGGTCACCTGAGGGCGTCTGTTCCCTGCCCTGACATGACGGGGTTAAAATATCAGCTGATTAGGGGCCTCTGGCTCACTCAGGCCAGGGGGAGGGAGGGGTATGGTATGTGGGGCGAACCTGTAGCAACAGAGGCTGGAGTGACATTGAACCAGCCTGAGGTGTGCCATGTGTTCTCCCAGGGAAGTTGTCCCTGGATCATGGGACCCTGGCAGTGGCGGGCTGCACAGGCTCCCAAGAGGGGAGCTGTTGATAGTGGCCTGTGCTTGCACACAGGCTTTTTGATGGCTGCAACAGCAGCCTTAGCATTTCATGCCCTTCTCTGGTGTCTGTGCTGATAGCCATGGCTCGCACCCTTCTCTCAAGCTCGTGTAGGTGGTGTTCTGAATGCCCCCTCCTCGTGCACCCTGAAACAATGGTCTCTTGCCTCTTAGGCAGGTCCAGACCTTTCCTGGACTCCCTCTCAGCTAGCTGTGTCACACTAACCCCCTTTAGGCTGTGTTCATGCAGCCAACCCCAGTCCTCTCCCTGGGATCTGACCTCCGAAGCTGGAGTCTCAGCTCCTTGGCCCCACCTTCCATGGTGGTTACGCATACAAGCCTCTCAGACTGGTGAGTGCTGGTCGGCACCAATCCTCTGTGCAGGAATCTCTCCACTTTGCCCTCGGCACCCCTGTTGCTGGGCTTTCCTCCATGGCTCTGAAGCTTACCCACTCTGCCACCTTCAGTCTCCACCCATGAAGAGCCTTCCTAGTGTGTGGAAACCATTCCTCTTTCACAGCTCCCTCCCAGAGGTGCAGGTCCCGTCCCTATTCTTTTCTTTCTTTTCTTTCTTTTCCTTTTTTTTTTTTTTTTTTTGCGGTACATGGGCCTCTCACTGTCGTGGCCTCTCCCGTTGCAGAGCATAGGTTCCGGATGTGCAGGCTCAGCGGCATGGCTCACTGGCCTAGATGCTCTGTGGCATGTGGGATCTTCCTGGACCCGGGCATGAACCCATGTCCTCTGCATCGGCAGGCGGACTCTCAACCACTGCACCACCAAGGAAGCCCTGGTCCCTATTCTTTTGTCTCTGTTTCCTTTTGCCCTACCCATGTACGTGGGGAGTTTCTTGCCTTTTGGGAGGTCTGAGTTCTTCTGCCAGCATGTGTTCTGTAGGGGTTCCACATTAGATGTTTTTCTGATGTATTTGTGGGGATGAAGGTGATCTCCATGTCTTACTCTTCTGCCATCTTGAAGCTCCTCCCACCACTTTTACTTTTGAATGATCATTTCTCTGATCATATATAATCATAGGCTGACCTTTTTTTTGTTGTTATTCAGTACCTTAGAGAAGTTGTACTCTGTCTTCTTTCCTGTGTTGTTTCTAATAAGAAATCTGCAGTTATCATAATTGTGTCTCTCTGTCTGCTCTTAAGATTTTATCTTTATCATTAGTTTTGAGTAGTTTGATTATAAGGTATCTTGGTATGGTTTTCTTTATGTATTTTGTGTCTCATGGTGTTTCTTGAATTTGTGGGTTTGTAGTTTTTACCAAATTAGGAAAAATATTTTATCATTATATCTTCTTTCTTTCTTTCTCTTTCTTTCTTCCTTCCTTCCTTTCTTTCTTTTTCTTTCTTTCTTTCTTTCTTCCTCCTTCCCTCCTCCTTCTTTGTTTTCTCCCTGTTCCTTCCTTCCTTTCTCTTTCCATCTTCTTTCAAGAACTTTAATTACTTGTATATTATTCTGCTTACATTTGTCCTAGAGCTCACAGATAAATTCTTTTTAATTCTGTTTTCCCTGTTTTATTTACAAGTTACAGTGTTATGTTTTCAAGTTCATTTGCGTTTTCCTCTGTAATGTCTTATCTGTCATTTTTCTTATCCACTGTATTTTAAAATCTAACACTTAATATTTTTCATCTCTATAAAATTGATTATGGTGTTTTTTTAAATATTCCATCTTTACTTAGCACTTTGAACATGTGAGGTACAGCTATAATAATTGTTTCAAAATATTATCTGCTTAAATATAATACATGTGCTAGTACTGGGTAAATTTCAGTTGATTGATTTTTCTCCTTATATGGTATGTTTTCTCATTTTTTTGAAAGCTTAGTAAATTTTATATGATGCAAGGTACTGTGATTTTATCTTATGTTTTGGGTAATTTTGTTTTCTTATAAATATCTTGAAATTTGTCCTGAGATGCTATTAATTTACATGTAAATATTTTGATACTCTCATGTCTTGCTTAGAAGATTTGTTATGCAGGACTGGAAAAGTCAGTCTAAGATGGGTTAATGCAAGACTTGTCAGTCTAAGACAGTGGTTTTCAACATGGGATGATTTTGTCTTCGAGGAACATTTGGCAACGTCTGTGTGGTTTATGGTATTGGCATCTAATGGGCTAATATCAGGGGTGCTCTTAAACATCCTACCATGAACAGGACAAAAACTCCATAACAAATAATTATTCAGACCAAAATGCTAACAGTGTAAGACTGAAAAAACTTGCTCTGGGCCTTAGACAAAACTCATACAAGACCCTTTTGTGTACTTTGCCCAGTAGCCCATAAATTGTGAGTTTTCCTGTCTGGCTGGTGGGAACAGACACTGTTCTTAGCCCCATGGGAGTTGCTGACACTTTTTACCCTATGCTTTCCTGTGGTTCTTGCCCTGGCCTTGAATACTTTCCCCACACGCATCTGTTTCCATTGGTACTCAGCCCACTTCTCCCCAGCAACCCTCTGTAGGTCTCTGGGGGTCTCTGTCTCTCAGCGCTAACTCCTCTCTGGTGCTCTCTGCAGGGAATTCTAACTGCCTGTGCCCACCTGAACTCCCAGCTTCTCAACCCAGACAGACTGCAGGTCTCTAATAGCTCCCCCCACCTGTTGCCTGGGCCTGGAAACTCAAGGCAGGAAGCTGGGGCAATTGTAGGGCTCACCTATTTGGGTTTTCATCTCTCAGGGATCATTGCTTGATTGTCCAGCCTTGACACTGTGGGTTTCATGTATTTTGTCTATATATATATATATATATATATATATATATATATATATATATATATATATATATTTTCAGTTGCTTCAGGTGAGAGAGTAAATACAGTCCCTTGACAAGAAGTAGAATTTGCTCTCATATATTTATCTATTATAGCAATCTTATAAAGGAGGCATATATATGTGTATATATATATATATATATATGTATTCTATTCCTCATGAAACAATATTATTAGTTTGCTCATATATATGACTTATAAGGAAATGTTAGTTTAGTGATCTACCAATTCAACACTACAGGAATTAGACAGAATTCAAAGAGTAATGTTAATATACTATAATACTTTCAAAGTTTCACTTAAAATGCTTTCATTAGATTAATAAATATGTTTCCTTAAGATCTTAGTTGTTCATCTGGGTTGAATTTAAATTTTACTAAATAAAAGGCACTGAGTGAGAAAATTTGATCTTTAAAATTCCAAAGAGAAATTACTAAGAAAAGATAAAGTTTGATTTAAAAAGAAAATTAATGTAGTACTGAAAGTAATAAATTTCCTTGGTATTAGGACACTTCTTGGGTCCTTGGGGCTCGTTGCCTTGTGCCAGCACTTTGGTTTTTAGTTTCTTAGAAAATGACTCATAAGGGATTAATTTTACATTTAAGTTCATGGAACCATAAAGTGCCAGTGACATTGACATAAGTTGGAGGAATCTGTCCCTTTAGTCTTGCCTATGACCCACCCCTAAACTGTTCTTGTGAAACATATTGCTTAGCAGCTGTCCTTTTATCCTTTTAATCTTTTAATTGTCCTTTTTTGATGTGTGTGTGTGTATGTGTGTGTGTTGGTCTCACCCTAGACAATCTACAGGGAAGGACCAAGATGTCAAACTCCTCCTGAAATTTCATGGGGACTGGGAGCCAGAGAGAAAAGCTTAGAGAGGAAACAGTGTGATAGTGGCCAATCACACAACCAGGTCCTCAGTGGAAACAGATTTTAAATCTTGTCTTGTTTACATCCTTACCTCAAGACTAGTCACAGCTTCCTAATTAATTTACACAGAAAAGTCAGGCAAATACTAAAAGCCCCACAAATCATCACATCATTTTTTCTCTTTACTTTGTTTTATGCTTTAAAGAGATTCAAGCAGGGGGATAATTTTTCCTTGCATGCAAATTCACTTATGTTTACTTATATTTTATATCAAAGTCAGGTCTATATTATTACAAAAGCATCTACCCAACTGAGAATTGTTTAGATGTAATAGAAAACAGAAAAGGATATGATTTTAAGAATTTGAAAATTGGAAATGTGACAAGATATCACATTTACGATCCTTGCCTAAATCTTGCTTTCCTTGTTGCCCAGCTGTACCAGGCAAAGGCCGGGCATCTCTGTCCCTCACTCCACGTTCCCTGTCTTCTCTGGAAGGTTAGAAGGCTCAGTTTCAGTGATTTCAGCCTTATCTGTGCTCTTGCACTTTCTGGTTGTTCACTGAGCTGAAGAAATTAGTATGACTCTAATAAAACCACAGATGTTAATTAGTTCTAATTGTTGAACTGCTCCTGTCTTGATATATTACAAAGACTTAGACAAGATATACTGTAGGAGGTTGGAGAATTTGGTGCTTACTTGTGTGCATTAAAAAAAAAAAAGAAAAAAAGAAAATCTGAGTGAGTCTTCACATGAGATAGTAAGGAGAAAACATTATGATCCAACCTCGTAAGATCTCAAATGCTTTGAAGTCAGCTTGCTTCAGATGCTTCCTTTACCCCATGGAAAGCCTTCCTTCTCCCTGACACGGTACCTAGATGGAGAGGTGAACACTGATGTTGCCATTAGTTTTTTTTTTGGGGGGGGATAGTAATATGGATGGTTTTCCAGGCCTAAGGACAACTGTCCAGCAAAGAGGAGCTAATTGCAGGATCAGGGACTCTTGACTCTCTTCCTCTCCCAGCCGCTGAAAACCTTCCCCTGGCTGGACCTCACATCCAGGCCCATGGCCCAAAGAAAAGTCTGCATTTTTGTGTGGGTGGTTTCATGGAGACAGCCACACAGCATGAAATCTGCAGGGCCTGAGCCCCCATGATGTGCCTCAGGAGACTGTAGGTCTGTTGGCATGAAGGAGAAGGAGCCCAGAGCAACCAACTGGTGAGGCTGCTGATCCCACCAGGGAGGGCATGTCCAGTGAAGATGGAAACAAATAAGCCCAGAGCTCCTCTCCATGACAAATCCTTAAACACAATCTCCTATTGAGACGAAAATGCCGAATAATAATTCTGAAACTCCCCGCAGAGCAGTGACACAGGGTCTTAAGCCTCTTAAGCCTCTGTAACTGACAACACAGGATTGTGACTTCATGCTGTGTTTGGGACTTTATAATGTTAAGTAACAACAAGATATTGAAAATGACAAGCAGACAGTGCCTGGTCCCCACCGGATACTAATTGCTGTGGTAGGAAGATGTGTCAGGGCCATAAAAACTGTCATCTGTTGGCCTGAATTCCTGTTGCAACCAAGCCGGTTACATTCCTCATCCACACATGTTTCGAATCAAACAAGGGATATAAATGAAATATCTAGCTCTGACTCTCTCTCAATTTGGCAGAGTAACACGGACAGCAGTCCAGTACCAGCTCCCTTCATACCGGTGGATGTTCTGGAGAAGAAGAAGGCTGCAATTGGTACAGCTCTACTTCACCGGAAAATAGGGGAAGAGGGTGGTGACCTTACAAAGATGTGGCGCTGGCTCATTTGCTCCACACCTGGTCCATGCCTGATTCCTTTCTCTGGTCCAGGACTGTAGCCCCACATGAATGCCTGCAAACACTCTTTCCCTCTTCCCCTGCAGGAAAGCACGTGAGGGCCTCCTGACTCAACCTCCCTTCCACCGTGGAGTCTCTTGGACCATTTTACCCCCACTGGAATGAGAGCATCTGCTCAGGGACTGGTTTTCTCTCTCATTTCCTCTGGGAGATGGCCTGTTCTTCCACACCCTAAAGTAGGAATGAGCAGTCTTCTCAGCATCAATTCAACTTTGAGATGAGGCTGTCATGACACCTCCTGGATCACATGGTTGTTTTGTCTGTCACCAAGGAAAATTATTTCAGAGCAAATCCTGTCTGTTCTGAATATTTTTTTCTTCTTTTGCCACAATCTTGTTGGCCTTCAGTTTTTATATGTTTGTGGATATAGGTGTCAGGAAGAGGAAGCTTGAGGGTCCCGTGCTTCCCCTGTAGCCTGGAAACTATTGACATTGCTCAGAAATAACTTGCTTCAGAGCCAGGAAGCAAGCAGGCTGGACAGCATATTCTCCTCATGCCAGGCCTCCAAGCAGAGTGAAGTGTACATTCTAGTGAAGTCTGACAGAGAAACAGTTCTCCCAGAGTGCCGTCTGTGGTGTGGACGCCAGGCAACCTTCACCTGGGTATAGGTGAGATTCCTCAGCTAGGGGGAACAATTACTTCTACCAGGAAGTGTGTTCAGTGTAGTGTCTCATCACATTCTGAATGAACCTCTACAAGGATGTTTTTGTGACTTTTAGTATTTATTTAATATGTATGACCTGTGCTTCCACCTCCTGATTTTGGCTATTTGCTCTTATATGAAGGAAGTGGGGTTTTTTTGTTTGTTTTTTGTTTGTTTGTTTTTTTGTTTTTTTCACAGTGCATTGCCTTGGGAATTTTCTGATTCTAACTGGGCACCCCTCAATTTCAGCCCCACAGCCCAGCTCTATATCAGGGGGACACTCTATGTCTTAATATGACATATATGTCAAACCTTCTTTGTGATTCCAGGACTCAAGAGCTTCTCATGTTGTGATTTACAAGCTTGAAAACGGTCAAATGTTTGGAACATAAAGAACGAAGCCTGTTCCTTGACCCATGGGGGGCACATGCTATAGTATTCTTAGAAACATGAACATGTGACAAGTTATTCGACCACTTGGTTTTCTTCTCCTCTCTACATGGACCTACCTCCTGATGTCCCCAGGGGTGGTCCCCCTGCCCAGGACAACCCTGGCCTTCCACTGGGGACCAGATGCCTCTCATGCTTCATGAGAGGCCCATCTTCCACTCCTTTGTCTCTGCCACCAGACCAGAGGTCAGTAAAGGTTTTCTGTAAAGGGCTAATTAATATGTTCAGCTTCGTGGGTAATATGGTTTCTGCTGTAGCTGTTCAATTATGCATGAAGTTTAGTGCAAAGCAGCTGTGGCCAATAACCCATGAATTAATGGGTGTGGCTGTGTTCCAATAAAACTTTATTTACAAACTCTGAAATTTAAATTTCAGATTATTTTCATGTGTCACCAAATAGCATTCTTCTTTTATTATGTTTTAAACATTTTAAAATGTAAAATCCATTCTTATCTTGTGGACCAGGCAAAAACGAGCCTTTTTTTCAATTCCTGTAAGAGACTAACATGAGAAGAAAATAGTAGTGTGTGTTGGACCCAACTTCTTAAGCTCTTCTTTCCTGGTTTGGGTTCTCAGGCTCCAGTGAGGGTTCTGTTCACATGCAGAGTCAGAGACACTGAGACATCATCAAGTGGTGACTGTAATTTCAATTAATGGAGCTAAATGAGTATATTTAGCCAGAAGAGTGATGTAAACGTTTCTATTGAGAATTACCTAGGTCAGATGTGTACACAGTTTTGAAAGCCTTGTTAAACTGCAGATAGGTTTATCAATAAAACTTTTTAATTTTTGCTGTTTTTGATGATGCAGTTGCTTTAAATTAGGTCAAATTATTATTTTAAATTAATTAATTAACATTTATTTTTGGCTGCATTGGGGTCTTCATTGCTGTGTCTGGGCTTTCCCTAGTTGTGACGAGCAGGGGATACTCTTTGTCATGGTGCACGGGCTTCTCATTGTGCTGACTTCTCTTGTTGCAGAGCATGAGCTCTAGGCACTCAGGCTTCAGTAGCTGTGACACCTGGCTCAGTAGTTGTGGATCGTGGGCTTTAGAGCGCAGGCTCTGCAGTTGTGGTGCATGGGATTAGTTGCTCCACGGCATGTGGGAATCTTCCTGGAGCAGGGCTTGAACCTGCATCCTCTGCATTGGCAAGTGGATTCTTAACCATTGTGCCACCAGGGAAGTCCTAGGTCAAATTATGTTAAGACGTCATTGAAGCAGTACCTTAAATTTTAAAATCCTGCAGTGTATGTGAAAATATCTTTCATTTGGGATCTGTTGTCTTATTTTCCTACCTTTTATATACGATACATCTTACGTCTTCTAGTTTGTGGTTTCTAATCTTGTCTTTGTCAGGTCCTTCCTTGTTTGGTGATTTTCCATTGCTTTTACTTGAGAATGCATATTCATAAGATTTTGGAAACGTTCCAGTGTAAGAAAGGAGAGGAAATATTTCTTCCTTTAGTTTTTTTTTTTTTTTTTTTTTTTTTTTTTTGGTACACGGTCCTCTCACTGCTGTGGCCTCTCCCGTTGCAGAGCACAGGCTCCAGACTCACAGGCTCAGAGGCCATGGCTCACGGGTCCAGCCGCTCCGCGGCATGTGGGATCTTCCCGGACTGGGACACGAACCCGTGTCCCCTGCATCGGCAGGCGGACTCCCAACTACTGCGCCACCAGGGAAGCCCTTCCTTTAGTTTTATATCAAGTTTTACTTTAAGCCCCTATAGCATTTGTAGCCATCTACTCCCCACCCCTGAAATTTTGAATTCCTCAGAAAAGTTCAGGAAATACGAAGCTTTTAAAAAAAATTTGCTTGACATATACAGTTGAAAGAAGTACACTTTATGCAGACTCTTGATCAACTTGGTTGGAAGTTTTTATTGAATCTTTTTTTTTTTTTTGGTTTATCACTGTTATTTCAAGAGGATACAATTCTTATTTTATGGAAATGTTTGGGATAGGATGTACATAAATCAAAAGTTTTGATCTTTTCCTGTTCTCCTACAACACTTTTAGAAAACTATAAGAACAGGATAAGCTTCAGGAAAGAATGTTTAAGACACACTTTAATACCTCTGATACTCAAGGTGATGCTGCAGAGAAGTCTGACGTTTCTTGCTCATGGCTGCTGTGATCCTTGTTTCCCTGAGATCTTGATTTTAGGTAGTCTGTGCAGCAAAGCAGGCCTTTTTGGACACAGCTGTACTGGTGCCAGGGGTCCCCAGAGAGTCCTCTTTCTCAGGCTACAGGCGAGAGTCTGTTTGCTTAGTTGGTCAGAATACACTGCAGAGGAGCCAGTGGCTGGGGATTCATGGCTGTGCTGGCCGTTTTTCTTTTTTGCTTTGTTCCTTCATCATCGATCTCACCCCTGAAAACATCCAGCTCTCTCACAAACACATGCCTTTGGTCACAAGGGGGACTGGGTGGGAGACTGTGGCTGGACCAGTTCAGATCCATCATACCCCCTGGGAAACGACTCAAGCCACATGGCTCAGTGGCCTTGAGCCACCCAAGTCATCCATGTGGACAAAGGCAGCAGGTCAAAATTACTAACACAGTGTGGCTGCCAGAATGTTTCATGTCTAAGTCTAACATGTTTATTCCTTTCCATTGCTCTTGCATTGTTTTCTGCATCATTTTAAGCATCATTAAGAAATGGGCAAAATCCATTTATTATTTTAAATTTCACAATACTGAAGCTATCAGTCAGCATTCTGGAGAAGTTAAAATACCATTATTCCAAAAAGGAGTCATTCCAATCCATAATGTTTATACACATTTCTTCAACCCATATCCATGAGTGATCACTTGTAAATAGCTGTAGTTTATTATTTTCTAACTTCCCCTCTCCTAGCGAAGAGACTGCATCTTGGGAATGTATTATAACCGGATACAGTCCTGTGAATAGAGCAAGACCACATGGTCTTTCCATGTATCTAAAGCACCAACCTCACGAGTCTTCCACAATCTTCCTTCTATGGTTTACCTTCTCACTACTTAAAAATTGTGAAATTGGAGCCTGTATCTTCCCATGCCAATAGGTCTAAATCCTCACTGGGATCAGGCTTGATTCTAGAACAATCCTCTTGCTCTGCACAGGCCCAGCTACTGTATCTTTCCATAAGAAATAGCAATTCCTAAGTTCATGGAGGTTTGCTCTGATTTATGGAAGCACAAACCCCAGACATGAATTAGCAGTTGATGCGTGCAAATGCAAAAATGGTGACATATGTGTCATAATATAAGACAAGGGGGCTTCCAAGGTCTGGATGGAGGTTGACTTTATCATGCTGTTGTGAATTGGGACTCCCTGGAAGGGCAGAGTGTTTCTCTTTTGCTGTCTGGGTTTGGATTCTAGCTATGCCAGGTGGAATGATTTAGGCCTGTACTGTAGAATTACAAGGGATTACATTTACAGAGACAGGGAATTGAGGAGCTTGGAAGAGCAGATCCCATGTAGGGATCATGAATGGCCTAGAAGGAGATATAGGATTGGAGCAGAACTGAGCACAAGAAGAATAATAACCAAGGTTTGGGGGTATGATCCCAGAGGTACAGGCCAAGTTTGTGAAGCAGTGTGGAACACTAACCTACATGAATTCATCCTCTCAGCAATTGTCAGATTTTTGGATAAACATAGCCTCTAGCACTTAGAGTTCAGTGAGGCACTATGTCTCCACTCCCTGGCCTTGCGACTGGGTGAGGATACAAGAAAAGACAGTCTTAGTATGAGGTTTGCAAGTCATGCCCTCATTTTTTGTCATGCATGCACAAATCATCTGTTCTAATAGCTGAGTAAACATTCCAATCCCTATCTTCAGGAGCTCCGGCCAACACCTTGTGTGAAAACGTTGTTGGGAAGTGGCCCCAGGGGCTCCATGGAGGCAGGACTAGCCACGCTTGGAGTTGCAGGGGAGGGCAGAGTCCCAGTGAGGTGGAGGGACGCGGGGCCAGCCTGGCTTCAGACAACGGCATGAAGTTATGAGCTTGCCAAACTTGCATATGAAAAACGTCATCAGGGTGCAGGGATTGAACAGGGATGAGGGCCTAAGTGAGTCCTGCCAGGTCCAGAAAGAGGCACTTAACAGAAACCCAACAGAAGTATGGGCTAATCATATAAGATGCTCAGAGACTCTGATAAAGGTGCCAGAGAAAAAGTTGGTACTTTTCTACTCCTGAGCAATGGGGTAGTGGCCTGAAACCAGATCAAAGAGTGGAGGCAACAAGAAGCAGAAGGTACAGACAGAGGGAAGGGTTGAGGACACTTTTTTTTAACCCCTGGCATCCAGGACTAAGGGCGCATGAATTATGAGGCCAAGACAGAGCAGTGCACTCAAACTGGTACACAAGCAGGGAGTTTCAGGGATTCTGTCTTTCTCACTCGACTTCTGTAAGATCTGAAGCTTGTTTTAAGATTACAACACATGGTACAAATAAGAATACTTGTTTCAAATGAAAAAGTAAATAACAACAAATTATTATTTAAACTGAAACACACTCACGAATGAATGAGTGAACTGTTACAAATCTACTATTTTATTTTCCTGTAATTTGGGGATGTATATACTTTTGATCATCTTTTTAAATAATTGTGATTTTCCATAGAAAAACTAGAAAGGTAATTGAGACTTTGCCTCACGTTACTTGCTTAAAATTTATTTTTATGGCTGAACATAAAACATGCAGCTTCACATGGGGTAGGTCCTGCCATTTGTAGAACTGAAGTGGGCGTGTGCTCTATGAACACAAGGATACTGATAAATTCTGTTTCAGGAGATTTCCATCAAAAAGGAAAACAATTATGAATGTATTTCTAAATATCATTGTTGTTTTGCTGAGGATGTGTCTGATGGGGGGAACATCCATTGCGGTGAAGAAATCTGCTTACAGTTTTACACAACTGGGGACTGGAAGACGTTCCCATGAACGACCTTCTAAGGCTGTCCGTTTGAAACTCCATTACCACAGGCTCTGGTGCCAACACCTGTGGGAGATTTTCCTGTCACAGGACCTCTGGCCTGGGTCTTTGCACATGTCTCATGAGCTGATGGTAGGAGCAGCTAACAGTAACTTAATTACACAGGGAAGTGACTATGAAGCCATTAAATAGATCAGGTTAAGTTACAGGTTAAATGTATCTTTAAAGCAACTCCATAGACTAGATCCCTAAATTGTCCATGGTCAATCAATGTCCCCAGCCACTACGGGAATGTGGAAAGGGGTAATTGGGGTGGAATTGACCCCAATTTCAGTTAATTCTTACCTTGGCAAATTTCATTAAACCATGATTACACCAACGCATTTCTGGAGCCCATCCTCGAGTCCACGGGCAAGATGGGCTAGGCGCTGACACTGAAGCTTCATTAACTTCATCCGTAACTGTCAAGGTGCCTTGCAAATAGTCTCAATAAGGATTTATTGGACAAATTAACATGCATAAAATAACTCAGATAGCAGGGACTTTAAAGGGAGACAATACCGCTTCAGGGAAAATATTTCCCAAAGTCCACCCTTTGATCTGTTCCCACCTAGAACAGCTGGGTGATAGGTCAGGGAGGCTGCTGTCCCAAGCTCTTCCTTCTGGGGAAATGCAGTGGGGTTGGGGGCTTGTTGCTGGAGAGGATGACACCTCAGGAGAGAGCAGGCCCGGGTGTCGACTCTGAGAGGGCAGACCCCCCCCATCCCCCGCATTGTACCTGCAAGTGAGGGAGTGAGAAGTGTCAGAAGGGGGAGGTAGACAGCTCCTTCTAGACCAGCTGTTGTCCTGAAGAGTGGGGCACCTGGGTGTTGATTTATAATAATAAAAAGTTATGTGGAGAAATACGGATATGATTACGCTATATCACTCAAAGTAGAGACACGGAAAGAATCTTCAGTCAAGAAGAACATGATTTTGACCAACAGTGAGACCACAATAAGCAGCCACACTTATGCATCATGGAGACAGAGCCAAGGGGCGGTGGCCAGAATGAGCTAAATGGCTTAAATGTAGATTAAAATGCATGCACGCCCAGTACCACGTACTTTGTCAACTTTGATTTCTATTTACGTTTTGCAGAAGTGGGCAACCTCCTGGCTGGCCACACAGGTCCAGGTGTGTGACAGGAGGTCGCTCCATGAGTGGGAACTGAGCCACTTTCTGATTCTGTTCAGATCATAGACACTCTCCAATTCTACTTTGTTAATGCCTAGAGACAAAATTTCATATACTTCACCTTTTGTGTTGTGGTGGCTGAAAAATTCCAGCCACGAAGCTGCAGTTAGAAGATGAAATTTCTCCCAGCTGACACCAGGTGCAAACACACGATCTGCACTAGTTCCTCAGGGACTAACTGTGTAAGCTCCCACCACCAGCAGACAATAAACTTAGCACCAGGAGGCACCGACGTGAGACCCAGTTCACTAATCAAACAGCACTCAGCATGTGCAGTAGGCCTGGCACAAGTGAATTAATCTGCGGTCAGCAGTTGCATTTCCCAAATAAACTAATAAACACCTTCAGCAGCTCGATACTGCATCTCCAGCTCTACAGCAATAGACCTAGGAGAGCCATACTCATTTGGGGTGAACTAATCCTTTTCTGACAAGGAAACTAAGAGGAATTATTTATAACAGATCTATTAGTCTGATGGGGATGCACAGTATACTTCCAAATGCACTAAATCACATTTCTTCCAACCTACAAACCACACCCCCCAGACAGTGCAATATTCTAGTGAAACTCTTCTTCACAGGGAAACTGGGGATGAAGAGACAACTTCTGGAAAGATGATAGTAGCAATAAACCTACTATAGAGTAGACAATGTTGAGTCAGTGGAAAAATAACTGGTTTTTATTTCCCCAGAGTAACTTAACAGAGATAATTTTATATATATATATATATATACACACATATGTGTGTGTGTGTACATATATATATATATATATATATATATATATATATATATATATATGAGCTATCAGTCTGACAATGCTAAATATCACCTCTGGAAATATTATCATAATCATAATATGATTAATGTAATAATAGTTTTAAAGGGGTTGGAATTTTAGAAAATTCACATGAGAGCAGTGAAAACAATCAAATGGTTAGAAAATAGGTCTAATGAGCAAACGTCAACTGAATTATGATGGCTGAGCTAACAGGGAATATATCAAACTGAGTGGGCCTAGTGAATAAACATTGACTAGCAAGGAAAAAATGAATGAAATATTATAATAAAAATGAAGTAATGCATATTAAAACTAGAAAACACTTCAGAAACCACATTTGGAGGCCCACCTGATCTGCCAATGAGAATCCATGAAGCTCAGGCCCAGAAATCTTTTTTTAAATCTCCAATTTTTAAAATTTATTGATCACCAAAATGGAAGCCCATGAATGACTCCATCTCCTTCTATTATAAACAGAACAGGAGGTAGTTAGAAGGAGAAAAAAGGCATTTTAATTTCATGCTTGATTAGAAAATAGGGAGCTCTACTATATAGATTCTGTAAACGAGTTTCCAAACATCTCGAAGACTCCCTTTCCTGTCTGTTCGTGATGAGGACCAGGGCGCCATTTTCGGTCTTTGGGATGGACACAAATCAGAGAAGCTGTGCAATCCCATCTAGTCCTGGTCACGGAAGGTTAGCCAGGCCTAAATGTTTTATTGCAATCAGGAAAACTCTGTACTTTTATTTCCCTCTGGACTTGGATATGTGCTTTTATATTCTCTTTAGATAGTTCTCAACTCAGCAAGAAGAGCCTCCCTTACACAGGACAGATTTAATTTGGCAAAATCTGCACTGTTTTCCTTATCAAAAAGAGCACTTGGGAAGAACCTACTCTTGCATAATGGAGTGCTTGGCACTGAGATCCCCCATACAATCGCCGGACTGGTCAGCGTGTTTGTTGTTCTTCAAGGGGCACGTGCTGAATTTTGAAATTTCATTCCGAACAGTTTATGCACTCATCATTCTTGTCTTAATACACATCGGTTTCAAATGCTAACATTTTTAAGTTGCCCCAAGCTCGGCTCTGCGGGTTTAAAATGTGGAAAGCCATGGGAAACACTTGGAAGCCATCCTGCTCACTCAAGTTAATAATAATGGGATGATAAACATGTACAGATTACTCTGTACTCCCAGGGAAGTAAGACAACACAAGAGAAGCAGAGTAAATTGGCTCCACTTTGTGGTTTGATGGCTCTATTAAAGAGAACATGATTATGTCCTCATATTTGTTAGCAAATCACTTTTTTTCTAACATCTTTATTGGAGTATAATTGCTTTACAAAGGTGTGTTAATTTCTGCTGTATAACAAAGTGAATCAGCTATACATATACATATATCCCCATAGCTCCTCCCTCTTG
This sequence comes from Mesoplodon mirus, assembly GCF_964341445.2. Classification (NCBI taxonomy): domain Eukaryota; kingdom Metazoa; phylum Chordata; class Mammalia; order Artiodactyla; family Ziphiidae; genus Mesoplodon; species Mesoplodon mirus. Next base: position 180,976,491 of record NC_138980.1, read on the forward strand.
CATCTCCCTCCTACCCTCCCTATCCCACCCCTCTAGGTGGACAGAAAGCACCGAGCTGGTCTCCCTGTGCTATGAGGCTGCTTCCCACTAGCCATCTATTTTACATTTGGTAGTGTATGTATGTCCATGCCACTCTCTCACTTTGTCCCAGCTTACCCTTCCCCCTCACTTTTTACCTACTGACTGTTCTTGCTTTTTGGCCTGTCTAGCTGTTAGTCCCAAATCTGCTTTGGACCTATCTCTGCCACTTGATGCTAAGAAGTCACTCACCTTGCTGGTTCTTGGTTTTCTCACCTTAAAACGAGAATAGGAATACCTATCGCATAGGGTGGATGTAGGAATGAAATAACTCACATGTGAAAGTCAACATATGTTAATGTCATAGTTTTTCAAAGCACGAGGTATTTGAATTCATTAGAGGACTGCACATATAAGGCAGTGATAGGGCCAGCCTTCCTTCATGTGGTGTGGAAATAAATGCACCGCTTCATATTAGTGCTCCGGGCATGCTCTTGGTATCTCCATCACCCCTTTTTCTTTGTCTGATATTTAAATTCTGGAAAAGAATCAACATGTGATGGCAAATGCAGTGGGAAAAGATTGAAGCTGTTAGAGAACAAATTATCTTGCTATAATGACCAAATCTTCTTTTCTTTCTTTTTTTTTTAACATCTTTATTGGATAATAATTGCTTTACAATGGTGTGTTAGCTACTGATATACAACAAAGGGAATCAGCTATATATATGCATATATCCCCATATCTCCTCCCTCTTGCATCTCCCTCCCACCCTCTCTATCTCACCCCTCTAGGTGGAATGACCAAATCTTCTAAGAGTCACCAGGAAGCAATGGGAGACACAACATACCTTGAATTCCATAGCTCTTTCATTGCTGCTTGAACCATTTAGACAGGAAGACTTGAGAGAACCCAGAAGAAATAGAGATCATCCGAGGTTCACCTGCCAGGAGCAGAGTCTATGGGGCTTGGTGTTTTGGGGTGGATCCCATCCCACTAAGCTCCTTCTTCTTTAGAATCTTCTGGCTGGCTCTTCTATGACCCACCTGCCAACTGTTCTTCTTCCATTAGATTTTTCTCCAGTGAAGGAAATGCCAGTTTACCAGTTTTCTAAATTATCCTTTCAGGTCCCTGGATAAGCAGCCTGCTTGGGCTTCTTAAGCATTTGATTCCAGTAAGTATTAGAGAAAGAGACAGGGTCAAAAATGAAACAAAACAAAACCGGCTAGAATAGATAGGAGACCTCTCCTAAGCTTCAGAAACTGGGTTGTCGATCAAGGTGTTTTTTTGGAATATAAGAAGGGCCAGGACTCAACTGCCTGCCTCTTCCATAAATACAGTTGAAAAAAGGAAATTCTTTTTCTTGAAGAATCAAACTGTAACCTTCACCCTCTGCATTGTTTAATTCCTTTAGCTGAATCCAAGCTCCTCCCAGCCCCCTCCTCAGGACTCCTGCCTTTATCCTGTGGTCCCTTGTCTTCCTTTTGGTCACAGGCAGCCTGATGAGACCAAGGTGAAGAGCAGCTTATTTATATTTCAAGTAAAATTCTAAAGAAGTATCTCTGTCACAACCCCATATTTCATATAGCAAAATACCTTTGTAATATCCAGAAAACATCTTACAGATCAAATAATTAAATGCACTATGAAATGTAAAAATATGCAGGAAAATATACATTTTAGTCAATAAAAAATATCCTTAGCAGGTAATTTGAGTAATATTTAGATGATGTCAGCTTATGCTTAACAGTAAAGATACAGGTCCTTTGTGTGGACTTTTTTAACTTGCAGCCATAACCCAATATTTTCTACAAATGCATATACCCTCCCAACTCAATGCCAAACCATAACTTCATGAGTTTTTTGACGCTTGTTTTTTCAACATTGATCTTTCAAGTGTGTATTTTTATTTAGTGTATTTAAAAAGAATAAAAAACAAGATGAAACACAAATTGTAGTGTAAATTTAGATAGCATTTTATTAGTCTTTAACGGAATTTTTCAAACTTTAAGGAAAATTGGGACCCTGCCGTTCAAGTGGAGTATCAGGTATGTGATGAAAAGGTAGAGCTGTAATGTTCCGAGACACTTGCATTGGAATGGGGGTAAGCAGACTGTTTCCTGGCTCTAAGGGATCCCTGAAACCTCAAGGTTCCCAGGAGCACAGATTGAAAACCTCTGGCTGAAAACATAGGGACTGTAAGGTGGTGACACTCAGACTCCCCTCTGAGCTACACTAGTGAGAATTCAGTAGGCAACACCCAGAGTCATGCCTCTTCATTTTCACTTGGGATCCTAAAAGGAAATGGCCCTGCTCAACTTAGTGATCAGGAGGTAGACCCCCTCGATACTACAGCGTGACCAACATGGGAATCCTGCCCTGGCTATTTCTCTGAAGTTCATGTGTGATGCCCATATTGCTGAAACCTAAGGACAGTTTTCATTGCATAGCCTAATGGACTTCTTTACAGAGTATAACATTTAGCTTTTGGAACACTCCTCTTTGCTAGCTCCCCTTAGAAGTTACTGTTTTGTCTCATTAAAGAGTTGCTCCTCTTCTGATCCCTCTCTTTAGACAGTGGTGATACTGAGGGATCCATCCTCGGGCCACTGCAGGCCACTGCTGTCTCCTAAGAAAAGTCTCTCCCTGGGGCAGCCCATGATTCTTGAGATTTCATTTCATGTGTATCCAGCACACACATGTGCATCTTTCATGCCCTGGGATCTCCCCTGTGAACATCGGACACAGGCTTGGAAGGGCCTGCTGGGTGCTTCACTTATAGGTTGTAAGAGGTCTGCTGGCAGCAACACTCACCCTACTCCTGGGTCTGCTGTGGCAGAACTGCCTTTATAACATCACTCCTCACCTCTCTTGCCCTCTTCTCTCACTCCTGATGGGTGAGTTTGGGCAGAAATAATAGACAATGTGGGGCTTCAGCTCTTCTGGGTCTTCCCTCGGGGCTGATGTGTCTGCACAGTTTCTGAGTTCTCACCTTTTCTAGGCCATGCAGAGCAGAGGGATATACTGATAGGCCCGATGAACCATCCTCCTAAGCTCCATCTTCCTGTAAATTGCTTTTCAATAATAAATCTCACACTTGCCTCTCCAATTAACTGACCCTCTATTTATCTCTGAATTGAGCCCTCAAACAGAGCTATATTATTTATTGGGACCCTAAATCTCCAACAATAACTCAGACTCCAAATAATAAAGACCAAACAGGTCCACCTTCTCCCAGAGCCGATCCTTCTCTCTGCTACTCACCTACATCAGAAACCCGGGGTCTTTCTCAACAATCTTCCTCCACGTTTAATTGGGCTTGAACTTTGGCTGTTCTTTTTCTAAACTTTCTCTCTTCCTGTCCTACGTTAGAGCCTACTCTACTGGGCACATTGCAGTCATCTCCACTCCATGTCCTGAATCCCCCCTCCCCTCCCCTCCCCTCCCTCATCCTCCAACGGCAGCTAAAGACAGCTCTAAGATGCAGGGGGACCACATCCCTACCTGCATCAAATGCTTCTGTGGCTTCCCATTTGTGTTAGCTGCAGATCACAGAAGACAACTCAGAATAGCTCATGCCAACACAGGACACTACTGTCTCATTAGACTGGAAGGTCCAGGGGTCTCTCACTTGACTGGATGTGCATATACTGTAATCCCACTTTCACCTCTCTCTCCTGCTACAGACAGAAGCTCAAAGCCCCAGAGGCTGAAGACGGCCTTCTCACAAGCCCCATCTGACTCTCTGCCTTCCACCCCACCAACCCTCCCCTCCCGTCTTTTCATGGTAGTGAATATTTACTAAGCATAAGTGTGCTCTTGTGTTTGTCCATACACAGCTGCCCCTTCCGTCTAAAATATGACTTTTATTTTCTTCCTCTGGCCAAGATTACTTATCCCCCAAAACTCAATTCCTTTTATCCAGTTACCCCTCCTTTGTGGGAAACTGGACACACTACTCTCTCACCTTCTCACACCCAGCTCTTGGCATATCAGACACCATCTGCTGAAACTCCCCATATAGGAAAGCCAGCCTCCAAGAGCAAGTCCCTAAGCCATCAGATCATAGGCTCTGTCTTCTTGGTGTCTGGGAAATGGTACGTGCATCTTCAGTGAGAGTTCAGTGAACGGATGGTGGACAGGCTGTTCAGGTGAAAGAGAGAGAAAGACAAGGTCAAGGCATCACAAAATAGCCATTCCTAGTTAAATGAGAACAGCATTTTTAAAAGTCTGTTAACTGAAAGGGGGAAATCAATAAATACTTATGGGTTGTACTGAGAATGTCTTGAGAAATTGAAAATGCATACATGGAAAACTCTCATAGGACAATAAAAAAACTATAACTCAAATAAACAAAGCAGTGCTTCCCAGATAACATGGAGAAACACACTGTGGGTCCTGAGAGGATTTGGATCTAGAAGACTGGACCTCTAGAGAGCTCTGAGAGTCCACACTGGTCTACGGAACTGCACGCATCAGAGCTCAATGCCCAGGTCCGTGTTGACGCTAACAAGGGCAGCACCATCTTGGCTGAGGGTGCCTGTGATAAAGGACATTTAGTTCTCACTGTATCTCGGGCTTGGTTATTGTCAAGAATGTCAGTCTTTTCATACATTACTGAGTTAAAACACAAAACAAACCCTGCTCGGAAATTGATATCTAGGGACAGTTGAATGGGTCCTGCCAAATGTCAATGGTCTGGTGTTCAGAAAGTTGGCAAAGTTTCAACAAATGACCAGTTCTACCAGTGTCTTTCCTTTTAGATGTTCCAGACCTTACAGTGCCATCTCATTCTTTCTTCTCCTTTGACTTTTTCATACCCATTTACTTAAGGATACAAATCTTGGATGGTATTTTGGAACATATTTTTCCTAATCCTAGCCAAGTGTTTTTCTTTGTTTGACTAGGGAGAAAAAATAATTTATGTTAAAGTCACTACCTCTTTGTTGTGTGTAAGTCCCCATTGATATTAATTAATTAGGAGACCTAATATTAATTCCTCTTCAATACTCATCCTTATCTGGGATTAAAAATGACCTATTATTTCCCTTTTACTGTATACTCTTTTGTAAAAGGATTCATAATCAGAAAATTGTCCTTGACATGCCTAAGTTCATTGTTGTATTTGAGTAATTTTTATTTTTAGCCTCAAATTCAGGTAACCTATATATTTGCTTCCTGTATTATTCCTGTTCTCAGCATTTTTCTTCACTGCATGGGAATGTCCTCAAGGTCACTGAAGGCCATGCTCATAGAGTCTTGAGGGCTACATTTGGGCCATTACAGCTGGCGTGACCTGAGGAGATATCCCTATGCCCCAATAGAAAGGCACATGCACACAGCAAATTCAAGCCCAGAATGTCCCTGTAGATGCTGGAGGGAGGAACCAGCCAGGGAGCTGGACTTTCCAAAGCATGAGGGAGGGGGAGGTTGCAGCTGTAACATATCTGAGTGGCCCCTGACACATGGGCTTATTAAATTAAAATTATTGGCACAGAAACAGGGACAAATGTCATGCATTGAATATGAATCAAGGATTCATATCCTGACTCATTCATGAATCAAGTCTTGCCTTTTTTGAGGTGACAGTTATATGATCCCCTTGAACTCTGGCTCTTTTGTTGTATTAACAGGATGCCCTTTAGCTTGTACACTTGAGATTCATCCAGCTCGCTGCTCTCTGTGCCTCCTGACAGCGTGCTCCTTGGCTTGCATTTCCATTTGTTTAAAAAACCTGTGCCAGATTGCAATCGCCTCCCCCTCATCACGGTAGTGTATAATTCATATGGGTTTTTAAAAGTTACCTCTAAAGCTCTGTCAAAAATATGTCCATGCAACCAAAGCCCCCAAGAAGCTACTGCAAACCCAGTGAGTAATACCATCCACTAAAGCACCTGGAGGCAGTAGTTCAGGTAATTCCTTACTGTGTACCATTTCTTGATTACAGGTAAGGCCAGGGCACCCTACAGCTGGCAACAGGCAGACAGTTCTCCTCCATCAGACTCGGAGCCTCTTTCAACACCTCCCTTCCACCTACAGTGACCTCTGCAGCTCCTGTTCAGAAGGTATCCACACCGTGTCCACTGAACAGTGGTGCTGGAGTCTGGATTCAAGAGCTGAGGAGTGAGATGGGGTGTGCCGAGCTCCCTCCTGGTTGTCACAGCCATGCCTATGTTGTCCTGTGACCCAGATGAGCCTCCAGCACCGCATCTGCCCAGGGTCCACTTCTCGGTATCTTCTCTAAGTTCTGCTCCTGGGAACACTCTTTGTTCCTCTGCTTTCCTTCAGTTTCGCACACTTGTCTCTTGTCTCATGTTTTTCACATCGTGTTGTAGATGTTTCTCCCTGTGGCTATCTCTCTTCACCACCCCCCACCCCCCAGTGAGGGAAGGATTCCTGCCCCAGGGTTATGGGGATGGTCAACCACTCTACCCACAACACTGGACAGACGAGATTAGTGTCAGCTTATTAGCCACTTATATTCACAACCCCCAGGGTGGAAGATATCGCATGTCACAGGCCACCCAGGACCTCATGGATGTTGTACTCAGAACAGAGGAAATCGTCAGGGTTGGTGGGGCGCTGGCTTTGTAGTAACAAGAGGGTGAGGTGACCTCTGGTTCCTGAGGGAAGATGTGATGGACTTGTTTGATAATTTCACAGGCTGGCAGGGCCTGACACCCACCCTGAAGGGAGATGCAGGCACATTGTCTGCTCCCTTGGTCGGGGGAATGGGGAGGTGCTGGCTAAGGCACTTTGTCCAGGGAGCAGAGTGGGGAGGTGGTTTGTGGTGAGGACATCCAAGGCCCTCCCAGTTTCATCAGATGTCAAGGCAGTCCCTAATAATAAGACTTAGTTTTAGGTCTGACACCACAGTGCCTGTGAACTAAGGGTGCTCTCTGGGGCCACATGTGTCACCTAAGTGTGCTGTGAACACCCCGGCTAGGAGATTGGTGGGGACCTAAATTTCTGCATCATGTGCTTTGTCCTCCCTTGTGCCCCTCAAAATTATAGCCTGGAAGGTTATGAAGATCTCATTTTTGGCACGTTGAGGAATCTAAGATTAATGAGAACTCCCTCTGGTGTGTGGTAGGCCAAGAATTTTACAGAGAGGGATGGACATCTGGATGTCAACAGCTGGCTTTGTTCTTTTCCCATATTCATTTTCTGGACATTCCAGAATTTTTAAAGTAGTCATAAAAAATAAAATTTCAGTTAGTTCTAATTATTTGTTAAAGGTGTCTCAGAGTATTTCCCAGCAGAACTGAGTGTTGGAGAATCATCCCAAACAGGGCATCACCTGGGCATCTTCACCAGGTGCTCCCAAGTGTCAAATGTCTCATGTCTACTTGGATTCTAGCTCTGGGTTTACAACCTTTATCTTTGAGACCTCAGATAAATTACATAACTTGCCTCAGTTTTTCTACATGTAAAATGGGAATGATAATAATAGTACCTGCCTCGTTGGGTGGTGCTGAGAATAAAATATGAAAACAAACAAAGCACGTAACATAGGGACTGCCAAGCCAGCACCCACAGATGCTGTTGTTCTGATGTATGCAGTGCAGTGAACAGCGAGCTCCCAAAATTCACACTCCCTGGAACCTCAGAACATGACAGTATTTGGAAATAGGGTCTTTGCAGATGTAACTAGGGTAAGGATTGAGGTGAGGTCATACTGGATCAAAGTGGGATTAATCCAATGACAGTGGCCTTATGAGAGACAGATTTGGACACAGGGAGATATGGGAAGGAAGAGAGTGACCTGTGAAAATGGAAGTAGAGATTGGAGTGATGCGGCCATAAGCCAAGGAGTGCTGACGATTGTCAGCAACACCAGCAGCTGGAAGAGGCAAGGAGGGACCCTCCCCTAAAGCATTTAGGGAGAGTGTGACCCTGCCCACACCTTGATTTTGGACTTCTGGCCTCCAAAACTGCGAAGGAATACAGTTCTGTTGGTTAAGCCATGCAGATTATGGCAATTTGTTACAGCAGCCCTAGGAAACTAAGAACAGTGTTATATCATTTAAAGTGCTTAGGGAATAAAACAAAGACTAAACACTTCTTGGGACCCTATTCTTGAGAACCAGTCCGTTGGGATAATTATTCACCCTACAAAGGTTCTTAAGTGCCTACTACATGGCAGGCACTACTGTGGAAACAGTGAGTGAAATTATAGGAACCCTCAGCCTCTAGAACTTGTGGGATTGATTCCCACTTTTTAGCTAGTTTGCACTGCTTTCTGCAAGCTCAGCTGGAGCAGCTTCCCTGGACCCAAGGGCTGACCCTGCAATTGTGTACTGTAGAAGGGGTGTCCTCAGAGAGCTGTGTGGGCCCAGAAGGACAGAGAAGAAGCCCAGGTCAGATGCCCATTCCTGGTGCTGCCCTGACCTCAGCTTCTCCCCTGTGATGTGGAGCTGTTGGCACTTGCCTCCCTGCAGGTCTCAGGACAGGAGAAGGGATCTGTGTAAGTGCACAGGATGGTACCAATGTTGCTGTGGCCCCAGCTGAAGGCTGGCATCCTGCCCTGGTGGTCACCTCCTGCTTGACAAGACGTCTCCACCCCAGAGAGTGGAGCAGCCTAATCAAATAACCTCAGGACTCAACCAACTGTAAACCATCTGGAGATTCTAAGGCCCTGACTTATTCTCCGCATTCCAGATGAAAATATGTTATGCACTTTTATCTCTTCCAAAATCACAGGATATCTTTTCTGCTAAACTACCCGAAGTCTTCACCCTTCAAATATAATAAAAACAATTTCAGTGAAGACTTTATTCTGAAAAATACCAGATTTGACTTTGTGGACATCTCATAGACACGGACATGGCATCTTCCTTTTTTTTTTTTTCTTGAGTATCACAATGTTTATTGATAGATACAAGTATATAAAATCAGGGCATGAACATGACTTGATAAAGTAAGTAGAAAATTTCATTGCTAGAATGAGAGGGACTAATTCAGATTGTCATCATCTGTTTATACCCACAAAACTACCTCAAGGATATTAATGATCTCTCAAAATTGATCAGTTTTGTGCAGGTAAACCATGTTTCTTTTTTTTTAGAGAAAATTTATTTTAAGTTTTTTAGTTTTCTTATTGATTTATAGTTGGTATACAATATTATAAAAGTTACAGGTGTACAACATAGTTATTCACAATTTTATAAGTTATATTCCATTTATAGTTATTGTAAAATATTGGCTATATTTCCCATGTTGTGCAATATATCCTGTTAGCTTAATTTATACATAATAGCTTGTACCCCTTAATCCCCTACCCTTATCTTTTTTTAACATCTTTATTGGAGTATAATTGCTTTACATTGCTGTGTTAGTTTCTGCTGTATTACAAAGTGAATCAGCTATATGTACACATATATACCCATATCCCATCCTTCTTGCATCTCCCTCCCACCCTCCCTATCCCACCCCTCTGGGTGGACACAAAGCACAGAGCTGATCTCCCTGTGCTATGGGGCTGCTTCCCACTAGCTATCTATTTTACATTTGGTAGTGGACATATGTCCATGTCACTCTCTCATTTCGTCCCATCTTACCCTTCCCCCTCCCTGTGTCCTCAAGTTCATTCTCTATATCTGAGTCTTTATTCCTGTCCTACCCCTAGGTTCTTCAGACCATTTATTTTTTTTAGTTTCCATATATATATGTTAGCATACGGTATTTCTTTTTCTTTTTCTGACTTACTTCACTCTGTACGACAGACTCTAAGTCCATCCACCTCACTACAACTAACTCAATTTTGTTTCATTTTATGGCTGAGTAATATTCCATTGTATATATGTACCACGTCTTTTTTATCCATTCATCTGTTGATGGACACTTAGGTTGCTTCCATGTTCTGGCTATTGTAGATACAGCTGCAATGAACATTGTGGTACATGACTCTTTCTGGATTATAGTTTTCTCTGGGTATATGCCCCATAGTGGTATCGCTGGGTCATATGGTAGCTCTCTGTTTAGTATTTTAAGGAACCTCCATACTGTTCTCCATAGTGGGTGTATAAATTTATATTCCCACCAACAGTGTATGAGGGTTCCCTTTTCTCCACACCCTCCAGCATTTATTGTTTGTAGATTTTTTGATGATGCCCATCCTGACTGGTGTGAGGTGATATGTCATTGACTTACCCCTATCTTGCCCCTTCCCCTTTCCCTCTCTCCACTGGTAAACCACTAGTTTGTTCTCTATATCTGTGAGTCAGTTTCTTTTTTGTCATACTCACTAGTTTGTTTTATTTTTTTAGGTTCCACATATAAATGATATCATACAGTATTTTTCTTTCGCTGTCTGACTTATTTCACTTAGCATAATATGTTCCAAGTCCATCCATGTTGCTTCAAGTGACAAATTTTATTCTTTTTTATGGCTGAGTGGTATTCCATGGCAGAGAGATACCATATCTTCTTTACCCATTTATCTGTTGATGGACACTAAGGTTGCTTCCATATCTTGGTAATTGTAAATAATGTTACTATGAACATTGGGGTGCATGTGTCATTTTGAATTAGTGTTTTCAGGTTTTTTTCAGATATATACCCAGAAGTGGAATTGTTGAGTCATATGGTAGTTTTATTTATAGTTTTTTGAGATTCTTCATACTGTTTTTCATAGTGGTTGCACAAATTTACATTTACATATGAGGGTTCCCTTTTCTCCACATCCTGGTCAACATTTGTTATATGTGTTCTTTTTGATGAGGCCATTTTAACAGGTGTGAAGTGATATCTCATGATATCTCATTGTGGTTTTGATTTACATCTCCCTGATGATTTGTGATACCGAGCTTCTTACATGCCTGTTGGCCATCTGGCCTCTTTGAAAAAAATGTCTATTTAGTTATTTTGCCCATTTTTAAATCAGGTTGTTTGTTTTTTGATGTTGAGTTGTGTGAGTTGTTGATATATTTTTGGATATTAACCCTTAATTGGTCATATCATTTAAAAATATTTTCTCCCATTCTGTAGGTTGTCTTTTCATTTTGTTGTTGCTTTCCTTTGCTGTGCAAAAGCTTTTATGTTTAATTAGATCTCATTTGTTTGTTTTTTGTTTTTGCTTCCCATGTCTTATGAGACAGATCCAAAAAAATATTACTAAGATTTATGTCAAACAGTGTATTGCCTATGTTTTATGGTTTCTGGTCTTACATTTAAGCTTTTAATCTATTTTGAGTTTATTTTTGTATATGGTGTAAGAAAATGTTCTAATTTCATTCTTTTACATGTAACTGTCCAGTTTTCCCAGCACCACTTATTGAAGAGACTGTCTTTTCTCCATTGTATATTCTTGCTTCCTCTGTTGTAGATTAATTGACCATGGGTGCATGGGTTTATTTCTGTGCTCTCTATTCTGTTCCATTGATCTATGTGTGTGTTTTTGTGCCCGTACATACTAGTTTGATTACTGTAGCTTTGTAGTATAGTCTGAAGTCAGGCAGTGTGATTCATCCATCTCTGTTCTTCTTTCTCAAGATTGTTTTGGCTATTTGGGGTCTTTTGTGTTTCCATACAGATTTTAAAATTATTTATTCCAGTTCAGTGAAAAATATCATTGGTATTTTGTTAGGGACTGCATTAAATCTGTAGATTGCCTTGGGTAATATGGTCATTTTAATAATATTGATTCTTCCACTCCAAGAACATGATATATCTTTCCATCTATTTGTGTCATCTTCAATTTCTTTCATCAGTGTCTTACAGTTTTCCAAGTACAGATCTTTCATCTCCTTATGTAGGTTTATTCCTAGGTACTTTATTCTTTTTGATGCAATGGTAAATGGGATTGTTTCCTTAACTTCTCTTTCTGATAGTTTGTTGTTAGTGTATAGAAATGCAACAGATTTCTGTGCATTAATTTTGTATCCTGCTACTTTACCAAATTCGGTGATTAGCTCTAGTAGTTTTCTGGTAGCATCTTTAGGATTTTCTATGTATAGTATCATGTCATCTGCAAACAGTGACATTTTTACTTCTTCCTTTCCAATTTGGATTCCTTTTCTTTCTTTTTCTTGTCTGATTGCTATGCCTAGGATTCCCAATACTATGTTGAATAAAAGTGACAAGAGTCAGCATCCTTGTCTTGTTCCTGATCTTAGAGAAAATGCTTTCAGCTTTTCACCATTGAGTGTGAGGTTAACTGTGGGTTTGTCTTATATTGTCTTTACTATGTTTAGGTAGGTTCCCTCTATACCCACTCTGTGAACAATTTTTATAATAAATGGATGCTGAATTTTGTCAAAAAACCTTTTCTGCATCTATTAAGATGATCATATGGTTTTTACTCTTCAATTTGTTAATGTGGTGTATCACATCGATTGATTTGCCTATACTGAAGAATCCTTGCATCTCTGGGATAAACCCCACTTGATCATGGTGTCTGATCCTTGTAAGCCGTGTTTCTTTTACAGGCACCCATAGGTTTAAGGCTATTAAGGTTTAGCACATAAAGCCCATCACTAGAGGTAGAAACACAGGTAATATACAGGAACAACCACTACTTAACAGTTAAGAGTTTTTCTGTAATAACCAAATGGACAGTCAAATATTGCAACAACTGGACTATTCCTGAGCAAAGTACATTTCCCCAGTGTTCACTGTTGCTATTCAGTTTTCTATCTTAAAACAGCCCATAATAACTGCAGCCAAGAATGTCCTTGAAGCGGACCACCTCTGTTTGAGAACTTGGGATGTAAGTATTGCATAGTGCTAACATACTTCTAAACATTAAACATAGTCCTAAAATATCTGATGATAGACTATGACTAAGACATTACACTACAAAAAAAAAAAAAAAAGTATATAGAAATCCATGATGCCACCCAGAAAATAGGCCTGGACCTGAGAGGTGGGATTTAATCTTGGCACCCCCAGTCCAGGTTACAGCGATGATCCTCCCCTGCCCTCTGGTGGCCGTGTCTGGAACATCAGGATGAGGCTCCTTTATTTGATCTCAAGGGCTTCTGTGGGGTTGGCTTTGACATACTCTGCATCCAGTGTGGGTGGATCTTAACGTTTCCAAGTTAGGGCGACCAACTGATCTAGCTTGGTGGGGACTGGATGGGAGATTTCCAGGAACACAGGACTTTCTGTTTTTAAAATTCTGCAAGTCCTAGAGCAGTGGGAACCTGTCATTGCCAGGACCACGTGGGGCTGAAGCTGAGGAGTAGGGTTCCTTCTACATGGTGACCATTCACCAGTTTGGTTCCATCTGCAATTTAATGACTTGCTTGGCTTACCAGTGAGGTTATGACTAACTGGCAAACGGGAGCCTAATAAGACAGAGAAGCACGTGGAAATGAGCATCAGTGGGTGCACTGTGGAGTCACTGCTGCGTGTGGGCCTGTTGAGTGGGCGCAGTCTCTGAAGAGTCTGTCAGCATCGAAGGCATCCACTGGGGCAATGCCAACACTGGGGAGTCACCCACGGCTTGGACCCAGATCCTCGGCATGATGCAGCCCCTGACAGTGTGTGTCTGCTTTGTGTCTGGAACACCCCACGGGACCCGTCTGCAGGCAAAGTCCAGCCCATCCTCCCTCCGAGCCTGGTCATCTCTCCCTCCAGAGGGCTTGCTTCCTCAGCCAGAGCTCTCCCTCCATCTGAATTTCTTCTTGCTGTCGGGCTGGGATGATGACTTGCTGATGAACACAGTTCCATCCCAGTTACACATCTCATGATGGCAAGACCTGTCATGCCATGTCACCTAAGAGTGACCACCTCCCAGCCCCGTAATCCTCCAGAGCAGAGAGGAGGCCTCTTGTGGTCACTTCAAGGGCACTGACCCACCCCTGGTGTTGCAGCAGCACCCACCACTCCTTCTTGGATCAGAGAGGAGGGCCAGCTGGTCACGGCAGGGACCAGCCTCCAGGTCAGGGACTCCATCTGGGAGAATTCGAGAGCCAGAGCTTTACCTGAAACGTGAGGAAGCTCCGCAAAGAATTCCTCTGTCATTTTCCTCAGCTCCTGCAGAATGGCTACCGACACTGCTGGGTGGTTAGAAAGACACATACATACAAGGGAATCTAAGGAACCTGTTCAGTGCCATCAGGGTGATCAGTGCCCATTGCTACACAGGCCTGAACAGGCCACCTACCTTCGGGGTGGAGAGATTGAATCCACCACCCCTGTCCTGCTGTTGAGTTGGAGTCCACCCCACGCCTGTCCTGCTGTTAGGCTGGGACTCTGCTGGCACCTGCAGCCCTCTGGACTCGCCCACCACATGATGTGCTGCTGTGGGAAAAGATGCAGTCAGTCTGTAACCTTCCTTTCAATCCTTGTAAAAACATATTTCCCTTAGGGAGAATATTGAAAAACAAGGTAAGCCCAGCTACCTTTACGGGGATTCAGATTCTCTGCCAGTCAGAGTGTTTGTGGCACACACCTCTTGCTTATTTATTCCCACTTGCTACCTGTCACCTCTTGTTTGGAATCAAGTGAGGAGCTCATGGATGAGACTAAAATGTGAATCTCTGTTAAGGGTCAGTTTCCGGGAAGGGGGACCCTGACCCCCTCCTAGGGAGAAATAGGAGTTCTTGGAAAGAAGGAAATCCCTGGATGCCATGGGAGGGGGAGGGGCCTCAGTGCTAAAGGGGGCAGCTTACCTTTCCATCCACCAGCCCAGCTGGGTGTGCAGAGTCTTCAAGGAGGGAAGGAAACAGAAGCCTGAGGGTTTCCTGGCCCAGCACCCTTATGAGGATGAACTGAGAGAAAGTTCTGGGAGGGGGAAGGGTTGATTGGACACTCTTTGCAGAGAGCAAAGTGAGAGGCATGCAGCCAGGGGCTTTGTTAGCCACTGGCCCTGATCCCCCAGAGAGGACAGACACATCTCCAGCCAAGCGTCCTCATCTCAGAACTATAACAACCCTGGAGAAGATTTGCTGGGCAGAGTCATAGCATCAGTAATCTATGCAGGGCTTCAGAAAGGGGGTTTCCTAGTCATTCCTCTCAAGTAAAGCAAGGATTGCAAAGCTCCTTTTCCAAATAGAAACATTTTTATAAAAAAGAGAAAGAGCAAGTGAACATTTACCATTGGGAAGTTAAAGATTTTTTAAAAAATAGCCTTGCCCACAAGTGAGTTGCCGCCCTTGGGGAAACAGGTCAAGGCTGTGGGCAGTTGCCAGGGAGACTGGCCTCAAGAATTAGCCTTCCTGGCTCCTAACAGGAGGGTACTCCTGCTTTCAACCCCGCAGCCCACTCACCCACAGAATTCCTAAAAGAAAACAAGAAAAAAGAGCAAAAAGTTCTGAGTCAGTTGATACAAACAGCAAACATGGTAAACTTTGATTAAGGGCTAAGGACAGGGGTCGGGGGGACTTTTTACAAATATCACTGACTCCTGGCAACAGCCATTTCTGTCCCCAGTCTTCCCAGCCAAGTCCTGGACCAAAGTACAGGCAAAGTATCAAAGCTGCTTTTCGCGGCAACATAAATAATTACAAGGAAACTGTTACAAATGACAAATTTGACTATGCACAAATGAGTCAGTAGTTGCTTACACTTGTAAGTAGACACCCCTAGTGTATAATCCACGTGTGATGTGCTGGGGGACCCAGAGGGTCCCTGAAACTGCATATGGCAGATAACTGAGGTTTATTTTTATTTCAGGTGCGTGAAGATTTAAAAACTTTAAGCAAAACATCACAAAGTAAAAATTAATAAATGAATACACAAAACAAATAATGTAGCCAATGCAAAGATCAAATAAACCATAACTTTTGAAAATGAAAGAAAAACATTTTTATTATTTGTATTTTTATTTGTAAATGTCTCTTGGGCTTCAACCGCAGCCCTGAAAGCCTTGTAGTTGCCCAGCTGGCAGACCTAAGAAAGAGCCTGGAGACAGTGACAGAGACATCCATGGTTTATTGGACAGGGGATCTTACCCGTCTGATGCAAAAGTCCTGGAGTGAGACCCCACCATGTACAGCAAACCGCAGGCAGGACATGGCAGTGATCTTCACTACTTGAGGGGGAAGGTGGCTACCATTTATAGGGAAAATTGACGTCAGGATGGCTCATCAGTTACACAGAAAACCAGTGGCTGAGGCAGGGGTCCAGCACTGAGGTTGTTACTGGTTAAGCCCTATGGCTAAGAGGATTGGATAGTCAGGTGAGTAGGTGTAGAAGAAGCAGGGACTGGTCTAGCAGGGGATGGACAGAGAGCAAGAGAACAGCCATCCTGAGTGGCCTGACCATACGATGCCTTTCATATCCTTCCCAGTTTCCTTAAACATCTCATGCCAAGTCTGACAATATTATCTGGAGATGGGGAGTTGTGATTATGGAATAGTAAGTATGTCCTGTGTCATGGAGAGTTGGGGATACCTCTACCGTGAGCAAGCTCCGTGGGCTTTGGTGAGCACTTAGCCCAACACCACGCCTCTGGCCTCCCCACCGTGATCGTCCCTGAGCGGCACTTTCTTGCATGGGAAGGGCTCCAGCTCCGGGTTTAGCAGCCTCAGGCATTATTAATTCCTGCCCCAGGGAGTGCTGTGGGGAGTGGATGGTACCTGGGTCCAGCCCCGGAACGTTAGCTGCATTAACTTTGGGGCTGACTTTGGTAAAAGTTGCCCTCAGTGCCAACCTCGTTCACCACTGTCACTTGTCCCCATCATAATTCCTTGAGGTTCTGCCCTTGAGGAGGCTGAGTCACAGAGGCTGCAGTGACACATCCCAGGTCACCTAGAGGCTGGTAGTGGAGCTGGACTTGGTCACCACCTGTGCTCCCTCTCCCCACACCTCAGCTGTCCACACTGTTATCACAGAGCCTCTGTGATTTGGATGAGCTAGTTCACCTCCCCAGCATCATATCCACCACCTTTGAAAACAGGTTAGTACTTTTTCTGCACAGAGACACTTCTGGGCAAAACTAGTTAACTGCCAGTGATGGGGAAGGTCTCCATGCTGCTTTTGCTTGGCCCACTGGGATATGGACTTGGAAGCACCCCTTTCTTTTACCTGAACCTTTCGTGGCTCCTTCCTGGTATCTCCAGGAGTTCTCACTGCATCAGCAAGCTTCTTGATTTTACACCCTCATGCTTGCGGACCAGGCTTTGAGTAACCTTGAGAAGTTGACCAGAGGCTGGAGGCTGAGGAGGGAACAGAGGATGCTGTAGTCCCAGAGTTGGGGTGGAATGGAGACAGGATGCCTGATAATGTGGGAACCCCAGGCAACCTACCAGTCGCTCAGGGAAGTCTCAGGGTGGTGTGACCTGCCTGCCATTCTGGAACCATGGTCTCCGTGCCCCTAGAACACTAAGTTCTACCTGTCTCCCCTCCCTCTTGCTGGCCACACTGAGTGAATGCTCTTCACAGGGAAAAGTCTTTTTTGAGCAGATAATTCATGGCAGGTCCTAGGGTTGCACCCCGAGGGTACAGCTCCAAATGCAAGGCGCTGTTGCCACTTGGGAATTTGCAGTCTCTGGGAAGACAGTCCAGTAGCAGGTCATTGTGATAGAATGAAACATGTCAGTGATTGGCTCAGGTACTGGGGATTGGGGCCAGGGCTCTGAGCTAATAAATATACATCACTGGCTTGGCACTGTCATCCGAGCACATCCATCTTCCCCAGAACTTGAAGAGGAAAGAATTGTGAGATATGGGATTTTGGCCAATTATCTTCCTGTTTCAACATGACAGATAATTGACATTGGGGAAAAAAATAAAGAATGAATGTAACTTGGTGAAAGTTTTCTATCCCTTCTTGAAAATTATCATGGTCAAAGCTCAGGGGAACCTTCTGTTCTGACAAGAGGTGGCATTATTGGTAGAGAGATCCTCACCCCCCAAGTCTGTGTTGTACCCTGAGTTTGAACCAGGCACACACCCTGGATGGACCAGGCTAAATAGAGGAGACCATTCATCACCATCCTAGTGGACAGGCACTTTGATAAACTGCTCAGATGACAGAGGGACTGCTTTAAACTTTGGTCTTCTCTGGGGTCTGCATTCCTCCCTCTTGAACCTGGGCGACCCTCTGGCTCCTTCCACCATGAGAGTGTGGAAGAATTTCTGAAGTGAGATCTTTAAAAGGCCACGGCTCCCCTGAGGAATGTCTCAGGGAACTCAGAGAAGGCAGGTCCCAAGGACAGGCCACAGAGGCTGAAAGTGCCGATGAGCCCAGCATCTGAGTCTGGCTAGCCGTGTAGGGGTGGGAACCTGCAGAGGACTCCAGACATTCCCATCTTCCCATCTGAGGCCCCAGACATGCGGGATCAGAGATAAGCCAGTCCTCCGTGCTGTGTCCAAATTCTTGGCCCATAGAATCCATGAGCTTAATAACATGGGTTTTGCTTAATACCAGCAAGTGTGGGAATGTTTGTTATGCAGTCATAGAAACCAGAAGTGTTCGTAAGCCAAAGGATACTGTGAGATGCAGCCAGTGACCAGATGCTACAGAGTGCAGCTGAGACTTACACCTTCAAACCAGAGTCTAGGCTGCAGGTGCCCTAAGTTGGTAATCCTTTCGGATTCTTAACAAGGCCACCCTGACAGGACAGGAGAAAGAGTAAATGACACCACTGGGGAGACTCTGGAGCACATAGGGGTGCCCAGTGCTGATTCTAGGAGGGAGAACATGCGTGCTCCAGAGGGACCCACACCAGCTTCCGTCTCTCGGGGCATCTGGACTACAGAGCTGTGGGGAACTTTAGTGATGGCAACATGCCATACGGAGGACCACGCAGTTTGACATCTAGATGAGAAAGTTTGTGTACATCATCCCATCCTTAGGGTGAGGAATGGAGAATGAAAACCAAGGTTGCATATTTATTTATTCTCATTAAACAAATGTTTACATAATGTTAATCTCTGCCTTCCAGTGGTCACGGCTTTGTCATAACAGTCCTGTTAGCAGAAGTCTCCTCTATCCACATCCCCCACCTGTGTGCATCCAGACATGTCTCCCTTTACACACCAGGGACGCAGGCTTAGCTAACGCTTTGCTGAAATGATTCCTGTAGCATGTGCAGTGCCTGAAACATGGCTTCGCTTTCCAGTGGAGGTAAGCCTGTAATTGTAAGGCTTGCAGTGCTAACTGTCTCACTGTGACACCGAGGTGATCGTTTCAGCTCCATCACCCGTCTGGCTGTGTGGATTAGACACAGAGCCGAGAAAGTCACACCCAACTCCAGGGTAGACTTACTCAAGGTGGGTGACCGTTTGGGACTGAAATTCTGCTATGGAAGAGAGACTTGCTGGATTCCGAATGAGACCCCCTCTTACTCCGGTTCACTTAATGATTCAGAGACACATAGGGCCTTTGCCACCCTTGTGTGCAACGTGTGACACAAATATTCCCCTTCACTGTTAGTCTGAAGGGACCTGTTCCTCCTCAGTTGCATCCGTTCCCATTTGAAATCAATTTCAGGATCCTTCTCTGGGTTGAGTAACTGGGCTCAGAATGCAGTAATGTCCTCTGGCTCTTCTTCTAGAGCCTGTGCGCTGGGGGGTAGGAGACCCTTTAATACTGCAGGGAGCCCTGACCCAAATCGCAAACTCATCTAATATTGCATTAGGCAGCGTGGATTTTTAATAGTTATATATATATTTTGTCTTTTTGTTGTTGTTGTTGTTAGTTTCTGCTTTGTAACAAAGTGAAACAGCTTCACATATACACATATCCCCATATCTCCTTCCCCTTGTGTCTCCCTCCCACCCTCCCTATCCCACCCCTCTAGGTGGACACAAAGCACCAAGCTGATCTCCCTGTGCTATGTGGCTTCTTGTGGCCGCTTCCCACTAGCTATCTATTTTACATTTGGTAGTGTATATATGTGCATGACACACTCTCACTTTGTCCTAGCTTAACCTTCCCCCTCCCCGTGTCCTCAAGTCCATTCTCTATGTCTGAATCTTTATTCCTGTCCTACCCCTAGGTTCTTCAGAACCATTTTTTAAAAATTAATTAATTAATTATTTTTTTTTTTAGATTTCATATATAAGTGTTAGCATACGGTATTACTTTTTCCCTTTCTGACTTACTTCACTCTGTATGACAGACTCTAGATCCATCCACCTCACTACAAGTAACTTAATTTCATTTCTTTTTATGGCTACGTAATATTCCATTATATATATGTGCCACATCTTCTTTATCCATTCACCTGTCGATAGACACTTAGGTTGCTTCCAGGTCCTGGCTACTGTAAATAGAGCTGCAATGAACATTTTGGTACATGTCTCTTTTTGAATTATGGTTTTCTCAGGGTATATGCCCAGTAGTGGGATTGCTGGGTCGTATGGCAGTTCTATTCTTAGTGTTTTAAAGAACCTCCATACTGTTCTCCATAGTGGCTGTAACAACTTACATTCTCACCAACAGTGCAAGAGGGTTCCGTTTTCTCCACACCTTCTCCAGCATTTGTTTGTAGATCTTATGATGGCCATTCTGACTGGTGTGAGGTGATACCTCATTGTACTTTTGATTTGCATTTCTCTAATGATTAGTGATGTTGAGCATCTTTTCATGTGTTTGTTGGCAAATCTGTATACCTTCTTTGGAGAAATGTCTACTTAGGTTTTCTGCTCATTTTTGGATTCGGTTGTTTTTTTTTTGTTGTTGTTGTTTGATATTGAGCTGCATGAACTGCTTGTAAATTTTGGAGATTAATCCTTTGTCAGTTGCTTCATTTGCAAATATTTTCTCCCAGTCTGAGGGTAGTCTTTTACTCTTGTTTATGGTTTCCTTTGCTGTGCAATAGCTTTTAAGTTTCATTAGATCCCATTTGTTTATTTTTCTTTTTATATTCATTTTTCTAGGAGGTGGGTCAAAAAGGATTTTGCTGTGGTTTATGTCATAGAGTGTTCTGCCTAAGTTTTCCTCTAAGAGTTTGATAGTGTCTGGCCTTACATTTAGGTCTTTAATCCATTTTGAGTTAATTTTTGTGTATGGTGTTAGGGAGTGTTCTAATTTCATTCTTTACTTGTAGATGTCCAGTATTCCCAGGACGACTTATTGAAGAGACTGCCTTTTCTCAGTTGTATATTCTTGCCTCCTTTATTAAAAATAAGGTGACCATATGTGCGTGGGTCTGTCTCTGGGCTTTCTATCCTATTCCATTGATCTATATTTCTGTTTTTTGACAGTACCATACTGCCTTGATTACTGTAGCTTTGTCGAAGTCTGGGAGCCTGATTCCTCCAGCTCCATTTTTCTTTCTCAAGATTGCTTTGGCTATTCGGGGTCTTTTGTGTTTCCAAACAAATTGTGAATTTTTTTGTTCTACTTCTCTGAAAAATGCCATTGGTATTTAGTTAGGGATTGCACTGAATCTGTAGATTGCTTTGGATAGTAGAGTCATTTTCACAATGTTGATTCTGCCAATCCAAGAACATGGCATATCTCTCCATCTGTTGGTATCATCTTTAATTTCTTTCATCAGTGTCTTCTGGTTTGCTGTGTACAGGTCTTTTGTCTCCTCAGGTAGGTTTATTCCTAGGTTCTTTATTCTTTGTGTTGTAATGGTAAATGGGAGTGTTTCCTTAATTTCACTTTCAGATTTTTCATCATTAGTGTATAGGAATGCAAGAGAATTCTGTGCATTAATTTTGTATCCTGCTACTTTACCAAATTCATGGATTAGCTCTAGTAGTTTTCTGGTAGCATCTTTAGGATTCTCTCTATATAGTATCATGTCATCTGCAAACAGTTACAGCTTTACTTCTTTTCTGATTTGAATTCCTGTTATTTCCTTTTCTCCTCTTGTTGCTGTGGCTAAAACTTCCAAAACTATGTTGAAAAATAGTGGTGAGAGTGGGCAACTTTGTCTTGTTCCTGATCTTAGAGTAAATGGTTTCAGTTTTTCACCATTGAGAACAATGTTGGCTGTTGGTTTTGTCATATATGGCCTTCATTATGTTGAGGTAAGTTCCCTCTATGCCTACTTTCTGGAGGATTTTTGTCAAAAATAGGTGTTGAATTTTGTTGAAAGCTTTTTCTACATCTATTGAGATGATCATATGGTTTTTATCCTTCAGTTCTTAACATGGTGTATCACATTGATTGATTTGCATGTATTGAAGAATCCTTGCAATCCTGGGATAAACCCCACTTGATCATGGTGTATGATCCTTTTAATGTGCTGTTGGATTCTGTTTGCTAGTATTTTGTTGAGGATTTTTACATCTATGTTCATCAGTGATATTGGCCTGTAGTTTGTTTGTTTGTTTGTTTTGTTTTTTGTTTCTTGTTTCTTTTGATATCTTTGTCTGGTTTTGGTATCAGAGTAATGGTGGCCTCATAGAATGAATTTGAGAGTGTTCCTCCCTCTCTTGTATTTTGGAAGAGTTTTAGAAGGAGAGGTATTAGCTCTTCTCTAAATATTTGACAGAACTTGCCTGTGAAGCCACCTGTTCCTGGGCTTTTATCTGTCGGAAGATTTTTAATCACAGTCTCAATTTCAGTGCTTGTGATTGGTCTGTTTATATTTTCTATTTCTTCCTGGTTCAGTCATGGAAGTTTGTACTTTCATAAAAATTTGTCCGTTTCTTCCAGGTTGTCCATTTTATGGGCATATAATTGCTTGTAGTAATCTCTCATGATCTTTTGTATTTCTGCAGTGTCAGTTGTTACTTCTTTTTCATTTCTAATTCTATTGATTTGAGTCTTCTCCCTTTTTTCCTTGATGAGTCTGGCTAATGGTTTATGAATTTTGTTTATCTTCTCAAAGAACCAGCTTTTAGTTTTATTGATCTCTGTTATTGTTTCCTTCATTTCTTTTTCATTTATTTCTGACCTAATCTTTATGATTTCTTTCCTTCTGCTAACTTTGGGTTCTTTTTGTTCTCCTTTCTCTAATTGCTTTAGGTTTAAGGTTAGGTTGTTTATTTGAGATGTTTCTTGTTTCCTGAGGTAGGTTTGTATTGCTCTAAACTTCCCTCTTAGAACTGCTTTCGCTGCATCCCATAGGTTTGGGGCCATCGTGTTTTCACTGTTATTTTTTCTAGGTATTTTTTCATTTTCTCTTTGATTTCTTCAGTGATCTTTTGTTTATTTAGTAGTGTATTGTATACCTCCATGTGTTCGTATTTTTTACAGATTTTTCCTGTAATTGATATCTAGTCTCATAGCTTTGTGGTTGGAAAAGATACTTGATATGATTTCAATTTTCTTAAATTTACCAAGGCTTGATTTGTGACCAAAGATATGATCTATCCTGGAGAATGTTCTATGAGCACTTGAGAAGAAAGTGTGTTCTGTTGTTTTGGGATGGAATTTGTCCTATAAATATCAATTAAGTCCATCTTGTTTAATGTATCATTTAAAGATTGTGTTTATTTATTTATTTTCATTTTGGATGATCTGTCTATTGGTGAAAGTGGGGTGTTAATGTCCCCTACTAGGATTGTGTTACTGTCAATTTCCCCTTTTATGACTGTTAGCATTTGCCTTATATATTGAGGGGTTCCTCTGCTGGGTGCATAAATATTTACAGTTTTATATCTTCTCCTTGGATCAATCCCTTGATCACTATGTAGTGTCCTTCTTTGTCTCTTATAATAGCCTTTATTTTAAAGTCTATTTTGTCTGATATGAGAATTTCTAATCCAGCTTTCTTTTGATTTCCATTTGCATGAAATATCTTTTTCCATCCCCTCACTTTCAGTCTGTGTGTGTCCTCAGGTGTGACGTGGGTGTCTTGTACACAGTATATATATGGGTCTTGTTTTTGTATCCATTCAACCAGTCTATGTATTTTGGTGGGAGCATTGCATCCATTTACATTTAAGGTAGTTATCGATATGTATGTCCTATATTACCATTTTCTTAATTGTTTTCGGTTTGTTATTGTAGGTATTTTCCTTCTCTTGTGTGTCCTGCCTAGAGTAGTTCCTTTAGCATTTCTTGTAAAGCTGGTTTTGTGGTGCTGTATTCTCTTAGCTTTTTTCTGTAAAGGTTTTAATTTCTCCATTGAATCTGAACTAGATCCTTGTTGGGTAGAGAAATATTGGTTGTAGGTTCTTCCCTTTCATCACTTTAAATATGTCTCGCCACTCCCTCTTGGCTTTCAGAGTTTCTGCTGAAAGATCAGCTGTTAACCTTATGGGGATTCCATTGCATATTATTTGTTGATTTTCCCTTGCTGCTTTTAATATTTTTTCTTTGTATTTAATTTTTGATAATTTGATTAATATATGTCCTGGCATGTTTCTCCTTGGATTTTTCTTGTATGGGGCTCTCTGCACTTCCTGGACTTGATTGTCAATTTCCTTTCCCATATTAGGGAAGTTTTCCACTATAATCTCTTCAAATATTTTCTCACTCCCTTTCTTTTTCTCTTCTTCTTCTGGGACCCCTATAATTCAAATGTTGGTGTGTTTAATGTTGTCCCAGAGGTCTCTGAGACTGTCCTCAATTTTTTGTGTGTGTGTGTGTGTGTGTTACACTGGCCTCTCACTGTTGTGGCATCTCCCATTGCAGAGCACAGGCTCCGGACATGCAGGCTCAGTGGCCATTGCTCATGGGCCCAGCTACTCCATGGAATGTGGGATCTTCCCAGACTGGGGCACCGACCCACGTACCCCACATCGGCAGGTGGACTCTCAACCACTGTGCCACCAAGGAAGCCCTGTCCTCAATTCTTTTCATTCTTCTTTCATTATTCAGCTCTGTGGTAGTTATTTCCACTATTTTATCTTCCAGGTCACTTATCCGTTCTTCTGCCTCAGTTATTCTGCTATTGATTCCTTCTAGAGAATTTTAAATTTCATTTATTGTGTTGTTCACCATTGTTTGTTTGCTCTTTAGTTCTTCTAGGTCCCTTTTAAACGTTTCTTTTATTTTCTCCATTCTATTTCTAAGATTTTGGATCATCTTTATTATCATTATCCTGAATTCTTTTTCAGTTAGACAGCCTATTTCCTCTTCATTTGTTTGGCCTGTTGGGTTTTTACCTTGCTCCTTCACCTGCAGTGTGTTTCCCTATCTTCTCATTTTGCTTAACTTACTGTGTTTGGGGTCTCCTTTTTGAGGGCTGCAGGCTAATAGTTCCCGTTATTTTTGGTGTCTGCTCCCAGTGGCTAAGGTTGTTTCAATGGATTGTGTAGGCTTCCTGGTGGAGCGGACTGGTGCCTGTGTTCTGGTGGATAAACCTGGATCTTTTCTTTCTTGTGGGCAGGACCATGTCTGGTGGTGTGTTTTGGGGTGTCTGTGACCTTATTATGATTTTAGGCAGCCTCTCTTCTAATGGGTGGTGTTGTGTTCCTGTCTTGTTAGTTGCTTGGTATAAGGTGTCCAGTACTGTAGCTTGCTGCTTGTTGAGTGGACCTGCGTCTTAGCGTTGAGATGGAGATCTCTGGGAGAGCTTTCACTGATGTTACATGGAGCCAGGAGGTCTCTTGTAGACCAATGTACTGAACTCGGCTCTCCAACCTCAGAGGCACAGGCCTGACACCTGGCTGGAGAACAAAGGCCCTGTCAGCCACACAGCTCAGAAGAAAAGGGAGAAAAAAAAAGAAAGAACAAAAGAGAAATAAATAAATAAAGTAAAATAAAGTTATTAAAATAAAAAGAAATATTAAAAATAAAAAAGTAAAGAAAAAAGAAAGAAAGAAAGAAAGAAGAGAGCAACCAAACCAAAAACAAATCCACCAACGATAACAAGTGCAAAACTATACAGAAAAAGAAATTAAATGAATGGACAGACAGAACCCTAGGACAAGTTGTAAAAGCAAAGCTATGCAAACAAAATCACACAAAGAAGTGTATACACACACACTCACAAAAAGAGAAAAAGAAAAAAAATATATATATATATAAAAGGAAGAGAGCAACCAAATGAATAAACAAGTCTACCAATGATAATAAACTCTAAATACTAAACTAAGTTAAACATAAAACCAGAAACCAGTTAGTTGCATACAGCAAACCCGAAGTCTACAGTTCCTCGCATAGTCCACCTCCTCAATTTGGGATGATTTGTTGTCTATTCAGGTATTCCACAGGTGCAGGGTACATCACATTGATGGTGGAGATTTAATCCACTTCTCCTGAGGCTGCTGGGGGAGATTTCCTTTTCTCTGTTCGCACAGCTCTCGGGGTTCAGCTTTGGATTTGGACCCGCCTCTGTGTGTAGGTCGCCTGAGGGCGTCTGTTCCCGCCCAGACAGGATGGGGTTAAAGAGCAGTTGATTTGGGGGCTCTGGCTCACTCAGGCCAGGGGTAGGGAGGGGCACGGAGGCGGGGCGAGTGTGTGGCGGCAGAGGCCAGTGTAACGTTGCACCAGCATGAGGCACGCCTGTGCGTTCTCCCGGGGAAGTTGTCCCTGGATCCCGGGACCCTGGCAGTGGCGGGCAGCACAGGCTCCCGGGAGGGGAGGTGTGGAGAGTGACCTGCGCTCGCACACAGGCTTCTTGGTGGCGGCAGCAGCAGCCCCAGCGTCCCACGCCCATCTCCGGGGTCCGCGCTTTCAGCCGCGCCTCGCGCCCGTCTCTGGAGCCTCCTTTAAGCAGCGCTCTGAATCCCCTCTCCTCGTGCACCAGGAAACAAAGAGGGAAGAAAAAGTCTCTTGCCTCTTCGGCAGCTCCAGACTTTTCCCCGGACTCCCTCCCGGCCAGCTGTGGTGCACTAACCCCTTCAGGCTGTGTTCACGCTGCCAACCCCAGTCCTCTCCCTGCACTCTGATCGAAGTCCGAGCCTCAGCTCCCAGACACGCCCACCCCTGCGGCCAAGCAGACAAGCCTGTCGGGCTGGTGAGTGCCGGTTGGCACCAATCCTCCATGCGGGAATCTCTCTGCTTTGCCCTCCGCCCCCCCCCCATGACCACGCTCTCCTCCACGGCCCCAAAGCTTCACCCTCCGCCACCCGCAGTCTCTGCCTGCAAAGGGGCTCCTAGTGTGTGGAAACCTTTCCTCCTTCACAGCTCCCTCCCACTGGTGCAGGTCCTGTCCCTATTATTTTGTCTCTGTTTTTCCTTTTTTATTTTGCCCTACCCAGGTACGTGGTGAGTTTCTTGCCTTTTGGGAGGTCTGAGGTCTTCTGCCAGCGTTCAGTATGTGTTCTGTAGGAGTTGTTCCACATGTAGATGCATTTCTGATGTATTTGTGGGGAGGAAGGCAATCTCCACGTTTTACTCCTCCACCATCTTGAAGGTCTCGTCTTTAATAGTTATATTTATGCAGAATTATTGAAGACATTTACTTCCATATTCTTTTTCTTTTTAAAGAAATAACTTTATATTTTTGAAACTAGTTCATTCAAATCTCAGAATGTAAGCAGAATCTCAGAATCTAAATCTTTTGAAATTTGTTTTGTAGTTACATATTTGAGAAGTTTTTCCTTTAAAATAGTACATGTTTATTAAGGAAGATATGGAAAATACAGTAATGTGAAAAAGAAATGCATATATCAATCTGAGTCTGTTTACTCAGATATGAGCACATGGATATTTTCGTGCAGATCCTTCATTTTTTCCCACATTTGAAAATATTTCATTCAATTTCTGAATTGTCTTTTTCTTAATCCCTCAATTCTTAAGACATTTTCCCCCTGAAGATACTCATGAACTCATAAACTACAATTTATATTGTAACAAATATTGAAAAAAATTCCTGCATAATGCTACGCAATTCTTGCAGAACCTCTTGTAGAAAATTGCATACACTGATTTTCTATTTTTCAAATTCTTCATTAAGATTTACTTTATGGCTTCTTTCCTTTCTTTTAAAATGATAGGCGCTGTGCTTGGTGCTCTTAAGGACATAGTCCTTGTTTCAAGAAGGTAACTATCTAGTGGAAAAATTGGGAAAGTCAGTACAGAGGAGCAAATTGTTATAGGAGGAATATTCCAGAACAGGGAACAGAAAGTTAAAGTATGTTTATTTTAGAACATTATACTCTACATTTTGAGAAATATGTTCAATAAACTGCTCTCTCTGAAAGAATTGGGACAGGACATAGGATCCTGGACACAATCATGTCCTAAGGAAGAATGCTGATGGCTCTGTACCCAGTCACTTTATTTCTCCCTCTTCCTTCATGTATCTGAAGATGGCTGATGCACCCTGAGGCTTGTTTCCAGATTTGAGAGTAGTAAACATACATGATATTTGGTGGCTATGACCCTACATTTTTTTCAGGGGTTCTTGGACAGATGTGATGAGAGGCGTGGATGACCCTAGCACCACCGCTGCTAAGGAAGACATTGAGCTGAGGCCCAGTCAAAACCTGCCCACCCTCCCAGATGGACTGGGGGAAGTACTGCCCATGACCAAGGCTGCCCCTTTGGAGCCTCCTGGGAAAATCTAACTGAGGTAGAGTTAGTGTACAGTATTATTTAAGTTTCAGGTGTACAACATAGTGAGTCACAATTTTTAAATGTTATACCCCATTTATAGTTACTATAAAATATTGGCTATATTCCCAATGTTGTACAATATATCTTTGTAGCTTATTTATTTTGTGCATAGCTTTGTGCCTTTTAATCCCTTACCCCTATATTGCCCCTCCCCACTGGTAACCACAAATTGTTCTCTATACCTGTGAGTCTATTTCTTTTTTGTAATAGTTACTAGTTTGTTTTATTTTTTTAGATTCCACATGTAAGTAATACCATACAATACTTGTCTTTCTCTTTCTGACCTATTTCACCAAGCATAAGACCCCCTGGGTCCACCTAAGTTGTTTCAAATGGCAGAATTTCATCCTTTTTTAATGGCTGAGTAGTATTCCATTGTGTGTGTGTGTGTGTGTGTGTGTGTGTGTATACCACGTCTTCTTTATCATTCATTTGTTGATGAACACTTAGGTTGCTTCCATACCTTGACAATTGTAAATCATGCTGCTATGAATATTGGGGTGCCTGTATCTTTTTGCATTAGTGTCTTTAGGTTTTTCTGGATATACACTCAGGAGTGGAATTGCTGGGTCATATGGCAGTTCTATTTTTATCAATTGGGAAATTATGACAATAACTTGTTCTACTTATTTCATAGAATTTTAAGAAATTCTCACATGTAAGTTTTGTGAACTTGCTTTGAAAACTAGAGATTGCCATTTAAATATGGTGTTAGTAGCTTTTTACTGCATACTAAATTGCCCCAAAACTTATTCACTTAAAGCAACAGAGAATTATTGTCTCAGTGTTTATGCAGGTCAGAAATTTGGGGACCAGCTAGCTGGGCAGCTCTGACTCAGGTCTTTCACTAAGATGCAGTCAGATGTCATCAGGGGCTGGGAGCCACTTCCAAGATGGTGCCCACGTTGCTGTTCCCAAGAGGCTTCAACATCTCTTCAACATCTCTTGGGTGTTGAGGGGAGGCCTCAGTTCTTCACCACCCTTAAGGCTACCTGATTTTCCTCATGAAAGATTTTGTAGGGACACAAAGAAGACTTTCAAGTGCTGGTGCAGTTGGATACATAACAACCCTATGGTATAAATACTAAAATTACCACTACCTCACAGACAAGGAAACTGGGGTGTAGATATGTTGAGCAAGGTGTGTGTAGCTAGAAGCCACTGTAGGGAAAGCTGGTGTGGGGTCCAGGCAGCTCACATCTAGAACATGACGTTAACCCTGTAGGCACTCAACCACTACCTTACTTTCATAAAGAATTTTGTAAAGTTTCCATTTTCTTCCCTTTTCCTTTGAGCATCCTTACTTTTTTTTAATTCTTGGTGGTTTTCCAAAGTAATCCAAATAGGTTTCTCCTTGGGCATATTAGAGAACTGCCCCTGTTCATAAGTTCTTCACTCCACGCTTACTGTTGAGGACTAATTATGCCAGTTTAATGGTATAATGACACTAAAAAGAAGTCAGAGACAGAGACACTTCTTTTGGGGATCCAGATTTAGCTGGAAAACCAATTGTGTGCCTGTTAAATGTAATAAAAGGATACAAAGCAACATCTAAGAGAAGTTTGGTGTGTGGGACTGGGTGCTAGTCTTGGACTTGGATTGAACATTAATTCAACTGGCATTTCCTGTGAGTCTCATTGCAGTGGACACAAGAGGGAGAGGGTGGACCATACAGCACAGCCCCTGGTTGGTGAGCTCACAGTCCAGTGGAACAGAGCCCGCCACTCAGAGTGAAGCCCACGTGTGTCAGCACCAGCTCTCCTGGAAGCGTGTGGAAAACGCACCATCTCAGATCTCAGCCCAGACCTGAGGAATCAGAACCTCCAGGTGACGCATTTGCACACTGAGGTTCAGGAAGCACTGAGCCTGGTGAGCACTTCCTAGGTGACTGCAGGAAGCACTTCTTCCTGGACTTGGTTTACTAACTGTAAAGTGGGAGTAGAATTAGGCTCTTATTCCTGCATCCTGAGGCAGTGGAGGATAATGCAATAGCCACTCTATATGCATAAGAACCAAAGGGGCTTGAAAGCAGGGAATGGCTCAAGTCTTTTGGGAAGAAAAATGAATGACATCCCCATGACTGCTGGGTGTTCTCTTCACTCTCACAAAGCACAGTGCATGCTGGGGATGCACCTCTGGGGATCATGAAGGTACGTGACACCACCTGACTCTGTTTCTATATTGAGATGGCAATAAAAACCTGCTGGTTCTAATCCCTGGGCTCAAATCAGAACATGGGCCTGTCTCCAGGCTAAAGCATTACTGTTATCTGACTTGTAAAAAAGGATGAAGTATGCCTCTTCAGAGTCAGCAGCAAGCTGAGTTTAGGCTAATTAGAAGATGGTTGCTCTTTACTAAGCTGCAGCATCCAACCCAAAGCACTGTGGAAGCAGATTTATGAGATAAAATTGCTGCCTTGGGATGCAGGTCAAACTTAGTCTTTGTCCACCTGAGTGCAGAGTGATGGGGCAGGACTCTGGAATCAGGCACATAATATTATGGTTAAAAATCATTCATTTTTTCAGTAAATATTTCTTAAGTATCTTGAGAGTATGTTGGTGAGCAAAACCAGGCAGTTTCCAGTGCTACCAGAGTTTATGTTTTGGCTGGGGAGACAGAGATAAACATAAATGCACACACAAAATGTCAAATCACAACTGTAACTGTTGCAAAGGATAAGTGCATGGCATAGTGGTAGGAAATACTAAGAATGTCTTATTAATTCAGAGAATTTCAGGGAGGCTTCACTGAGAAAAAATTTAACTTATCTGTGGTCTTAAAGATGAATAGGAGTGAATTTGGCACAGAAAGCATGGCCGAGATCTCCAGAAAAAGGAAAAAAGCATGTGCAAAGACCCTGTGGCCAGAGGCACTTCATGATCACTAGATACAGAGGCAGAAAGATGCAGAAAGGTCAGCATTCAGCTTGGGAAAGCCAGTGAACACTTCCCCCTTTGTCAGGCTCCATGTGGTTGGTGTTGGCAAGTCCAGCATCTAGTCTACATGAAGGGTCTGAAGTCTTGCCCACATGAGCTTGCTCTCAGGTGGAAATAGTACAAGTGAAGCAGGTCTCAGCCCAGTTGTGCCAGACATGCATCCATTTACTATTGGAAAGGTATAACATCTCCATACATCTGTCTTCAGTGGAAGCACAGCACACTCGGAACAGGCACCCCCATTCTCCTTCCTCAGGTAGTCTTACCAGAGCCTTCCAGGAGGGGGCCACACAAAAGCGTCCTAAGTGCAGAGTGCAGGGCCCTTCATGAAGCCGAGGGACATGGGACCAAAAGGTTTCAGAGCTCAAAGGCAAAGCCAGAGACACTGAGTGCTGGTTTCTGGGTTCTCGTGCCCTGTGCAGCAAAGGTGCTGGGTTCAAGAAATCTAGGTTTGTTGTGATGCTAATTTTAGACAACTTGATATTAATAACAAGGTGTTAAGTTGTGGAGAGAAGGAGGACAGTGAAAGCTGAGGGTTTGGTGGAAGCTGCTTATTCCCAAGACCTGTGTCCACCACCTGCATCCTCCAGGGCCTCTCTCTGCTGCTTCCCCAGGGGAGACCTTGGGGCCCAGCTTTTCACCTGTTCATTTTTTAGGCTTTGTTCTTCCCGAGTTCCCCCGGCTCACCCCTTCCCTGGCCGGGGTTCCTGGAAGCATCTTCCTAGACCACAGACAGCAGCTCCCTGGGGCCACTTGCTCAGCACCTGGGAATGCACAGTGAGGGAACAACTAAATACGTGTGGATGTAACCCTGTATGTTCCTGTCCAAAGAGGATGATAAGACATTTTTCAATAAAAAGTAATGAAGTAGATAGAGTGGAAGAGAATAACTCAGAGACGATTTTGAAAAAGCAAGGAGAAAATCACTATAAGTAAAAACTCTCTAGGAATCTTGTTTAAAAATTGTTAAACTGGCTTATGAAATGCTTTCCTGCCATCTCCAGAGATCTGGGTAAGACCCTGACAAAGTCCCTGCCCGCTACTCCCACTTAGCACTGAAGCTGTGTGACGTGATGCATTTTAGGACCTTGGTGTCCCATCTCAGCAGTGCCCCCTGGTGGCATGTAGATCAGAAGCGACATTTAACGCCCCTTAAATGTTTAAATGCAGGTGACAAGATTTCCCCAGAAATCCTACATTTCCCCCCTTGTGATTTAGGTAGACCTTTTAATATACTTTGATGATCATCTTTATCAGTGGATTGTACTGAGTTAACAGAAGTGAGCTCAAAAGAGGCACGGTTAAAAACCAAATCCATCCCTTGGATGGACCTAGAGATGATCATACTAAGTGAAGTAAGACAGAGAAAGACAAATATCACATGATATCACTTATATGTGTAATCTAAAAAGAAGATGCAAATGAACTTATTTACAAAACAGAAATAGACTCACAGACATAGAAGGCAGACTTATAGTTACCAAAGTGGAAAGAAGTGGGGGATAAATTAGAAGGTTGGGATTAACATATATAAACTACTATATATAAAATAGATAGTCAACAAAGACCTACTGTATAGCACAGGGGACCTACTCAATATTTTGTAGTGACCTATAAGGGAAAAGAATCTGAGAAGGAATATATACATACATATATATATATATATATATAATCTATATCTATATAGTTATAACTATATATCTATATCTCTATATCTACCTATCTATCTGAATCACTGCTGTACACCTGAAGCTAACACGACACTGAAAATCAACTATACTTCAATAAAATAAAAACAAAACAAAACAAACACACAAAAACACTCAAATGCATCCCCTCCTCTTTCAGTCCCCGGTCCAGTTATCTGACAAGATAATAAAAATGGCACAGTTATTGAGGCCTTAATATATGTTTGAGACCTTACTGGAATTCCTTTTTCCATTTTTATTATATTTGTCTTTGTGTTTGGAGTATACACTTTAAATAAATAGGGAAACAGCCCATTTCTTCATCTGGGCAAGATTCTAAACTTCCCAGGATTGTTTTCAGCATGAAACGAAATCCTGATGGAAGGCAGTTATCATGGTGCCTGGAATACACTGCAGTACTGCTCAGAAAGTGGTTGCTATGATTCATTTAGAATGTTCTGGCTTTCCTATTCCTCATCACAACCCCTGGTGCAGCAGTACTTTCTCTGTGGCAGGAGAAGGAAAGAAGTACAAGACTCTTTCCTGCAGGTTAGGGGCTCAGTCATGACCTCCTCGTCACCATCCTAGGGCTGGGCTCCTATTGCTACAGCTATTTCAGCTGGTACCCGATGATGCCTGGAATACGTCTGCAGGGATCAGCTGGCTGAGTCACGGGTGGTCCAACCGCCAGCCCTAAGCCAGGGCAGAATCATGAGATTCTTCCTTGGAGCATCTGATGCGTATTCTTTTTTTGTGTGTGGTAGGCGGGCCTCTCACTGTTGTGGCCTCTCCCGTTGCGGAGCACAGGTTCCAGACGCGCAGGCTCAGTGGCCAGGGCTCACGGGCCCAGCTGCTCCGCGGCATGTGGGATCTTCCCGGACCGGGGCACGAACCCGTGTCCCCTGCATCGGCAGGCGGACTCTCAACCACTGTGCCACCAGGGAAGCCCCAAATATCCCCTTTTTATAAGGACATCATTCATGTTAGATTCAGGGTCTACCCTAAACCAGTATGGCCTAATCTTAACTAATTGCACCTGTAGTGTCCGTAGCTCCTAATTATGCCATGTTCTGAGGTAATGGGAGTTAGTACTTCAACATGTGAATTTGGTGCTGGGGGACACAATTCAACCCGTAACATTATAGATTACTTACCATATTCAACTTAGCA
Organism: Mesoplodon mirus; assembly: GCF_964341445.2. Classification (NCBI taxonomy): domain Eukaryota; kingdom Metazoa; phylum Chordata; class Mammalia; order Artiodactyla; family Ziphiidae; genus Mesoplodon; species Mesoplodon mirus. The sequence continues at coordinate 181,010,612 of NC_138980.1, forward strand.
TGAGACATTGAAAACATTAGCTTTATATCAAAGACAGAAAATGTGAGCTTGGACTTGCTGAATTTACCATGTGAAGATGATCTATGATCAATTTATCTATATATCTATCTATTGATATATATCTATCAATTATCTATTGTCTACTTGTCAATAAATCTGTTGATCAATCTATCTAGCTAGCTATCTCTCCATCATCTATCTACCTGCTCACCTATCGTCTATCTGAGAACACATTTTATCATTCACTAAGCAATCCATTTTAAGAGGAGCCTATATAAAACATCTATCCATAATTATATGATTGCAGTTACAAGGGGTATCAGTAATTGGTGTAGCCCAAGTAACTAAAACAGAGAAACGAATTCAACTTGTGAGTAGAGGTGTATTTGTACGTTTAATTTGTATGACCAGCAGAGGGCACTCCAAGCTAAACTTTGAAACGTATTTTGGTTGGATATTAAATGTATTCAGTTGAGAACAAGTGCAAATCAATTAACTCCATCTATGTGTATTAGGTGTATGTATGGTTTCTTCCAAAAGGAAAATAAGAAAGTTTTCCTCTGTTAACACATAAACAAATTAAAGGCTCAGTATGATCCTCTGTTTGAAATAATTTCATATGTACCAACTCTTGCTAAACAGACGTTGCCTGGATTTTTAGGGAGAAACACCGTGTAACGTTTCTCATAGATTCTAGCTGAACTTTTTGAAACAGGTTTACTTCCATTCAAAGAACGGACATTTTAGGGGACTGACATTAATTCCAAATAACCGATTTAATTCATTTATGATTTCATTTACAGTACTCATAAGTAAACGTCAGAAGAGAGCATATATGTTTCTTCATGTTATTTCTATGAAGTGGACCTCTGTGTTCTCAAGTAAGTGAGAATAAAGGTTTAGGTAGAAAACTAGAAAACAGCTCCTTTAAATATTCTTTTGTCTGTTTATATTTGTCAGCTGCAGTTTCTTAAAGTACTCAAAAGGAAAATATATTATCTCAGAGGCTGCCTGTTTAGAAGTTTGTATTGTATTTAGTGTTCTTGACAAGGAGATCTCCATGGATATTACTATCTAAAAGCATTACTTGGGAATGGATAAGGGGATTTTATTTACTGGTTATTCTCTCATTTAGGTCAACTACTGAATATGAATTGACCAGTTGACAGCTATCTAGAAAACAGATAAACTTATCTAATACAGTTTTGAATAGATTCATGAATTTAAACTACCTGCCTCCTAGAAGTAGCTAAAATGGTCCAGGAGAGAACACCTTTCTAAACTTGGTAAATCATTCATAAACTGAATTTTACTTAAAAAGTCTGATACCTTCATATTAATACTAAAAGTCCCTCCTTTCTTCAAACTATTGAATAAAAATCAAACTCTATTTCTGAATAGTATTCTATAGGGTGGGAGGAATAGGAACTTTTTTTTTTTAAGGAGCAAAGCTAAACTAGGTATAAAATATTTTATCATCAAACTTAGAAATATATTTAGCACAGTTCAGATAGAAGCCTGGGCTTGCAACTTCAGAATTATTTAAAAAAATAAATGTTCAATTTTATCTTTTCAATAATTAACTGATATTATAGAAAAAGGATATGAACCAGAAAGTGGTTAAATTGTGACAAAATATCTGAGTGGAAAATATTCATCTGTTTTGGACATCTAGTTCAGACAACTAATTTTTTAAGGTTTTAATTTTTTTACTATTTTTTATTGAGATATAGTTGATTTACATTATTATATATGTTTTAGGTGTATAACATAGTGATTCACAAATTTTTTATCTATTTATTTATTTTTTTGCGGTACACGGGCCTCTCACTGTTATGGCCTCTCCCATTGTGGAGCACAGGCTCCGGATGCGCAGGCTCAGCGGCCAAGGCTCACAGGCCCAGCTGCTCCACGGCATGTGGGATCTTCCCGGACCGGGGCACGAACCCGTGTCCCCAGCATCGGCAGGCGGACTCTCAACCACTGCGCCACCAGGGAAGCCCTGATTCACAATTTTTAAATGTTATACTCCATTTACAGTTTTTATAAAATATTGGCTACATTCCCTGTGCTGTACGATATAACCTTGTAGCTTTTTTATTCTATACATAGTAGTTTGTGTGTCTTAACCCCCTACCCCTATCTTTCCCCTCCCCACTTCCCTCTCCCCATTGGTAACTGCTAATTTGTTCTCCGTATCTGTCTCTCTTTGATATATTCACTAGATTGTTTTATTTTTTTTACATTACAAGTATAAGTGATATCATATAGTATTTGTTAATCTCTGACTTATTTCACCAAGTATAATACCCTTCAAGTACCTCTATGCTGTTGCATATGGCAAAATTTCATTCGTTTTTATCACTGAGTAATATTCCATTGTATATATACAACTACTTTTTGGTTCTAGAGATACTGAAATCAGGATGGTGAACTAGTTATAATCTTTACCCATTTCATTTCCCCTCTGGTTCTTCTCTCTCTCATCTTTAAGATAAAGCACACAGGGGCCAGACCAGTCATGTTGCCCATTTTTCCCACTGCCTTGTTGATGTAAAAGACCTAGACTGCCTTGTTTCATTCTGAGACTACACCTCCAGCTCTTAGTTGATTGGAATAGACATCAGCCAAGGGGAAGCAGCCCACGGGCTGGCCCATATCCACCATCTGGCCTGGCAAAGGAAGGCAAAGTGGGCCAATAGGTATACCTATTTTGAGACACTGACCTAAGAAATATTCAGAAAAGGCAGAGGATAAAAATATGTATCGGGTGAATCTTGAGATAGCTCTGGGCCAAGAGGAGTTGTTAGAAGCCCAAGTTGTCACAGTGCATGAGACAGTAGAAGGCACAAGTCTTTAAAATGGGTACGAAACATCCCAATCTCAAGGGGCTGTTACTGCAAATAAATTATTCCATGTAAAGACTTGTCACCCGTGCTTGGCACATGGCATCTCTATACACGTGTTTCCTGATGTCTGCAGCGTCCGCAGCATTTCTGCTACCTCTGAGGAATGTGGGATCTTCTGAATCTGGTCCTTGATGCTTGTGATGGAAGGAAACAGGGGCCACCCTCTCTGTCCACACCTATCTTGTCAGCATTTCTCCTTCATTGCACTTGACCTGGTGGATGTCAGGGCTTCCCGGGGGCTGCTTCCTCCTGGAATGCCAGCAGAACATGAGGAGTAATTCTGTCCGGTTCTGAGATCCTCAAAATTACCCGGGGCTCTCCATCACTCAGCATCTCCCAAGGTTTCCGTGCTGGCTGTGGTGAGTCAGGCCCAGGAGTCCCTAGGTCATTTTCCTAGATCTTTCTGTTTCTTCCCTCCAATTTCTCAGCTTCCTGGAGATGAGACTTGCTCTGTCTTCACATCCTCGGCTCTTGCCCGTACCCGAGTTTAACCTCTAGGCTCCATGCACTAGCCCTTGGGACTCTGGCTGTTGACAAGTCAAGCCAAGGATACTTGAAATTATTGCTCAAGAGAGAATGCATCTCTCAATCTTTCGAGAATAATCTGTGTATCTACCTATACCTTTTTAGGAAATTTTATATGTTCACTTTAAGTGTTTTTTATTTAATCAGAAATTGATGTTAAATTTCACTGAATACTAACTACATTAGCATCAATTGTGACCATTTATTTATACATAGACAACCTATGGTTGACCAGTTAAGAAATATGATATTATTAAACTTTCCTTATATCCATTAACTTAATTATTATTATTTAAACTATTTTTAATTCCCTGTGTTGATACTTTATGTATGATTTTTACACTAATATATGAAGTGAGGTTGTTTTGTTGGTTGATGGCATTGTGCACGTGTGTGTGTGTGTGTGTGCCTTTGATAGGTTTGGGCACACTATTATGTTGGCTTCTTAAAAAAAAAGAAAACAACAACAACAACAAAAAACCTCTTGTTTTGTATGAGAAAATATTCAGGTATTTTCTAAGAATATTTTCTCCAAGGGAAAGAGAGTCAACCCTGAGTGGGGTCAGTGGAAGTTCTACTCAGGTGTGCTGACACAGAACAATTTCTCCTAAACTTGTCATCTCCCTTGCATTCTCCAGGTGGATGCTGATTCCTCCCATGGCAAGAGAGCACACCAGGGTGGACGGAAGGCCATGAGCTGAAACACCTCCAAGGATGCCTGAGCACCTTGGAGTCGGGAAGGTGAGCATGATGTGTCAGAGTTACCAGAGGAAACACAAGTGCCCCAAGGAAGCTGGGCTTTTGCATCAGATTGGGAGGACATGCTCTGGAAGCAGTCCCAGAAATCAGAGATGACACGGACAGGTGACATCTTATGCCATGTCGCCAGGTGTACAGGTCATGGTGCATCAGCTGGACTCCCATGGTCCCTGGTGAATTGGAGTGCTGGGCTGTGTACTCAGGGTGTACAGTTTGGAGCCACCTCAGCCTGGATTCATCTTTCTTCTGAGGGACTCATGTTTTAGATAAGCAAGGCTGTGGTGGTATCCATTGGCTTCCAGAACTGTATCCATGGACTGGAAATTTGGCAGTCTCTGTGCGGATACAGGCATTTTCTTCTCTTACCTCCTCTAACCAGAGTGTCTGTCTTTTGTTTGTTTGTTTGTTTTGTTTTTCTAACCTCTTTATTGGAGTATAATTGCTTTACAATGGTGTGTTAGTTTTTGCTTTATAACAAATCGAATCAGTTATACATATATCCCCTTATCCCCTCTCTGTTGCATCTCCCTCCCTCCCACCCTCCCTAGAGTGTCTAGTTCTTGGAATTTTTCTATATTATATGGGTTTTAGGTCAGAGAGAGAGGAAAAATAAGATTTTTCAAAGAAAAAAGTCCTAGATCATGATTTAAACCCTTATTATTTCAAACTAGCCACCTTCTAACTCTACTCCTCAGGCCTTCAGTGTGGGTATCACTGAAAGAGAAACAAATGTATTTAGAATGTGTCACTTAAAACGTCATCGCTAGCAGGTAGTAAACATCGTTTTAGTTTATAATTTTTGTCTAACTCTTAGATCATATAGAATCTTGAGTATATTGTTTTATTAGAGGGATTTAATTTAAAAAATATCTTGACTCAGGAATACTTTTATAGTATTATAATCATTCATCTATATTGATTTAAATTACAAAAAGAGAAAATACCAAAAATTCTATTTACCAATCCAAAGTACCAAAAATCGAATTTCACAGTGGAAGTAGTAGCATGAATATGATCTGTTTTCTCCATATAGAATTACTCCTTAAGCAGTAATCTGGGCATAATTTCCCTTGGCAGAGACCTTGGGGATTTATATTTGAAGATTACTTGCCTTCTTATTCTCATATTGAATGGCAATCCTTCCACCGGTTTGAGCTGAGAATTAGGGAAGGAACATTTGCCTTTACCCCCAAGTTCTATAGGAAATTAAGTATGTTTGGTCTAAAGTGTTTCCCCCTTCCTGGCTCTTAGGTCACACACACAGACTCATTTCACATGTTTAGGTAGAAGGCAAACTGCAGGTACATTTTCTTCATGGGGAAGAGATTGAAGTATTTAACTATTTATGAAATCATGCAAATTTCTCTCTCTCCTTACCCACTATAAAGTGGCTCACATTGCTTATCTGCCCACCACCCAAGCCTGTTTTTGAAGTTGATGAATCATGTGGTCACATTACCTGTCAAATCAGTTTATGAAGTTGCCCAGTGTAATGAGATGTGACCCCCTGGAGTTCATCAGTTATTAGAAAGGTTTATTGTGGCAGACACTGTAGAATGTGTGGTTTTCCCCTTAGACATCTCTAATTAGTACTGAGAGGGTCAGGCTTCATGGCCACATGGAAAGACTAAAGCTAATGTAATGATAAAATAGGAAAAGATAAAGTAAAAATAGACAAATTTGTTTTTAGTTTTTAAAATTAAAGCATAGTTGCTTTACAATGTTTCAGGTGTACAGCAAAGTGATTCAGTTGTACATAATATATATATATATATATTCTTTTCCATTATAGGTTATTACAAGATATTGAATATATTTCTCCGTGCTATACATTAGGGCCTTGTTGTTTATCTATTTTATATATAGTAGTGTATATCTGTTAATCCCAAATTCCCAATTTATCCCTCTCCCCGTCCTTTCCCTTTTGGTAACTATAAGTTTGTTTCCTATGTCTATGAGTCTATTTAAGTTTCATAAGTAAGTTCATTCATACCCTTTTTTAGATTCCACATATAAGTGTTATCATATGATATTTGTCTTCCTCTGCCTGGCTTACTTAGTTTGATAATCTCTAGGTCCATCTATGTTGCTGCAAAAGGCATTTCATTCTTATTTTATGGCTGAGTAACATTGCATTGCATATATATACCACATATTCATTATCCATTTATCTGTAGCTGGACCCTTAGGATGCTTCCATATCTTGGCTATTGTAAACAGTGCTGCTATGAACATTGGGGTGAATGTATCTTTTCAAATTATAGTTTTCATCTTTTCCAGATGTATGTCCTGGAGTGGGATTGTTGGATCATATGGTAAAAAATTAATTATATATAGTATGATGGCATGTATATATGTGTAGATACACATACACACACACACACACACACACTCTTTTCCATCTCTCTCTGATATTTATGGTGTAGATAAGTGTGTCACAGTAATAAGCCCTCTTTAGCTGTACCCCAGGCAAAGTGGACGATCCCACCTGGGCAGAAATTCACATCTTCCTCACTGACACACTGACACCTGCAATGTGCTTCATCGCATTTTGAGGCACTCCAAACCTTCCAGGAGATGAATTCCAAACAGTTAAGCTGCAGGTGGAAGTAGAAACCCCGTAAGAAATGTTGATGCAAATGGAGTGCAGGCACCTGGAGCATCACAATGGTCATGAGATCCTTGATCTTTCCTGGCTTGGGAGCCTCTGAACCAGTGAGAATATTTAAAGAGGCAGGAAGCTGTTTCCCTGTGTCCCCCAGCTGTCCTCATTCTTCGTAAAACCCAGAGCCTCTTTAGCCAGTGACAGAAACTCTCAGAATAACCTAGATATTTCTAGAAAATCTGTGCTTCATAAATGATAACAAAATGAAAGCTGTTGTTTAAAGTGGGGGAAAAGCCTGAGGCTGTCCTTCAGGATGACCCAGGGAAACCCTCTTCAAGCCTGCATGTAACCTCCTCCCCACTCAAACTTAGCACCCCAGATGATGTTTTAGTTTGTCTCTGTGCCTGGAATATGCCCCCGTGGAGGGAGGCACTGGTTATGTAAGATGCCCCCCCCCCACACACACACGGAGCAATGGTGAGGAAGAGTGAGAATGGCAGGGTTTGTGTCCAAATATTAGAGATAAGGTTTGGGCTTCATCTCTGGTTAGCTGTGTGGTCTGGATCAAGTTATTCATCTGGGTTTCATTTTCTTCCTTTGCAAAATAAAGATTTTAAAAAATAAAAAAATGAAATACTTAAGCATGAATCTAACAAAATATATAAAGTGTCTGATGCTGACAATTACAAAACACTGATGAATGAAGGAAAAATCTAAATAAATGTAGAAACATACAGTGTTCATGAACTGGAAAACTCAACTTATTAAAGACCTCAATTTTTCCTAAATTTATCTACAGGTGAAAGGAAATGCCTATTAAAGTCCCAGCAAGGATTTTTGTAGATATAGATAAGCTTATTCTAAAATTTGTTTGAAAGGCAAAAGATCTAGAACAAATAAGATAATTTTGAAAAAAAATAAATAAAGAGGATTCATTCTACCCTATGTTAAGTTTTATTGTACAGCTCTAGTAATATAGATGGTGTATGGTGTTGATGGAGAGATCAGCATAGCTCAGTGGAACAGAATAGAAAACCTTGAAATGATCCATGCAAACATGCCCACCTGGTTTTTGCAGAGAGACAAAAACAATTTAATAGAGGAAGGACAGTCTTCAACAAATAGCACTGGAACAATTGGATATCTGTAGGCAAAAATAAATGAATAAAATTACAAAATAAAATAAACTTTGACCTAAACCTCACACCTTATACAAAATTAATTCAAAACAGATCACAGATTTAGGTATAAAATGTAAAGCTATAAAACGTTTAGAAGAAAATTGGAGAAAATCTTTGAGACCCAAGGCTTAATGAAGAATTCTTAGATGTGATACTAAAAGCATGATCCATAAAAGAAAAATTGATAAATTGGATTTTATCTGAATTATGAACCTTTGTTCTTCACAAGAGAATGAAATGACAGGTTCCAGGCTTGGAGAAAATGCTTGCAAACCACACATTTGAAAAAGGACTTATATTTTGAATATATTAGGCACTTGCAAACTCAGCAATAATAATAAAAAACAGTTAGAAAATTGGCAACGGATATGCACAACCATTTCACTAATGGAGAGATATAGATGGAACTTTATCCATGGAAACATGATCAACCTCATTAGCTACTAAGGAAACGCAAATGAAAACTACAATGACACCATCACATATCAACCAGAATAGCTAAAATCACCCAAATAGTGGTGAGGAAGCAGAGACACCAGGTCACTCAGACATTGCTTATGGGATTGCAAAATGGTACAGCCACTCTGGGAAACAGCTTGGCAGTTGTTTTATAAAAAGTAAATCTATTCTTACTGTAGGATCCTGCAATTGCATTTTGGGGTGTCTGTTCTAAGGAAACGAAAAGTAGGTTCACAGAGAAATGTGTACCTGAATGTTCATAACAGCTTTATTCATAATAGCCAAAACCTGGGAAGAACCCAGTTGTTTTTCCAATGGGTGAAGGTTAAACAAGTGTGGTATGTCCATACCGTGGAATACTCCCCAGAAATAAGAAGGCACAGGCATTGATACACATAAAAACCTAGACTAATATCCAGGGGATTATGCTGAGTGACAAAGTCAATCTCAAAAGGTTACATACTGCATGATTCTCCTTATATGACCTTGTTGAAATGACAAAAATATAGAGATTGGGAACACATGGATATTTTCCAGGAAAAGGGATGGAGCTATTAAGGGAAACCATGGAACAGTTCTGTATATTGGTAGTGAGGGTTGATATACAATGAGTCAATTTACATAAAACCACATACACACACACAAACACATTTACCTAGCACATGCACTCACACAAGTGAGTGCATATAAAAACTGCTCTGTAGTCTAGATAACTATATTGTATTAGTGTCAAATTCCTTGTTATAATATTATACAACATTTATAAGATAACACCTTTGGAGAAAACTGGAAAGGAAATTTCAAGGAAATCTATGTACTATTTTTGAAGCTTCCTGTGAGTCTATAACTTATCTTGAAATAAAAGTTTTAAAATAAATATAGCACAAAGAACATTAAGAAGCAACTTTAGAATTTTTATTCTAGTATTAGAAAAAAAAATTATCTACTTCAGATCCATCTTCATGAATTCACAGCCAGGAAAGCAAGAATCAAAGTAAGAACTCAGTCCTCTACTAAACACAGAGATGTTTGGAATCCTGTAGCAAAAGTGCACATGGTTTGCTAGATGTAGAGGAAATGGTCCAGCATGAGGAGGACCCTGGGAGAGTGCACTGCTGTGGCAGCCTCACCACACTTGCCATCTGGATGTCTCTGAAGCAGGAGGTGTGTTCTGAGAGAGAGGTCAGTGTTAGCTGGTTTGGAATGACTAGGACTGTGGGAGCATCCCTGCTCCCTGCTTTTGTGAAGAGGCAGAGTGGGAGGCTACACACAGATGCACTGACTTGGACTTTTGGAAACCATGCAGCAGGGAGGAACAGATCCTGAAAGTGGGCAGCAGTGGCAGATCTTAGTCACTTGAAGGAGAGGAAAGGCTAGACCACTGACCCCAGGTGACACTCAGAATCTTGCAGGGAGTAGAAGAGTCTTCCTCCAGCATCTACAAAGACCTGCTCTTACTTGAATATTCAACTTACCAACATCAAGAGTTCACTTCATTATAATATTTTTTTTTTAAAAAAAGGAAAGATGAGAGAACTTAACACCAAGCAGAGAAAGAGGGAATGTACAGGAAAAAAAAAGGAAAGATATGGAAGAAGAAAATATTTTGCCAAGAGATGTAAAAATATCTTTACTTATGATTTGCCCAAGAAACAAAAGGTCTTAATGAATATCTGGCTTCTATCTGATGAATGCTCAAAGCAAAGACACAAGGGATCAGGAAATAAATAATGAAGGAAAGGACAATTCAGAAATTGATCCTTCAAAAAACAGGGGGAAAAAAAGGAAGCAATAAGCGAAAAAACTTCAAAAAGAAAGCATGCCTTGGAGGCATCCCAGAGGAAAACAGACGCTGATGGAATTAAGTTAAAGCATGGAAAATCGTTCTGAGAAAAGCGTGAAAAGAATGAAAAAAAAAATGGGAGTAAAGGTTTTTAAAAGGCTAGAGAGGAAATGACGTACAAGAAAGTCAGAGTAAATGTAACATACATGCAACTGGTATTCTTGATGAAGAAAATCAGAAGGAAAACAATAAGAAACTTCCAAGATATGAGTTAAGAATACTTTCCTTAAATAAAATAAGATGTGTACTTATGAATTTCAAGGACTATACAATCTTGATTAATTAGCATGTATAGAGAGTCTATGAAAATGTGTAGACTAAAAAGATAAAGATAAAAAATAAAGTTTAGATAATAAGAAAATAATCAAATCACCAATACCAACAAAAAAAGTGGTAAGTGATTTCATGCTTCTTCACAGTAGTTTTCAGTTGAAAGACACAGTGTATGATACCAAGTAATTCCTTAGGAAAAATTACATGATTTAAGAATGATACATGTAGGCAAGTGGCTATTTCAGTACAAAGAGAACAGATACAAATTTTTAACATATAACAACTCAAGGGATATATTTTGCACAAACCCTTTAAATGAAAGACAACAAATTTCCACCTGCCAATAAATGAATGGAAAAATTGGATCAAAAAAGTAAATCCATTTAAACATAAGACTTAAGGGAAAACAGAATGGAAATTATGGTTACAGAAAAAAATGATTATTATTAAATGTGACAAGAGAGAAGTATGAATATACTTAAATAAGGTCAGGAAATGTAGTGTGGGAGAGAGTACTTGTAATCACAATTAAAAGATTTGAGTTATCTAATATTTGAGTGGAACCAATCATGGATTAATTATAAATAAAATTCATGTCAATCTTTCCAAAGGGTGCTTCTAAACATAGGAAAAATGTAAAAATGGTTCAGTAATATATGTATTTTCATTTTTTAAAGTAAATATTTTCTGGAACTATTATGCATGGTATATTCCTTCTTTCAGACATTAAGTTTATGAGAGAAGTTAATGGTAGCTTATGTGATTATCATCTAAGGACTATTTGAGAATCTTTAAAAAGGATTTGGATCTGACATTTTCTATTTCACATTTTACTGCCCTCACCTACTACCAATCCTCCCCAAATTTTGATGTGCTATTTTATCTTTGTGGCTACTTCCAATCAATGGGTGCTACATACTTTGTTTTCTGGAATGGAATTTGGGCTCTGCAAAGTATACTGACATGGATCATGGAGTCCACCACTGACCTGTGGGAGAGACAGATGTGGCCTTGATGTTGTCTCTGTGCCCACCCAGGGCAAGATAAATTCTTAGACCATTTGAGAGAGGACATCAGCTCCACTCAGCTAAAGAATGGAGAGCATGTGCTAGAGTTCAAGCTCTTGACTCCAAGACTAACACTGCCCCAATGTTTTGATGTTGCAGAATATCCTATTTTTGTTGAGTTACTTCAGTGGCATTGAAAATCATATGGTTGACTTTGTAATCATCACCACCATCATCCCCATCATCCCCATCATCATCATCTCTATTTTCATCATCATCACCATTATCCTCATCATCTCTGTCATCACCACCATCATTACCATCACCATTGTCATCAGCAGCAACACTATCCTCACCACCATCATCATCTCTGTCATCACCATCATCACCATCACCATTATCATCATTATCACCATTATCCTCATCATCTCTGTCATTATCATTATCATCACCATCCTCATCATCTTCACCACCATCCTCACCACCATGATCATCTCGGTCATCACCACCATCACCACTATCACCATCATCACCACCATTATCACCATCACCATGATCAACATCATCACCACCATCATCATCATTGTCATCACCATCATCACCATTATCATCATCACCATGAGTCAATCTTCTCACAATTATATCTTCCAATGTCTCTTCTTCATTAAAAATCCCACTTCAATATCTTCAGTGACTCTTGCCATAAATGTATTATTTCCCCCAAAATTTCCTTATAAAAATATTCACTCAGGAAAATAAGAAAGGAATGGAAAGGAATTTTCTAATCAACTGAGATGTGTGAAATTCCATATAGTGCATATATCCTGTTTTCATAGTTGTGCCCACAAGGAAGATGCTTCAGCAAATTTGGGCAAACCTAGAAATGGAGGCACTTTGAGACAGGTAAAATGCTACTCAGTTATTTGCTATTTTGACACAAAGTTATGGGGGCAAAGATTCCCTGATACTTGAAATTTAAATATCACCTATTAAATCTTAGTGGTTCCCATGACTTCTTATATTTAAAAATCATTTTCTACTTTTTTTCTACATTTTTGTACGTCCATGTCCTACTGACTGTCTTATAAGAAAGTGAACTTTCATCAGGTTATATTATCTTACTTTGCTTTGTCTTCATAGCTGACATTATCATATACATGTAGTATATCATTGCCTGTATTTTCAGTAAAGAGAAGCACTATAATGACAAGGAATCTACTTTACTCACATTATACCTACAACAATGCACATATTAAGTACCATTTACAATCTCAGTTTTGGGGAGTATTGGTTTCTGTATTTAAATATTCATTCTTAAAAAATAACAACAACAAAACACTATTACTTCAATAACTGCTTTCTACATTCAAGTTTGCCTCTTCATTAAACCAATGCAAAAAGAGACAGAGATCCCAACACACACACCAAATGTTGAACAACTGATAGTCTCTGCTTATCAGCCAGCGATGATTCCTGAAGTTCATTTGCTGACGTAATTTCTAGCTAACATATTTATGACAATGAAACAGCTTCAGATACAAAACAACATAGCTAATGTAGAATTATATTTGAACTAGTGCATCTGAAAATATTTTTATTCAGTAGTCAGACACATAATCCATTGCTCCACAAGCCCAGCTGGTAGAAAATAAAACTTGAGTTTCTTTGTCATTAATGTGACCTTTGTCTTTCACTCTGTTCTTTCCTGGTTAGTGAGAAAATTACCCAGAGAGGTTGACAGATTTCAGGTTATAATTTTCACAGAAATGTTAAAAATGCAAACTGGCAGAACAAACTATTTGAGAAAAACAAACAAATACACTACTCTTCCTATGAGTAGTTATCTTCACCACAGGTGTTTTGTAACAAAAGAGGAACATTTAAATATTAACTGAACAAGCTATAGAGTCACTCACTGTAGTTGACCTCAAGCAACAATTGGCTCAAATACTCTTGTTGCAGGATCTTTCTGGAGGTAGCAACCATGACAGTAAGATGGAAAACTTTGCAAGAGATCTTGATGAAAGCTGGTGGAGAACAGCTAGAAGATTGGTCTGTTATTTTAATCTTTAATGTGATATAAATATTTCAACTTTTACATTCACAGCAAACAAAGATCAGTTCTCTAAATAAACTTCTCAAAATCCTTTGTTTTCAAGATTGTTCAAACTGGACCTCAAGAAAACCAAACAACATATAATGATGGATAGGGAATTATAAGCAGTTAAAATAAGAACATGAAATTTTAAGTGAATAGGCTATGAGATAATTCCATATTCCCTTTAATAAAATCCAAGATTTAAAATTTTTATTTTATCTTGAGGTTTTATATTTTAATCTGTCTGAAGCAACAGATGAAGTTCCATAAATATTATCCTGGGAATAAAAATGGAATAAATATTTACACCTTCTGCAGAGAGACACCTTTTCGCCATGATCTGCTTGGAACGAGGAGCTGGCTTCTGCAGCAGGGAAGAATGTGCTGGTGTGCCACTCTTTAGAAAGACTACATGCTCCTGTGTTCAGTAACAGGTTTTTTTCCTTTTAAAATTAGGAAAAAATCACAATAAAGGAAGAAACAAAGACAAGGCTTGGGTCACAATGGTGGCTTCATGGAGAGGGTGATAAACTCAAAGGCATATCAGAGCCCCTCATTTATCAGGTATTATGGCATTAAGTTAAAGTTATGGCTAATTCATTAGATGTCCTCTGAGTCTCCTGCTAGAATGTCATAGTAAACCCACACAAGATTTCTGCCATAAAGTCATTAAAAAGATGCATGGGCCCCTGAGTTCTCTGCTAACTTTCCATGTCGAAGCCCAGTGACTTACAACGTTCATTCTTCTGGGTAGCCAGGATATTTGTCAACTATTATGACTGGACTTCCAGAGGTACTCAATTTACAGTATCTAGAGTAGAGTGAAAATGAATGAACATCTGTACATTTGCTCAGATACTATGTCAGGAGATACGAAATTAGCTGTCACAACAAGTCCATAAAGCCTTAACACACTATTTGTCTTGCTCAGTTTATAAAGTACATAAACTCTGGTAAGCTGATCTAAGCTGGCCCTCTTTGGAGGACAGACTGATCTAGTGGGAACGAGAGTCTCATATGGATTTGACCCTGCTGAGAAATTTTTCTTCACTGGTATATTCTCTCTTATTTGCATGTTGAGCAACAGTTCCATCACTTAGCTTTTCTCTTGGTGTTTGTATCTTCTATTAAAATTTTATTTTAAGAAAGATTTAGAAATATACATTTTTTTTAACAATATGAAACTTGGTAATAATAATTTGCAGTTCACATTCAGGGATGTTTTAGTGGGAAAATGTGAGGGTAAGTAAAACTTGTTCTCCAAAGTAGTTTGGAGAACAAAGTAGTTTATAAAGAAAGAGATGTTGGCAGATCAAGAATTAAAAAGGCCACCTCTTTGATGGGACCATTATAATTTAGGAAACACTTGAGCTGTGAGCCAAGACCTCACTGTGGATTCCTATTGATTCCAGAATTTTCAAGCCAGAGCTCATGGATGTGAGGACTTTTAACTGTAAGGTTTAAAACTCTAAGACTGTAGGTTTTATAAGGAAATATTTAGACCTGTGGCTTCAAAGAGTATCTCCATTTTACAGATGTAGAAAATAGCATCCCTATTCTTACACTACTGAAAATACTTTATAAACTGCATGCAGAATAGTGTTTGTCCATGTGCATAAGTCATCATTTCCTAAAATACTGCTTATGCAACAGAAAACAAGAGATTGTGCATGAACGATGATGGGACACAGGGTTCAGATCTTTAGCTCTTCCAATTTTAATTTACTTATTTTAAGTAGATTCCAACAGTGTAAAAGTACTCTTTGGGTAATAAATCTACAAACAAACACCCAACAATCACTAAATGATAAATAAATGGTTGATGAACAGATTCCTTTTTTCACTGGGTTTCCTAATTTACTTTGGTGTTATTTTAGTGGGATTGAATTTTAAAATAACATTATCCTGTAAATATAGAAACAATTTAAAACAAAGGAAGGTTGAAAACAAGTTAAAACAACCTTAAACTTACTACATGGTTCATCATTTGAACACTTTGTGAGATGATTTCCCAGATGTTTTTCCTCCACAAATTTTTAATACATCTTGAGATCATATTACATGTAATTTTCTTTCATTATGTTTCCCTTGAAGCTATAATATCATGATTTTAAGTATATTATTTTAATTGTATGGGACCAACATAATAGTTGTCATCTACTTTGTCAACTAAGTCTGCAAACTCTCCCCTATTGTGATTGATGCTTCTGTAAACATAATTGTGCTTACAATTCTGCTTAACTGCTGCTCTTCTGAGAGCAAAAAACAGATGAAACTAAAATTATGGCTTCAAAGGACCTGGACAATTTTGAATGCTTTTGATACAAATTAATTAATTGCTTTCTACATGCATGTTGTCACCTTCCCCCAGGTAATGCTGTTGTTTTAAACCTTTCTTAACTTTAATAGGAATTCAGAGACTCTTCATTAGTTTGGTTTCACTTGATTGGAGATCAGAACCTAACACAGCTAGGACCAACCAATATTTACAGAATTCGGTTTTAAAGAAAAACATTAAAGCATAGTATTTAAGCAAAATTTTCTCACTCTCCCAACCTCAAAGAATTAAAAAAAAACTAACTGTACCCCAAACTACTGATTGTTTCTAATGGCCTCAGTGGATATGTCAGAATTCTCAAAAATGCGATTTGGCCATTTTTAAAAAACAATAAATATTGTATGTGTTTTAGCTTGTGCAGCTAGAGCAAAATACCATAAACTGGGTGGCTTAAAAAAGACATTTATATTCTCCCAGTTCTGGAGGCTGAGAAGTCCAAGATCAAGATGCTAATGGACATGGTGCTTGGTAAGGGCTCCCTTCCTGGCTTGCAGATGGCTGCTATCTTGCTACGCCTCACATGATTTCATCTTGAGCTTGCCTGGAGAGAGAAAGGTCTGTCTTTCTCCTTATGGGGACACTAACCCCATCACGGTATGCCCCACCCTCAAGACCTCATCTGAACATAATTACCTCCCAATGGCCCCACCTCCTAACACCATCACAGTGGGGTAGGGGTTAGAACATACAAATTTTGAGGGGACATAAACATTCAGTCCACAATAGTATGTAAATACCCATCATTCTTGGAAGCTTGCAACGGTGGTTTCAAAATAAAATAAGATATAAAAAAAATTCCTTATGCAAAATGACTTAGTATCTGTTCCATCTATAGGTTATAGATTCATAAGCATAAAACAATAAACACTGGGAATACAAACAAAATCAAGCAAAAACACATCTTCAATAAGTACAACTACAACTATGTGAGAGAAAAGTTGCAGTTAACAAATATTACTAATACAGTAAAGAAAGGGTTTCATTATTAATGTTAAAGTCAAATTTAAAGCAACAGCATTTGGTGTGACACAGTGATCATTCTTAGTTAATTATATATTCTATTAAAAAGTTAGAGGATTGGAAATCTTTGTATACTATGGAAAATAGATTTTTGAAATCATAAATTAAAATTTGTATACATCAAGGTGATGATAGAAATTCTGTGATTATGAGAGACATTAACACAGTTTAATCAGTTCTTGATAGAAAATATATACAAAAGTTTAAAAGGCAGTGTAATAAATAATGAAGAAAATAATAAAATAAAGTTAAGAACAGTGTAAGGGAGGAAATAAAAATAAAAACCTACTCTAGAGGCAGACTGTGAGTTCAAATTTAACTCTGATGAAACCTTCAGTAAGTTGCTTCAAAATACTAAGTTTCAGCATTCTCATCTATAAAATGGATTTTGTGAGAATTGATAAAGGTGACATTATAAGTTAATGGGAGATATATACCACTGCAACAAAAAGAATAAAATACCTAGGAATAAAACTACCTAAGGAGACAAAAGACCTGTATGCAGAAAACTATAAGACACCAATGAAAGATGATACAAACAGATGGAGAGATATACCATGTTCTTGGATTGGAAGAATCAACCTGTGAAAATAACTATACTACCCAAAGCAAACTACAGATTCAATGCAATCTCTATTAAACTACCAAAGGATTTTTCACAGAAATAGAACCAAAAAAATCACAATTTGTATGGAAACACAAAGACCCTGAATAGCCAAAGCAATCTTGAGAAAGAAAAACAGAGCTGGAAGAATCAGGCTCCCTGACTTCAGACTATACTACAAAGCTACAGTCATCAAGACAGTATGGTACTGGCACAAAAACAGAAATATAGATCAATGGAACAGGATAGAAAGCCCAGAGTTAAACCCATGCACATATGGTCACCTTATCTTTGATAAAGGAGGCAAGAATATACAGTGGAGAAAAGAGAGCCTTTTCAATAAGTGGGGCTGGGAAAACTGGACAGCTACAAGTAAAAGAATGAAATTAGAACACTCCTTAACACCATACACAAAAATAAACTCAAAAAGATTACAGATGTAAATGTAAGGCCAGAGACTAAAACACTCTTAGAGGAAAACATAGGCAGAGCACTCTATGACATAAACACAGCAAAAATCCTTTTTGACCCATCTCCTAGAGAAATGGAAATAAAACCAAAAATAAACAGATGGGACCTAGTGAAACTTAAAAGCTTTTGCACAGCAAAGGAAACCATAAACAAGACTAAAAGACAACCTTCATAATGGGAGAAAATATTTGCAAATTAATCAACTGACAAAGGATTAATCTCCAAAATATACAAGCAGCTCATGCAGCTCAATATCAAAAAAACAGACAACCCAATCCAAAAATGGGCAGAAGACCTAAATAGACATTTCTCCAGAGAAAATATACAGATTACCAACAAACACATGAAAGGATGCTCAACATCACTAATCATTAGAGAAATCCAAATGAAAACTACAATTAGGTATCACTTCACACCATTCAGAATGGCCATCATCAAAAAATCTACAAACAATAAATGCTGGAGAGGGTGTGGAGAAAGGAAAACCTCTTGCACTGTTGGTGGGAATGTAAATTGATACAACCACTCTGGAGAAGTGTATGGAGGTTCCTTAAAAAACTAAAAATAGAACTACCATACGACCCAGCAATCCCAGTACTGGGCATATATACTGAGAAAACCATAATTAAAAAAGAGTCATGTACCACAATGTTCATTGCAGCTCTATTTCCAATAGCCAGGACATGGAAACAACCTAAGTGTCCATCGACAGATGAATCGATAAAGAAGATGTGGCACATATATACAATGGGATATTGCTCAGCCCTAAAAAGAAATGAAATTGAGTTATTTGTAGTGAGGTAGATGGACCTAGAGTCTGTCATGCAGAGTGAAGTAAGTCAGAAAGAGAAAAACAAATAATGTATGCTAGCACATATATATGGAATCTAAAAAAACCCCAAAAAATTGGTTCTGAAGAACCTAGGTGCAGGACAGGAATAAAGACACAGACATAGAGAATGGACTTGAGGACACAGGGAAGTGGAAGGGTAACCTGGGACGAAGTGAGAGAGTGGCATGGACATATATATACTACCAAATGTAAAATAGATAGCTAGTGGGAAGTAGCCCTATAGTACAGGGAGATCAGCTCGGTGCTTTGTGTCCACCTAGAGGGGTGGGATACGGAGGGTGGGAGTGAGATGCAAGAGGGAGGAGATACGTGGATATATGTACATGTATAGTTGATTCACTTTGTTATACAGCAGAAACTAACACACATTTGTAAAGCAATTATACTTCAGTAAACATGTTAAAAAGTAAGTTAATGGGAGAAAATATAATTATTCAATAAATGTTGTGTTGTCTGAATAGACAAACCTAAAAAATACAGTGAGATTCCTACCTTATCTCTTCACCAATATTATGTCCAAATATGTAAAACATACATATTTTAAAAATAATCTGAAACCATAGGAATACTAGAACACAGTAGGTTTTTAAAATATTGTCTCAGAATAAGAAACACTTTTCTAAATGTGAGAAAAAACTCAGAAGCCATCAAAGAAGTGATAAATTTTACTATATTAAATAAAATATAAGTAGTTTAAAAACGCCGTAAACAAAGTCAAAAGCCAAGTGACAAATGGGGGTAATATTAATAACTAATATCAAAAGGGATAAAATAAAAGAAAATCCCATAAATCAGTAGTACAAAGACTAACACAATGAAAAACATATCAAAGAATGTAAACAGTTTTAGAAAAAGAAACATGAATATTTAAAAATATGTGAAACATAGTCAAATTATTCATTAAAAATAAACGGAAAATGAAATTAATATATGTCTTCTCAAATGATCAGATCAGCAAAGATTTAAGTTTGAAAACATTTTCTTGATGAATGTGGAGAAACATCCACCCTTGCACATTTATTTGAAATATCAGTTGATATAATATGCAGAAGGTAATTTGTCCACATGTCCCCTAACTTCTTTATTTTAAAATGTTTTATTGAAATATAGTGGATTTACAATGTTGTGTTAGTTTCAATTGTACAGTAAAATGATTCAGTTTTATATATATGTAAATATATATATTGTTTTTTAACATTCTCTTCCATTATAACTTATTACAAGATATTGTATATAGTTCCCTGTGCTATACAGTAGGTCCTTGTTGGTTATCTATTTTATATATAGTAGTGTGTATATGTTAACCCCAAACTCCTAATTTATCCCTCCTACCCTTTGGTAACCATAAGTTTGTTTTCCATGTCTGTGAGTCTATTTCTGTTTTGTAAATAAGGTCATTTGTATCCTTCTTTTAGATTTCACATATAAGTGATATCATATGATATTTCTTTCTCTCTCTGACTTACTTCACTTAGTATGATAATCTCTAAGTCCATTTATGTTGCTGCAAATGACATTATTTCATTATTTTTATGACTACTATTCCATTGTTAATATATTAATATATACCACATCTTCTTTATCCTTTCATCGGATGATGGACATTTAGGTTTCCGTGTCTTGGCTCTTGTGAACAGTGCTGCTGTGAACATTGTGGTGCATGTATCTAAACACTTGGGCCCTTTTATCCAGCAGTTCCACTTCTAGGAGTCTGCTTTAAAGTTATTTTCAGACTTAAGACTGGCAATGGAAGATATACATCTATAGAGGAAAGCGCTCAGTGGTTCCATGATGTGTGGGCAGGAGATTGCATCTTAACTGCCTACTCTCCAGAGCTATTGGATGTTTTGAAAAATGTTCATATATTACCTATTCAAAAGAAAGCATGAACATGTAAAAGACAAGAAGCAAATATTCTACCCTGCTTTTCCAACAACACTTGGTTATGAACTCCTACATAGAAACCACTTGCAGTTTGCAGAGTAAAGGGTAGGAAAATGAACCAGAGATTTAGGGATTGTAGGTTGTGGAAGAGGCAGGACCACAAATGGGGCTTAGGGTGAGTGAATAAGATATGCTTTCCTGTGTGGTTGTTCACTAAGAAGAAACCTCTTAGGGAACTCTAGCATGAGTGAGGGGGAAGGGTGGAGCCCTTGGGTTAGAACTCAGAGGGACTAATTATCTACATGGTTGGCTGAATGACCCTTATTCACTTTTCCAGGCAAACCCAGATGACAAGGGAAATGCAATGGCCTGTCACTGTGAGTGACCATGAAGACCGGTTGATAATCATGGTTTAATCACTCAAAACAGCCGTGTGGCACCTTTTCATCTGCTATTATTTCATCTTGTTTAAATAGAGATAATGACTGATACACATTCACTGTTGGAGCTTAGGTGACTTTAAATCATCCACCTGTGCATCTAAAATTGGTCCACTGACCTTCAATGATTTCTTGCAAGTTGAGATATTTTGCATGAATCACTCACAGAAAAAAATGAAAAAAACACCCAAAAAGTGAACATATACATTTACTACTTTAGTAATTAAAAGGGTCTTTTAAAAACCCATGGTTATTCTAGTCTTGCTGCATGGCTGCCCCAATTTACACACTTTTCAGCGTGGGATTGAGAAAAAGTAGCTCAACCTCGTGAGGATAACAGTGTTTGTTCTGTGTATCATAACTTTATGTGACCACCCCGTGCCCAGCCTGGGTGAAATAACCAGTTTACAGTTATCATAAGTCTTTCAATAAGCTAACAGCCACAAAAGCACCACGGCCATCATTTCCAAGGGATGCAGGGATAGCAGAGGAGCAAAGTGATTTCTGGGACGTGGTGGGTGGTTGGAGGCCCTCAGTGTCCCCACGGCCTGTCTGTTCTCCCTCACTGCCTCTTCCATTGGGCAAATCCTGATTCTGAGCATTAGTAAAGTGAAGTTGGGAAGTCTTTATTTTTGCTGGTCATATCACTCACCTTGACCGTGCTGTGCTGTGGTCAGACCCTGAGGGCAGGGCTCCTCTGATGGAAAGTCTTATATTAACTCTCAAGCCGCAGCCACCAGGGTGAAGGGACTGCTTCCTGCTGACGTGTCCCTACTGTGTTGACCTCGCTGCATGGGGCACAACAGGAAAGCTGAAGCCTCTTGTGTTTCCCTAGCACAAAGTCTCTGGAATGTTCTAGGCTCCCACCACACTTCCCCCACAGGGATGTGCCAGTGGTATTTTGATAACCCGTGAATAAACGTAAACACCACTGCTTCAGGATCCTTAAACAGGTCATGTGGGGAGAAGAGGATGACAGGCAGCAAAGTTTAGCTTTTTGTGGAAAATCTACAAGTTTGGTAAATATCTGACACCGTTATTGGAAACGTTTCTCACATCTGTCTAACTTATCAAAGGCTTCCATTTGGGTTTCCCTGGTGGCGCAGTGGTTGAGAGTCCGCCTGCCGATGCAGGGGATGCGGGTTCGTGCCCCAGTCCGGGAGGATCCCACATGCCGCAGAGCGGCTGGGCCCGTGAGCCATGGCCGCTGAGCCTGCGCGTCCGGAGCCTGTGCTCCGCAACGGGAGAGGCCACAGCAGTGAGAGGCCCGCGTATCGCAAAAAAAAAAAAAAAAGTAAAAGGCTTCCATTTGGCATTCAAGGTCTTTAGAGGTCAGGGAGGAGCTTCTTCTTGCCTGAGATCCCTCTGCAAGCACTGGTTCCCAGGGGATTCAGATAAAGGGGAAAGGACTACAGTAGTCAGGATGATCCTAGGTCAAGTCAGAAGATCACCTCAAACCAGTTAAAGCACAGAAGCAAGTGCACTTATCAGCAGATAGAGGATCTGGGATACAGACACCTAAAGGCACAAATAAACGAGTCACCTGCTAATGTTCTTGCTCCCTTCTTCTCCTGGGTCTGTTTGCCTCCAGTTGGCTTCCACACAAGCGTGATCTTCACACTTGGAGGCAAAGGTGGATCCCGTTGCTCCAGGCTCACCTTCTGTCATCTTGGCCAGCGCCAATGGAAAGGCGCACCTCTTCCCCGAATAAAATTGCTGGGTTTCAGAGCCATTGACCCAGCGTTGTCACATGGCCCCTCTGACCAGTCACTGTGACCGGGACACGAGGGGATGTCCTTGGCTAAGTCCCAGCCTTGTTCCTCCCTCTTGAGATGTTGGCTGGATTTACCTTCTCCAAACCACAGACTGAGATGAGAGAGAGTGTGATTCACAAAAGAGCATTAGGTGAAAAAATAAAAGAAAACAAAACTCCACAAATCCCCTACAGGGAGGTGCTAACACCCCACCTGTCCTGTTCAATCCTCAGCTGACCTTCCTTAGGTCCAGGTCTTTTCCTTACAGGTGGAAGCTCTTTGTTCAGACACTGGCCACACAGCGGTGCTTTTGTGGCTGTTAACTTATTGAGAGAATTATGATAACTGTAAACTGGTTATTTCATCCAGGCTGGGCACGGGGTGGTCACATAAAATTGTGATACACGGAACAAACACTGTTGCCCTCATGATGGTGAGCTACTTTTTCTTAATCTCACCCTGAAAAGTGTATAAATTGGGGCAGCCATGCAGCAAGACTAGAATAACCATGGGTTTTCAAAAGACCCTTTTAATTACTAAAGTAGTAAATGTGTATATTCACTTTTTGGGTGGTTTTTCATTTCTTTCAGTGAGTGATTCATGCAAAATATCTCAAATTGCGAGAAATCATTGAAGGTTGATGTGCCAGTTTTAGACACACAGGTGGATGATTTAAAGTCACCTAAGCTCCAACCATGAATGTGCATCAATCATTATCTCTATTTAAACAAGATGGAATAACAGCAGATGAAAAGGTGCCACACGACTGTTTTGTGTGATTAAACCGTGATTATCAACCGGCCTTCACGGTCATCCACAGTGGCAGGCCATTGCATTTCCCCAGCACAAAATGGCCAGTGATGTTGAGACAATCCCTAGCCTGGAAAGGTGGGGAGAAAACCAACCTGATAAGTCTGAGCATTAAAGTTACGGGACTGGGGAGGCCCACATAAACCACTTAAGCACACTCATTATTATGGCTGTTGCTACCTCCGGCCACTGCAGACCTGATAATTTAGTCGGCATTATGCAGTTTGAAGTGTTTCATGTTCTGCATGGTGGCAGGCTGCAATTCAAATACCAGTTGCCATGAAAAATATGCACATACGTTTAGTAGGAAAATCTCCAAAGAGACAACAGAGAAGATGGGCATATGTCCTTGCTGTGTGATGGAGGGTTTCCGTGAATTAATCATCCAGACGTAGTTTATCACCAGTTTTCCTTTTGCCAGAAACATTCCCCCTTCATTTGCTGGAGAAGCTTATTAAACAGGCACATCCTAGAAAGATAATAAGGCCAAGGCCTCTGATGCTTAAATGAAACAGGGTTTAGAGGTCCTGTTCTGACACAGACAACTTTCCTATTGACGGGGTTTCTGATAGCTGGGGTAATTGCTTATTTTATCTAGTTAAGGGAATTGTGCTTCTTTCTACCAGGTACTTTATTACATCAATTACTGCAAACCATCCTCTTGTATAATTTATGGGGAAGAATACAATTTCATTGGGATCATCTTTAAAATGTAAGAAGACACACTTTGTTCATGTGTTTCCAAATATTAAAATTTATATCGCATGTTCTAGGGAACTAGGGATGGTTCCTTTTCTTTGAGAATTTAAATATCTGGCTAGACATGTCACCTGTGTGATTTGTTTGTTTAATTCAAGGGTTGGAGTGGGGGATTGTTTTGCCTCCCAGATAAGGTATTTCTGAGTGAAATATCTAATCTTTAAAGTACAGTTAACATAAACGACATTTTTTAGAAATGAATTCCTAATGCCTTTAAAGCTGAGGGTGAGTGTGTCTGTCAGAATTCTGGCCGCAGTTATGCCACTTGGTTGTTGTTTTGCTTTACAAGTACTGAAATGTGCTTCCATGGTTAGCAGTATAAGTGTAAACCAGAGCAATTGCTTCTGACACTTAAAAAGGATTTTATTGACAGTTGGAAACACGTTGGAGATTTGAAAAGAGTACTTTTCCATCTGTAATACTTGGTGTGATCAAAGATCACTCAGCAGCCCCAGATTAGTGGAAATGAGACTGCAGTGAGAGTTTGCCACTCCACATGGGATGAGGGCTTGGTTTTGATTCACACTAATCCCCGTCACAATCTAAGTGGAATTTACTGTAATGTAGATAGACTTCTCAGGGCTCCTCCAATGTATTTTTAAGAGTCATAAAGTAGATAATAATATAGCAATATTTAAAATTTCCTTTTATAGTTTAATCTCAATTTTCCACTCTCCATTCATATATCAGTTTAATGTTTCTAAATATTATATTTAACTCTCTGCATTTCTTATATGCATTACACATGTGTGTGTTATAGATGGTGATATTTTAGATAATAGGGGACAAATCTGCTTCAATTCTCCCTGAGCACTAGCTAGCAAGGTGATGTAGGAAATCACTGGGCTATGGGTACAACTGAACAATGATAGATACTGGTCTCAGCTACCTGGTATAATTTATAATTCCTTCCTTCCTCCCTCGATGCCTCCCTCCCTCCCTTCCTTCCTTCCTCTGACTATAAAATATATATATGTGTAAATATATACTTACTTATAAAATGCCAAGTATGTGCCTTCTACATTTTCAAACACCCTAGATTTTCTAAACCTTAATTTCTTCTCTGTTAAAGGGGGAAAATGATCCATGTCACTCACAGTGTTTAAGCAAGAATCACATAGTACATGATAGGCAAAAGCACGAAGTAACTGGGCTTGTTATCAGAAGTAAAGTAGAAAACACAAAGAGAAAGGGACAATGTTGGGCTACTTCCATGAAAACTAGGGGTGGAGGTTACCCAGAGCCAAGGGAAAAGCAGACGGGAGAGACCCATGAGCCACCCAACTAGACCAAATGCCTGGTCGAAGGAAAGGAACTAGCACTGGACCGGGACTTCCCAGGAGAGAAGCATTTTGAGGAAGGTGGGCAGGAAACAGCACAGCTTTAAAGGAAGCCTGGCCTCCAACCCCTTCAGTTCACTTGTGTGTGGCTTCCTTTTGAAAATCAACATCAAATCTAATACGCACCCACCCAATCCTCACACACCTGTGTGGCTTGACACCTACCCTCCCACCCTGATTGTAGATGGAAAACTTAGCACCAACTTTGGCTACAAACTGTAATCCCAAGAGCACCCTGTGTCTTCCCCCAAAGATACCTGCACCAAACATCCTCATTATCCCAAACCTACAGGTATGTCTTGGTTTGGTTAAGAAATACATCCAAACTAAATATGTGTATTTATGCATTTATTTCTCATATATATATATTATGTTATATATATATATATGTATATTTATTTATTTATTTATTTAGATTTATCTCTACATATATTTATTTTGTTAAATATATTTATTTTATTATATATAGATAGATATCAATCTTTCTCTCTCTGTCTCTGTCTCTGTCTCTCTCTCTATATATATATAGATGTGTGTGTGTGTATATATGTGTGTGTGTATATATATGTATATATGCATGTTTTATTTATTTATTTATTTATTTTTGTTGTAACGAGGACTTTCTTAACATGTTTCTGAAAACCCATGGGGGAAAAGAGTGGGAAATAGTGATTTGAAAATAAGCAAAAATCCTACATCTCTCTGGTCTCTTTTTTTTTAGTGTAAGTGATTCTAAAACTTAAGTGTTTCAAGATAGGTAGCTTGCCATAAGGTTTCTGTCTTTATAAACCAAGTTTTGTTAAAGTTTCTGAACTATTTTCCAATGTAAAGCAAACATAAACAAATATAGCTAAACACTTTTGCTTTAAAGAAAAATATGAAAGAAAAATGTTTTGAAAAGGCTGAAAATTCCACACTCACATCCTTTTAGAATTCCCTTAGAGAAGGAGGGTGCTACCTAGTCTAATAAACCTCCATCTCTCCCTATCTCTGGCTTTACGATGAGAGGCAGCTTCCCTGAGCCAGATAAACGGTTTTAGAGGGCCAGGACAACACCTACTGGGAGGTTTTCCGAATGGAGCCCTGATCATACCAGTTTTCCTACAGTACTTCTTTCAAATGAACTTTCCCAGTGGAGCTGGCGCTTCCAAGGGGTAGGAGATCCTGCTTTCCCTCCGGGTCATCTTTCTTTAACTCTCTGACCAAAATGACCAGCAAGATACCAGCAAGATTCTTTCATGTTTGGAATTATAATTACAAAACATCGTGTCAAGGAATATTTTCTCATGGTCTAAATACACGCACACACAGACACAAACTCATGTGCACACATGTACACACATATACCTGAAGCTTCACATTAGTGTATTTCTGTCATCAAACAGTGTCGTAAAGGTGTTTTTCAGAAGGATGAGAAAGAGATCCACACCAGTCCAGTTAAAGCCCTTTTCTTCTGGGTAATGTATTTGAGAAGTTTCTGTTCCAGTAAGGGAATAAAATGATTTTATTTGAGGTGATAAGGGAAGTATGATCAATATTATCTTCTAACTATGATAACATTTTGTAAGTATGCTTTTGTTTCTTTTTTATTACTTAAAAATTTAGTGAGCTATTTTTTGGTCTATTTTAGTCTTGTTATGGTCCTGTCAGAGAAAATTGATTATTGTAGACAGAAGAGAAGAAAAAGGAAGGAAGGAGGCAAGGGAGAAAAGGAAGAAAGAGTAGGCGGGAGGGGGAGAGGAAGGATATTTTTTCCTGGAGGGAGAGGTTGACAGTCTATGCACATGGAGCTTAAACAAATAAGGATTTGTTTGAGATGCAACTTGGTCGAGTGCTACTGTTATTACAATGGTGAGCTAGTGTCCCCAGAAAACCTTGCCTAGGATAAACTAACTAGGTAGTTAATAGAGAGCAGCAGGAAGGCAGTGCTCCTTGGGGGTTCCAACATGAGACAGGAAATTAGAAGATTGACTTCAAATTCCAGCACTGATATTATTTATTTTATATGGACAAGCACAGCGATGTTTCTGCACTAGTTTTCTTGAATGTAAAATAAGAATGATGTTAACTTGTGAAACAAATAAACAAGAAAATAGAGACTAAAGAGTACATGATGCCAAGTTCCTCCATCCCATGTATTGTTCAGTATGAAATTGTACAACTGTGGGTCACCTAATTCTAAATCTCTAAGCAATTATTTGTAAGACAAGATTTCCATCATAACCCCAAACATACTACCACATCCCCTCTTTCATGGATTTTAAATCAGGACTTGAACTGTTGCCACCCTCAGCAAACCTGATGCCTCTGGCTGTTTATTGTTAAGGCAAGTCATGGAAAACATGCAAGGATCTTCAGGGGTAGCAATGCCCTCATCTCTGGATAGCTGACACGCTTTAACAAAATGGTTTTCAGATAAATCACAGTAGAAGATGGTAACTTTTAAATGTTGTGACTTGTTTCAGAGCTCATAGAAGTGAGAACAGTCATCTTCCCAAAACCTTGACAAGATACAGACCTGCTTCCCTTCAAAAGGTCAAGTACATAAAAGAGGCAAATGTTTTAAACTTTAGGAAGTCATGCATGGGATGTATATTCCATGTGTATAATAATGGTTTTCATATGGAAATTTATTTTTTGCTGAGGACATCTCGGAAGCACTAATTCTAGCATCCGTTCTCTCCCATGCCCTCAGTCTAACGTCACGCCCCCCTTGTTCAACAAATCAGATCTCCAGGAGACTGCCAGCCACAGCAGGGTTTTTGGAAAACACAGCATAGCTCATGATTCACTAGATCTTTGATGACATTAAGGAGAAGGAAACACAGTTCTCAGATGCTGCTATCAGAACCAGGGGACCTGGACAGACTCAGCCTCCTGGGAAGTCTGTCTCTTTCAGAAGATGAGATACACAGAGTGGATGTGTTAGTCAATTCACAAAGGATAAGATCCTTTAGCTCTCCCTAGGGCCCTAACAACAGGCTTTGATGGTGTTGCATGATGTCCATAGCTATTTGGCAAACCAAATGTGATATAAAGAAGAAAAAGGGGAAGAAGAGAACTCATCTGGGTGCAAGAATAGAGAACCAGCTGCAATTAGGGACTTGTGATTTTACATCACTCTGGGCACATTCCAAGATGACAACTTAAGGCTGTTTTAGGTGGCACTACTCATTGGTGAAGACAGGCTCAAGCTAACAGAGACAAACGTTCATGAAATTCTGTGTAGATATTTGGTGGACTGTTATTCCTTTCCAGTGAGCCTTTCTGCAGCTCTTAGATGTTTCTAAGAGCACATGGACAGTTCTGGACTAGGGCAAAATGTCCAGCTTGTCATGGGACCCAGGAATTTTCTTCATGGAGGAAACAAATTTTTTTAAGTAATGTCATGGTTTTGGAGGTTGACTTAGAAGAGAATGTCCAGTCATTAAATGGCAAGAGAAAATGAAGAATGTTTTATTTCTTCAGGTGGTAATGCTCCATATTAATACTATGATATAATTGATATTATCATGATATAGAAACATTACAGCACTTCTAAGGGCTGACATCATATGTGACTACTGCTTTTGGGGTTTTCATAATAGTTTTATCACACCAGTGCTGGAATCACACAAAGCTGTTCTCACGTAAGTCTTTCAAATTCAGTTTCTCTTTTCAAAAAAGACCTGAAATTGACATTCTGAAATGGCAGTGAGAGAAAGCTGATGGGCCCTGTCACCAGCAAAACATCCATTTAACTGTTGATAATTATGAAAAAAATATTAAAGTATCTGGAAATTGTTTGAAGGGCATACAGATAAATGGAGAAACACTTAAGAATATCTTCATCTCAATAATAATAGTGAGAGTCTGTGTCATTTGAGCCATGACTCTCTCCCATCTTCCTTTCCAGGTTGTTGTAGTGGAAGCTACACTCCAGGTGTTTATGACTAAGAAAACCAAGCTAACTTTCCCCACTGGAACACCAGTCTAGAGCTACAGTTTCTTTCTGAAAGGGGGGAACCACTCTCATATCTCATTTTGTGCAGCTTCATGACATAGAAGCTGTATTTCAGGAAGGTACAGCCAATTGGACTGGAGAGTCTTTCCTTTAACCAGACTCAGCCTGTAGGACAGAAACTCCAACTTAGATGTAGATTGTCAAGAATGCTGGGCTGTAACCCCTTACCCCAGGTTCAGTGCTAGAATAAGAAAACCAAGAGACTGGGGCTACAATTCATGCCCAGTCCTCAACCTGTATAGTGGGAAGTTCACTCCGGAAGAGGTGCACAATTTTCTCTGTCCTCAGCCCCACTGCAGTGATGCAATATTTCTGTGTAGGGGGTGAGAAGGCCATAAGAAAAGAAGAGAGCTTTATAAGCACTCCTCAAGTGGAATGACTTCATTTTCATTTGGAACAGACTGTGCAGAAGTTCATGCTTAATGTTTTATTGAAAATGATAGTGATCTTGGTGGCGAACTAGTAAGACATTAGTAGCAACAGGAAAAAGAGTCAACCAGCTGGAAGTTTAACAGAGTGAACAACGGAAGAGGTAGCCAAGAAAACCCTCTAAGGATATGAGAAAGCATCAAGCACCCTGCCTTTCAGTGGGCCTCAGATTTAAGTGCTTTGGGTTGTGGAACAATTTATGTTACAGGGCATTGTTGAAACAGCTAGAAAACTGATAGCAATTAATGGAGGCTAAGAGCTTAGCATGATACCAATAGAGGCAGATGAGTCAGAAGCTTAATTAGGAGATCAGGGAAAGAGCCACTCAAGAGATGTCAGTTAAGTCCATAGTTATCCTTGGTTTTAAGAAAGACTCGCATATTTCCAAAGATGCGTACTCTGAGGAGCAGCATCAGAAGCTAAGTCTGTGGGAGGAAGATATTACTGAATCAGTCCAGCCATCCTCCACACAAATAAAAAGGAAGAAAACAAACCACAGCAACAACAGCAAGCTCCAGGGAAGAACCTGTATCCACAGTTGCTACAATAGTTTATATAATATATCTAGTTTCCAATAACAAGAACAAAAAAAAATCACAAGCCATGCAAAGAAACAGTAAAATGTAATCTATACATATAGGAAAAAAAAAAAAAAAAAAGGTCTACAACAGATATTGACTTTGAGAGGGCCCAGATGTTGGACTTAGGAGGCAAAGACTTCAATGAAGCTATCATAAATATGTTCAAAGAATTAAAGGAAAAATAATTTTTAAATAATTTAAGAATGTTATGTTGATATGTCTCATTAAATAGAGTGGTACAAAGTATAATCACCATGAAATACCACTTCACACTCACTCTGATGGATATGATGAAAAAAGACAGATGATAACATATGTTGGTTAGGCTAAAGAGAAATATTAACACTCACAATTTGATTGTGGAAATACAAAATAGTGATGTCACTGCCAAAACAGTTTGGCAGGTCCTCAAAATCTTAATCATACCCAGGAGTTCTACTTCTAGGTATTTATCCAAGATTGATGACAACATATGGACACAAGAAACTTGTACTTAAATGTACATAGCAGTACAGTTGAAGTATCCAAAAAGTGGAAATAATCCAAGTGTCTATCAACTGGTGAGTGGATAAAGAGAAGTGGCACAAGCATACAATGGAATTTCATTTGACAGTGAAAAGAATGAAGTCCTGATACATGGTACATTATGAATGAAACTTAACAATATAATGTTAAGTGAAAGAAATCATATTCTGGTGATGGTTACCAATTTTGTGAGTATACTAAAAACCATTGAATTTTACACTTTAAAGGAGTACACTTGAATTTTACACTTTAAAGGAGTAACTTGTATAGTATGTGAATTATATCTCAATATACCTATTTGAAAAAATACCTGGGATTTTGTAAGATGTTGAGAGATGTGGTTTATGAATCAAGCCAGTGTACAGCTGCAGTGACAAAAACCCAGGCTGTGACCTGGAATTGAGCACTTTACAGATGTGGGTTCATATTTATGCTGTATGATTTCAGTCTCCTCTACATTTTCTAGGAAATTTTTTCCTCTTATATCTTCCAGTTGTTCTGAAGTCTAGCTCACTGGAACCTTCCTGACATGAAATGTGTCAGAATTGCTCTGGTTCACTTACATTTGTCTACTCATGGTGCTCAAGCTTGGTCTGTTAACAAACTTGCCAAAAGTGGGATTTACCAGCTCTAGACAGCTCCTTTGGGCTATAAATCATCTCAGCATGAATATAGTGTTCCTTGACCACTTGGTGCTCTGTCCAGTTTATGGATGAATTCAGTGAATCCAATATGCTCTGCTGTCCAAAGGGAAGATTTTCCCCACCTGGATATTCTAGACCCTGGCTCTGTGGTTTTATAATAATGCTTTGTCAACAGTTTGTTTTACTCCCACCTCTTCCACAGTCCACAGAAGAGATTTGCTCTTTGAATTCGCCAGAAGTGGTGCTCCAAATCACTTTCACATCTCATCTCTGGTCGTTTCTGGTTAAACCCCTTGACTATACAATCTGTGAATCACTGTGTGAATCCTGATTCAAAGATACATTGCAGGGAGAGTGGTCTGGGGCACGAGGTAGTGGATCTCCAACACCCCACATTCCAAGAACTCCAGAAAAAATATCATTGGATGTACAGGCACATTGTTGGAGCTAAAATGTGTGCTGAGTCTTTGCTGAGCATTGTGATGTAAGTAAGAGTCATTGTATCCATTATTCTTGATCAGCTTGGAAATATTGAATAGTAGAGATTTAAACTGTTAAATTTTTGAGATCAGTCTAATACTTTTTCTGGAGTTATGTTATTGTAAGGAGTTATTTTTCTACTTTTTAATTTAAATCCTGAACTGACTTTTAGACATATATTTTCTGATTTTCTCAGAAATTCTACTGTTCATTTTCTCATTAAAATGATTCCATTTTTAATGGCTGCTGACCACCTGGACTTCATTTCTCTCAATATTATTGTTTAACATAATTTTTATAATAAAAAGCACTATTTTTATACAAGTAATTTATATAATTATATAATTGATTATTTATTTTATTTTACAAATAACTCATTTAACCTTAATACATTCCTAAAATCTTTCATCAAACCAGTTTCTGCCACACACAGTCTTCAGGACTTCCAGGAATTCACTGCAGTGACATATTCTTAAACAGATTTCCCTGTTCCAGACAGAGCTGTAATAACCACTGATGAAATCCTGAAGAATGTTGATGTATTGAAATATGTTTTGAGAACCACATTTTTTATTTCAAATTTTATCGAAGAGCTTTTCAAACTCTGTGTTAACTATAAAATTGGTGACAGCTTGACGGATGTTGTGCCATTATAAAAGTTTCTTTATGGAGTTATTAGAAATCCCTCCTCTCGGTATGTCTTGAGCTTTTGTGGTTCTCAGTCTTAGGCAAAGAGTGATCAGGGGGTGCAGGCAACTTCATGATCAGTCCTGGACTCAGCAAAGATTGAATATGAATCAATAGCCATTAAAATTAAATTTACTACTGTTACAATTAGAAGGAGCTCAGGTAGTCTAGACCGCCTGCCACTATGAATTTACATCTGGCAGGTTTTGCGGGCACTGGAGATACTTTGGACGAGGACCATAAACATCTTCCATGTTGAATATTGAGTAACAAGTTTCTGTTCACCTTTTCAGCTTCAAGCTTCAGTAGAGGAGTGAGCAGTATCACAACTGCCAAAAATCCCTCTGGGATTAGAAATATCCTCTAGGGAGCTCTGTATATCTCCTAAGTCTAGGAGCTTAGGAAAGGTGTATAGGAAAAACAAACAAACAAACAAACAAAACAGTAAAGAGGAGTGTTATAAGTTACACATCTTCCACCACCCAGACTTTCCTGTGGTTCCTCAAACATGCCCACCAGGGTCCTATCTTGCTACCCTTGTATTTAGAGAGCCTTATTTGTACACAGAATATTATTTCTCACTTAAATTTTCATGTACATTTCTGCTGAATACCACATTTTTGAGTCTCCACCTCCATTCTTGAGCAAATTAATGTAAAAACTTATTGACTTAAACTGTCTTGTTAAAACCTACTATCTGAAGGCTCTATTGCACAGAAAAAGACTGACCATCTGAGCTGTAGTTATGTACACTGCAGAATGACTGATTGATCTGGTCTTTCTCCAGCAAGGATGTGTGGGCCTTTTCCCAAGGAGCCCTCTACCAGCTGGTGTATGCTGCATCCGATCCCTTTTGAACACACTTACAGAATGTGTCTGCTCATCAGACAGAATGTAATACCCTAACAGTTTTCATATTGTGCATCAGAATAACAGGTTAGCCATCTAGTGACACATCTCCTCCCCCAACACCAAACAAACCTGAGATTTTCCTTGAATGAAGAATTATGAAAGTTCAGACCTACATTTACTGAAGTGTCCCCAGGCCAAGGTATTGGCATTAGATGCCTCCGACATCAGAGGTTTCTATCAGGGTCCTTGTCAAGAGCAAAGGAAGGTCTGTATCTGGGGAGAAGGAAGTTCAATTGCTAGCCAAACACAAAACTTCCCATAGAGGCAAGCAGATTGCTTACATTGGATATAGTCATCAGCCATTCATTTATTAAAAAAAAAGTTTTTGTAAATATAATTGATTTACAATGTTGTGTTAGCTTCATATGTACAGCAAAGTGAAAAAGGTATATATATGATTCTCTTCCATTAGAGGTTATTACAAATATTGAGAATAGGCCCCTTTTCTATACAGTAGGTTCTTGTTGTTTATCTATTTTATATATAGTAGTGTATATATTTTAATCACAAGCTTCTAATTTATCTCTCCCCCCTTTCCCCTTTGGTACCCATAAGTTTTTTTTTTCTATGTCTGTGAGTCTATTTCTGCTTTGTAAATAAGTTCCTTTGTATAAAAAAAAAATAGAATTGCCATATGATCCAGCAATCCAACTCCTGGGCATATATCTGTAGAAAACTGTAATTCAAAAAGATAAATTCACCCTAATATTTATAGTAGCACTATTTACTATAGCTATGACATGGAAGTAACATAAATGTCCATCAACAGAGGAATGAATAAAGAAGATGTGGTACATACATACAATAGAATACTACTCAGCCTTAAAAAAGAATGAAATAATGTCATTTGCAGCAACATGGATGACCATAGAGATTGTCATACTAAGTGAACTATGTCAGCCAGAGAAAGACAAATATCACATGATATCATCAATCCAGGTACTCACTAGTTCATTCATTTAATAAATATTTATCTTGAGTCTGTTATGCTTGGGGCAGGGGACTTAATGCTGGACAGCACACTAGTTCTGATTTCAAGAAGGCTGCAGTCCACTGGGGAGAGATTCCACCATCACACAAATAATTTTTCAACAACTGTTACAGTAAATGCTATGGAAGAATGTACACTGTGTTGTGAAATTGTTAACAAGGTCCCTAAGGAGGACTGGAGGCTCAGGATAACCTGTCTGAGGAAATGTCACTTACAAGGATATTTGAGAGCTGGACTAAGTCTGCTTTTCTTTTCGATTATAACTAAGTCTTGGCTTCATACTTTACTATTTGTTCATCTTTTTCACCTGCTGTTTACATGCTGACTACTGGTTGACATGCCATACGTGGATACTATCCCTGTCCTGACATCAGCCAAGGCTACTCTGTAATCTGTGAGACAACCACACAATTTTCTAGAAATAACTAAAATTTTTGTAATAGTAAGTGGAAACTATTTATGAATGAAGTGAAACAAAAGTTAAAAATAATTTAAGTCACTAGCATAAAGTTGAAGTACTGGCAGTGCAAATGATGGAAATTTAAAATATACTAGGATTTCCAGAGAGAGAAAGAGAAAAGAAAAAACAAAAATCAAATGGAAAGAAAATAATAATAACATAAAGTGCCTGAGTTGACAAAAATAAACTTTTATTCTCTGATTAAGAAGTCATTCTAATTACAATGATATATTAGTGAAGAAATACACATGCATATTCTAAAGAGATCCCTACACTCCAATGAAAAGATAAAACCTCAAAGCTTTTCTCATTGTTACTTTTTAAATAAATAATTCATTTTCACAATAAAGAGGATTTAAATATTATCAGACATGTCGTTTGCTATAGTGGAAGTTAGAAAAGTTTAAATTGTATGTAGTTTTTGTTAGAAAATAAATGTTTTTCAGCAATACTCCATCAAGTCATGCCATCATTCAGTCTTCTATTGAAAACTAAGAGAATTTTTGATATTTAAGATATGAAAAGATTCAGAAAGTAGTATGTTCATGTTCTCTATCTGAACAAATTATTTTAGGAAGTAGTTTAAGCAGAAATATTGAATCAGGGGAAAGTTTAAGATAGAGCAAGACTGAATGTGAAAGAAATAGTAATGAGAAAACAGACTGTGTAAAATATTGATATAACTCAATTAATAAGAATGCAACTTGGGATTGTATTCCAGTAATAATATTCTTAAAAATAAGGATACATTCCCAGAATTCTAAATTCCAAACTATCAGAAAGCCAAGGTTGGTATATCTGTGACATTAGAAGAAGAGTAAAGTACAACAACTCCAAAGGTTTCATCTAAGAATAAAGAGTAAACAGACAAGAAAAATACCTCAGTGTGAGAATACGGTTATTATTTTTTATACCTTATGAAAGAAATATCAGTTGAATGGTTACCCTTAGAGGAGTGGATTATCATTATCAGTGATTATTCATTATCATTAGGAGCAAACCATAATTATATTTCCCAATTAATGTGTGGGTTTGTGGGGGGGGGGGAATAAAGGATGGGTGAGAACCCAAAACCTGCCAGAAAAATGGGAAAGAAAAAAATAGGAAAATATTTAAAAATAAAGAATTAATACATATAAAATAGATGCTAGAAATTAAACTAAATAAACACATAAAATGCAAATATTACATCCTTATAAAATTAAATAGTCATTTTTAATCTTAAAAATCTAGTTAAATTAGCAGAAATAAGCATATCATACTCCCAAGGAAAGGTAGAAGGAGGAAAAGGAGGAGGAGGAAGAAAAATAAAAAAAAAAAAACTTGGAACAAGTTGACAAAGAAAATGTCAAACAGAAGAAAGTATTATGTCAGTATTAATAACTATCAAATCACTTTAAATCAAATTATTTGCAGGTCCAAATCTTTGAATGAGAAAAAAATGGTTATACAAAAATAAATATATAATAATAAAGATAATATATCCAGTAATAAAAAAACAAAACTTATATACAGATAATTTAATAATAATTAGACTGTATAAAAAATTAGCAAACACTTTTTAGTTCAAAATGCATAACTAAATAACTCATTGATGGGTGGAGAGTACACCACATTCAGTAAAAGAGAGCTTAGTGAACTTTGAGATAATTCAGTAGAGAATATTAAAATTAAATTGTAGAGATTAAAAATTAACTAAAAATTAAGGAACATAAAATAAATGTGGGTAACCAACAACAAACATAGCAAAGGTGTATTTAGGTTCTCAGAGAGAAGAAAGAGAATGGAAAACAAGCAACATTTAAAAACAAAGAAACCTAAAATATTAAAAAATTTCTAAGTTATATGAAAGCTATCAACCCACAGAGTCAAGAAATTCAGTGAATCCAAGTTGAATGACAAGAAAGTTAACCTCATCTAGGCATATGAAAGTTAAACATAAAACTCATAGATAAAGAGATAACTTGAAAGCAAGCAAAACAAATATATGATATATATCCTTCAAGTAAATAATAATAAAAATGACAGCTGACTTCTGAACAGAAGCAATGGAATCCAGAAGACAAGAGAAAAATATTTTGAAGTAGTGAAGGAAAATAAATGGAAAATTACCACACTATTATTCTACATCCAGCAGATTTCCTACAAAACTAAAAGAGCAATGTAAATGTCTCAGACAAACAACTCTGCCAGCATACCTACACTATTAGAAGCTCTAAAGGAAGTTCCTCAGCCTAAATACAAATGATCCAGATTGAAGCACAGAGGTGGCCTGAGTATCACCAGAAAGAATGTGATCATTGGCTCCTTGACTTGGTTGTGACACCAGAACACTTATGACAGGGATGGCATGAGAGGAGTGGAAAATTATGGCATTGTTTCCTCTTGTTTACATGCTGTTTCTACTGGCAGAGCAACTTTATCTCTTGTTAAAACCAGTGATATATATATATATTTTTATGTGCCATTTGCATTTTATTTTATTATTATTTTTTAACATCTTTATTGGAGTATAATTGCTTTACAATGGTATGTTAGTTTCTGCTTTATAACAAAGTGAATCAGTTATACATACACAAATATCCCCATATCTCTTCCCTCTTGCGTCCCCTCCCTCCCACCCTCCCTATCCCACCCCTCTAGGTGGTCACAAAGCACTGAGCTGATCTCCCTGTGCTATGCAGCTGCTTCCCACTAGCTATCTATTTTACATTTGGTAGTGTATATATGACCATGCCACTTTCTCACTTTGTCCCAGCTTACCCTTCCCCCTCGTCGTGTCTGCAAGTCCATTCTCTAGTAGGTCT
Source organism: Mesoplodon mirus (assembly GCF_964341445.2). Classification (NCBI taxonomy): domain Eukaryota; kingdom Metazoa; phylum Chordata; class Mammalia; order Artiodactyla; family Ziphiidae; genus Mesoplodon; species Mesoplodon mirus. Next base: position 181,049,063 of record NC_138980.1, read on the forward strand.
GCGTCTTTATTCCTGTCTTGCCCCTAGAAAACCAGTGATATTTTTGATGTGAAGTATCCTTTAAAAAGTTCCAGCTAATAAATATGAAAAGAATGACAGAAGTAAAAATTTATTTCATAAGTGCTGTTTAAAGTATTGATTGGAGACAGTGATTATGGATTGTTGATAAAATCTTTGGGTGAATGAATAAGGGGTAACTTTCTGCTATGGACAAAATTGTGCCCACCCCTACCCTCCCTGCAAACGCATATGCTGAAACCCTAGCCTCTAGTGTGTTTGCATTTGGAGATAGGCCCTCTAAGGCAGTAATTAACATTAAGTGAGGACTTAAGGATGGGGCCCTGATCTGATAGGATTACTGTCCTTATAAGAAGAAACACCAGAAGCTGTCTGTCTCTCTTTCTGGCTTTCTCTGCACATCAAGGAAAGGCCATGTGAGGACATAGTGAGAAGGGGGCCATCTACAAGCCAGGAAGAGAGTTCTCATCAGAAACCAAATCATCCAGAGCCTTGATATTGGACTTCTAGCCTCAGAACTGTGAGAAAAAAACAAATTTATATTGTTTAGGACACTCAGTATATGATATTTTGTTGTGCTAGCTTGAACAGACTAATACACTGGGTATTTGTGTAATGGACCCTCCTTCAAATGAAGACTATACAATGAAGGGACTGAGCTATCATCATCCTAACTCGGTGGTTAACATTAATATTACATGTCTCCTGATGTGATTCAACATCAATAATTCAACATCACCTATGTTTTGTCCTATAAAAACAACACAACTTTAAGCATTTAGATATAATTTCCAGTTCATTGAAATACAGGGAATGAAGATCAAACTACTGGACCCCAAGAGGAAGCAGAAACAAATTAAAATTGTGGCTCTTTCTGTAGGACACCAAGTTAAGCTTCTTTAATAATCAGTGTTTTTTTTTTATTATTTTTTTAAGGGCTCTGCTATATATTTTAAAGAACTAACGGGAAATAACAAATGTAAAGCTTGTCCTAGATTCTGACAATTTAGATTGAAAGAGCTCTTTTAAGTTCAATTAGGAAAATTTAAACAGAATCTGGGTTTTGAAAGCTAAAAGATTAACCCTGAAAAAAGAAAACAAGAACTTTAACAAGAGCATGAAATATAAGGTCCTATTTTGATTAAAATACGTGTGTGTGTGTGTAGGTGTGTGTGTGTACATAGGAAAAGTCCTAGAAGATTAGTTACAAGAAGATTTAAAAGGTTAGTGATGATCTCTGGATGATGAGGGAATGGCTTTTCAATGTGTTTCATTTTGCTTGTCCGTATTTTCTAGTTTTCTACAATATACATGTACAACACGTATAAAAGTAAATGTTGTTAGAAATCAGCTCCTTGAGGAGCATATTCTATCACTAGCTACCAATCAGTGACCTCCCTTTATTTTACTAAAAAATGAAATCCCTAAATTACTGTGTTTCTCTTGACCCTGACTTCTAGCATATTCCTTGATGAATTCAACATTTGTAATAATGGCCCATATACACAGGGACTCTGAATGTTGTGATCTTCCCTTTTCATCCATCTCACTTTAGCCACTCCTTCTAAGAGTAGTATTCATGACTTTGTCAATCCCACTAACACACCACCTCTGAAATTTTGATTCAAATATCCCATTCTGATTTAAGTGTCTTCCTATACAAATCAACACACTGAGGAAGTTTCCCCATGAATGAGATCTCCTTTCATTGACCCAGCCTGTTTTACTTATTTTCACCCCCCATCATATTCTCAACTCTATTCTCGGGGATATATCATTATCACATCCTCTTAAAAACACCTTTATTTTCCTTGACACTTTCTTTTTTTGGTCACACTCATCTGTAGAAAACCGAAACCTCAAAAACTCAATTATTCTCCATGTTCAAAAGCAGCCATACATGTCTAGAGAAAAACACTTAAACACACTTACTGGTATTACCTTAAATTCATGAACACAGTTCTCAAATTGGATCTTAGATCTCTTCCAATTTTGATTACACTTTAGTGTATTTGCTCTCCTGCTCTCCTAAACAATTTCCTCCTTCTCAACATTTTAATAAAATATCTTACTCTCAGCTGATGACCTTTCCTCACTTGTACTTGGGAACGTAGGTGCACCCAGACTGACTTCCACCATTAAATACACCAGCCACCCCACATTGTGCTGCCACTCCACCCTCCAACTTTCAAGGATGGATGAAGTGTCTCTGGGCCCATCAGTGGTAAATCCCTCCAGGGGCTCATTTTTGCCCTTAGAGTGAAATTCAAACTCCTCAGCATGGCTCCTGCCTGCCTCTTTCTTGTCCTGTTGTATAACTTGTTTAACAGGCTCCACTCACATCATCATCAGCATCAGCATCTTTTTTGTTCTTGTCACGGGGCCTTTGTATTTGCTGTTCCTCCAACTGGAAAGCTCTACTACAGGTCCTCACAAGGTTGTTTCCTTTTCAGACCAGGCAAGACATAGCTCAAGTGTCACCATCTCAGAGAGACCTTCCCAAACAGTTCAAACATGATTAGCTGCTCCTGGGACGTTCTCTCATATATATTTTTTTCTCTGCCTATGTTTTCTTTCCTTCCTTCCTTCCTTCCTTCCTTCCTTCCTTCCTTCCAGCCTTCCTTCCTTCCTTCTTTCCTTATGGAGTACAAACATAATCCATTTAGATTTTTCAGAACTAAGAGTGATGGGGATGAGAGGAGAAAGGGAGATTTTGATATATGTCTGCATAATTGATCTCCCAGAAGACCACATACTAGGTGCTGTGTGAGCATCATCCTCTCATGCACCTTCACCAGAATGGAAAATCAGTATTTGACCTATTTTTATTCATTTTGTTGGAAAAATGTCTTTTTTTTTTTTTTTTTTTTTTTTTTTTGCGGTACGCGGGCCTCTCACTGTTGTGGCCTCTCCCGTTGCGGAGCACAGGCTCCAGACGCGCAGGCTCAGCGGCCACGGCTCACGGGCCCAGCCGCTCCGTGGCATATGGGATCTTCCTGGACCAGGGCACGAACCCGTGTCCCCTGCATCGGCAGGCGGACTCTCAACCACTGCGCCACCAGGGAAGCCCGGAAAAATGTCTTGTTATTAAATTGTCTTTTATTTATTTACTATTAATTTAAAAAACATTAAATACAATGCACAACTTTAAAACTAAATTCTAAGTTCTGTCTCATATTTTTGTGAGTAAACAAAATGTATGCCATTCACATTCATGCACTCTGTTATGTGTCCATAACTCCAAAAGTAATAGGAAGAATTCTTAGAAGTACTTTTATCCACTTCCTCCTTTGAGTCAGGATTCTACATTTGGTGTATACCTAATTCCATATCTCAGATCCTGCATGGAGTTTTTGAACCAGTGATTGTCGTTAATATGGTGTGTGGGAATAACCTGGGACAGGGTGTCTCCCAGGAACAGGAGAAAATGGAACACAAAGCTGCTGCAGTGAGTTCAGATCTAGTCTTGCTCTGGTGCTTCCCAGGACACTAAAGCAAAGATAAAATGGCAACACTAACAGTTTAGGTACAGCACTAGAGGTGAGAGCATACACACTTCTGAAGCCTCGGAGGAAAATAGCTCTTTCCTAGAAATCAAGTTGATAGTTACATTTTCTGACTTTGACCTCAAGTAGGTTACTTAACCTCTTGGTAATAAGAATGTTTCTATAAAAGCAAAGTATTTTCAGTACCTTACTTTATTTGCCTAATTATTCCTTCCTATTGCAAGATTCTTATTATCAGAGAGTCCATTTTATTGTCTTATTTATTTTTGTAATCTCCTCGGCATTCAACTTGTGACATAGTTAGATAGATAGATAGATAGATAGATAGATAGATAGACAGGTAGATAGATAGATGCTTAAAGGTGCTCAGAAATAAAAGACAAGAGAAAGGAAGGAAGAAAGAAAGGGGTAACAGATAGGAGGGTGAAAGGGAAGGAGAGAAGAAGGGAGAAAAAGATTAAAATGATGGCTATTCAGTAATTACAAAGAGGGTTTTCTGGGATATTCTTTTTTTTTACTTGCTTTTCTTCTTTTATTTAAGTATAATTGCTGTACAATCTTATATAAGTTATCGGTGTACAATATTACTTTATACAGAGTAGCTTGTACCTCTTAATCCCCTACCCTTCCTTGCCCCTCCCCCCTTCCCTCTCCACACTGGTAGCCACTAGTTTGTTCTCTATATCTGTGAGTCTACTTCTCATTTGTTATAAAAATATGGAACACATCACAAATTTGCATGTCCTCTTTGCACGGGGGCCATGTTAATCTTCCAATTTTAGTGTATGTGCTGCAGAAACGAGCACTGGAATATTCTTAATACTTATCAAACCTAAAGCTCAATTACTGCCCTTTATTAAATAATTTATTTTAACACATTTAGGCACTAGAGAGCTTATGTATAATAAAGCACTTCAAAATGTATGAAGAAATTCCAACTGAACTATTACTAAATAAATATACAAAGATGGGCAATTCATAAGAAATGAAATTTTTCTTTTAGCTAACTTGGTAGAATAAAAGGGCATTTTTATGAAATACCTACATTAATGTTGATGTGCATATCAATCTGTGAGTACTTTTATTGTTACTAGGATTAGGAGTTTATTTTTGGTAGTTCTTATGTCAACTTAGTAGTATAGTTACTATTATTGACCATTTAAAAATTTTTCCTCATTTTGATTGTCAGTTCCAAATTGGTCAGGAGCAAAGAAAAGTAGTCTGAAGTGTGATTTGCTCCTAAACCCACAGAAATCCGTGATATGGAAGGGTTTTCTTAGATCCGACAGAAGTGGCATTTGATGACTTGAAAGTGCTTAGTTAATTTGGGGACTGCAAATCCCTGGGTTCAGGAGTCAAGGAAGTTTCCTGCAGAAGCATGAGTTTCAGAGTCTGAGTAGTGAACGCCACCTTGAAAGTGGTTAATAATACACTAACTTATAAGCTGAGTGTAAGAACTGCCTATGTAAAATATAATGGGGTCTTTTTTCTCTCCATTGGTATATATTTTAAAATCTTTAAAAATATTCTAGGAAAAAAGTGGGTATTACATTCCTTACTGTGTGCTTTAAAAAATGATGTTCCACTTGCTCATCTCTAGAAGGTCATCTCGGAGATGTACACGCCGGGCCTTCATTAGGTCTCCTCTTGCATTCATATTTAACTTTCTTTCATTCGGTGGCCTTTATTAGCTGAGCTCCTGGAGCTTGTAACACATTTTAAACAGCAACACTGGGAGGATGTAAATGCAGAATAATGTAGCAGGACTCAAATTTGCATGGTCAAATGTCAAAAAAATTAGACCTTCCCCAGAACCATGTCAAGAGAAATAACATAAGTGGGCAAACTCAACAGCAGGCATGCCATTATCATTTAGTGAAAGCTGTCATCACTGCCAGCAAGTGGAAGCAGTGGTCATTAGCTGGAGCTCTGCCGGGGGACGTTGCAATTCTTCCTTTTCCTTTTTTTTTTTTAAAGATTTATATTTTTTTCCCCATCATCTGACAGTATTTCACAGAACGCCACAGTGCGATGTTGCCTCCTTGACAGGAAAGTCAAGAGGTGGGGGAGGGCGCCTTTGGAGTCGGGGGAGTGGAGAGCTAAGGAGAAAAATCCATAATCGTCCACTGTCAGCTGGAGGGTGCAGGAATTGCATTACCTATTGGATAAATACTCATTAAGAGTAATCACTTTATTTCAGCTCTGTAATGACATTAACAAGCTTGGAATACAGGGAATTACATGAGTCAGAACAAATAATTGAATATTCTACTGTGGAGGGAACACAGCAGAAGTCGGCCTTCATGTCATGCCATCTCTGAAGCTAGCACAGCATGCAATTAGATAATAAGCTTAAACAGCATTAAATTGGCACTGCTCATACCACCACTGAGAAAAAAGAAGTATTAATTGTTCAACTCTCACCTGCTTGTAATTTCATGCAATGCAAATACCAGCAAGTCGGCCCTATTTTGATTTAAATGGACTTATACAAAGGATTTAAACAAACCAATAAAAATGGAATATAAAGAGAATATGAGATAATGAAAAGTGAAAACAGATGCTGATTACAAACCATGTTCAGTGGGGAAGGGTTCCTCTTTGAATGGGAGGTGGATGAAAATTTGGCTACATTTTAAAATGTACAGTTACCATAATAATGTGACAGGTGTCCTATATATTTTTTTCTCAATATTTCTAGCAGGTGATTTCCTTTCAACATTATTTTAAAATCTCCTGAATATGTGCGCTGAGATGGGATTCATACAGTTAAGTACAATCAGCACAGCTGGGTAGATAGGCATTGATGATGATATAGATACAGATATTGCTACAGAAACAGAGATAAACAGAGGTACAGATATGATTAATGTTGGTGCATCATTAACCATGGAGAATGTTAAAGGTAAGTAAAGCTTTCAAACAGAACAGGATGATTCTGTGTTGTGACAAACAAGAAAAGGTGGTCAAAAGCAGGTAAACCACGTGAGACACTTTCCTAACTGGTTTGACGTATTAGCAAGCTAGGACCCTGAGAGAAGAGGAAGCTGCCTTTTTGACATCCCATCCCAGTGCCACAGGAGTGTCATTTAGTGTGCTGTATCCATAAGCATGAGTTAACCTAATGTGATGCATCAAATTACACGAGCTGTAAGAGAATGCCAAGGAGAACCCAGAATGATGCTGCTTCTTCTGGTTCCACACAGAGGAAGGTGCCTTCCTCTCCCAGGGTGGCTGCCCAGATCAGAGCAGATTGAGAGGAGCCATGAGAGCCTGGGTGCTCTGGGGATGGCAATTTGGGAAGTATCAGTTTACAGTCAATTCTACCACAATTCCAAATCTGTGTAGTTATTCAGACGAGCCAATCAGCACTGGATATTTGATAGGCAAAGTCAATAATCATTTATAATCTTGACAGGTTAAGGGTCTCTAAGGCAAAGCTTAATATACACAGTGGGTTTGAAAATAAGAGAAAACAAATAAAGGAATCTCTATATTCTTGAGCAAATATCTTTTCTTTCTCTAGTCCTACAATCTTCCAATCAGGGACTTTCTTTATCATTCCCAGCCTCACAGGACACACAAAACCATTTTGAATCCATTTTTCTAAGTAGACCACCATACAGCCTTCACCTCAGTACTTGCCTATAACTCATGTGGGTGTATGAAAGTTATTCTTTAATAAAGGCAAGGGAGAAAAAGAAACTAGGTCCTACTTTAGGACAATTTAAATGGGTCAATAAATTCAAGATTGAGAACTAAAATAGAAATTTGAGTATTTATCATGTCTGTCCTATAAAATAAATTGAAACTCTTAGAAGAAAGATTATCCACTAGCCCAATCTTTCTGAGGGAATAACATCTAACATACTGCATTGTGTAGCAGGTACCAAATTCATCTTTAAAAATACAGGAAAAGGACATACTGCAAGTAAAAAAACTGGAATTAAAATAAGCATTAGCAGAATGCTCTCTCTCTCTCTCTCTCCTTACTTATTTTTCTTCTGTCTCCATCCTTTTCCCTCTTTTTCATGCCCTCTTTCTCTCTCTCATTATATCAATAAAATGATTCTAGTTTCAGTCTGCTTATAATGAGAGGCAGTTATACTGGATCTTAGCTTTCATAAAATATGTGCTAGTTATACAAAGAACTATCTTAATTACTCTTTGGTAAAAAATAATGTATACACTGATGATTCTCTATCTATCTTATTATGTGCTAGGCACTGTAGGGGATATCTTCAAGTATGTACATTTCTATTGGGTCCAAAAACATGTATGAGACAATTAAGAAAGGATACAAACAAAATTAAGTGTTACATTGTATAACAGGATAATCCAAAATTAATTCACAGAAGAGATCTATTTATGTAGTCATTCAATAAATATTGATTGATTACGTGATATATGCCAGGCACTATGCTGTTTAAAACACGAAGACGTTCCCAGTTTCCTCAAGGAACTGTATTTTCTTGGAATAGACAAGCATGCACAAGGTGATGGAGAATGTGGTTCTCACTATAACTTTTTATTTTTTATTTTTTATTTTATTATTATTTTTTAATTTAGTTATTTAGGGCTGTGTTGGTCTTCATTTCTGTGCGAGGGCTTTCTCTAGTTGTGGCAAGTGGGGGCCACTCTTCATCGCGATGCGCGGGCCTCTCACTATCACGGCCTCTCCCGTTGCGGAGCACAGGCTCCAGACGCGCAGGCTCAGTAGCTGTGGCTCACAGGCCTAGTTGCTCCGCGGCATGTGGGATCTTCCCAGACCAGGGCTCCAACCCGTGTCCCCTGCATTAGCAGGCTGATTCTCAACCACTGCGCCACCAGGGAAGCCCCTCACTATAACTTTTTATTGCAAAGATATTTATTGGGAAGAAACGTTCTTGTCAAGATGAAATCAAGAGAGACATGACTTGTGGCAGGGAAGTCCTGTGGGAAGTGTAGCAAACAAAGGACACGAGTGCGACCCCTGCTAGGGAGATGGAAAAGGTCAAATGCCCTCCAAGTGACCCTTCCCCATGACCATCCCATTTAACTTCCAGACCCCAGATCTTTGTAGAGCTGTTAAACTCACTGCAGACTGGAGAAGAGGATGCTGGAGGAGTCCTGTTATTATTTTTTTCCTTGAAACAGACAGGACCATGGCATTCTGTGTACATGCAGAAACTTGGGAGAGAAAGGATGACTCATATGGTGGGGACTTTCAGGAGGGGGGGAGGATGCTTTGGCTGATCCTGCAAAGGAATTGTACCTCTCTCAAGCTTGGTTTGATCCTTGCTGAAGAAATTTCATCTGGCCTGAGACTTAGAAAGAGGTAAACTGGGATAGATTTTTTCATGCAGATAGATAGCTTGTGCAAACAAAGAAGGCATAGGAGAACGTATCTTCCCCTTCAGTATTGTTACAAGATAAAGTTCATTAGGGTAAGTATTATGAATGAGGCTGATCTTTTATGTCATGAAAATCGGATTATAAATTTTCTTAAAGGTAATGAAGAGCTATGGAGATTATACCTAGGAAAGGAACATCTGAATGCCCACAACAAACAAAAATGAATGCAGCATTCCTATAACACAATGTATTAATGGGCAATGACTAGGAATAGGAAATTTATAAGAAAGGAAACCTGAAAGGTCCAAGGTTTTCCACCATTACAATGTCACACAGAAGAGTTTCACAGCTCTAAAAATCCTGTGTTTCACCTGTTTATCCCTATCCACAATCCAGACCTGTGGCAACTGCTTATCTTTTTACTGTCTCTACAGTTTTGCTTTTTCTTGTTGCTGAGTAATATTACATGGTATGGATGTATCACACTTTGTTTGAAGGTTACCTTGTTTGCTTCCAGTTTCTGAAGATTATGAATAAATTTGCTACAAAAGTTCTTTTGCTGGATACACACACACACACACACACATACACACACACACGCTCATTTTCAAGTCCATTGGATAAATACCTAGGAGCACAATTGCTGAATCATATGGTAAGACAACATTTAGCTTAGTAAGAATCTGAGAAACTATCTTCCACGATGGCAATGTCATATTGTATTACTTGTAGCAGTAAATGTGAGTTCCTATCACTCTGCATCCTTTCCAGCAGTTGGTGTTATAGATTTTGAGTTTATTTTGTTGTTGTTGTTTTGGTTTTATTTTAGCCATTTTAATAGATGTGTAATGACATCTCATCATTGTTTTAATTTTCACTTCCTTAAAAACATATGATGTTGAATGTCTTTTCATCTACTTATTTGCCATGTGTGTATCTTCTTTGGTAAGGTGTCTGTTCAGACTTTTCGCACATTTTTAACTGGATTGTCTTCTTATTGTTGAGTTTAAGACTTCTTTGAATATTTTGGATACAATCCTTTAACAGATATGGATTTTGCAATATTTTCTCCCAGGTTGTGTCTTGTTTTTTTTGTTGTTGTTGTTTTTTTCTCTTAATAGTAACTTTCACAGAGCATAATTTTTATTTTCATAAAGTCCAACTTTTTCATTTACTTTTTCACAGATCATGCTTTTGGTGTTGTGTCTAAATACTCCTCACCAAACACAGACCACTTAGATATTTTCCTATGTTTTCTTCCAGAAATTTTACAGTTTTTTATCTTACATTTTGGTCTATAATGCATTTTGAGTTATATTTGGTGAAAGGTGTAAATTCTGTGCCTAGACTCATTCCTTCCTCCTTCCCTCCCTCCCTCCTTCTCTCTCTCTCTATCTTTCTTTCTTTCTTCACAAATGGTTGTCCAATTTTTCTAAAACCATTTGTGGAAAGATTATCTTTGTTGACTGAATTACCTTTGTTCCTTTGCAAATGTAGACATTGGTATCTATAATGTCTCAGCTTTCACCAATACCAAGCTGCTGTGATTACTGTAGATTTTTGGTAAGTCATGAAGTTAGGTAATGTCAATCCCTTAATTTTGTTCTTTTTCTTAATTATTGTGTTGGCTATTCTGGGTCTTTTGACTTTCTATGTAAACTTTGAATTAGTTTAGCATGAAATACCATGAACTAGCTTCCCAGGATTTTATTTCGGATTGTGTTGAACATATATATCAAGTTAAGAAGAATTGACTACAAAATATGAGTCTTCCTATCTGTGAACCTGGATTATTTCTTCACTTATTTAGATCTTTGACTTTCTCTTATTTTTTTCATCCAAACTTCGTAGTTTTGTGGATATAGATTCCTTACATATTTCATCAACTTCATATGTATTATATTTTGTGATGCTAATTTAAATGGTATTATGATTTTGATTTCAGCCTCCAATTGGTATAATTGGTATGTAGAAGAGGAGTTGTTTTGTTTATCAGCCTTGTAGTAAACCTGTACCCTGTAGTCCTTTGGATAATCCTTGTGACAATTAGTTTCAAGAGTTTCGTTGTTATCATTGTTGTTGTTGCAGTTGTTAATTCTCAGGGATTTTTTAACTAAACCCACAGAACAAAAACAGCTTTATTCCTTTATTCCCAGTCTGTAAACCTTTCATGTCCTTTCCTTTGATTGCATTAGATAGTACCTCCAGTGCAAAGTTGAGTAGCGTTAGTGAGAGGAAGCATTCTTGCTTTGATCTTAAGAGGAGAGCATCTTGTTTTTCATCATTAAATATGATGTGAACTCTAGGACTTTTGTCTGGTTTTGAATGTTTATTATCAAGTTGAGAAATGTTGCCTCTATTTCTAGTTTCCTGAGAGTTTTTATCATAAATAAATTTGGATTTTGTCAAGCGCTTTTCCCTCACCTATTAATATAATCATATAACTTTTCTTTCTTAGCCTACTGATGGATTACATTAATTGATTTTCAAATGTTGAACCAGCCTTGCATACCTGGAATAAATCCCTCTTTGCCATGGTATATACTTATTTTTATAAATCATTGCATTTAATTTGCTAATATTTTGTTGAAGTTTTTTTTTTTTTTTTTTTTTTTTTTTTTTTTGGTACGCGGGCCTCTCACTGTTGTGGCCTCTCCCGTTGTGGAGCACAGGCTCTGGACACGCAGGCTCAGCGGCCATGGCTCACGGGCCCAGCCGCTCCGCGGCATGTGGGATCTTCCCAGACCGGGGCACGAACCCGTGTCCCCTGCATCGGCAGGTGGACTCTCAACCAGTGCGCCACCAGGGAAGCCCTGTTGAAGTTTTTATACCTATGTTTATTAGAGATATCAGTCTGTAGTTTTCCTTTTTGTAATTCTTTATAAGGTTTTGACATTAAGGTAATGATGATCTGATAGAAGGAGCTATAAAGTGTCCCCTTTGTTTCTATTTTTGGAATGAGTTTTGGAGAATTAGTATGATTTCTACTTTAATTTTTAGCAGAATGCACAAGTGAAACATTTAGGACCTAGTGGTTTCTTTTTTTGGAAAATTATTAACTATTGATCACTTCATTTTATAGATATAGTTCTATTCATATTATCCTTTTCTCCTGTGTGCATTTTGAGGGTTTATGATCTTTTAAGTTACTGGACCAAATAAAATGTCAAATTTGTGGACATAGAGTTTTTCCTAATTTTCATTTATTATTTTACTATCCAGCAGATCAATAGTGATGATCCCTCTTTAGTTTTGATATTAATAAATCATTTCATCTCTGTTTTTGTGCTTAGACTGGCTACAGTTTCATCAGTTTTATTGATCTTTCCAAAGAATCAGTTTGGTTTTCTTGATTTGTTCTATTGGTTTCCTGTTTACAATTTAATTTATTTCTGCTTTAATTTTTATTGCTTTTTTTCTTAATTTAAGTTTAGATTGCTTTTCTTTCTTTGGTTTAGAAAGGTGGAAGTTTAGCTTATCAATTCCACAAATTTTCCCATATATATGCATGCAGTGCTATAAATTTCTCTCTAAACACGGTTTTCACCACATCACAAAAATTTTGGTAAGTTTCTTACTTGTTTTCATCTAATTCAAACATTTTAAGTGTCTCAAATGTTGGCAAGATTTTTAAAAGTCTCAAGATTTTTCTTTGTCTCGAGTGTTATTTACACATGTTGCATTTAATCTCCAAAACTGTTAGTGGTTGCTCTAGAATTTGCAATACACATTTACCACTAATCTACATCTACTTTCAAGTAACACTTTATTGTTTCACAGGTAGTATAGGTAGCATAGAACTAAGTATTCAAAATTTCTCCCTCCTAATGTTATAAGTAAATAACATTTCTGTCATCCATTACACTCATCCATATGCTATAATCACCCAGTACATTTTTGCTATTATTACTTTAAACAGATCAATTTAGATCAATTAAGAATAAGAAAAAAGAAAATATTTTATTTAGCCTAAATGTATTCCTTTTTTGATGCACTTCCTTTCTTTATGTAGATCTAACTTACTGGCCTAAATAATTTTCCTTCTCTCTGAAGAACTTCTTTAAACATTTCTTGTAAGGCAGCTCTGTTAGCTCCAAAATCCCTTAGGTTTGTTCCTGCCTATGGAAGTGTTTCTTTCTGCTTCAGCTTTTTTTTTTCTCTTTCTTTTTCTTTTTTTAAACATCTTTATTAGAGTATAATTGCTTTGCAATGGTGTGTTAGTTTCTGCTTTATAACAAAGTGAATCAGCTATATATATATCCCCATATCTCCTCCCTCTTGTGTCTCCCTCCCACCCTCCCGATCTCACCCCTCTAGGTAGTCACACTGTGAACAGTAATTTTACTGTGTGCAGAAGTATCATTGGTTGAATCTTTTCATTTTCCACTTTAAACATTTTACTCTATGCTTCTTCTTTGCATAATTTCTGATGAGATGTCTCATGTAATTCTTATCCTTATTCCACTATAGGTAAGGTGCTTCTTTGCTCTGGCTTATTCTAAGATTTTCTCTTTGCCTTTATTCTCCTGCACTGTGACTAGTGATAGACTGTTTATTTTGTTTTGTTTTGTTTTGGTTTTTTTTGCATTTACCCTGCTTGGTGTTCTTTGAGCTTCCTAGCTCTGTGACTTTGTGTCTGTCATTAATGTTGGATACCTTTCAGCCATTATTACTTCAAACATTACTACTGTTCCTTGTTTCTTTTCTTTGTCTGTTATTCCCATTCGGCATGTGTTACACTTTTTGTAATTGCCCCAAACTTCTTGAATATTATGTTCCAGGTTTTGCACTCCCTTTTCTCTTCGTATTTCAGTTTCAGAAGTTCCTGTTGACTTATTTGAAAACTGATTGGTCCTTATTGTCCTTCTTGACTCTCCTGGGTCACCCATCGCTCCTTCTATGTGTCCATTCTGAGACTTCTGTGTACTTTACTTCTAAGGATGTGTATTTGGGATTCTCTTGGGAGGAGAAAACTTGGGTTACTGGGCAAATTTACCTTCAGGTGCAGGAGGCAAAATGTCTGTCATTTAATGTGGACTTTACCCGGTTGTAGGAGTCTAAGAGCACAGGTGCCTTGGCTCAAGAATGGATAAACTCAGAGGCACAATTTACACTTTAGATTTCCCTGAAGATGGAAACTAAGACTGAAAGGACACTACTGTTTAACTTCTTCCTCTTCCCTCTCTGACTTCTCACAGTTTCTCACTTTGTTTTCATGGAGCAATTCCTAATCAATCCCTTGCACATGAATCCTGATTTCAGGGTCTGCTTCTGGGGAGTACAACTTAAGCCATTGGTCCAGCAATCTCTTATTATTTCATTAAAGATTTGATAATTTTAAGAAATGTTTTTTCTTTATTATGTTGTCTAGCTTTTGATTTACCTTCAGCCGGAAGGTGGGGGCAAATTGCCTAGTCCACTCGGAGCAAAGTAGAAGTCTGCATTCTCAGTTTGGTGCCATTATCTGAATATCAATGCCCTGAGTGGGGTGAGCAGCTCTCCGTTTGCTCAGGGTCATTCTGTCCTGGTTTTACGACTGAAAGTGCTGTGTCCAGAGAAACCCCGCAGTTCTGGGCAAACAGGGTCAGTTGGCTATCTTAACCAACTTGAAAAAATTCCTCTTGATAGGGCAATTGGGAACAGTGCCTGTTCTGTGCCATCTCAGCCTTTTTCTTTCCTTTATATATTTTAACCCAACTGTGTTCTTTATATTGCCTCAGTCTTGTGGTAAGAATATCTCCACTGCTTCTTTACTTTCTGTCTCTCCCAATGTCTCTTCTAAGTTATCTCAATACCATTTCTGCTGGTAAAACCTGAATCATCTCTCTCCTATAATAAAATTGATTTTACTTCTGACCCACTCTACTCAACAAAATCTTCTACACTTGGAATGGAAACAGGGCAGATCTGTAGATCTATGATGCTGGTTTGGTGCCCTGTCACTGGAACACTAGTTATCATTGTGACTCTGTTTTAAACAAAGTTGCCTTATCTCTCTCCCTTTTTAATTCTATGTTCCTGGGAGAGAGTAACTGATTGGTCAGCATGTATTGCTTGTTTATCCTAGATGGATGTACTCTGGCAAGGGGGTGGAGCTATATGACACAGACATGAGTGGACAGAGGGGGCTTAATTCAATTATCTAGGAGTGATCCTTAGATAAAGGAGATCATTGTGAGTCAGGAAGTATACCTACAACATCTGTTAGGTCAGTGGTCCTCAAAGCATGGTCCCCAGACCACAGTATCATCAGCACCACCTGGGAATGTATAACAAATGCAAATTATTGATCCCTATCCTAGAACTACTAGATCAGAAACTCAGAGCCGGGTCCAAATAAGCCCTTCTGGTGATCTTGTTGCATAGTAAATTTGATTTTTTAATTTCCTTTTTTTTTTTTTTTTTTTTTGGCCACTCTGTGTGTCATGTGGGACCTTAGCTCCCCGACCAGGGATCGAACCTGCAGTGGAAGTGCAGAGTCTTAACCACTGGACCACCAAGGAAATCTGATGCATGGTAAATTTGAAAGCTCATCTTCCAGAGGACATCCTTGACTTTGTAACCCTGCTTTTATCATACTATAATTTATTTTTTCATAAAATAAGAAGAGATGATTGAACAACTTTTCTCAATAATGAGGAATAAAGAAGTATAACCCCATTCCTTGTGATGATAGTGATCACCCCTCAGGCAGCAAGTGTCTTCCTGGAGAGTAGTACACAACAATAGTGTGAGCCTAGGACAAACAAACAGTGCCATTCTAGAATTCCATGAGGCTGGCTGCTCCTGGAAGGTTTGGTGTATGAAAACAAAAACAAAATAATAAATTGGATTCCACGGTGCAGGGCTCCCTTCTACACCTGCATGTCATGAAGTGTGTTCCCTGATCAGATTCTGTCCTGTGTGGGATTCTATGCTTGCAGAGTGGGGCTGGTTGAGGCTTTGCTGGCTGGAAAGACAAACTCACTCCTATAACAGCTATTTCTGTGAGGGCAAACACTTGGCTGTAGCTGAATGGTCCAGTGGAGTCTCTTTACCAAACCACATAGTGGCTGGTTGGTCTCCTCAAGGAATCGTGTCATATTGGGGAAGTTTAATATTGGTCTTTTTACCTTGAATATGAATCTTTGGTAAGTGCTACCCCATGCTGTGTCCATGTGTACCTTCAAGTTGACAATCATTCACTCTGTACACGTACCTATTATGCAAATTCCCTGTTGGACAATGATGATGGCTAGCTAATGTTGACTGGCTATTTTGTCTATTTGGTTGTTCAGTGCTTCTTCCTTAATGGTCCCCTTCCAGTGGGCATTAGCATGTAATACAAATATCATCACACATTATACTCACTCCTATATAAGCATCTAGTTCCTTTAATCAGAGTTATTTGCCTGTAATATTCTAGTCTTTTTTTTTTTTTTTCAGGTCCCTATCCAACTGGTCAGACCATGGGCAATTGTCTAGAAATATGTGTATATTCTCACATTAGCCCACTTCTCTTTCGACACACAGTGGATGGCCAGGTACATCATCATGACCAGTTATGCCCACTGGGAAGATTTTCTTTCTCTGCTGGCTGTTATGGACATCCCAGAACGTCAGTAGTGGAGCTGCCATTCATTTACAGCTTGCAACCATATCCCGAGCCAGTCTATCCTTCAGCTGATGATATGAGACCACCTCTAGGTTTGTAAGAAGGAGTTGGAGATGGGTGATGCTGCAATCATAGTGGGTGGTAGTTGGTTCTGGGCTACCTGGTCATGCAGCTCCCTTGTGCCTTCTGGTCTTGCTTTGCTTGATCATGGATATTCAGTTCCCATCTTACAACAGATTGTTACAACATCTATATGGTTTTGTAAGTTGGTGGGGGTGACAGAATGCTCTTCATAAGGTGCAGGCTGGATTTATGGTCTTTCTGCCCCATGTTCAAATGTTCTATCTACCATCCAGTAACATATAGTAGGAACTCTTTCTCAAGAGGCATATCATTCTCCATTGTGATGCTGCAGCTTTGCTCTGGAACCTCATGTCCATATATTGTGATTCTTCCAGTGGGACTTTCCATAAAGTTTGCCTTCATTTTTCCCCACTCCTGATGCCTCTAACTCATAGAATCTGCTGTATCATAGGGTCCAAAGGGAAGGACTGCTTGGTCTGAAGCCTGACCTTCTAAAGATACCATTTCTGATCTTGGCACCACTCAAAGCTGTCAACCTTCTATGTCACCCAGTATAAGGGTTTTCCATTCATCGTTCTTTGTAATAGGGCATGGAAAATAACGTCATTTTCTGTTACTTTGGAGGGGCTATTCTGGCATACCTCTGCCCATTGGATCCCTTAAATTTTATTGAAGTGGCATCTCCCTAAATCTCCAGAGTCTACTTCTCACACTCTGGAATGCATGTGCATTACCAAGGTCTCCAGCATAACAGTCATCTCTTGTTCACTGCCTTTGTACTATGTCATCCATGCAATGGACCAATGTAAGGTCCTTCAGGTATTCCGCTGTTCTGAGGCCTGTGAAACTGAGCACCATGTCTACAGTGGTGGTACTTTCCCCTCCTAACCTTCCTCTGTTCCATCTGCTGTCTGCTCAGAGGCTGACCATGGAGGCATTTGACATAATGAGAGAGCTTGGAGTTACACCTGCTCTGAGCCCTGTTGGCCATTCTTATCCAATTGTGCTGGAGGTATGAAGTTCCTATTGTCAACTAGTCTCAGGAATCCAGGAGCTTCTGTCTCAGGTAAGCGACCTGTCTCTTAGGGTTGTGCTCCATCTTGACTCACTAATCAACTTTTCTGACCTCCATGCCCACTCCTGACTCCTTCCCCAGAAGTCTCTGTATGTATTTTAACCCCCACCAATTCCCCCATTTTCAATAATATTTTCTTATACTCAGAGAAATCAAAGAAACTCACAACTGACTGTGTCCCTCAGTCTCTGAACCTCAGTTTCTGCTGCTGTGGAATAGGAGTAATAACTGTATTGTTAAAACTTTTAAATGAGTTTGAATGCATGTTGTAATCTGTAAACTCTAAACTGGGGATTATCATTATCAGAAGAAGAGAATAAAGACTCTTATTATGAAGCAGTATGAACACTGCAAACTAGATTGTTTATCTTCCCTTTATTATTCCAGTTTTGTGGTGTATGTGAGAGGGAACGGGGGACCCTACAAATACCTGGATCTGTTCACGAAGAAGTGTCTACATGGGGCAGTTTGTAAAGTCCCCAGGCATGTAGGCCCCTGGTGGATGAAGGATGCCCATCATGACGGTGTTGAGGAGCTGAGCCCAGGCACCTGGAGAGCAGGCGTGATCTCTGACTCTAGACCTCCTGTCAAAGCACCTGGGTGTGGACATCACTCAGCGTCGGCCCCCCCTTCACTCTCAGAAGCAGGGTCAGAACCCCCTTCTGCGCCTCCCCACAGCCCCTCTGCCCTCCATCTTTCCTGCGTCTCATCCACACCGACCCTTTTCCCACCCTGCTCTGGCCGTGCCCTCTATTCACTTTATCCTGCTCTCCTGAAGCTCATCTCTTCTGATTCTCAAGAGCCAGTTCGAAAGAAAACAAAAACAAAGCAGTTTTACCCAGTAAAGCCTCTTCGCATTTCTGCCCTAACAGTCTAATTCTTCTCCAGGCCTGAATGAATTGAAGAACGGTCAGGAATTATGGAAAAGAAAGCTGGAAGATTACTATTATAAAAGCTTAAGAGTTCGCAAAACGCACACATGAAGATGATGGCCGTGAGAATAACCTGTGTACCAAAATCGGTCCTGGGTGATTCAGCCCTGGCCCTTGTTTGCTAAGATGTGTTCCTAGAGCCAGCATTCTGTCCCTGACTCTGACGTCCAACACATACATTGTGATCCATGATAAGCTACTCAGGGGGTTTCTATTTCCCAATGCTTATTGTCATTCCCCCTTTTTGTCTTATTTTCCACCTTAATGAAGACCGCAGCCTAGGAGCCCATGGATTTTATGAGCAAATGTCTTTATGAGAGAGTAAAGATGGGAGGGGCATCCAGCTTTAGCTCCTTCAGCTTCCCCACCTCTGCATAGATCCCTTCACTGCTAATAGACTTGAAGGGGCCAATAAAGGAACTTCCCTGGCAGTCCAGTGGTTAAGACTCTGCATTCCCAATGCAGGGCACATGGGTTCGATCCTTGGTTGGGGAATTGAGATCCCACATGCTGCACTGCACGGCCAAAAAAAATAAAATAAAAGGGGCCAGGAGAGCCGTATATTATGGTCGTTATCAGTCATTGGAGGGTTACTTTTTCTTTGTTCAAGGACCCTTACTGGTCACCTAAAGATTGACTTTTTAATACAACTTTGGCTATTTAGTCACATATTATCATTTTAACCCCTCCATCAACTCCCCCTCTATCTTATAGCTACTTTACATAAAGCACACACACGCTACTCTTTCCATATCTTCAAGTTATGCACAGGCTGCTACCCTCACGGAGAAGCCACAACAGGTCCTGGGCAAGGGTTGGCATTTTCATGTAAATGGCAAGTTTTATATCAATGTCAGATTAGCTGCGAGGTTGTTTAAACACTGAAACCTTCTGACCAATTGACAAGACAGGATTCCCATGAAGAAGGTGACATTTCTGAGGCATCCGTACCTCCGAGGTTTTGATGTATTAGTTGAGATTTCCCGATGGCTCGCGATACAGACACTCTTGTCAGTATTTTAAAAATAATAAAAGGCACATTTTTTTCTTGCTCTATACTTTTCACTTCAAAATTATTCTGCTACTAAATTACCTATTCAGTATTAGCACTAAAGGTTTGGGCTAAGGGAAGCAGAAGCCACTGTGACAAGATGCCGGCGGCAGAGCAGGGGCTGTGCACGTGAAGATGTCTGTGCAGCCAGAACATCCTCGGAGCCAAACCAGGCTCCTGTCTGCAGTGTGACTACCTGCCCACTAGGAATGCGACTGTATACCTGCAGAGGTGTTGCACCCAGAGCACAGTACACCCACAGTGCATACAAAGGACACTCCATGCATTGCAGGCAGAGATTTCACAGTCCATCACTATGACTCACTCGCTGGGCGCTAGGAGCACTCCCTCTCTATTAGTCTCCTTATATCTTTGTTCTTCCTTTTCTCTACCCTATGTTTTAGACATAAAGTCTCTGCTAAAGTGGGTGAAATTATACAATGATTCATTGTACTTGCAGGAATAGTCAGAGCTCAGGTCAGTGGGGTGCAGCCAACTCCTGGCCCATACCCAGACCCTGCTTCTCATCACCAAGGTCTGATGGATATGTGTCCTTGGTTGAGTCATTTTCACGTGTTGTTACTTTCCCCAAACCACTGGAAGCACTCATTCCATGAGTTCTAACAATAATAATAATGGTAACATTGATAATAGGACTGCTTCCCAAGTTGCCTAAATTCCCCCTTCCCTTCACTTATAACCCAGGGGAATTTTGAGCAATAAAATTTCTAAAAAATGGCTATATTTATATTTTTCTTGCTCAGAAACATTAACAACAGCTTATTGCCTACCAGATAATTCTAAAGCTCTTATCCTTGTAATCAATGCTCTCCATGGTTATTCCTCCACTAAGTTTTTCATACTTGACACCCAGTTCTCCTCTGTATTCATTCAGGTAAAGTCATATGGTATGTGTGTCCCCAAACATGGTCCCAGGTTTCCTTTCCATCTCCATCCCACCTCCAATTCTTTCTGACTAAATCCTACACATGCTGCAGAACCCAGATCAAACAACATCGTCTTCTTGAAGCACTTCTGCTCTTGTCAGAAAGGAGACATTCCCTTCTTCATAAATGTTATAATTTACTCATAAACTGAGCACAGAGATGACGCTTTTCTTTGTCTCTGCATGCCTATGACTCACCACATAGTACTTTGTGCCCAGAAGAAAGAGTCAATGAGAACAATTGGTATTTTTAAGGGATTGAAGGATAAGAGAGGAAAATACCTCCACTGCCTGCCCAAAGGCTTTACTTTTATCACATCTAAACTAATTTACCTGAGGATCAGAGGGCACCATTATGTTCATGGATTTATGTTTTGGCTTCGAGGGTTAAGTGAACATGAATACTTACAGCGTGTGCATTTGAACAGCTCCAATATGGACAGTGGCTGAAAGGCTGCTGGTTGAGGCAACAAAGTTGACTGTGCATGCCAGAGTAGTGAGAATTCTGTTTTACAATGTAAAAGGTTAAGTTTTAAATAAGATATGCAATGCATGAGAATCTAGATACACAACTAAGTCATACCAGATACAACGTTAATTAAAATTTACATGAAAATACTGGAATTAAGTTAGTAATCAGTAGAGAAATGATTTAAGCTCCTCTGTATTTTAGCTTGAGCGACCATTCAGGCAAATATTCTGAACCTGCTTTGAAAGCCATTCTGAATAAATCGTGTTCTGATAAGTATTTGCCTTGAGTACCAAGTTTCCTCCCTTAAATCGACACAAGGTGAAGACTGCAAACTCAAACAAGAGGAGAAAATTGATTAACATGGACCTCAATCCCTAAGCCATCTTGTTGTTTATGATATTTTTTCTAGCTTTGTGTCAGTGTAGTGTGAAGAGGAAAAGCCTGCCTAACTTAATGGTGACTCTGTAAAAAAAAAAAAAAAAGTCAAATTCAGCTTGTAAAATACTCAAAGATTGGGTAGTCTAATATAAACAAAGGTGCTATTATAGACTACATTAGGATTTTAACTAAGGAAATTTAAAACATATTTCAGAGCTAGTGTTTCAGTTTCTGTATGGTTGCAAGACTTTTACTTGTCAATATAAAATATATTTCAGAATATGTGGTAAGACAAGGAAATGCATCGTCATGATTTTTTATCTCATGTGCTAGTTACCAGCCCCTTCTCCATGAGGGTCAGTGGAAGTCAGCCGTGCCCAGGAGAAAGCCAACAATGCCTTGACTTAAGTATATTTGCACATACAAAGAGGTTATTTAAATATCAGTAGATGGTAAACTATTAAAGTTCCTTCAAAGATCTTAATATGAAGTGTCATTTGGAACAAAGTTAAAAATACTTTTTCTGTGGGGGAGGATGGATGGGGAGTTTGGGTTTAGCAGATACAAACTATTATATACAGGATGGATAAAAGGTGAGGTCCTACTGCATAGCACAGGGAACTATGTTCAATATCCTGTGATAAACCGCAATGGAAAATAATACGAAAAAGACCGTATATAGACGTATAACTGAATCACTTTGCTGTACAGCAGAAATTAACACAACACTGTAAATCAACTACACTTCAATAAAATAAATTCTAAAAAGAGAGATATTATATTGTGTAAGACACTGCATTTCTCAGTCATAAACCAATGTCATTTTGGGGACAGCAGGGACAAAAAGAGCCCAATGTAAGACAATTAGGTTAGGCTCTAAAATGTTTGGTGACCATGGACTGGTTCTTTAATTTCCTTCTTCTCACTGAAACGCCAACCCACCTTCCTGGACAGGTGAGCCTAGACAGTGTTGGATCCAATTTACTCTGGATTTTCAAATCAGGAGGGATATTTGATTCTTTCCATCAGATTAAAAAGAGAAGACTCTCCCTGTGGGGATTTGTTTAATTGAAGAGAGAGTCATAACATAAATAATCACAACATTGATTAACTATAATTGTAGTAATTTTATTCAATCTGGGAACATCTACAAAACATACTTAGTTCCACAGGGCCCGTCACCTGTGTCATATTTGGCCAAGTGTAAAGTTCAGTTGCAAGTTTCAATTATTAAGCTTGTGGACGTGCTTGTGCAAAACTCTTGCTGATCAATTGTAATTCACTTTTACTCATTTATTGATCACTGACTACAGTCTAATTCTCTAAACTAATACTCCCTAATCGTGAGCATCTATTACACTAATGGTCTTACCCAGATGCTAGGAGCTGTGATGGCCCAAAGACATGATATATATTAGGTGGCTGACATGCCAAGCCCTGCTCCAATAGAAAACAATGAAGTGGAAAAATATATAACAATAAAGTCAGCTGTAATAGTTTGGCTAGTGAGGAAACAGCTGGAAAGAATGGCTGAAGTAAATCTATTTTTTAAATGATGCTGCCTCCAGACTGTCTGTAAGGATACCTACTGGACAACTGGTTGAAGGTTCACATGCGTGAGATGGCAGGAGTCGCCACATGTGTTGTCTGTATGCTTTGTGTACCATTTAATACATAGCGCTGTGTTCTTGTCGATTTCCCTCTTTACCACCATGGCTTCTGTTCAGTTCTGAAATGTCACTGTTTTTCACCTTGCTGACCCATAGGACAGATACTAGTTAGATGTTCACGAACCTCCTGGACCCGCAGGGATGCTTTGTTTCCCAGACATCCTTTCAGTCAGTTTGGGGCCATGGGTGGCTTCAGCTCACTCTCTGCCCCCTGTTCACAGCTTAGAAGAGATACAGCCTGAGAGGACACAGCTGCACCATGGGAGGAGCCACTGCTTGGAAGAGATTTCCCAGGGGATCCATTCAGTCTGCCCAGGTTCTGAATGAAAAGCAAGCCTGTTATGTTTGCTCATTAAGTTTTTGCTTCTACCTGGCTCACACAGAAATCAGCAAGTCTTGTGACAAGGCAGTATACATTGTGGCCCTGGGTCGTGGACAGTGAGGCAGCCGCTGGGGTCTGGGAGATAGGGCAGTTCCAGGGATGGCATGAAACGTGGAGCACTGTCAGGTGTGCACTGGGTAGCCTTTGTTCGCTTGCTTGTTTGTTCATGGTTCTGTATGTGTAACTCCTCCATCATTCCCCTCATTAAAATGGACTTTCCCATATTTCACGCACTTGGTTAGAAAATCTACAATGGAGATGATTAAAAACATCACTGGAAAGGTGGTTTCTCTTCCAGCTTCAGCTCCTCAGCTGACCTGTAATGTGTGGTGAGACCCAAGTGGAAGTTTCCTCTGCCCTGTTGGGCCGTATGGTTCATACTGGATGACACAGTAAAAATACAACTTGAGGATTTAAAATTTGCCAAAGTTAAAAGGAGATTTGATTTAGGGGAAAGGTAATCTACAGTCTCTCTGATGTACTAGACCATCCTCCATCAGAGTTCATGGGCAAAGACTACTGACGTTAAAACGACACTGAAATAGATGGAATTGTTGGGATTGTTTTGTGCAACACAATTGTGTGACATGACTCACTTGTTTTAAACCTCCCTACCTTATATTACACTGTATTAGGTTGTATTCCCACATCTTTTAAAAATTGTATTGGAAATCCTCCTTAGGTAGATACAGAGACACATTACTATGATAAAATATTTCATGCTAAGGAATATTTGGCCAATAATACTGGCTGTGTTTTCATTCTTAGGTTAAGTGGCATTGAAAAATCTCTTCTTACAAAACAATGATTTTAATACTTTTGTTATTGATATTTTTAGTAAATATCAATTGTAAGGTAAATTCTATCTAATAACTTATTGCATGGAAAAATGAACCAGATAGAAACTGAGCTGCTGCAATGAAGTTGTGTAAAGGGCCTGTGGAGACTGCAGTGTGAACACTCCTTAACTAAGGTCACCCATCACCCAATAAACAGCTCAAAGGGTCCTGAGTGCAGGGCTGGCAAGTGTGGACCTTCAATCAGAATCTTATTTTAATACTTCTTGATTTCAAATTAATGTGACTGTTTCTATCTGGTGTTAGACCCACACACAGAAGTGGTCACTTTTGGTTTTATACCAATCATTGTAATCACGAGTGATGTTCTAATCTGTTGGGACCACATCATCTGTCCAAACAAGCTTCTACTTGCAGAAATGCACTGATGATCTCTCTAGTATCAGAATTTCTCTATCTTCAACTCATGTATAATTCTCTAAATGTGTCTTGCTACCAAAAGTTAAAGATATTATTCTATCAGTCTTTGAGATAAAACTGAGCTGAAGGCGAGCATTTGCGTCTATGAGGGAATACCCAGCCTTCACACATTTCTTAACCAAAACAGTGTAGGCTACACCAGCTAAATGGCGCTGTACGTGGTCCACACCTGCAATATGCATATTGTCCAATAACACTCCTAACTGTATCAACAAAACAACGCAGCATCTATCAGACAGACTTTAAACCATCATGAGGCATTCACACTGCAGCTCCCTGTCAATCTCCTGGTCGGCTTTCCCTCAATTTGGTGTATCTGTATTCCATATGCAAATTCTCCAGTGGATGATTTTCCTGTTTTGTAAGCTAGACTGCACCTGTAACATGTGGGATTGAGTTAAAACTGACAAGCAGACAAGCACAGGCACATTATCTTGACAAACTCAGCCTCCGAAAATTACCCTGGGCCTGAATTATTAAAATAACAAGGAATGTTTCACTCAGCTGTGCAGAAATGATCCTAATTGTCCACTTTAGCTAAATCCTTTCAGTCTCTGAGATCGGTCAATTTACACTGGTGGCTTGCAAATTCCTCAACTCCCATTAGGGGAAAGAAGAACAGTAGTCCAATGCACCCTCATTTATTTTAATAGCCTGCCAAGCAGACATGAAAATGTTAAAGTTGGAAGGCTATAACATGACAGGATTCTGACTTGTCAGAGCCACATTATATCCAGTTAAAACACTTTCTTTTCCCCTTTCATGTCTTCTCAGGTAAGTGGGGAACTAATTGTCAAATTACTAATTTTGTTGGCATTAATATCAATACTAAGACAAGAGGAGCATGAACTGCTGAGTGAGAGGTTTTTCTTCTTCACCCTCTGCTGCTGATGGGGAAATTACCCTGGAATCAAGTAAAGAATTAAATTTGTATGATCCACTTGCTATTTGCTACTAACCCATTCCTGCTAGCCCTGTTTGCTAATCCTGTCAGCTGAACAGGATGCTTTGACATCATCTGGCATGTGTTTGTGGCTCCTAGTGTGCAGGGCATTGCAATAATGAATCAAATTAAGCATTTACTCTGTGCTACATTTCATACAAGTACACAATGCAGCATGAATGTGTAGAAGCTAAGAGACTTGCTATTCAAAGTCCTTAAAAGTAAAGAACTTTCAATCTGGTCATAGATTTTGTTATCAACATTTAGAATGTGTATGTTGTCCTGGAAAAAAATAATATCAGCACCATTCACTCTCAAATGTGTCCTCTTTTGATGGTAAAATTATATGATTAACCTAGTTCCTGATAATACACTAAAATGTGGGCTAAGTCATATGGCATCGCCTAAAACATGCTTTTTGAAGTAGTTGGTGAAGAGTGTTTACACACGGGGGACACAGTGGGGAGAGAGGGTCTGTGCTAAAAGCTAGGTTGTTTGGCAGGAAGGTGAATAGGAACCAGAAGGAGGAAGTGGCTGGAAGGTCAGGCTGTAACCATTCTGCTTTGACAAGCAAAGGAAAGGAAAATATTTTCCAAAGCTTGGGGGTTTGGGTGCTGTCCACACATTGGGTTTTGCTCTTGGAAAACGGTGGGTCTTCAGCTGTGGAATCCAGGTCTATTTTATACTCAATTTTTACAATACTTAAAAAAGGAAAGAGAAGAAAAACAACACTATAAACAAAATGGGCTTTATTTTATGAATGACAAAACTCAGAGAACATACCTCTGTTTGAGTCTCCAGTGAAAGCTATTTGTGAACTTCAGTGACCATAGATTTTCCAGTATAGCAATTTCTTCAGTTAATAAAGCAAAGCCTTTGTTTTCCATTATTGGCATCAACTGTGGCAGTCAAAGGGTGGGATGCCACAGATTCTGGGATATGGGGAATGTAAAGAAATGACATTGCTAATTCATCATATTTACATTTCCTATAGTAGACTTATTTATTTTTATTTTTTTCTCAGCAATTTTAAGGTAAAATCCATTCAGAACGATTGTAGATCACAACATCTTTCCTAGTTTTCCCTGGGAGGAATCTGATTATTTGTTTTGATGCCTTTCATTTAAAGAATCAAATAAAATTAACTTTTCCTTTATAAAAAGTTCATTTCTTTCTACACCTGTTTTTTAAAATTAAACTTCTTCTTGTGAGTTCAGACAACTATAAGTCTGTGTTTAGCCTTAATTTGCACATTCACTGGTGCAATTAGCAGCTAAGTATTGCAGGTGAGCTTAGACACCTGTGTCAGATATAAAACAATTATTGCTTTTTTGTTGCACTGTGAATATGCTCAACAGCTCCGTTGCAGAATAAAACAACAACAACAAAAAACCTTGTGGTTTCTTTTCCTGAAATGGAAATATCATTAAGCACAGAACTGTGCTTAACAAAGAGATTTATTTGTCAAGGTGCCTAGTGGAAACCTGTGATACTGGGAGTCCATGGGTCATGAGCACCATGTGTGGAATGGAAATCCAGAAAGACATCAGTACCACGAAGCAGACAGTGTAAACTGATGACCCAAGATCTGGTCGCTGAAAACCAGGAGAAAACCAATACTTTAGTTTTGAAAGTGTAACAAACACTGCTTTCTACTGCACCTAAAATTCAAACCCCAAGGGGGAGAAGCCAAGGCGACAATATACAGTACCTACTGGGTACATCAATTGGGGCTGTGGAACCCAATGTTCTCGTTAGGGTCAGGGAGTTCAGTATTTCCTTTTGGGCTTGTTTCTCAAGCCCATCTGTGTGGTTTGGAGACGAAGGAGACAGTGTGCTTGTCATGGATTTTCAACTAGTTCAAGTATGCCGTCCAGCTCCCATGCAAGCACCATTTTGCAGAGTAGGCATGAAATCAATGAGCCGTTCACTGGAGGAAGGGGGTTCCTTCCTGACTTTCTAACGACCCAATTTCAGACCTCACCCCAGTCCTCTTCTTGCTCTTCCCTGAGTACCATTCGGACGCACAGGCTGAGCGTCTCCCACCAGCACTCCCTCCCTTGGCTGGTGTGCAGAGCTGGATTTCCCACTGGGCATCCCTGCCTTAATCATCCATCAGCATCTCATCACCCACTTTTCTAAATCCAACCTTCTCCTCCACATGAGTCCTTATTAATTAATGGTATTTCCATTTCAAGCAAAAAACTGCAGGTTTCAATTGTTTGAGTCAATGTGGCATCAGAACTTTCTCCCAGCCCCTCTCCTTTCTTTTCCCTTTATCACCATTGTTTCCTGGTTTACTTACCAGTCTCACCCGGACCCTCATTTTTTAACCTGGAAAACATGATCATCTTGTCAATACCTTGTTTAAAATCCCTGATGGGCTCTGTGTTACCTACAGCAGTAACATTCCAAAGGGGTCTGTAAGTTATGTCTTTCAGGCATGGTCTTGGACCTTCCTTGATGAGAGAATACTCGGGGAGCATCTAGAGCCACACGGAAAGTGTCCTAACCTCAAATCTGCTACATGGTTTCTCGTGGAATCTTGTAGTGTTTACTTGAACGAAGGCCCCACTGATGGAGTAAAGATAGTCTTTCAACAAGTGATACTGGAACAACTGTACATCCACTTGAAAAAAAAATGAATCTAGAGGCACTGAGCTTACATCCTTCACAAAAATTAACACAAAATAAATCATAGACTTAGATGTAAAATGCAAAACTATAGCACTCCTAAAAGTTAACATAGGTGACACTTAGATGACCTTGGATATGGTCATGGCTTTCTAGATACAACTCAGTCATGATCCATGAAGGAAATAGTTGATAACCTGGACTTTATTAAAGTATATTAAATTACAAACTTCTGCTCTGGGAAAGACAATGTCAAGAGAATGAAAAGATATGCCACAGACTGGGAGAAAATATTTACAAGGACACTTTTGATAAAGGACTATTATGTAAAATGTACAAAGAAAACTGAAAACTCAACAATAAGAATACAAAAACCTGATTTAAAAATGGGCCAAAGACCTTAACAGACACCTCGTCAAAGAAGGTACACAGATGGAAATAAATAGACAAAATTATTCTCCATATTTTATGTCATATTGGAAATACAAACATTAAAAATTAAACCGTGAGATAGCACTGTATACCTATTAGAATGGTCAAATTCCAGAACACTGACAACACCAAATTCTGGCAGGGATGTGAAGCAATAGGAACTCTCATTTATTGCTGGAGGGGATGCAAAATGGTACAGACACTTTAGATGACAGTCTAGCAGTTTCTTATAAAACTAAACATATTCTTACCATACAATCCATCAATCATACTCTTTGGTATTTATGCAAAGGAGTTGAAAACTTATGTCCACACAGAAACCTTCACAGAGATGTTACTTTGTTTATAACTTTATTAATAACTGCCAAAACTTGGAAGCAACCATGGTGTCCTTCAGTAGGTGAATGCATAAACTATGGTACATTCAAACAATGGAATACTATTCAGTGCTAAAAAGAAATGAGTTATCAAGCCATGAAAAGTCATGGAGGAAACTTAAATGTGTATTACTAAGTGAAAGAAGCCAATCTGAAAAGGATGCATCCTAGATAATTTCAACTATATGACATTCTTTAAAAAGGCAAAACTATGGAAATAGTAAAAAGATCAGGGATTGCCAGGGCTAGAGCAGTGTGGGAGAAATCTGTGGACAGAGCAGATGATTTTTAGGCAGTGAAAATACCCTATGTGATACTACAATGATAGATATATATCATAACACATTTGTCCAAACTCAAATAATGTACAAAGCCAAGAGAGAACAGTATTGTAAACAGTGGACTTTGGGTGACAATCAAATGTCCATGTAGGATCATTGATTGTAACAAATGTACTGTCTAGTATAGGATGTTGATAATGGGGGACGTGGTTCATGTACTGGGGCAGGAGGTACATGCGGAATATGTACGTTCCTCTTGATTTGGTTGTGCACCTAAAACCGCTCTAAAAAATAAAAAACAAGTCAAAATAAGGACTCATAGTTTAACAAAAAAGAAGAAGAAGAAGAAAAAAAAGATTGTTTGCAAACGCAATGAACCACTAAATAAAATCCAACTTAACAGTCACTGGATCTTTGAGTGCTCCCTCCAGATTCTCTTCCATCACTGTTCCAGGCAGAATCTAGGGTCTGATCACATGCCTTTCCAGGAGTTCTCTTTCATACCTCATGGTGCTGCATCTGCTGTTTCCTCTGCGTGGAAGACCCTCACTCTCTTCTCCAAAGGGAGCACCTTTTGAGACCCTGCTCCATCGCTTCTTTGTGAAGCTTTTCCTGACCCTGCCTTCCTCTCTGCTACATAGTGATTAGACCAACAGTTAGTTCATATTGCCAGTTTAGTGTGATTTTTGTCCATCTGTCTCCCTGCACACACAAATTAATGGCATCAAGGTAAGGGGCATGTTTCAATCATGCCTGCAACTCAGTAGGAGCAAAAATGGAAACATTATCATATTGTTAAAAACTATAAGGAAAATAATGATATAAACAGAGACACAGAAATTCAAAGAGGGTAGTTTCTCGGCCACCAAGTTTATTAAACCACTTCCAATGCTATGTTATTACCAGACACCCTAAAACTCCCTCAGTGGAATGAATTATTTAGACCTTAATATGTGTTTTGTTTGCAGTGGGGTTTTCTCTAAAACCCTTCCCACCTCAATCCACACACACAGGTATGGCACTGCCATGGCCCTCTCTTTCCATTTTCATCACAAAAATGCAGACCAAGCTTTGGGCCAGTGACCAGTTTCAGACTGGGGAGGGACACTGTTTACTCCTGTGTTCTCTTCCACAGAAACTGAGAGGTTTACTTGTTAATTTGTTTGCTTGTTAGCATTAGGCTTTGTAGGAAAAACACCTCTTTAGAATTAACATGTGGGCAGGGAAGTTTTCTCAGTCAAGTAAATGAATCAATATTTAATGGCATTTTTAGAAGCAGTATTTGTCTATGATAATGTTGAAAGGTTTGTAACTTGGAAATTAAAACACCATGGCTGTGAGTTTTTGAAGAGCATTTAACCTTACATTTGAGATGGATCTTGGGTAGAGGAAGATGAAGTTGAGGAACTATAGATATTTTTAGAAAACTGAGTGCCAGCAGGAAAAGAAGAGATGTGTATGTCAGGACCTGTTGAAGGCACATCCATGTTCCCAGGGATAAGGAGTGGAACAGGAAGGAATGATGGGGCAGTCATGATTTGGTGGTTTCAGGGTCACTACTGTCCACAGTGAGGAGGTTCACTACAGAGCAAAGCATCCAGCTGTTCCTAGCCATGCACCACACTTCATGCTTTAAAACTATCTGTGCTACTGGAGATAGAATTGAAAGATGGCTGCTTTATCCAGCCTACCACTCCTCAGGTTCCAAGACCACACTGTGTATGGTACCGACAAGCATCCTTCTGGAGACAAGCCTAAAGACAGTGCCTCCCTTTACCCTGTTTCCTGCTGAATCAGGAGGACACTATACAGGGGCCACTCCCAAGAGTGTGGAAATTCACCATTTCTGGTGTTCCTTTGAGTAATCTGGCAGAGGACTGCGTCCTCCAACAGAATGCAAATTAATTGAGGACCTGGTCTTATTTTTTACAGCAGAAGCACAATGTACAAGGGTTGTGAAAGTGAGAGTATTGGTTGGTGTGGGCTGCCATAACTAAACGCTGCAGACTGGGCAGCCTACACAACAGAAATTTACTTTCTCCTGGTTGCAGAGGCTGGAAGTCCGAGATCAGGATGCCAACATAGTTGGATTCTGATGATAGCTTTCTTCCTGGCTTGCAGATGGCCACCTTCTCACTGTGTCCTCAAGTGGTCAAGAGGAACATCCAAGTCTCTGCTGTCTCATCTTATGAGGACACTAATCCCATCATGGGATCCATCCTAAGGACCTCATCTAAACTTAATTACTTTCCAAAGGCCCCATATCCAAATACTACCACATAATGGGCTAGAGCTTCAAAGTATTATTTTTTAGGGGACACAATTCATTGCAAAAAACAATTAACATGGAGTCCCACATAAACAGGTACCCGGCAGGCATCTCTGACAGCTGATCACACTTAAGGGTAAGATTCATGAAGAAAAACATAAGATATTTGGACATTTCATTATGTAGAGTTTTATGGAACAGATAATAATGGAAAGGAAAAGTTAAGGAGAATAACACTGAGCATCTGTCTTCCTTAGAAATGTGGCTGAGAGACATGTCCAGTAACATGTCCAGAGGGATGACACCTCCCGCTCTCTCGCTCTGTGTATGTGTGTGTGTGTCTTTCTCTTTCTCAGGCCAACCATAGTATAAGTGCTGAATTCAGGCTATGAACTTTCTTCTATATAATTATTCAGCTTTCCTTTAACTATTTATTTAGTGAAAGTAATCTGCACACCATCAACTTAGGATGTATAGAATTGATCACACTTTTCATAATGGCCTTAAACAATTGTATTGGAACACTGCTAAGCCATCACCAACTTCAAACACTGAACTTATTCAGCAAATCTTTCTTGAGCACCACTGTTTCAATGCTAAGAATCAGGAACAGAACAGACAAAAATTTCTTCTCCCTTAGTATTTATTCTTAAGTTACAAGTAAAGGGGACTTCTATGTAACATCCAAAATTAGATCAAAATTCATACAAATGGGGACTTAAGCTTCCACCCAAGATGGAGTAACAGGGAATGGATTTTCCTTCTCCAAAACCAATAAAAAATGGACAAATTGTATAAAACACTGGTTTTCAAGACACAGGACAACGGGCAACAAAGGACAGTGATTCCTGGGAGCTGGAAAACAAACAAGGTGAGTCTTATAATTGGCCCAGCGAATACTTTAGAAAATTTCCGGACCACAGTGAAGTGAGAGGGAACCCAGCAGGAACCAGGTGGACTCTCTGAGTTCAGCAGATGGACCTGAAAATCTAGGAACTCTAAGACAGAGAGAATTTTTATGTCAGAGCCCTGGAGAAGAGAGAGCCTCCAGAAAGAGAAGTTTGGTCGTGGCATCCTCAGATACTCAGAAGGTTAATTATCAGTGCTTGTGTGTGAAGAAACTGCACAAGGATGAGAAAAGAGCCCCATGAAAGTTTTGGAAGGAAAAGTGTGGGACACCTGAACAGGGTGAGGAATAGTATCTATTCCTACAGACACATTGTAAAACCTCATAATTCAAAAGTCATAAAGCTAAGAGGGCTTTTGCCTTTGTAGTGGAGAAAAATTAGCCCTACACTCAGTACTGTTCTGGTTCAGCTCAACAAATTTTGAAAGCAAGAGCTGGAAGAATCAAATAATTTGCAAGAAATGTAGGTACATCTCAGGAAAAAGAAAATAAAAACATATGTGTAAGGATAGAAACATTTCCAACAGCTAGACAAGGTAAAATATACATCTATGATATCCATATGCAAAAATCAGGAAAATACCACCCATAATGAAGGGATAATTGAATCAATTAAAACCAATCCAGAATTAACAAAGATAGTAGAATTATCAAACAAGACATTTAGAAAGTTGTTATAGATTCATGGTTTTAGCCACAATATGTAAAAATTTGGAAGTTGTCACTTCATTCCTTAACAACAAAAAAAGTTAAACTGAAATACAGCTACTTTCCTTGGGTCCATCAGAGAACTGAGGTTTCAGGGCAAACCACCACCATGAACTCTGGAGAGAAAGGAGAATCCAAAGTGACAGCTGCGATACTCCTACTTGAGGCAGAAGGTGCTGGAGCCATAAACTGGTAGGAAAGTAAATATGGTAATCTTGACCAATTAATGAGGATGAGTGTAGGCTACCATTTTGGGGGGACACACAACTCATGGACTTTGCCTCCTGGAATTCTACTAGTTTATGGTACAGATCTGAGAAAGACCCCACTCCTCCATGAGTCTGTCAGAGGGAAGAAAATAATGATTCTTGTGAAATAATCCCAGTGCTTTCTCAAAAAAAAAAAAAAAAAAAGGCCTACTTTCTACAGAAAAAGACTTAACAAAACCTATCCAACTTGGGGGAAATGTATTTCATAAGAATGCTTGAGTTACTACATTAATTTCAAATGAAGTAGGTTTTAAATTGAGGAAAATTACCAGGGATAGAGAGTGATATTATATAATGATAAAAGGACCAACTCTCACCAAAAGAAAACAAAAAACAAAACAAAGCAATTCTTATGTCTTGAATCTAACAACAGTGTCAAGAGATGTGAGACAAAAACAGATTGTACTGAACAGATAAATAGATAAATTCATTATTATGATTGGAAACTTCAACACCTCTCTTTTTGTACAATAATTGATAGATTAAAAAAAGCAATGTTGACCTGAACAATGCTATCAACAAATTGATGTAATTAACATTTATAGAATGCTCTGTCCTCAACAGCAGAATTCATATTCTTCTCAAGCTCTCATGGAACTTTCACCAAAATAGACCACATTCTGTCCATAAACTCCACCTTAACAAATTCAAAAGAATATAAATCATACAAATTATGTCTTCAGAACTCAGTGAGATCAGACTAGAAGTCAATAATAGAAACAGAACTGCAAAATCCTTGAGTTTTGAACATTAAACAGCACACTTCTAAATCACACTTGGATTTACAAAAACATCTCAAAATTTGTTTTTAAATGTATTGAACGAAGTTAATACAGAAAACAGTGCCCAAATTTGTGGAATGCAATAAAAGCAGTGCTTAGAGGGAAATCTATAGCATTAAATGCATATGTTAGAAAATAATACAGATCTGAAATAAATAATCTAAGTTTCCACCTTGAGAAATTAGAGAAAAAAAGATCAATTTAACCCTAAAACAATCAGAATAAAATACATAATAAGAGGTAAAGAAAAACAGCATTGAAATGGAACACTGGAAAACAATAGAAAAAATCAACAAAACTAAAATCCTATTATTTGAAAAGATTGGTAGAATTGATAGCCTCAATCCAGGCCAGGTTATCCACAAACAAACTAGAGAAGAGACAGTTACAAAGATCAGAAATGAAAAATTAGTTGTCATGTGTTATCTCATGGAGATTAAAAGGATAATAAAGAGTACTATAAATAACCGTGCGCCCACAATTTGATAACTTAGATTAAATTGATAAGTCCTTTGGAAGATGCAAACTACTGAAATTTGTATGAGGAGAAATGGACATGTGTATATGTCTATATCTATTTAAGAAATCAAATTAATAATAAATTTCTAAAAAGAAAGCACCAGCCCTGGATGTGGAGGTCAAAATTCTCCACAAAATATTAGCAAATCAAATATAAAAATTAATTTTAAAATATACACACATCCAACTGTGATTTATTCACATTTCCAGGGCTGATTCAACATTTGAAAATCTTTCAATGTAACCCCCACACATTAACAAGCTAAAGAAAAGTAATTATATGTTTGTATTAATGGATGCAAAAATATATATATATTCAACACAAAATAACATCTATTCATGATAAAACTCTCAGTGCCCTGGTAATAGAGAGGAATTTTCTCATTTTGATAAAAAATAACTACAAAAGAGCCTAGAATTGAAATATAATTAAAGTTGAAATATAAGAAGCTTACCCTTCAGATGTAGAACAAGTGAAGGACACTCTTTCTCACCACTTCTATGCAAAATTTTTCTGGAAGTCTTAACTACTATAATAAGATAGAAAAAATTAAAAATATATATATATATATATATACAGAGAAACATCTCTATTTATAGATGACATGATTGTCTATGGAGGAAAACCCAAACAACAGCAAAAAACCCCTCCTGGTACTAGTAAGAAAGTAAGGAAAGGCCACAGAATATGACATTATTGTATAAAATGTGATTGCTTTTCTATATACCAGATATGAACTACTTGAATTTGAACTTTGAAAAGCAAAGCAACTTACAATATCAATAAAAGGTGAAACAGGTACAAATCCAACAAAATATGTACAAAGTCCATATGTGGAAAACTATAATATATTTATGAAAAATATAAAGGAAATCTAAATAAATGGAGAGTAGTCCATATTCATGGATTTCAAAACTCAATGTTGTTAGGATGTCAATTCTTCCCAAACTGACTATAGAATGAATACAATCAAAATCAAAATCCTAGCAAGCTATTTTGTAGATATTGACAAGCTTATTCTGAAATTTATAGTGAAAGGTAAAATAGCTAGAATAGCTAACGCAATACTGAAGAGGAACATATTTGAAAAATTTTTAATATCCAATTTCAAGACAAAATAAAACCTACAGTAAGAAGACAGCAATATGTTGGTGAAAGAAGACATGTAGATCAATAGAACAGAATGCAAAGCCCAGAAATAGACCCCCACACACACAGTCAACGGACCTTTGCAAAAAGAGCAAAGGCAATGTGATAGAAGAAGGAAAATCTTTTTGACAAATGCCCTGGAACAATTAGATGTCTGATTGCAGAAAAAAATAGAGTGCACAAAGACATTACACTTGAGAAAAAAAATAACTCATAACAGAATATAGACCTACACATAAACTGCAAAACTATAAAACTTCCAGAACAAAAAGTCTTAGGAGAAAACCTTTATGAGCTTGGTGTGGTAATAAGATTTCAGGTACAACATAAAAAGCATGATGCATGAAAGAAACTGTTAATAAATTGCAATTTATTAAAATTTTATGTTCTTTATGCAAAATACCCTGTTAAAATAATGAAACAACAATCCACAGATGAGTAAACTGTTTGCAAGACACATTTCTGTTAAATAATTTGTATCCAAAATATTCAAAGAATTCTCAAAACTCAAAAGAAAGACCAAAAATAAATAAATAAATAAATAAATAAATAAATAAATGGGCCAAATATCTGAAGAGGTACTCACCAAATAGTCATAGAGATGGAAAGTGTACATGTGAAAAGAGGTTCAACATCATTTGTCATAAAAAGGTCAGTGATTCAAAGTAGCAGAGGCACCTCCACATGTCTATAAAAATGGCTCAAAATTAAAACAAAAGCAATAAACTGAACCAAAACAACCCCAAACCCCCCTAAAACCTGAAAATATCAATTGTTGGCAAAAATGCAGAACAATAGGAACTCTCACTCCTTGCTGGTGAGTGTACAAAATGGTAGATGCTTTGGATGATACTTTCTCAGTTTCTAACAAGGCCAGACATAGTCTTCCCATATGATTTCGTAATTACACTCCTAGGTATTTATTCAACTGATTTGGAATCTATATTAACATAATAACTTCCATGTGAATATGTATAGCATCTTTATTCATAACCACCCAAAACTAGAAGCAACCAAGATGACTTTCCATATGTGCATGGGTAAACAAACTTGGTATATCCCTACAAGGAAATATTATTCAGCAATGAAAAGATAGTGGCTCCCACCAACAGTGTATGGAGGTTCCTCAGTAAACTAAAAATAGAATTACCATACGATCCAGCAATCACACTCCTGGGCGTGTATCCTGACAAAACTATAATTCAAAAAGTTACATGCACCCCTATGTACATAACAGCACTATTCACAATAGCCAATACATGGAAACAACCTAAATGTCCACCAACAGATGAATGGATAAAGAAGATGTGGTACCTTGAGGACACGGGGAGGGGGAAGGGTAAGCTGGGATGAAGTGAGAGAGTAGCATTGACATATATACACTACCAAATGTAAAATAGCTAGTGGGAAGAAGCTGCATAGCATAGAGAGATCAGCTTGGTGCTTTGTGACCACCTAGAGGGGTGGGATAGGGAGGGACATGCAAGAGGGCGGGGATATGAGAATATATGTATGCATATAGCTGATTCATTTTGTTATATAGCAGAAACGAACACAACATTGTTAATTACACTCCAATAAAGATGCTAAAAAAAAAGAAATGAGATATCAGACCATGATAATACATGGAGGCCTCTTAACTATGTGAGCTAAATGAAAGAAACCAGTCTGAAAAGATTATATACTGTGATTCTAGTTATATGATGTTCTGGGAAAGAGCAACATTTAGGGAGAGAAAAAGATCTACTGTTGTCATGGAGAGAAGGATGGAGGGAAGGTTGAATAGATGAATTACAGGGCATATTTTAGAGCACTGAAACTATTTTGTTTAATATTGTAATAGTGAATACATGATACTGTGTATACATTAAAACACACAGGTCTTTATAACACAAAAATGAATGTTAATGTGTGCAAATTTACTAGAAAATATCATTTAGGAGGTTAAAGGATCCCATAATAGAATACAGAATCTGATGAAATAGTCTGACTAAGTGACAAGTATATGAAAGAGCTTTGATGAATGAGGTCAGGAAAAATGGTACTAACTTAGGTAATTTGGAAGTGAGTGGAGTCTATAAGACTAAAAACAAAATAAACTGTACATAAGCACTGCAGTCTGGTTGTTTTCCATGGGTGTGGGTTAGCAATTTCGATACTGCTCTATACATGCTATAATTGAACAATTAGGTAAATGGATGATGGATGATGAAGGCCTAGATTTTCACTGTTGGAGTTGAAGGTTACAAGTGAGCTCTAAGATAAATTAGAGCTGCAGACATCAAAGTAAACTCATATAGAGCTGAAAAATATACAACTGGTTACACATACGAATTTTGTAGATATTTGTAAATGCACAAGTTACTATATACATATAAAACATACATCTCCTTGCTCTGTTGGTTGAGGGATGTAGAAACAGTGTGTCCTCTTGTAAGGACACTAGTGATTACATTCAGGGACCATCCAAATAATCAAGAAAATCTCCCCATCACATAATTATTTACTTAATCACATCTACAAAGTTTATTTTGCTCTAAAAGGGAACTTTCACAAGTTCCAGGGATTAGGATGTGGATATCTTTAGGGGTTGGCCCATGATTTATTCTCCAACAATGACCTTGGAACATCTTGTAGTGAGAGAAAGTAAAGAAATACTCAAAAAAGAATGAGGGGCTTCCTTGTGGCGCAGTGGTTGAGAGTCCGCCTGCTGATGCAGGGACATGGGTTCGTGCCCCAGTCCAGGAGGATCCCACATACCATGGAGTGGCTGGGCCTGTGAGCCATGGCCACCGAGCCTGCATGTGCAGAGCCTGTGCTCCACAACGGGAGAGGCCACAACAGTGAGAGGCCCGCATACTGGAAAAAAAAAAAATGATGAAGGTATGTTGTAGGGACACAGAGCAAGGAGCCAGCTGACAGAGCTCCTAATGACCAAATCTGGAACAATTAAGAAAATAAAACCTTGGATTATAATCCAAAGTACAAAATAAATATCCATGAGTCCATACTGATAAATGATTAAATAAATAAGCAAATGGGAGAGAGTTCCAAATAATTTATGCATTTACTCTCCCCCTACCCTCAAGTGTGGGATGTTATAGTAACTTTACAGTAGAGAAACCTGACAAGCACTGACTCCACTAAATAATCATTATTAATGTCAACAGTTACAAGTCATATTACTAGTGCATACCCTTAGAATGATATTATGAAAATCACACTTTATCTTCCACAAAACACATAACCCTACTCTAAACATGAGAGAAACATCAGGTAGATTATATTTGGGGGCATTATGCAAAAGACTTGACCTGTACTCCTCAAAACTGTCAAGAACATAAAAAAACAAGGGAAGTCTGACAAACTGTCACTGTCAAGAGGAACCTATGCAGACATGATAGCATGATGACTAAATGTAATGTGGGATCCTGATTGAGATCCTAGAATAGAAAAAAGACTTTAGG
Organism: Mesoplodon mirus; assembly: GCF_964341445.2. Classification (NCBI taxonomy): domain Eukaryota; kingdom Metazoa; phylum Chordata; class Mammalia; order Artiodactyla; family Ziphiidae; genus Mesoplodon; species Mesoplodon mirus. The sequence goes on from NC_138980.1 coordinate 181,088,520, forward strand.
TAAAACCAAGGAAATCTGAATAAAATATAGAATCTAGTTAATTATAAAACATCAGTATTTATTCATTAGTTGAAGAAATTACTCTATACTAATATAATAAAAGAGGAAACGTGTGGGTATATGGAAATTCACTGTACTATCTTCACAATGTTATTTTTTTAAAGTTATTATAATCGTATTCAATGGAAGATATAAAAAGGAACTAAATCAAGCTTCTGAAGATCTAAACTACATTGTGTGACACAAAAATACCCTGAGTAGAGTGAAAAGCAGATTAAAAATTGCAGGATAAAAGATAAGTAAACTTGAAATGAGAGCAATTGAAACTATCAAAATGTAAGCACAGAGAGAAAAGAGAATCATGAGAAATGAGAGGCGAACCAGTGGAGTGTGCGATGACACCAGGTAGCTGGGTAGAAGTGTAGTTCACATACTCAAAAGTGAGGAGAGAAATGGAAGACACTGAAACAATATTGGCTGATTTTTATTTTTTTCAAATTTGATGCAAACTATAAAACACCAGGTACAAGAAACTCAGTTAACATCAAGTGCAAGAAACATGAGGAAAACCACATCAAAGCACATAATGATCTTTTTTTTTTTTTTTCCAAACCAGTGATAAGGAGGAAACCTTAGAAGCAGTGAGAGGAAAAAAACAAAATGTTACACAGGGACACACAAAAAAGCGGGAGAGCAGATTTCTCTTCAAAATCAATGCCAGTAAGAAGACTGGTTCGATGACTTTAAAGTACTGAAAAGAAAAAAAAAAAAAAAGAAAAGTTACAAATTGTATAAAAAGAGGAAACGAAGACATTACCAGACATGCAAACAATGAAATAATTTATCACTTGCAAATGTGCACTACAAGACATGTTAAAAGAAATCCTTCAGGCAAAAGACAAGTGATATCTGATGAAACACAAATTCATGCAAAGGAATGAAGAGCACTGGAAATCATAACTACATGAATAAATACATGATATTTTTTCTCTTCATTCAACTTAATTGTTTAAATTAAAATAATAAAAATGTTGGGTAAGTCTTATAACACATTTAAAATTAAATGTGTGACAATATTAACATAAAAGCCAGTAGGGGAAAAATTGAAGCATACTACTGTAACATTTTTATAGTCTACATGGAGTCATATATTATTACTTGAAAATAGATTGTGATAAATTTAAGATGTATACTATGAACCCTATGGTAACCAAAATAAAAAAAAAATGTTATTGCTGTTAAGAGTGCATGAAGATAAATGAAATCACAAAGCATGCTCAATAATCCAAAAAATGGCAAAAAAATTGAAGAAAAATGACAAAGAAAATGTGGAAGGAAACATAAACAGTAGAGAGTTGACTAAAACTTAAACATGTCAGTAATCACATTAACTATAAATGGTCTAAACCTCCTATTAAAAGGCACAGATTGGGACTTTCCTGGTGGCACAATGGTTAAGAATCTGCCTGCCATTGCAGGGGACACGGGCTGAATCCCTGCTCTGGGAAGATTCCACATGCTGTGGAGCAACTAAGCCTGTGTGCCACAACTACTGAGCCTGCACTCTAGAGCCTGTGCACCACAACTACTGAGCCTGCATGCTGCAACTACTGAAGCCCATGCACCTAGAGCCCATGTTCCACAACAAGAGAAGCGACTGCAATGAGATGCCCCCACACTGCAATAAAGAGTACACCTTGTTTGCCCCAACTAGAGAAAGCCTGCGTGCAGCAATGAAGACCCAATGCAGCCAAATACATAAATAATAAAAAACAAAATAACTAAAAAAAAGGCCCAGATTGTCATATTTGATCAAAAAGCAAGACACACATATTTTCAGCCTGCAAGAAAAGTACTTTAAATATAAAGTCACACATAAGCTAAAAGTAAGATGAAAAATATATTACATGATAACACTAATTTTAGAAAGCTGACTTGACTATATTAACTTGAAACAATGTAGATTTCAGAGCAAATATATATAACCAGGGAAAAATAAGGACATTTCATAATAGCAAAGGGGTAAATTCATCAAGAAGACATTACAAAGTATAAATGTTTATTCACCTAATAACAGAGCATCCTAAAATATGAAGTGCAAAGGTAGGGTCCCAGAACAACATGCTGCCTCCCCTGCATTCCCAAGAAAAACATTGTGCTGGGTACAAGATGTGCTGGTAAGCTCACAAATTGCATTGCATGCAAAGAGCTCAGAGCTCAGCCAGTGTATCCCTGTTCCCTCTTCATTGGGAGCATGTAAATGTTTCAGAAACCACTTAGCTATGCACCTGTTGATGGCCCTCAGGCATGCCCCCAGCTTTTTGTGTCTTGGAGCCCTCTAGGCAAGGGGTGGGGCAGCTTTTTGTGTCTTGGAGCCCTCTAGGCAAGGGGTGGGGGTCCTTCTACTGAAGGACCAAATGCTGTTAAGACATACTGCCAACATCAGCTACAGAATGTATCCAATTGCCATGGAGGCAGACACATTGCCAGGGGCTGGATCCTGAGTATTTTCTCTCCCCTCTTGCTGTGAGTAAACTTTGGAGCATTTGATTCTCAGTGCCCTTGAATTATAGTCCCTTCTCTGGGTGGTACCTATCTGCCTTTCGACCTTGCCCACACTCACATTATAGTCTATTCTGTATGCAGCACAGAATGCAGTGAAATATCATAGGTATTTCAAATCCACGAGCAAAGCATATCTTGCATCTAGTTAGGTCTCCTTTAATTTTTCTCACCAGTTTTAGAGCTTATTACATAGAACTTGCAAATCTTCTGTAATTTTATCCCTAAGTATTTCATATTCTTATAATGTCATAAATAATATTATTTTTTTAAATTTACAATAGTTTTTGGCTAGAATATAGAAATACCATGTCTTCTTGTGTATTGTTCTTGTATGCAATTACCTTGATAAACTCAGTTATTAGTTCTCTTATTTTTTTGTAGATCCCATCAGATTTTTATGTTGACAATCATGACATCTGAGAATAGAGATGATTTACTTTTTCCTTTCCGATCTGGATGTCTTTTATTTGTATATTTTTTATTTTCTTTCTTATTGCACTAGCTAAAACTTTTAGTACTAGTTTGTATAGAAGTGATGAGAGCAGACAACATTTTCTTGTTTCTGATCTTAGAAAGAAAGCATAAGTTTTTCCAGCATTAAGTATGCTGTTAGCTATAAGTTTTCTGTAGATGTCATTTCAAGTTCAGGATGTTACCCTCTCTTTCTAGTTTGCTAGGATTATTTATCATTAATGAATATTAAATATTGTCAAATAATTTTTCTATTTCTATTGAGATGATATTCGGTTTCTGTCTATTTGTTTCATCAATTGTTGAAGAAAGGTATTGAAGCCTCTGAATACTATTATGTATTTGACTATTTCTCCTCATTCATACGTTAAAGTCCTAACTCCCAGTACCTCAGAATGTGACTGCATTTGGAGATAGGCCCTTTAAATAGGTAATTAAGGTAAGATGAGGTCATTTGGGTGGCCCTGATCTTATGATCAGTGTCATAAGAAGAGGAGATGAACACACAGACAACACACACCAAAGGGGTCTGTGTGAGCACATAGTAAGAAACACCATCTGAAAGCCAAGGAGAGAAGCCTCAGGAGAAACCAAACCTTCCAACACCTTAATCATGGACTTTCCAGCCTCCAGAACTGTGAGAAAATACATTTCTTTTGTTTAAGTCACCCAGTCTGTGGTATTTTGCTATGGCAGCACTAGCAAAATAATATAGATATTAATAGGCCAAAATCAAAACAAAACCAAACAAAAAATCTTTCAATTCATACCACATACTACACACAAAATTATTTAAATGTAAAATGTAGAACTATAAAATATACAGCAGACAACACAGGAGAAAAATTGTGTTATCTTGGTATAACAAAGTTTATTTTTAAGAAGTGACTCTCAAAAGTTTCATATAGGATGACATTCTTTTTTTTTTTTTTTTTTTTTTTTTTTTTTTTGTGGTACACAGGCCTCTCACTTTTGTGGCCTCTCCCGTTGCGGAGCACAGGCTCCAGACGTGCAGGCTCAGCGGACATGGCTCACGAGCCCAGCCGCTCTGCGGCATGTGGGATCTTCCCAGACCGGGGCACGAACCCATGTCCCCTGCATCGGCAGGCAGACTCTCAACCACTGCGCCACCAGGGAAGCCCCCTAGGATGACATTCTTATACTGCCTTGAAACAATGAATTTAGAGCTAACAGTCTGGGTAGAAAATCAACTGTGTTTTAAAAATGATGAGTTGCAAAAAATTCCAAATGTATAAGCATTTTGCTTGTATATTAATGTCAAGCAATTAAGTAATAGTTTAGCTAGGAGGTATTATTAGTTTAAAGTCATTTTACAATTATTCATATAATTGACTTTATTTATTTGTTTGTTTGTTTGTTTGTTTTACTTTTTCAAAAAGAGCATATTATGAGAGCCCTGGAGCCAACAAAATACACTACAAAATTCTAAGTTCTATGGAAGAGATTCTAAGAGAATCTAAGATCTTTCTGAAGATTTATTATCTCTAGTGTATTTTAACTTCAAATTTCTATGCTAAATGTATAAATAAATAAATTTTATACTCATATGAGAGAAAATGTATAGACTTATCAAAGACATGGTATTCCAAAATAGGGAATCATTTCAATAAATTGTCTAATATGAAAAATCGTTATGCTATACTATATATAGTATATATATATTTAGCATAATGTATTACGTTGTGTATGTACCATGGTATACTGTATATACACGTTATGTAGCAAAAGTAAGCAATAACATAGTGTTAAAGAATGTGGCTTTTAAATATTTATACTCTAAATAAGCAGGGATGATTTTCATTCATCCCAACATGAAGGAAAAGTATATTGCTACAACCACTCGCATTTCAGTTACAATCTGTTGATAGGTTGTTCTGAATGATAATAAACATCTCTCCAAACAGCTTGGCTGTTTTCTACAGAAAAATTTAAAAGGAAGCATCAAAGTGCTTAGTAGGCTTATAAAATTGGATATGACAAAATAAATGGACCTTAATCCCTCTCTAACTTGAGTAATAAATGCTGCTTTAATTCAGAGACCCTTTGCCTTTAGGTCCCTGCTTTCTGTTAACATCACCTGTCAGCAGTAATACCATGTAAATGAGCAAGGCTGAGCCTCCCCCCAGCATCCTTGCTAATCCTCTCCCATTCTTCTAATCATGCTACACAGAAGCCAGTATCTATTTTCATCAGGCAGATAGGATCTCTTAAGGAATTAAAGAGGTTTTCCACTTAGTTCTACAGTGGGCAAGGACATGGCTGTGATCTGGGGCTTTAGGGGTTTCTCATTATGCACAGGAGCTTGCTGGATCGAAGGACTGCGTTCTGGCTACTGGATTTTTAATCCTCTTGTGGTTAGGGTTAGAACTTCCAGTTATTAAGATCTTTGATTACTCAGCACTCGGCTTTTGATTGAGTGAACTTCTGAAGACAGCACAGGACTGTGATTTCAAGTTAGCAGTTTTAAAGTAACTACTGGAAAAAATAGATAGGAAAAGCCCCGTGATTAAGCTACACTATTCCTTTTTAATTGACTTTCTGAAGTTATTTGATGCTTAACTCTTCATGTGCCAAAAGAAAAAGGAAATAAACTGAGTGAGTGAATTTAATATTTTCCCCTAAGGGGGCAAACTTCAATGAAATTTGCAAGATTCTTGACAGTGGAGGAGCTGAGAGAGACTTGGCTTTAACCAAGGGTAATGATTGACACAGAGAGGATGTGATATGAACATGATGAAGCAGATTTCCACCAGTGGGTAGAAATTCCCTCTGTTGATGACTTAAGTCTTAGAGAAAAAGTATAAACAAGGCCACCAGGTGATGTTGTCTAGAGAGAGTGTATACATTTTTATTGTTAAAAAAATAGACTATGAATATAAATACTTTTGTACCAGTTAACATAACTCACACTAAATAATCTTAAATGTCTCTCTCTCTATGTAACATGAGGAAGTAAAGAGCTCTGGTCTTTTTCTCTGGGTCCTAGAAGGAAGTTACTCTTACAGTCTGATTTCCTTCAGACTTTGACATGATAGGAAATCCAGAGGAAGCAGAATCAATGAAAACAACAGCTCTCCATTCCCAGGCACAGATGGTTGAAGATGTATATTAGGAGTCCTACTTGGTCTCAAAGTGAGCCCTCTATGGTTTTTGTTAAAAAAAAAAAAATACTCGATGAGTCTTATAGCAGAATAAAGATACTAGAAGAAAATAGTAAAACTGGTTAAATAAATAGAAATTATTCAACCCAAAGAGCATAGAATAAGCAAATTGAAAAAAAATCAATTAAGCCTCAGTGCTCTTTGGGGCAATGTCAAAAGAGCTAATACACATGCGATAGGAATCTGGGAGAAAGTGAGGAGGTGGAGCAGAAAATATATTTGAAGACGTAATGGTCAAATATTTTCAGTCATGACCAAGTGGAGCAAGGCCCCAAGTTCAGTGGAGTTGCTCTGGAATCAGAAATGAAAGACATACCATCAGCCCTTTATCAGAGATGGGAATCTATTTCTGTCTTGACTCTTGTTTCTGTGACTCAGAAGCTGAACTTGGCTTTCTAGGCCTCCATGGCAGAGGCAGGACTTTCCTGGGCTCCAGAGGCTTGAACTGGTCTATCCGTGCATATGTCAGTTGCACGTACGTGCACACGTGTGTGTGTGTATGTTTGAAGTTCTAGAGATGAGAATGACTATAAAGTCAGGCAAGGATATCAGGTTATAAGTTTGGAAAGGTATTTTGGTAACTGGGACCCTGACTATGGGGAAAAGTGTCTCACCAGTAGATTTGAATGTTATCCTCATTGCAATGAGAACTATTGACAAATTTCATGAACATAATGTACATGAATTTTTAGAAAAACACTTCTGGTGGCATTTTGGAAGATGAATTAAAGTGTGGTTAATTTCTAGGTAGGTTATCAGTACAGGAGCATTGGAAGCATCTTGGTAAGACTTTTGACCCATGAAACTGAAAAGGAGGAGATAGACTTCAAGTAGGTTTTGAACAAAGCAAAGTACAAACCTGATTTCTGTGGGGAGTACTAGAAGCGAAGGCATCTAGAAGTCACAGATGAATGGATGTCAGTTTTGGGCAGAGTAGGAGAAGACATTTATGAGGTAGGAGAGGTGGGAGAAGCTGAGGTCAGTGGAGGACATTGGGATTTTGAGGTGTCCAGGAAACATTAAATGTGGGTGTGCAATAGAGAGTAAGGTGCATGTACCTGGAGCTCTGTGTTCCTGAGAGGTAAAGACACTGACTTCTTTTGGGTAGAAGTCAGTGGTGTCTCCACAAGAATAGATGCAATCACTCAAAACAGAGCTATTGTCAGGGAAAATCATTGAAGATGAATGTGGGTTTAATGGCATTTGGAGGAAATTGTAAGGTCATCTCAAGGAAAGTCAGAGTAATAGAAACCCTAAAATATCCTGAGAGACAGGAGGACATTCTGGAAAGAAAGAATGCTCAGCCCGTGTAGGTAATGTGGGGAGAAGAAAAGCCAGAAGGACAGGAGTCTTTGGATTCAGCAGTTGGACAGATGTTAAAAATCAGGAGACCGTGTCTGCATCAAAGTCACAAAAATCCTTCAGAGAATAGTATCCCCCCCAAAAAACAAATAGTGGTGGAAGAAACTGGACTTCAGTGGCTTAAGAAGAAATATGAGGAGCATGGTAACTACCGTGAGAGTGGATTTCTGAGTCATCTGTTTGAACTGTTCTATTGAATATTTTAACATGTCTACTGCTGGATAGGGGTCTTTTGTGTCAAGATTATAGGGTCACAGTGGGTCACGTTTAGTGCATGCGAAAGAGCGGCATGGACATATATACACTACCAAATGTAAGGTAGATAGCTAGTGGGAAGCAGCCGCATAGCACAGGGAGGTCAGCTCGGTGCTTTGTGACTGCCTGGATGGGTGGGATAGGGAGGGTGGGAGGGAGACGCAAAAGGGAGGGGATATGGGAACATATGCATATGTATAACTGATTAAATTTGTTATAAAGCAGAAAAAATAAAAATAAATAAATAAATATAGTGCATGTCTTTGGAGGAATTTCATCCAGTGTGGTAGCCAACTTACAAGATGACCCCAATAATTCTTATCTCTTAGTGTTCCTAGCCCATTGTAATTATCCACAATGAATCAGAATGACCTCTGTATTCAGTGGTAAATTAAAGGTACAACAGAATGTTGCTTCTGAGGATAGGTCATATAAGACATGGTGGCTTTGGCCTTGCTTCCTCTCGACTCAGTTACTTTGGGGGAAGCCAGCTGTCATGTCATGAGGACATGCACGAGGTCTATGTGGAGAGGATGTAAGGACTCCTGGTCATAGCCAGTAGCAATCTGTCAGCTGTCGGGGGAGCCATGCTGGAGGGGACTCCATAGCCCCATCAAGTCTTCAGGTGACTGGAGCCCTGCCCAACATCTTGACTGACCTGAACCAGAACTACCCAAAATCTTGATACCCAGAAACTGTGTGAGATAATAAATGATGACTCTTGTTTTAGGTGCTTACCTGTTGGTGTAATTTCATAGGCAGCAATAAATGACTAATATATATGTCCCTATATTATCTTCCCATTATTTTGTTATTATTTTTATAGAATCTTTTGATTTATGATCATACTCAATGAATCATTTTAACTTTCACAAACTCTCCCTTACTGTATGGACAGGATCTCAGGATACAAATTATAGAGTTAGAGAAAAGTCAGATTTGTGGCTTCCATTCTCACCATGGAGTCTCTCTTCTGTCTTTAAGTTCCATCTAAACAATAATCCTATACTCAATGATTTAGATGTCTTCTAGTGAGAATTTGAGGCATGAGCCATGTGGTTCTTTCAGACTCTGGTTTTCAAATGATGTGGAACATATGTTCATGAGTGGAACATAAACTTGCATAAACTGGCCAAACTCACTTTGTCGTAATCTCCATGTTTACAGGGACCAGTAAAATTGCAATTTTGCTATGTTTAAAAAGCCATTTCTAACTAAAATTTATTCTAAAAATATTATAATTGTGTCTTTAAATTCACTGTAATGTGAAATGTAGTAAAGTTCCCATAATGCAATATTCTTCATGCTAAAAATAGTAATTTTGTTTCTACCAATGTGGAAACCAGGTTTATGGGTGGTGTGTGTAACCTGAGCCTCTGGGCTTTCTCTGCACCTGTGAGTGGGTTCTTCTCCCTTTACCAACCCTTTAGAGCTCCCTTCTCTTTTCATTCTTCCACAGTCACCAAGATGTTCTTAATTCCCCAAATGGCTACCTTTTTGTTATTTACTTAACTCTTTTCTGGACATCAACTTCATACCTCAAATTTAATCTCATTTCTCTCTTCTTCAGACATTGTTTCATGAGGCTCACTTGTTTTCATACACACTTTAGTACCAGCCACTTTTACCTGCAGACAACCGTCCTGGGCTATAGCTGTTTAGTATTTCCATAGCTACTTGTAGAACTGGAGCTACTTGGGAAACAGAAAAATAAAATAAAAAATTTTAAAGGATGAGGCACATAAAATGGAAGTGGGTATTTTTCACACATTTTCCTTAACTAATGGGCATTTTCCTCGTTGGGCGTGTGAAGAGGAAATATAGAATCAATACCAAATCCATGACTAAAGTTGTAATTTAAATTTCAACTATTCTATAACCCTAATCTCTCTGCCTGTTGCAATAAAGTTGTAGAGTTTAATAAATATTTTTCCTTTTTGCATTATATTTATTATGAATTACAAAATTTATTCAGAAAGTTTTTTTTTTTTTTTTTTTACTGTAACAAAAATATAAATGAAGTGAGCTGTGATGGAGAAGTGATCATATTATTCTACCTGGATACAGCAGTAAAGGATCAGTAGTCCTAGATTTGTGCACTCTTTTAAAGCTTTGTAAAAATATACTCCAGGACCCTGTGACTGTTGTTGAACTTTTCTTTAGATTCTCCCCTTGACATATTGAACACTTGCCTACCTCACCATCACAGATTTCAAGGGCTCAACTATCGTCCTGACACAGCAAAGATCATAAATAAATAATTCCTTCTTTCCTAGATACTATCTGGTACCCCAGAACTTTTCACAAAAATCACGCAAATAGCTGCACTAAAGCAAGAAAGTGTCCGTTTACCTGCATTAATTTATATTGGGTGGCAAGCCTGGGAAAGTCCATGTTTTATCTCAGTGTGCCAGTCACAGCACAGTGTCCAAGTGCTAATTCAAAACTTTGACTCCTTCCTTCCATATAATGTGTTACTAGAGGAACCCTGTTTCAAAGTTTGTTCTGCTTCAACTTATAGATGATTGGATTCAATCAATGAGCAGATGTCGTTTTGTGTCTTTTGAGATGTACTGGCATGTTTCCTCTAATCATTTAATCCACCAATGTCTAGGGCCAATTTAGAAATGAAATTGAACATGTTCGACCCGAGCCGAATCTCCTTTGCACGGGCTGACTGTGGAGGATGGATTTCTAGGTAGGTTACCAAGAGAGGAGGTGGTTGGAATCATCTTGGTGAAACATTATGATCAATGGAAATGAAAAGACAGAGACTTCATCATTTCAGCTCTCTAAATATCTGGATTGTGATGAAAGGATAAATGGTCAATGAGACTGGAAGAGAGGGGTAGAAATCTTCCCTCTCTTCATAACTAGAAGTCCCCTTCACAAATGAGATTTTTTTTTTGGAGGAGGAGGATAGACCACAGAGCAGGATCAAACTAGCCTGTCTTATTTTCATACCTTCCAGGATATTAATGATGTTTTTGTGGCTTTGGTGGTGTTCATCTATGCTCTGCTCAAAGGATTTGGTTACAGAGAAAGCATTTCAGAACCCTCAGTATTAGGCTTTTTTAAAATAACTTCCTTGGTAGATACCTGGTTCCAAGCACCTCACTGTTAGCTGATTAAAAAAATAACTTTCTCAATGCATCTGCACTTTTCTTTAAATAAAAAGGATACTGAACATATAGTTTTTATTTTGGTGCTATTTTTTCCCATAGTAAATGAAAACTCAATATCTCTGTCCTAGAAAAAAAAGTCACTAATTGGATCACCTTTGATTAACTTGCTTGTACTCTCCATTCTTTGTGTACTGAAAACATTTTTGCAAGGGCTGCTCTATTCTTAGGGACAAATTGATTCACAAATAGAATTTGGTGGAAAATGCAACGGGAGAGAAGGATCCAGAGGGAAATCAGAGTAGGAGAGAAGAGAGTCAGCAAATTAGGAGAGAGTTAAAAATAACACTGGTGTAGATACACCTTAATTAAGGGATCAATATCTTCTAGGTGGATATACTACAGTCCTTCACAATTTTTATTAAAAAAAAACAAATGCATTTGGCAAAACAAGGTTTCTATGATATATTTAATAAGGGGCTTAGTTAGGAATTTTTCATGGAAATGTTAACATTTTTAATTGACCAGTGTATTTTCCTCTCCATCCTATGACCATCTTGTTAGTTATCACTTGCCAGGGCTATTTTTTTTTTTTTTTTTGCGGTATGCGGGCCTCTCACTGATGTGGCCTCTCCCGTTGCAGAGCACAGGCTCTGGACACGCAGCCTCAGCGGCCATGGCTCACAGACCCAGCCACTCCGTGGCATGTGGGATCCTCCCGGACCGGGGCACGAACCCGTGTCCCCTGCATCGGCAGGTGGACTCTCAACCACTGCGCCACCAGGGAAGCCCTGCCAGGGCTATTGAATCAGATTTATAACTTCTCTCACTCTTCTTCACAGTTATCCACCCAACCCTCAGTCCATGTATTTCTCTACTTTGTTATCAGGGTAATTTCCTTAATTCAGTGAATCAGTTATGGATCTTTCCTAGAGCATCTACCATACACAGTGCTCCTTCCTCAGTAACAGAAATTCAAGTAAAATTGATAATTAATCCTCTGACCTCAAGGAAATCCCCAGCTAATGGAACAACCTCAGGACAACTATGGGGAAGTACGATTAAGTGCCTGGGAGAGGGGTTCACCTACACTGTAATGGAGAGACCCCGCAAATGACACCTGAGCACTTATCCTAGGGTTAAAGAAAGAATGTGCTGGCCTCAGGGTAGAAAACAGAGAAGGTGGCATGTGCAAGGCAGGGGTGGACCTGAGAGCCAGGACACACTGGGGAACTCCAAAGAGAAGTCTGAATTGTGAGTTGGGGAATAGAGAGGGGTGAGGTTGCAGAGATGGGCAGGATCAGACCATGAATGGCAGTTCAGGCCATACTTAGGATCACTTTGCAGGGGTATAATGTTCTCTTGAGTGCTTCAACTGAATTCAGTTGTCTCAGGTGAGATTGTAAATGGTTGGGGATCCTGGCAGCCTCTGGACGCTCACTTTGCAGAGAGCCTGGACTTAAATTACTATAACCCACAGAGTCAGCTACTGTGATTCAGTCAACCTGTTGTCCCCATTTGAGGGTAAATGATTCTTAAGGGGGGTTTCATTTGCTTCCCCCTGCACCAGTCCACAAATCAAGGACAAGCCCCTCCACTCCTCTTCATGTCAACTCTCCACAGCCTCCACCCAACCATCCCATCCAGTCCCACTTCCCTAGCCAATCAGCCCCATGCAACCCACTTCCTTCCCACTCTGATCCTACCATGTCCATAACAAATGCAGAAAGAGGAGGAGGGTGGAAAATCATTAAATCATATAATGCATATATGAGAAATGTAAGACATATTTGGGTTTTAAAAGATATGTTTGCCAACTTGTGAAAAGAACAAGTAATTATTGTTTTTAAAAGTCAGTGACAAAATTTTAAGATCCATTTAAATTCTGAGGGAATACAATGCCAAGATAAGATAAAACTAATAATTTACTACCTGTCACTTAGAGAGGTTATGAGTTCACAATAGCTTTTTTAATGGTTGAGAATACAAATATGTATCAGATAATATACAGGGTAACTAATGGGAATGATTCACTTTTTAGGTAATTTGAGATTTGAGTGTAGACTGTCAGGTCAGTGTTAGAGGTCAATAGAGGTTTTCTTCTGTTATGATTTTCTCATGCCAAATGATCAACTATCCCCCAAAAATAAATGTGATAGGCCTCAAATAATGCAAATTAACAAATATGTATAAGCAACAGTTCTGTAATTTTCCTCCTACTTTATGGTGTGCCCTTTGCAACAGTCCTATATCTTTAGGCTTAATTTTCCTCATAAACATTTCATGTAATAAGCAAACAAAAATACTCATTGCAAAGGGAATGAATTAATAAATACATGCGATTTTTTTTATTTTGACTTTAATCTGATTAGTGATTAAAACCTTCCAGAAATTAAGTCTCAGATTTGCTGGATAATAAACGTGTTTAATAGGGTAAAAGGATGTATATCCATCTACCCAATCTTACCCAGTACATGACCCAAAAATGCCAGATTTAAGTGAACGATCCATTCTACTTTTGATGAGACATTAATGAGGCAATGTCTGGTTTTATTAAATATTATACATTATTCATAAACTTTCCATTCTGGAAACTAAAATATAGACATTTTCATATTATAAGCATCAATACTACATAAGATTAGCCTGAGGGTCACCTAGAGGGACCTCTGGGACCAGCATATATCCCAGAACAATTTGTGAACAGTTCCTCTAAAAGATACCCATTGGTGGATTTGGAATAGTTGCTCTTTGGAAAAAAAATATATCCATTCTAAAAAGTTTATTTTTACCATATCCCTTTGTTCTTCTGACCTATAAAATAGACCTTTTGCTATGATGAATATGTTAAATAAAAATGATGATTTTAAGTTATCCAAAACAAACATGGGTTTACTCAGAACTCTACAGTGAAGAGCTGTGAAAAATTACTTTGACACAAGAATAAACCTTATTCCTTCAACTTCCAATGAAAGGGAAATACATTTGAGATATGACTTTATTTCTGGTGTCCATAAATAATGTCACACTAAAAATATATTCACTACCCCATGAATGAAAAGACTATACAAAACAACTCTAAAATACTGTAGGCACACTCTGAGGGACAATGATGAATTTAAGTGCTGTTATTCTTTGATAAATCAAAAAAAAATTACTTAGATGATTTTTAAAACAGCCCGTAAGAGAAATAATATGTAAAAGAACATAACTATTTGCGGTTTGAACTATCCTGAGATTTACTTTGTAACTTAATTTTGCTTGTTTTAAATTAAGAAAGAACAATTTTATTATCCTAATTCATGGTTATTACATGATTGTAACTACTCTCGCTGTTATGGGTTGAATTGTTTCCCCTAAAATTCATATGTTGAAGTCCTAACCCTAGTACATCAAAATGTGACCTTTTCTGGGGATGGGGGGGGGGTCTTTACAAAGGTAATTAAGTTAAAATGAGGGCATTGGAGTAAGTCCTAATCCAATATGACTGGCGTACTTATAAAAAGGGGGATATTTATGGGACGCAGACAAGCACACAAGGAGAATATCATGCAAACATGAAGGCAGAGACTGGGGAGGTGCTTCTAACAGCCAAGGATGGTCAGCAACCACCAGCAGGAGAGGGTCCTGGAGCAGGGTCTCCCCCCAGCCTTAGGAGGACCAACCCTGCCCACACCTGGATCTTGGACTGCTGTCCTCCAGACTGTGAGACAATACATGTATGTTGTTTAATCCACTCAGTCTGTGGTATTTTGCTGAGAATCCCCAGCAAATGAACACACCCACTGTCTCCTGGTCTAACACATGTCCATATTGCTCCTCTTTTGAGCTCTTTTTACTTTTAAGAATAAAAGAAGTAGATGTTCAATTATATGCCAGTCGGCCCTCTCTCTTCCATGCCCCCAAGTCTTCAGGAGAACCATGGTTGGCAACCCCTGCTGAGTTTGATTTTACCACAAAGAAAGACACGTGATAAAATGTTTGTTGGTTGATAAATGTTTAATAACTTGAACTTACTTGTTTCCTCTGGGCAGATCCCTCCCCAAAGAGCCCTCAAAGGCAGCCACCCTACTGGACAGCCAGAGCCCTGACCATGTGGGCCACCAGCGCTGGCAGGGGACTCTGTCCTTCTGACAGTCCTTCCTCACCCATTGACTGACCACCTCCTCTCCACACAAAGACAGGGTCACCTGTACTTCGAGCCCTGTTCCATGTTCAGCCCTCCAGGACCAACCAGCAGGACAAAACATGGGCCTAGAGCCAGGGCCTGGGTACCAACCTCAGCTGCCCGTTTAAGGAATGACGGGCCCTCTTTGTGCCTCAGTTTTTACCACTGATATGAGAGCTTGGCTGTGCTGTGCTGTGAACCACCTGTAAAACTTCTAAACCAATTCCTGGGAAATGGAAAGTGCTTAATTATATGTTTTTATCTACTCCCATAGCACCATGTACATCCTTCTGTTTAAAACACCACACCATGACTAAGACTCAGTGCAGCCAAAATAAATAAATAAATAAACATTTTTTAAATAAATAAAGTAAAATACTTACCACACTGCATTTCAACCTTCTATTTACTTGCCTACCTTGCCCACAATTTACATCTGTATTTGTATAAATAAGCAATTGGCTACAGCTAGTTATTGAGTACTCCTTACAAACATTTTATAGCATTTAATACTTAAGTTTTAATCTTGCTATTTAAACCCAACACTCTACTTCCCTTTATATAGATGAGAAGAGCAGACTTAAAGAGATTAAGAATTACCTGGGTGTAATCACTGTAAATGGAAAGTAACCTTTAAAAATTGTATAAAAATAAATTTTAAAAAAATGGAAAAAAATTACCTGGGTAGCATGATGTTTGTAATGTCTCTTCAAAATCTGTGTGCACTTTCTATCTCAGACACACTAAGAAAACAACTTGGCCAAACAAAGGCTCTGGTTAGGTGTCCTGAAGTCAGAAAATGGCCATGACAATGTGACAATATGGTGAGGTTCACAGGCCCACAGGTGAGTAGGCCCTTCCTACTGCCAGGTCCTTGCACCAGCTGCATGAAAGAGGACTAGTAAAGCCCTCTAGTCCAGTTAACTCATCGGTTACTCAAAGGGTCAGTTAAGGCATGGAATTGTCGGTGAGACTCATAGGCTGGGTGGAGAGCCCGTCACTGTGCACCAAGACCGCATTTAGAACATCAAGCCCTCAGATGCTCCTGTGCAGAATGGCAGCTAGCTGCTGCCTGGTCCATAACACTCAATCAGTGTCTTTCTATTTCTCTCCTCGGTGGGTCCCTGGAACACCGGGATTCCAGCAATTAAAAGATTAACACCAGGCACAACACTATGATATACCTAACACCTCAAGACCAAGCCTGCCCTCCCCAGAGGGCTTTCACACAGACCCGATCTGAATGATTATGGCCACGCCCTACCCACCAGTTATTAAATATTTTAACCACCACCCCTGGGAAACCACATTTCTTAACATTTAAACTCTACATGTACATTCATTTGCCAATCTTTTGAAAAGGGTAGAGACCATTTATTAAAATAAGTTCTGTTGAGGTTGAATTTCCAAATCTTCCCTCTTTAAAAAATGTACACATAAGGCTTAGCCTATGATGTCTGCATTTTTAATAAGGGAATGAAAACTTGCAGATACTTTGTGGAGTAATTGGAATAGGATATGTCCAGTTTTCATACTTTGTCTTCTAAATGTGAGTTGCTTGAATACTTCATTTTATAGGATATTTTTTAAAGTCACGTGCCTTAATCACATTTTTTATTTGTATGGTTATCAGGAATTTAAAGGAGGAATAGGGGTTAAATTGGCTAGTTTGTTAAGTCAAAATTGGTTGAGAACCATTTTTTTATTGCAGTATAACCCTTATTTTGAAAAATAAAGTGGAGCTCAGAGAGGTTAAGTAGGCTATTTAAGGACCAACAGGTAGTAAACAGCAGAAATCTATCCCCATAGCCAGCAGCTACCAGCATCCAGATCTTTGTTTGTGATTTCTTTCGTTAAGAGGACCATTTCGGGCTTCCCTGGTGGCACAGTGGTTGGGAGTCCACCTGCCAATGCAGGGGACGTGGGGTCATGCCCCAGTCCGGGAGGATCCCACATGCTGCAGAGCGGCTGGGTCCATGGGCCATGGCCGCTGAGCCTGCTCTCCGTGACGGGAGAGGCCACAGCAGTGAGGGGCCCGCATACCGAAAAAAAAAAAAAAAAAAAAAAGAGGACCATTTCTCCTTGGAGAAATGACTGGTCCCAGACTGGAGATGAGCCCGGAGCAGCACATAGTGCCAGGGTGCTTTATGACCACCTAGAGGAGTGGGATAGGGAGGGTTGGAGGGAGGGAGATGCACAAGGGAAGAGATATGGGGTTGTATCTCTATGCATAGCTGATTCACTTTGTTATAAAGCAGAAACTAACACAGCATTGTAAAGCAATTATACTCCAATAAAGATGTTAAAAAAAAAGTGTTCTAAAAAACAGCAATGATGGGAGTGTGTCAAAGGTACATAGGAGCCAAGTGACACAATCCCCATGGCCAAAACTGGAACCATTTACCAACACAGTAAATAACACAGTATGGGATGATAAAGCAAAGCATAAAGTAAACATCCCTGAGTCCATAATGATACAATTAAATGATTGAAGAAGGAAATAAATGGAGAGAAGAGATATGTCTCCTGTGCAGAATTCTGAAAATGTTACCTATCTCATCTGCCCACAGGAGGTGGTAGAGTCCCCAGCCCTTAAGTGCCAGCTATGACTGTGCTCGGTGACTCTAATTACTATATTACACAGTGACGGTGGAGCAGCCTGAAGATCACCACCTGGCCAGGTGATCAGATTAACATCAGTCGTGACAAGTATAGACATGCATCAGTTCCTGGGGCTGCTGTAATGAATTACCTCAAACTGGGCGGGGAGGGGGGAAGTCCAAACAGAAATTTGGACTTCCCTGGTAGTCCAGTGGTTAAGACTCCACACTTCCAATACAGGGGGCACGGGTTCGATCCCTGGTCGGGAAACTAAGATCTCACATACTGCGAGGCCAACAGAAAAAAAAAAAAATTGGTAAAACAACAGAAATTTATTCTCCCACAGTTGTAAAGGCTGGAAGTCCGAAACCAAGGTGTCAGCAGGGCCACACTCCCTCTGAAGGATGTAGGACAGGATGCTTCCTTGCCTCCTGCAGCTTCTGGCAGCTCTAGGCTCCTTGGCTGGGGACCACACCACTCCAACATCTGCCTCCATCTTCACGTGGTCCTTCCCCTTATCTCAAATCTCCCTCTCCTCTCCCTGATAAGGACACGAGTCCCTGGGTTAGTGACCACCCTAAACCCAGAATGGTCTCATCTCAAGATCCTTAATGTAATTACACCTGCAGAGAGACTATATCCGCATAAGGTCACATTCGTAAGTCCCAAGGATTAGGATTTGGAGATCACTATTATACCCAGTATGATACTGCTAATTGATGGGATGAAGATGGAACTTTACTTCCATGGTCTTCTTCCTAAAAATACCTAACCCATGTCTAACTTTGAGAAAAACATCAGACTTATACCAGTTGAAGATCACTCTACAAAACACCTGACCAGCACTCCTCAGAGCCACCAAGGTCATCAAAAGTGAGAAAAGTCTCAGAAACTGTCACATGTAAGAGGATCTCATAGAGACATGACAACTAACCTAATGGGGTATCTTGTATGGGATCCTGGAGCAGAAAAAGGACATTAGTAATAACCAGGGAAGTCTGAAAGTACAGACTTTAGCTACTAATAATATACCAGTACTGGTTCATTAATTTTAACAAAGGCACCATGCTAATGGAAGATGTTAATATTGGGGAGCTGGGTATGGAAACTTTCTGTACTATCTGCAGTTTTTTGCAAATCTAATACCGTTCTAAAGTAGAAACTCTATTCTAAGAAGGAAAATGAGACTTGACTTTTTCATGGTTCAGCTCGTAACCACAACGCCATGCTCTTTTCACAGCACCACATGTGCCATCTTGAAGTGCTTTGTCTTGGGTTCAGAAAGTAGGTCACATGCATCCATCCTTACCCTGTGCCTCATGAAGAATCACCAGTTCACAGGTTATCCTGAATGTATTATGGGCTGTTTTCTTTTGTTGTTGTTTAAATAAAAACAGGATGTTTTCTTAAGCATAAATTATAAAGCTATAGGGTGCATTCCAAAGAGGAGATGACTTTCACTTTTACCTGTATATATACTTCTGCAGCATTGGAATTTCCTCTTCTCTTTACCTCCCCTTCACCTCCAAGATGTTTACTTAGCATTGTTCTGGCTACGGTGACATTGACTCAATGTTCCCCATATGTGTTCAGAATTTTAATTACTCATAATAATTTTTAGGTATTAAAGTTAATAGTCTTTCTCCTTTGAATGGTGATTAACACTTGGAAAGTGAAATGCAGGTGTCTGCCTTATTTTTGGGCAACGTGGAGTGGGGTTGGGGACGGATGAGAAAAGAAAACATATTTACCTTCTAAATGAGGCTCAGAGTTAGGAGTCCAAAATGAAAGTGCTTGAACAGCCAATAATCTGGTGATCATGACCACATCTCCCATCCTATTGCCCCCCAAGTCATCCCCACATTTCCTTTATGTGAGTGACAGGTTAGGGAAAAGGCAGCTGCCCCATCTAAATGTCTCCTGTCCTATTCCATCAACTAAGTTGACCATCTGATGCCAATCAACGTGGTTGGGCTAATTCTGCAATGGTGGGGAGACCAGCCAGTTGAGTTCAGCTGTCCCACATAATGAAAGTATCACTGAAATTAATAAACAGAAGGAAGACATCTATTTTTGTCTTCTCTTTGTCCTAACCTGATTTCTCAGAGCGGCAGAGCTGAGACTATACAACCAGCTATACAGAGAAAAGTACAACTGCTGGTCATATGGTAACACACTTTTGGTTTGATATTTAAGTCATGACACATATTTGAGGCCATAATTCTCAGTTCCTTCCTTTAATTCTCTGAAGGGAAAAATTCAGTATGAAAATTCAGAAGGCCGTAACTCTAAAATTCATTGGCGTGAAGAAATACTTGACATTCCCAAGAAAGGGGGCAGATTCTAGCGATTATGTGGTTAAGCTACAGCTGGATTGCTATTTGTCTGCAATTTTAAACCCTGGCTGTTAAAATTAATTACATTCAAGGAGAGTTTATCAGAATAAAAGTCTCAGACGTGATATTTTTAGTCTCTGGAATTAAAGTGGCACCCGTGAGCCAATAGATCACACTGAAAACAGCCAGCCTTGCCGTTTTGAATTCTTTAAACAGACTTATTCTGATTGTAACAAAAACACCCATAAATCTATGCACATATATATTGATCTTGGCTTCCTCTTAAAAATGACTCTGTCCTAGTAAGTTGGCATATTTCATAAACAAACCAACAAATTATTGATCTATCATATACTCTAAAAGTCCTATGAAGAATCTAGGTTGCTTTTAAGTTCATACGGCACCTAAGGGAATGAGAAACTCTGAAATGAAAAATAGAGATTTAAAATGAAGCCCAGAAGATATATAGCTGTCTCCTTCTACTTCTTTCCAAGCTCCTATTGTGATTCAATCTGTGTATCCCATATCCGGCTCTGTATCTACTGATATGGCATAGGGTCCATTAATGCCATTCCTTCCAGAAGCTTCTGTAATTAAGTTACTACATTTAATAATTGTTTTGTGAAAAAGCCTGTCTAGATATCACTTTGCTTAAACAAAGCATGTGTAAATGAATGTATTTGTAGGGTATGCTCTATTAACAACTCACTGTGGAATTAGATGAAAAAATAGTTTCTATTAATTTAGTCCAAAAAGGATATTACTGAAATATTTTATTAATAAAATTCAAAGGGTAACTGAAACGTTAATCATTGTACTGAATCAAAGAAGGACCCATATAATGTCATGTCCTCAGATGTTTTTCCCATGAGTAAGGCAGGTTCTGTCATAAGCTCGAGTCACTCAGACAACATCAGTTACATTAATCATCAAGATTGCAGTGAAAGTGTGGAGCAGCATTTGGTTTCAGCTAAAGCTGGGGTAGGGCCTAGGCCAGTATTGGGAACGTATGTTTGCACCGATATGTATTTCTGTAACAACAAATAATGTCCTCATCTTTCAGAAGAAGGAGACAGAAAGTAAACATTAGGCAAGATGACTCAAGAGATCTTAATGCACCTTAGAACGTGCAAAGTGATAGGAAGGAAAAGAAGATACATAGAGTGGGTCGTAATATAATGCAGTATGGTCAGGGCAGGAGTGTCTGCCAGGGAGGCACTTGATCAAAGTCTTTAGGAAGGGGGAGAGGTCAACCATGCAGATAAGGGGGGTGGAGAGGTCCAGGGCCATGGCAAGTCTGTGAGATAGGAGTGTGTGAGTGGGGTCAGCAGGGCTGGCTGGAGTACCAACTACCCAGCAAAACTGCAGCAGGAGAGAAGCCAGAAGGGCAGGCTGTGCTGAGGGCATCTTGGTAGCATGCTGAGGGTCATTTGAGGACCTCGACTTCCACTGAGAGACATAAAGAGCTTTGTTGCTGAGGGTAAAGCACAAAAGCAAGCAGACCCCCAGATGCAGGCAACGGGGCACACACCT
The DNA here is from genome assembly GCF_964341445.2 of Mesoplodon mirus. Lineage (NCBI taxonomy): Eukaryota > Metazoa > Chordata > Mammalia > Artiodactyla > Ziphiidae > Mesoplodon > Mesoplodon mirus. The sequence continues at coordinate 181,110,115 of NC_138980.1, forward strand.
GGGAGAGAGCTCAGGGCAGTGAGAAAGGGTCAGATTCTGCAGAGGACAGGTGGCTGAGCCAACAAGACTCCCTCACCAGCTGGCTGTAGGATGCAAGGAAAAGAGGAGTGAAGCTTGCCCGCCAAGTTCTCTGGTCTGACAGCCCCAAAGTCAGAATGGCCATCTACCGAGAAAGGTACCAGAAAGTAAATCTGGCCTGGGGGAAGACAGGTGAGAGCTTCAGAGTTCATATTTGGACCTGCCAATCTGAAATGCCTGCCAGACATTCAAACAAAACAGGAGTGGGATGTCTGGAGTATAGCAGAGAGATTTCAGCAGCTAGAAGGGGGTTTCCTTGCTGTAGAGATATATTCAAAGCCAAAAGAAAGGCAAGATCAGCAAGGAAATACACGCACAAGTGTGTGGATATTACAAAATATCTTTGAAATCTTAATTTAGCCTCTGACACAGAATCTGTTATATTTGTATGTAATAAAGAATCTTACCAAGCAATATGGCTTATTCGGGATGATGATTGATATTTTTCACAAGTGTAAATATATATTAACACAATATCCAGTCTTTATAGCTCATGCAATATAAATAGTAATACAATTTAACAACTCAAAGATGAGAGTAGTTAGGTTATTTTAGGCCTGCATATATTTCCTATGATGCATTCACAAATCCCAGAATATTCCATGTAGATACACTCAGTTTACAAGAATTAACTTCATTAGGTAAAATGAAGTATTTGTTGGCATCATAGACTATACGAGTTATTTTGTGTGTAGACTTAGCATTAAGAAGAACAGTTTCTCAAATCAAAATATTTGACTTTAATTTCTGGTTTTGGCATTTTCTTATGATATCTTGGGCAAAACACTGAAGCATGTGTCTAATTTTCAGCTTCCTTGCCTATGAAATGGAATAATAATATTTACATCAACTAAGATGTTGAAATCACATTTTTCTAACTTTCAATATTTCATCATCAGTTTATCTTTCATACATTATAATTTAGAACAGTGTTCTTCTAATTATAGGATGTTTGCGTTATCTTTGCAGTATTGATTTGTAATTATTTCAAAGGGTCAAAGTCAGATAATATTGTAGACACCATAAAGATATCTTTATAATTGTTTGAATTATGTTTTACTGGCTATAGTATGTATAATTTTCATAACTTCTCTGTGTGCTTTAAAAATCATTCTCTAAATATTGAGTATAGGACGTACTATATTCCATGATGACATGAATGTTAAGTGTGTTATTCAGAATTTCTATATCTACTATTTTTCATCTATTTAATCTATCAATTTCTAAGAAAGTTATGTAAAATCTACAAAATTGTGATTTTTATCTATTTCTTATTGTAATCTTAATGTTCTGCATTTTATAATTCTTGTTAGTTGCCTACAGATCCAAGAATGTTGTATCTTTTAAGTGAAATGAGTCTTTTATCAGGAGTAAAGATGGTCTTCACCTATTGTGACGTCCGTTTTGCTTAAAGTCTATTTTATCATCTCTTAATATAGATTCACCAAATTCCTTTCTGTTTGTATTTGTCTGATATAAGATCAAGGTTTTGGGAGGGATTTTGGTCTTGTTTAATTTATCTATTTTTATTTTTTTAAAGATTTTTTGATGTGGACCATTTTTTAAAGTCTTTATTGAATTGTTGTTACAATATTGCTTCTGTTTTATGTTTTGGTTTTTTGGCTGTGAGGCGTGTGGGATCTTAGCTCCCTGACCAGAGATTGAACCCACAACCCCTGCACTGGAAGGTGAAGTCTTAACCACTGGAATGACAGGGAAGTCTGGATTTATCTATTTTTAAATGTTTGGTTCTAATTGGGAAGTGCCCATATTTTAACAGGAAAAGCAGTCCATTAAATTTTTGCTATTACTAATTATCTTAGACCAGGTCCTCAGGAGCAGACCCTTGGAGGGAAGGAGGCCAAGTAAGTGTGGGATTAAGTTGGATGGAAAGTAGCTTAACTCGGTCCTTTCCGGGACATTTGGGAAGAGGAGAGACACAGCCATAGCTCAGAGCTGTCTGACCAGGAGCACAGGAGTTGGTTCACTTCACGTTTTTATGTGTATTTGTCATCAGTTAAGGGTCGGCCTTTAGTGAGAAATGAACGGTGGTGTAAATGGAGAGACAGGGGTGCAGGCTGTCAGGGTGAAAGTAATAAAGGGGTCTGAGAGGATGTGGGTAGAAAACTGACATTTTCAGTTACACTGATACATTTTTGTACCATCTTATCTATATTCTACAATTTTTTGCTTCTTTCTTTCTTCTTTTTCATATCTGTTGGTTCAATTCATTTATCTATCATTTATCTATCTATCTACCTATCCCTTATTTTTTCCAAACATAAGTTTGAAGCCATAAATTATTTATATTTTAGGTAACCTTAAATATTTAACGTATTTGTGTGACAATATCTAAAGTTAATCAATATAATATATAAATATAGCAAATATCTTCCTAACTGGTAGTTGATATATAGAAAGATACAACTCCAAACACCTTCTCCATTTCCCATGCCATTGTTGTAGAGTATTTTATTTTCACCTTTCAAAGAATGTTGAAAAATAATGTAATCATTGTGTTTTCACCCAATATAATACTTATTTGGATTTACAAAAAAAGTCTTAGTTTCTTTCTTTGTCTTTCTTTTTCATATTCTTCTTCTTCTATCTTTGTTCAATTTTCTCAAAATTCATTCTTTAAATAATTCCTTTGGAAAAATTCTATGACTTGGATACATCTTTAGTTTAAACATGTCTTTATTTTGACCTGATTCATGGGGTACAAAATTCTTTTCTGAGGGATAGTTTACATCAACTCTTTCAAGATACCATTGGTTGGCCTTCTGACCTCTACAGTCACTGCTACAGCCCAGTGTGTTTTCAGGCAGGGTAGGTTAAATATTTTACTTACATTTTATAAAATTAATATATTTGGATTTTTTTTCAAGTACCTTAATTTGAGTGCTCCAAAATTTGTTCAGATATTTCACTAACTCTTGGAAAATTGGAAGAGATAAACTCACTGTGCAGGCTACACTGTGCTCACCGTGGGGACAGAGAACAGCAACATGGGTCCCCTGTTCCTGCTGAGTTCACCAGCATCCAAACATCCACAGGGTGGGTGCTTTGTTTTCTGTCAAAAGAGAACATTCTATGCTCTCACTTCGTTGCATGGACATATATACACTACCAAATGTAAAACAGATACCTAGTGGTAAGCAGCTACATAGCACAGGGAGATCAGCTCGGAGCTTTGTGTCCACCTAGAGGGGTAGGATAAGGAGAGTGGGAGGGAGGCGCAAGAGGGAGGGGATATGGGGATATATGTATATGTATAGCTGATTCACTTTGTTATAAAGCAGAAACTAACACACCATTGTAAAGCAATTATACTCCAATACAGATGTTAAAAAAAAAGAGAGAGAACATCTCCCCTCCCCTTTACCCCCAAGGGAGCTGGGCCTGAAATCACCACGGTATTAAATTATCTTGAGCTCAGAGTGGACTCTGTGATGCGGATTAGAGAATTTTTAAAAACCACTTCAACTGATTATGGAAAATCAATAAGAACAAACTTTAATCGTGCAACCTATGGAGAAAGATAAACAGTCTCCAAGTTACTGGTTTGAGATGAAATTTGGGGTAAAAAATAGAAAAATAAAACAACATAAATAAATACATTAGAAAAAAACACACACATAATAAGCCTGGGAATGTTAGTGAAATGGCTTGTAAGAAGAAAGAGGGTTCCCCCCCCCCGTTTAAACATAATTAAAATACACACATCAAAGCCCTTTAAGAATAACTACATGTGACCATTCCTAGATTTGGCTACACATGTAAATGCAAATAGGTAAGGGAGCATAATCTCCAGCATATTAATCTTGTGAAAATGCGTGTGAAAGAATATTTAGTTATCTGGATCCCAAATAGATTATTTTCTTGCCATTTTTATAAACTGAGTTCAATTATCTAAACTCATGGAACTCCCAGGTATTTTTAAGATAGGGCTCTATTAATATTTACTCTTACAAGATATTTGTTTAAAGCCTTAAAATGAATGAAGTTCTCAGACAAGACTTTTCAACTATCAGAACTATTCTAGTCTGCTTCAAAAGCAGTTTATGTTATCAATTTATTTGCTCCTATAACCATTAATAATATGATCCCAATAGTACGGTCTTGGTTTTTACTCAATTTTATAGAAAAAAAATAATAAAAAGAAAAGAAAAAATTGACTTGTCTTGCGTTCCAGCCTACTAACTTGTTGAAAAATAATATAATTAAGTGTTCTGGATTTTTCTTTTCCTCCAGGGCAACTACAAAATAATCCTGTGTGATCATTTTACACGAGAAATATATGGATTTCAAGCACAGTTATTCTATTATTCAGCTTGTTCACACTTCTGTTACATTTGGAGAAATATGTTAGCAATTTGACAACCATTTGAGCTTTATTTAGTTTTTGCATTTTTGAATTAAAGCTCTCAGGCTTGATGGTACAGACCTTACTGTGGTCTGTTTAACTCAGAGATCTTTGCATCACTTTTTGAGTACATTTCTCACTACTCTACCTGCCCTGGAGGGACTTGATCATAATTTCCCTCTCCCTTTACTTAGAAACCTCACTATCAGCTAATCACTCATGAGAAAGGGAGATAACATTTACTGAGCGCCTAATATGTGTCAGGTCCAGTAAATTTGGAGAGCTAGGAAGCAGAAGGAGAGTGGATCATTTCCATCATCTATATCTCTAAAAATATTGACTACTAGAGGAAATCCACAAATAAACACAGGAAGTGACCAGTTAAGGGACTGGTACATTTGCAAAAGGAAAAATTGCCTTTTTTAGTAGAAGCATGGATCAATAGAATTCACTTATTTTTCATTTATTAGTTTGAATGAAAATGTCCCCAGCCTCTGCAAGAATTCTTCTCTGCTGGGACAAAGCCCCGAGAATCATGACTATCACATGTTGTGTGGCAATTGCGTATTTGATACGTTGATTCTCATAACTTTGGGGAAACTGAAATGTAGATAATGGCTACAAAACCATAGAAAAAATTTCCATTGCATTTCCCATTTTGAAAGGTCAATACCAAGACTCACATGAATCTTTTAACAGAAGCACTTATGCATAGTGGTCAAACTACCGAGAAAATTAAGTTGGCTGGGACATTAGAGGGTTCTGATAATGACCTCTAAGGCCAGTAGTGTTTGGAATTGTCAATATTTTTTTACCAACCTCAAACTTGTTATTCTTTCCCTGGACCGTACCAGCCCTGAATTCATCAGACATCACTCTTTTTGGAACGTTCTCTAACACGTGAAAAACTTCACAGTCCTGTGGGCCAGACGTGAATGCTCGTTTCAGTCACTATAATTTATGTTTCCTGATCTCACTCTACTTATTTTACGCTGTAAGACATTACTAGGTCTTGCTATATTAGCTTAGGTTTCAGAGCCAAAAAGAAGTTTTAATTTTGCAATTTGTGTGCCATACTCTTCAAGGAGAAAAGTCCTCATAGCAAGAAAGAATAAGACTATGTTTAAGATCTCTCTCTACTTCTCAGCAAGGGTCGATTAACTGAGTATGATGTTGAGTTAGAGGTAGAAATTTTAAGCCTGAAACAATCTCAGAGGCCCTTCAAGACTGACCTAAATGTGTAGTTTTTGTTTCCCCTGCCGAGTACAGCCTTAAAAGCAGCTCTTTTTTTTTTTTTTTGATGGTGATGATGAATATCTTCCAGTTTCTTCTTCTACTTTCTGACTCATTGTACTTAGAGCCAGGCACCAAATCTAAGCAAATAAACAAACAAACATGCATATTCTCTCTCTTCTTTTCTTTAACACATTTTTATCACCAGTATTTTTACCTGTTTTCAACTTAGATGCATTAGGAACTGCTTCTTTGTATATCTTAGAAGTAGTATTAATGTTTGATGGTACAAAGGAAAAAGTTTGCTTGTGCCTTGAGTCTGTAGCATGGATTTTAAACTGTAAAGAACTAGAAAATGTGAAACTACCTACATGGGAAGAAGACAGCCTTTCACCTGTTTACTCCTCTGCCCATTTTCAGCATGAGAATGGATGGCAATAGTCTGTCCATGGTCTGCTGCAAATGCACAGGGAAAACCCAGCTCATGATGAGAATTTCAGACTCAGGTTCTTAAATACTGGGTCTAAAGCAATGCTTAGAACACTAGTTTCTTACTGATTACATCTGATTCTTTAAGCAGAAGTCCCAAGCTTGACTGTGCCTGGGACGGCGCATGGAAATTATAACAATGTGCATCACTTTATCTTTCTTCACTGTGTCTATCATATGCCATGTCCACCATGAGAATTATCACTAAATTGAGCATTGGGTTCATCTGGGTCAGATACTTTTCCCTAACAGTATCTAAAGAGGAACTTTTACACTTAATCTGTTGTACAAAGAATAAAACAAATCCCTGAACAGAAATGAGCTCAGGTTTTGCAACAAGCTATGATAAACTTATTATACATACATATGTATAGAAACCAGAGGAAAATACATGATATTTCTATTTTCATCTCACTTGAGCAGTATTATTTTGAGTCATTCAGTGAAAAATAATAATAATTATATAAATTAGGTCTCATACCTAATGAGACCATGTGGTGCAGTCTTCCTGAATAAAACAAAGGAACCAAATACAAATTGCACAAAGAAAACAATAAATAAAATTTACTTCTGCATAAAGTTAGATCCAAATAAATATAAATAATGTTGATATTTGGATTAGATAAAAAAATTGAAATTATGGAGGACTTTAAAAAGATCTATGAGCATTCTCTTTGCCATCTTATCAACCTCAAATTTTCTTATTCTTGGTAACAAATAAGTACAGTCTTAAAGTCATATTTTAGCAAATTATAAACATTATAAGTTTCTTGGCCAGGAAAGGGGAGGTTAATTCAGTAAATATTTAAATTTTCCTAGACTCTGGAGTCGTCATGTCATATTATATCCTTTACACTCAACTCAATGACTTCACCTCTGGCAGTGTTTGTGATTTTAGTGCAGATTCAAATCTCAATTGAAAGATTCTTCTACAAGGAAGCAAATTTAAATAATAGTTCCAAAGTTTCAAAAAGGCTAAAGATTTTACCACCAGAAAAATTACCATACCTTTCCTTTTTCAAGCAGAGCTTTTAGCAGGATTTCTCTGAGCCCTGAAGAGTTCATATAGCAATCTGCCACCAAATGTCTTCCAAACCACCATCTAAACCAAAAGTTTGTAGACAATACAACTGCGGGTTTTTTTTTTTTTTTTGAAATATTTTAAATATAGTTCATTTTATCTTTATCTTGTTCCTTTTATTTTTTAATTGAAGTATAGTTGATTTACCATGTGCACATCTCTGCTGTACAGCAAAGTGACTCTGTTATACATTATATATATATATATATATATATATATATATATATATATATATATATATATACACACATATATAATTTTTAAATATTCTTTTCCATTATGGTTTATCCCAGGAAACTGGATATAGTTTCCCGTGCTCTACAGTAGGACCTTGTTGTTTATCCATTCTCTATGCAATAGTTTGCATCTACCAATCCCAAACTCCCAGTCCATCACTCTCCCTCCCCCCTTTCCCTTGGCAACCACAAATCTGATCTCTATGTCAAGACAGCAGGGTCTCTGAATTGAAATGTTTACCTTATTCATAAAGCCAGAGATACTTCAAGTATACCACTTCATGAATGACCTCTTGTCTGTTCAATAGTTCATAAAATCAGTTTTATCCTGTTCTCTTCATTACTGAGAATTTCAATCAAACACTTGAAATTATCCTCTGGGATGCTCCATTTTCTCAGTAAAATGTCTTCAAAATGTGGTGGTTTATTTTTAGTTTTGTTGCAGTTAACCATGCAACATTAAAATAATTGTTTTGGGGATTTGGGGCAGAGTCCTTGTCAACAACACCTGTGGGTACGGAAGGCAGAGATTTGCTACAAGGTATGCAGCATCTTTTCTTGCCAAGGCAAGCAGCAAAACTAGGTGTGTATATAGGACATAACTGGTTCTCCATCTGGGCCTCTGGCAGCTTGACTTTTCATTAACTTTATATTTTGCCTGGCAACAGAAGTTTTCCAAGTTTATAAGATATTAATATATTTGAACTTCAGAATATAAGCATTTGTCTTTGATGTCATTTGAGGGTTTTTTTTTAACAAATGGAAAGCAGGAGTTGGTTCACTAAACTCACTAATCTTTTCCCTCTGTCGTAACTTGGAGGGGAGGAGGGACATTGCCATCATTTGTCCTGTGACCTGCTACAAGCAATTAGCAGCAATGTCAGGGATACCAGAGCTCATTTCATCATTTGACAGAGGAACTGTTTTCTTCGTTCACTAATTTATTTATTTAAGAAATATTTAGCAAGTGTCTAATAGGTTCTAGATACTGGGAATATAATGATGAAAAAGAAGATGCCTGTTTAGAGTAGCAGCTGGGAGCATGTATTCTGATGAGGTAAGAAAGGATGGAAAACCAAAACTGAATATGATACCAGGTGGTGAACAGTGCAATGCAGAAGAATTTAGCTGAGTGAAAAAATAGAATGTGAAGGAGCAGAGTTGGGCTTGTCATTTTTGATATCTCCGTTTCCGTGGTTTGTTCTCAGACTCAAAACAGTTGAACTTTTCCAGAATATACGGCTATAAACATACAGTTTTCTAATTATGTTGGCTTGTTTTATTTAGCTATTGGAAAAAAAAATTAGGTCTGGGTAGCATACTAATCATTTCAACATAACTGTGTTCCTCACAAATCTATACACAACATTTAACATAGATGCAGGCTGCACAGATATGAAGTATTTTAAAAGCAAATTTGATTTCACGTTTCTGTCAGCAAGAACATTGCCACAACAGAGGCACCAATTCTCCTGTACCCATCACAAAAGGAAATGAAAATAACTTGAAAAGACACATAAACATTACTATATTTTCCTTGATGTCTTAGATATGGTCTAACCTCAAATAATAGGCTTAATGAATACGCCAATACATGGACATGATGATTATGGCATTCGGTGGTGGACGAGGCTCAAATAAAGTGTGGTTCTTCTTCTGGTTCCTTATTCTGGTTCTGCTTTTCTGCTCTTCTCTGAAGCAGGAGTTGGTGGTCATCCTCCCTTACTAGAACCATGAACTTGTGTCAGAGGGACTTATCCATGGCAGGCACTTGCTCCTTGACTTGGTCAATCCTTGTCATATGGAGTTTATTTGGGAGGGAGGGTTAAATAATATATCTGACCCACTGGCATGCATTCTATCAACAATATTTCTATCATTCTTGTTATGGATTTGTCTTTGCTAATTTTAGAAATCTCTACAATTGCAAATATCAGAGTTGTAGTTCTTCCCAAATAAATTTGTCCTAATAATTCCTTCAGTAACAGTACTCTCTGCCTTTATGCTTTTATAAATTCAGTATGAAATTAGGTATTAAAGATGTATTACATTCTGGCACTGTATAGGCAGTGAAAATATAATGAAAAATAAAATTGTTATGTGTAAAGTATGACTCTAATTTTACAAAACTGTCAATGGCACAGATGTCGTTCCTCATATCTATATAAGCATACATACGTGCATATTTGCATCCATTATATGAGCTTGGAAATAAAGTAAAGAAGAAGAAGAAAAAAAAAGTCCACAACCATGAGACGTAAGATTATCAGGATATGCCTGCAGGGGGCGCCAGACACATGACGGTTATGCAGAAAGACTATGAAAACGGTAGCCCCTGTAGTTTTTAAGTTAGAACTGCATCCATATTGTTGTCTTTTGATATTTTGTTTAGCGAAAAAGTTAAACTGTAGAATAATGTGGTCAGTATAATTTTAGTTAAAAGAAAATAAAAGACCAAACTAAAATAAATGATCCTTCTCTCAAATCATACAAAAAATAGTGACATAAAGTATACATTTATTACTCTCATGAATTCACAGATTGAGGAATTCAGACACGGCAGAGCTGGATGGCTTATCTCTGTTCCATGATGTTCAGAGTCTCAGCTGGAGACCTGAAGGCTGGGGTCTAGAATCATACAAAATCTCATTCGTTCATATGTCTGGAGGTTCCTGCTGGCTTCTGGCTATTGGCAGGGGGCTGACATTTTCTTTGCACTCTTTCCTCTATTTGGGTGGGTTCCAAAATCAAAGAGAGAGAGATGTGGAAACCTTAGTGCCTCATGATCTAACCTCAGAAGTCAAATTGCATTTCTTCTGCCACATTCTGTTAATTGACATCATCACAGACACCTGCCAGGTTTAAGGAGAGAGTAAAAGAGAAACCACCTCTTATGGAAGAGGTATTGGACCAGATCTACTTCTGTGGTCACTAGAAGAAAATATATAATCTGCTGCAAACAGACACACTAGGTTAGTAACTTGATTTACCTTAGATAGAGATGAAGAATAAAATTATTTTTTCTGTTACACTTATTTGCATTATCTCATCTGTGCAACAAGCATGCATTACTTCTTCCATTTAAAACTTTCAAAATAAGGAGTTTTTAAGAGAAAGAGACCCAACTGGAAACACCAAGAACTAGGAAAAAAAAAAAAACAGAATCATTGACTCAATGAATAACTAATAGAAGGCCAAGAGTGAAGCAAGCTAGCTGACAAGACTGCAAGGGTCCCAGAGGAACCAGATGAGATGGAAGTGTCTGGAAAGGGATTAACAATGAAATGAAAATAACTTTAGTGGGGTGAAAAGCAGACTCTATGTTGCAGAACAATATAGAAAAGGTGCATGATGCACACTTTAGATTAGTACAGTGTTGAAAAAGATGACAGAAGAGTTTTGGTGTTAGACTATAGGGAAACTAGACCCATGGATGAGAAATTGGTTTCTTTATGGAAGATGTTCAAATAAAGCTAAAAATAAAAAGTTATACACAATAGTTTCCTCATTGGAAGACGAACCTAAACTGCCGATGAAAAGCTCTTAGCAAGTGCCCAGAAAAAAGGGAGAATTTTTAAAAATCAAACATAGATGGATATATTGCTGCAATGTTAGTAGTGGTAGTTTATGTTATTATATGTCATTTCAAGGATAAAGAAATAATCTCATAAGAATATGTTGAGTTGAGATTGTAGACCAGACAGAAAATCTGTTAGAGAATAGTAAGGAAAGACATGAAGTAAGTTGTGTATCTGATATTGTGGAGTCAGAGAGATGGAACCAAAGCAAAGGTGTAGAATGATTTGCATTATTTCAACCTTAGAAACAAGGAGATTCAAATATTTCAAAGACAGAGTAATCTAAAAGTAAGAGAAATAGTAAAACCATACTCTCTTTGAATTAAGCAGTCTTCTTCATTAAATCCTCAGCCTTAGTTAGTTAGATGGATGGCAGGAGAACCTTCTGTCTGTCACTTGGGAACATGTGACACCCTTCACTCACTTTAGGCTTATTAAACACACCACTTACTCCACCTTAAGAAACCAGAAAAAGAAGAGCAAGCTAAAACCAAAACAAGCACGAGGAAAAAAAAATAATAATAAAGATGAGAGCTGAATTCAAGTAAATTGAAAACAGAAAAGCAGTAGAAACAAACAATGAAGCAAAAACCTGTTTTTGTTTTTGTTTTTGTTTTTGTTTTTGTTTGGATAACCCTATAGTTAGACTGATCAGAGAAAAAAGAGAAAAGCCACAAATGACCAGTATCAGGAATAAAGGAGGAAAGGTCATTAGAAACTCTAGAGACATTAAAATGACAATAAAGAAATATTAACAAATACATATTTATGAATTTGCCCGTTTAGATTAAATGGACAAATTATTTGAAAGGGATAAACTACCAAGTTCATTCAAGAAGATAAATATACAGTAGTCAAGGATCTTTTTTAAGAAATTGAATTTGCAATTTAAAAAAACTTCCAACAAGAGAATTCCAGGACCAGTTGGCTTCATTGGAACATTCTACAATTTCAGAAATAAATAATATTAATGCTACACAAATTCCCCCAGAAAACAGAAAAGGAGAAAACATTTCTTAAGTGATTTATGAGAAAAATATCATCCTAATATACAAACCAAAGACAAACTACTACCATTGTAAAAAGAAAACTATCACCAATATCTCTCATGACCATAGATGTAAAATCTTCAATAGAATACTGACAAATTAAATCCAGCAATCTATAAAAAGGATAATACATTATTAACATGTTGGTTTACCCTAAGTATGCAAGACCTGTTCAACATTTGAAAATCAATTACTGTAGTTAACCATATCATCAGACTAAAGAATTGAAACCAAGTAATCATCTCAATAGATGCAGATTAAAGAAAAAAAGAAAAACAAAAAACAACCTGAAAAAATTAAACATCCATTTATAGCAAAATCTCTTAGAAAACTGAGAATATAAATAAATTTCCTCAAGCTGATAAAAAGCATTTATATAAAACCTACAATTAAAATTTTACTTAAGAATAGAAGACCAGGGCTTCCCTGGTGGTGCAGTGGTTGAGAATCTGAGTGCCGATGCAGGGGACACAGGTTTGTGCCCCGGTCCGGGAAGATCCCACATGCCTCGGAGCGGCTGGGCCCATGAGCCATGGCCACTGAGCCTGCACATCTGGAGCCTGTGCTCTGCAATGGGAGAGGCCACAACAGTGAGAGGCCCACGTACCGCAAAAATAAATAAATAAATAAATAAATAAATAAATAAATAAATAAAATAAAATAAAATAAAAGACCAAATATGTTTCCCCTAAGGTTGACACAAAGCAGGAGTGTCCATCCTCACCCCTCCTATTCAACGGCTAGTAAATGTCCAGGCCAGGACAATAGGGTACTGGAGAAAAAAGCACAGATATTATAAAGGAAGTAATTATCCTGTATCTATTCCCAGGTGACATAATCATCTATGAGGACAATCCCAAAGAACACAAAAATGCTAATGAAATTAATCATTGGGTTTAATATGATCAAAGAACACAAGATCAAAAAAATCAACTTGAAATTGAAATTAAAAAGGGACTTTTACATTATTTACAAAAATTCTCAAATATTTAGATATAAATCTAAGAAATTATGTGCAAAATCTTTATTTTGAAAGAGGAAATATATTTATGAAATAAGTCAGAGAAAACATAAATAAATGCAGATGCATATTCACAAATTGAATAACAATATTCTTAGGATTTCAGTTTGTGTCAAATTGATATATAGGTTCAATAAAATCCCAATCAAAATCCCAGGAGGTTTCTTTTTGTTGAAATTGCCAGGCTGATTTTATAATTTATGTAGAAACATGAAGGATTAGAAAAGCTAAATTATATTGTAAAAGAAAGGTAAAATTGGATGATTCGTACTACTTGATTTTAAGATCTACTATAAAACTACAATACCTAAGATGGTGTGATACTGGTAAAAATATAGAAATAAAAATCACCTTAAAAATATTAAGTCCAGATATACATGTACATATGGTCATTTAATTTTCAACAAAGGCAATTTACTGAAAAAAAGAATAGCTTTTAAAGAAATGGTGCTAAAACTAGTAGGCATCTATATGCAAAGAAAATGAATCTTGACTCAAATCATAGAGAAATTTACTCAACATGATCATAGACAATGTAAAACTTAAAACTATAAAAATTATAAAAGAAAACACAGAAGAACTCTTTGTGAACTGGGTTAAGCAAAGAGTTGTTAGATATGATATTCAAAGTTCAATCCATTAAAAAAATAAATTGTATTCCCTCGAAATTAAAAATATTTGCTCTTCAAAAGTTATTGTTATGGAAATAAAAAGGCAAGCCACTGGCTTAATGAAAATACTTGAACAAAATATATACGACAAAGGATTTGCAAATAAATACATTGCTGTAAAGAGCTCTTATAACTCAATCATACAAATACAAGTAACCCAATTAAATGAAAAATGGGCAAAATATTTCAGCAGACACATTACCAAAGAGGACACATGGATGGCAAATAAACCCATGAAAAGGTGTTCAACATCATTAGTAATTAGGGAAATTCAATTTAAAGTCATGATAAGATACCACTACACACTGATTAAAATGCTTAGATTAAAAAGACTGTTTATGTTAAGTGTTGGCAAGCATGTGAACAGCTGAAATTACCCTACACACTGCAGCTGGGAATGTAAAATACTGAAACCCTTTTCAAAACCTTTGGCAGTTTCTTAAAAAGTTAACACACACATACCACATTATGTAGCCATTCAAATCCTAGGTATATTACCAAAAGAAATTAAAATGTATGCCCACCACATGGAGACTTCTGCATGGGTATTTGTAACAGCTTTACTTCTTTTACCCCTAACTGGAAACAACCCAAACATCCATCATCAGGTGAAGCGATAAACAAGTTGTGTTTACAAAGGGAGACTATTTTGCAATAAAAAGAATTAACAATAGATACACAAAAGAATGGGGATGAATCTCGAAATAATTGCCCAGAGTGAAAGAAGTCAGTCTTCCACTACCTCTAAAAAAAACAGAGTATATATTGTATAAACCCACTAATATAAAAATTTTTGAAAATGAAAACTAATCTGTAATGACAAGCAGATGAGTGGGTCTTGGATGAGTGTGAAGAAAGGGTGTACATTGGGATAAAGAGGCATAAGAAAACTTTTGGGGGTTCATATTCCCAGTTTGATGATGGTTTTGTTGTTCTAGTCATATGCCAAAGCTCATCAAATTATGCACTTTAAGTACATGCAGTTTATTATGTGTCAAATATAAGAAAAACATACTATCATATGAGGAAAGTGTAGAAAAAGAGTGTCCCTTAAATATACATGATTGGATTAATAATAATTTGGAATTTTACCTGTCTTATCCTATTTTTCTCCTGAAAGCAGAGCCTAAAAGAAGAGCTTGTGTGCTAGGGTATCAAGAAGACAGACACTGGGAAGCAAGGGAAGTTAAATCAAGGGTGTGTTGGGGAGCTGACACCACTGCAGGCAAGCAGAACCTGGCTCCTGCCTGGACACAGAAAACCATGTGAAGTGGGGAAGCGAGGCCTCCGTCCACTGGCTCCCACCCTGTTTGGGTCCAGGGATGCTGCACGAGGTGCTGACTTCCTGGCCCTTCCAGGTTTGTGCACAAGTCAGGACGGCACAGGAGTCCAGCAGAGGGACAGCAGGGATGTGCCTGTGGAAGTGAAAGATTAGTGAGTGCAGCTGGTTGTTATGAGAACAGCTGCAGCAAAGTCGAGGGAGACCATGTGAGGGGAAGCTTGTCAGGCGTCCAATATGGCGACACAATATCATCCTTGGCCCATGATTCATGACTCTCTTTGAATTTAATTAAACAATCAATGGATTTAATAATATAACGAGCCCACCGCTCCACTCAACTACTGGAACATCACCAATACCATACAGCTGCCGAGGGGTTCCTAATCCATCTCACCCGACTGGTGACCCATCAAGTTAACCTCTATCTTGATGATCAAGTCCATCAGTCCTTTACTTAAAAAAAAAAAAAAAAAAAAAAGTTTAATCTCTATGGTTCATTTCTGGACTTAATAGAAATATATATATATATATATATATATATATATATATATTAGATATTATGCTCTGGGACTTGCTTTTCACTCAAATTACATTATTAAGATTCATGCATATTTTGACATGTTTTTGTAACTCATTCACCTACACTGTTATATAATTTTTCATTGTGAAGAAACTCTATTATCCACTCTCCTTAACTGGGCATTTAAGTTGTTTCTCATTTTGCTATTATGTATGTGCTGCTGTGAACATCCATGTGCATGTTTCCTGGTCCTCATGAAAAAGTTTCTCTGGAAACTAGAAGGGATAGCGTAACATGACAGTGAATGTGGACATACAAGATGGTGCTAAATGGTTTTCCAGGTGACTCTAACTCCAGCTTGGGAGCTGAGTCAACTCGTGGGATTACTACATGGTATGTAAGTCACCAAGTTTGTTATGCAGAAACAGAGAACCAAAATGCAAATAATATTATTTCTGGGACTCTTTTGTAAAACAAATGTTGGAATCGCCTCAAGCATCCATTTTCTAAAATGTATCGAACTTCTTTTTAAAACAGGAGAAAAGTATATCTACAAAAAATCTGTACAAGATGTGGTTAACAGGGTATTCAGAGGCAAATTTAAAGTCCTTACTGGTTTCATAATGAAACAAAAAATAATTAAATGAAATGTACTAAGTTTCTTCTAAAGAATGTACCAAATTACGAGACACATCTAAAGAAAACATACAATGAATTTAGTAATTCCATCTGGATAATGAGTGAATTAAAATATAAATAATAATAGATTTGCAAATATAAATGTCAAATGCCTCACTAAAACACCTATAGGTAAAGCCAACATGCTTAAAAATATACATATATATGTTTGAATATATATTTAAACATATATATGTATAGATAAACAAGAATGATGCTCTGACAGTGCAGATGTGGTACCAGCCACACAAGATGGTGAATATTCAAAACCCCTAATGTGGCTCACATATTCATATGTGATCATTTCAATAGAACTCAAAAAGGCAGTTGATCAGATGCAATATTCCTGCAGGATGAAAAAAGCAAGCAGACAAGCAAATGAAAATCACTTAGGAAACTGGAAGTGGAAAGTTCCTTAACATTATAAACTACTTTTTTTAATGCAAAGAACCAACAGCTTATTTAAGAATTTAGTTAGAGTTATTTCTATTAAAATAAAAAATATTAAAGAATGTAGACTATCCCCTTTCTCTTTTATAAGTTTTCTTTAGTTTTTTAGACAATCACACAAAATGATAAAAACAAATGAAATATAGCTTTCTTAAAGATAAAAATTACATGTCAGTACTTGCAGGTACTCTGAAATTCCAACTGAAAAACTACCAAAAAAATGACTATTCAACATTTAAAATAATGTAAAATTCAACCAGATAGTCTATTATATAAAAGAAGTACACACAATTAAGAATATTCTTTAATGTTGGATATTACCATTTATACAAATATAATGGTGACAAAATCAAATTCTTAATGGCAAGCAACTAAAGCATAAAATATCTGTAAATACTTTTAACAAAAAATGCATAGAAGCACCAAAAATAAAATTTCAAATCTTCTCTGAAGGCTAAATATAGCTTAGATAAAAAGACATGACATGGTATAAAATATTAAAAACTATGCCTCAAAATATTACACATAAAAAACAATTCTTTAATTTTAAAACTTAAGCACCCTTTTTATCAGTGTCCATTCAAATGTGATTATACAAATCATCTATTAAATAAACAATAAGAAAACCAACATTTTAAAAATAACAATTAAAACTCCCGGTATTTTTGTAGTATCAGACAGTATGTAATTGATATAAGAAATGGCAATGCATCGAACAGAAGAAATTCATGGAACAAAACAAAAAATATATATTTTCTAACCTATTTAACACTTTTAAATTGATTTTTTATATTTGTTTATTGGTTTTCTAACAAATTGCATTGGAAAAACAGGTTAACTTCTTAGAAAAAATCAATTTAGTTTATTTATTTTTTATAATACTCCACAATTAATTTCAGCTAGAGCATATATTTAATAAAACTATTAATGAACCACAAAGACCAGATGAATTAATATCCATAGATACCAATGTCAGGAGGAAACCACTAATCCTGAAAGCAAAAGCAAAAAAAAAAAAAAAGGGAAAATATTTTGATAGATTTGTCTATGCAATTTCTGAACCTCAAAAAGGACACCATAATCAAAAAAGAAAGTCAATGTCAATATTTGCAGAAAAAAATAGATCGAGGATTAACAAATTCACTATTTATATAAAATGTCATGCAAACTCAAAAGTAAAATAGAAGGAGTCTATTGTTGAAGACACCAGTACATATTGATTGCAGGAGCCTGAGCCCACCCCTGCACACACACACACACACACACACACACACACAACCCGTTCCCAGAGAAACTCTCTCTTGCTCTTGGGATTATTGATCCCAAGTAAAGAGACCCTGGAGACCCTAGGCCCTTGGAATCCACAGGCAGTGTCTGACCAGGATGTGTAGACTGTCCCAGCTCACAGCCCTTTTGTTTGGAAATTGTGTCTGTTTGCTTTTGATGGATCCTTATTAAGACAGGAAAAACTCTGAAATAAAGTTTGCAGGTGTGGTTATGGTGAGCTTATCTTATTTACTATTGGAAAAGTAATATGAGCAAGAGAGAGAGACAGAAAGATGCAGGGACGTATGCAAAAATTGCACTTATGGCTTGCTTGGGTACACTCAGTAACAGAATTATAGTTTGCTTTTATTTTAATTTTTACACTTTTAAATATTTTGTCTACTGAAAAAATTCTAATAAACAGATATTGCTATCATCATGAAGAGAAGAATCAATTAATGATTCATCGTACTGTACACGATTCTGGTTTTCTTGTGGTTACATGTAATTCCTTTTGTGGACACTGTACTAAACCACTAAGTGCCAGGACTTTGAAATCTATCAGACAGAGACAAGAAATCCATGGGATTTTCAAAGATTTTAGAAGAATATCATTTGTGTGGTGATGCAAACAGAAGGACAGGTATAAAACTAGATTTTATAATCCAAGTTCTTTTATTTGCTTTTGACTCCAACAGAGGATCGATTTTCTCCAAAAGGTATTATAAAGTAGGTGTCCTGTTTTTAGTACAAATTATAATATGCTCATGCCTATGACCGCATGAATAGTTACATTCAGTGAAGGGGAAAAGACCACTTGACTAAGTTCAAGAGAGATTATCTCCTACTTTAGTTCCATCACTAACCTGCTGTATAATCTGACTGGAGACCACACGTAACTCCTCTGAGCTGCAGCTTTCTTAAATACAAATATAGAAACAAGGTTTAGGGTTTTCTAAACTCGTATTTTAGGACAAAGCACCCACAGATTATGTTTAAGCTAGAATCTTTCACCAAAGCAGTAATATGAGGCAGCTGAATCAAGGAAAATATTTTTTCTCCTTCAGTTTGAACTAAACATTATACTGGGATTGTTTCCCTTCGATATTGCAAGTGAATGGAAATGAAACTCTACAGTTAAAACGTAACTTGAAAGACTTTATGTGGTTCAGTGGGTAATAATTGCAACATTTTCCATGGCTTATTAGAGAGCAATTTCTTTGGTTCTATTAGGTGTTTCAGAATATTTCGAAAGGTTTCTTCCTAGTGTATCTTTTCTTTTTAAATTTTCCTTTGAGTGGCATGATATTCCTATATTTCAATGGAGAAAGTGGAACTAAATAAAATGAACATTTCCAACGCCGTTTCTTTAGTGCTATTTTACCCACTGTAACTGAAGAAGTAGTAACCCTCAAATACTCCTGTGATTTACTGTTTCCTTGAAACACATTGATTTACCTTTACTTTTCCTGATGCATAGAATTTTTAAAAAAAGTACCTGGTGAGCTCATCACTACTCAGGAGTTTAATTAAAAATCTTCTGAAATGTATCTGAAAACATTTCATTTCCTTCTTTTGCCTGTTTTAAAGCTCCGGACCAAAGACTTTAAGAACCATCAAGTCTTTAAGAGAAATCATTTTTCTCCTCCTCTGTGAGCTCCATGAATTTCACAGTCATCACTGGGGGATGAAAGTAGGAGTGAATCCGGTTGGGATGGCTGGTCTGCAGACGGCTTCCCAGAATCAGCCGGAGGGGGGCAGTATAAGACAACATTTTCACCGTTAGTTAGCCGAGGCAGCTGCCTGTGAATCAAATCTTCCTTAACAATTGCAACCGATAAAAATCAGCTTTTCCCCTTAATTACTGCTAAATGAATACCTTCTGATCTAGCAGTCAGATGGTAAGGCTGATGATTGAGCAGGCAACTAACACTTCTGGAGAGCTTGAAATTCCCTGGGCGCTGGACGGACCATTTCCACAGACATGAGATCTCACTAAGCAGGCAGCAATCCTGTGGCACAAACAGCCACGCTTTAGACGCGAGGGCACTGAACTCGAAAAGTTTAGGCAGCCCCCCTCATGAACAGTCTGCCATGTTGCTCAGCTCCATGGAGCAGTGGTCAGGGGAGATGAAAACACTCACAGGTAGGATGCTTTCCTTCCCCGTGAGTCTCAGTGCCTGCCCTGTTGAACCAGAACAGGATCACTCGGGCCTCACTACAACATCCAGAAACAATGCACAGAAGGAGCCGGCATTTACAAGCAAGAAAGTTCCAGACGCTGCAGTGCTATTGCTGAGTGCCGTCAGCTGGGCTGGAAAGAGGTGAGAAGATTGAATCGTGCGGCAGGCCGTAACTAAGAAGAGGACGCCGCCGAGCTTCTTTCCAAGTTAGAAACACGCATAAAAATATGAAGGGGATTTGATTTTTAAAAGACACTTAAATAATGGAGAAAATACCTTCCACAGCAGCATTTTCTGTCTTCTGCACGTTTCTAAAGGAGACATGCTTTGTAACCACATATCTACTCTCAGAAATGCTGCCCTAGATTTCCTGTGGAAGTTGAAGTCACTGTATCATTGCCTGCATCCTCCCTTTGTTAAGTGATCACACACACACACACACACACACACACACACACAATTATATATAATCAGCACATTACTCCGAGGAGACTTGCCCACATACAATGTGCAAGTGCCCAAGACTCATTCCATCTTCACGTCAGGTATCAGCTGTCACCTGTCACAGTATCTGCTGTGCATATGGAGCCACTCCTCCCTGGCAGGTTTCACTGGACCAGCAGAAGATAAAGAGCACAGTCAAGCCCAAAACACTGATTCAGCAGCCTCCTGCAGACATGCATGGTGGAGAGAATTAAAAACACATATATGTTTATATATGGAAGGTTCAATGGACAGTAAGCCCATTGATGTGATGGTCTTAATAGGACTTTTTTGTTGTTGTTAAATAGCTTGATTGAGGTATACTTGACATAAAGTTGGCTGCACATAAAGTGTTCAATTTTATGTTTGACATATAAATTCTTACCCATGAAACCATCACCAGAGTCAAGATAATGCACTAATCATCCATGCCCAAAGCTTCATCGAAATCCCTTCCTTCCACTCTTTCTTGTCTCTCTGCCTCAGTCAACCACTGATGTGCTTTCTAACTTGTTTGCATTTTATAGAAATTTATGCAATATGAATCATACAATACTTATTTTTTTCCCTGGCCGTTTTCACTCAGAATAATTATTTTGATAGCCGGCCATGTGGTAGCATGTATAAACAGTTCACTCTATTTTATTGCTGGGTAGTATTCAGTGTATGGATATACCATAGTTTATCCATTCACCTCAATGAATATTTGAGTTGTTTTAGTTGTTGGCTAATACTAAGAAAGCTGTTAGAAATGTTAGGTTTGTGTGTGTATGTGTGTCCGTGTGTGCTGCGGGGCACATGCTTTCATTTTTGTAAGGTAAATACCTAGGAACGGGGTGGCTAGATCATATAGGGGGAGTTTGCTTAACTTTTTAAGAAACCCGGACTGTTTTCGAAAGTCATTTTAATTTTTTATGTTCCTACCAGTAGCATATGTATGTTTGTGTTCCTCTAAATCTGCAGTAAAACTTTGTGAGTTTATAAGGTTTGTTCCAATGGGTGTGTAGTGGTATCTCACTGTGGTTTTATTTTGCATTTCCCTAATGACAACTGATCTTTTAAGGTGCTTATTTGCCAGCTGTAAATTTTCTTTGGTAATGTGTTTGCTCACATAGTTTTCTCATTTTTAAATTGGCCTTTTTGTTTCTCATTATTGAGTTTTGGGGTTCATATTTTTTATAAAAATTTTTATTAGACATATGATTTATAAGCATTTTACTCAACCTGTCATATTTTCATTCTCTTTAAATGTATTTCATTCTCTTTAAATGTATTTTTTGAAGAATGAAAGTTCTTTAAACCTTTATAAAGTTTAACTTGTCATTTTTTGAATTATATGGACTGGGCTTTTGATGTCATATCTAAAACATCTTTATCTAAGTGAAGGTCACGAGATCCCTTTCCCTTTACTGCAGACAAGAGAAGGCAATTCACAAAAGAAGAAACATGAGTTCCCAATAAACCTATAGGTACATGGCCAAATGTGTCTTAAATGAGAAGTGTAAATTAAAACTGCAGTGAGATGACACTGGCAAAAATTAAGGAGTATGATGATGCCATATGTGGGAGAGGATTATGAGAAATAGAAGGAAATGGGGAATCTACATCACTTGTAGGAGTAGATATTGACCCAACCACTTTGAAATCCTGGGCAATACTTAGTATATGTGAAGATGCTCAAACCCAAATATGCATTCCAAACATGTATTCTAAGTCAGACAGAGGAAGACAAACACAGTATGATGTCATTGATATGTGTAATTAAAAAAAAAAGCTCATAAGAACAGAGTAGAGTGTTGGCTGCAGGGGGCTGGGGTGTGGGGAAATGGGGAGACATTGGTCAAAGGATGCAAACTTCTTGTTATGACTAAGCTCTGGGGATCTAATGCACATGGGATTATAGATAACTGTATACTTGAAAGGTGCTGAGTACATCTTAAATGTTCTCACCACAAAAAATAAATGGTAATTATGTGACATGATGTAGGTGTTAGCTAACTCTAAAGTGTTAATCATATTGCAATATACAAATGTATGAAATCAACAGGTTGTACACTTTAAACTTACACAATGTTATATGACAATGATATCTCAACAAAACTGGAAAAATATAAATGTATATATATATATAATTTACATATATTATATTCAGAGAATATATAGAGAGAAATATGCTCACAAGACCACATGTACAAGAATATTTAATGCAGCATCATTTGTTATAATGAACAACGAAAATGACTTAAGATCTTGTGACCTTCACTTAGATAAAGATGTTTTAGATATGACATCAAAAGCCCAATCCATAAAATTTTAAAAAAAAGACAAGTTAAACTTTATAAAGGTTAAAAGAACTTTCATTCTTCAAAAAAATACATTTAAAGAGGATGAAAACACAACTACAGGCCTCTCCCTAAACACTTTGGAGATGTTGGCTACATCTCTACTGGCTCCTGGGTTCATGCAGTTGGAGAAACAAAAACAAAAATAGAAAAAACAAGAGTATATTCATATACGTTTACTGAAAACAGGATGAATGATCGATTGTCTCTGCCTTAATATCCCAGGAAACACTGATCCCTGGGCCAATGAGCAGGAGAGCACAAAACTCTCCCTGAGAATGGCAAAGCCAAGTGTCTGAATTCCAGCAGAATCCTTATATAATTCTGGTTAATTATCAGTAGTTGTTTGTCCCTGTGACGAGCTTTGCCCTTGTAGACCTGGGAACACATTCCTTGGCTGGAAGTACACTACCTGCCCTGCTTCTACTCAATGCCAAATGGGAGTTCCTATTCCTTTTCTAATGAGATATTACACCCTCTGTTTCTGATGCATGTTTCCATCAATCATATGACAACAAAACCATACCTTTCCCTACTTACTCGTGTTTCAAATTTTTCTTCTTAATTTTTTGGGATTTTAGTATATTCTGGAAACTGTTCTCTTAGTTGACCTATTGTGTGGTGTGTTCTTTATTCATTTAAGTAATAGTTCCAAGTTTTTGTTTCACCATTTGGTATTACTAGCTCTTTGATATTAAAGAAATTTCATCATCTGCTATGCCTCAATGCCACCATTGGAAAGTTTATGATAACAATATTATCTACCTAATAGATATTTTGAGGATTAGATGGGTTAATATATACACAGTGATAAGAACAAAACCATACATTTTTAAACACTATATAAATATTTGTTGTCATTATTATTAAAGAGGTATTTGTAACAGAAAGGTTTTAATGTTACTGTAGTCTCAAAATATACAGTTGATTTGAGAGTACATTTTTGTCTTTTAAGACCTACTTAAGAATTGCCTCCTTATACTGGTGTTGGATAGATATTTTCCAAGTTGTCTTCTGAAAGTTTTGTACTTTTGCATTTTAATTATGTCTTTAATCCATCTGGGACTAATTTATAACTTGGTGTGATCTAAGGATCGATTTTATCTTCACATATAGACAATGCCAAAGTGCTTTTTTTAGTATTCAATTTTTTTCATTCATTTTTACTTCATCTTTTCATACTCTAAAAGTTCACATATTCATGGACTTTGAGCATCTCTACTTTGTCACAAACCTATTTCTATGTCCATACACAAATATCCAATCTTTAATACTATAGTTTTACTCTTGAATTCTGATTGCATCGGAATGTTTCTTCAAGTCTCTTGGCTTACCTTGTTGCTTTAATTTTCCATAGGACTATAATAATCAACTTGTCAATTTCCATGTAATTTTATTGAATTGCATAAAATTTATAGATTAGAAATGTATTGCATTTATAGACCAGTTAGGGAATAATTAACAGCCTTCATTTCCATAAATAAGCATGGTAGAATTTTCATTTTGGGGGGCCCTTTTTTATGTCCTCATTAACATACTTTTTTGGACATTTTCCTAAGTAGCTCAATATTTTTTATTTCTACTGTAAATGACATCTTGCTTTTTTCTATTACATTTCACAACTACTATTGTGGCACAATACCATTCATATATATATATAATATTACTGTTTATATATGTGTATACTATGTATGTATGTAGTCTTATACATAGACATCTGTATTTCTTCCTTTACAATTCTTATAAAATATTTCTTGGCTTTCTGCTTGGCTAGGACATTCAGCATAAAGTAGAATAGGGCCAGTTATAACTGGCATTCCTGACATCAAAAGGAATGTTTTTGATATGAGTTTATACTGTTGGCTTTATACTGTAGTTTCATGAAATAAATACTTGATGATGTTAAGAAAAATCCTTTCTATTCCAAATTTGGTTGAACTATAGCAAATAATATTGTGAATGGACTGAGACAATATGCTTTTTCTTGCTTAATCTTCATTCAATAACCTCCATTAATTCTTGCCAATGCCTATAGTACTAATTAGTAATGATGCACTTTTTTTTACATTCACTACTATTTCATTTTGTGCTGTTACCTCTCTGGTGACAAATGAGATTGTTCTAGAATTTTTACTTTAATATTTTCCCAGAGTACTCTAGGCTATATTAATTTTATGAATGAGTTATGAAGATCTTCTTTTGTTCTCTGAAAGGGTATATAATACAGAGATAATACACTCCTTAATATTTGAGGAAACCCCATTTGTAAAACAGTCTCTACCTTTTCTTATTTTGAGGAATTGGAGAGAAGTTTACTAATGATTTGATTTATTTAACAGTTTCCAGTTTATTCTGGTTTTCTGACATTTTTTTACTTAATTTTCTTAATTATATTTTTATAGAAATTATATATTTAAGCTTTCAAATTTGTCAGCATAAACTAGTTTGAAGTGTCTCATAACTTTTACATGTTGCTTATATCATTTGATATGCCACAATTTTCAGATTTAGTGTTGTTTTATTTTTTCTTTCCTATTTTATTGGTACATTTTGGCAAAGTTTCTTTAACTTTAGAAGAAAATCAGGATTTAGTTTTATTAATTCTTTGATTTTTTACTTTATTTTTTGCTCTGTATTTTCTTTTCTATGTATTTATATATAAATTGGGTTTACTCTTTTTTTTTTTTTCTAGATGATATAGTTGTCTTAAGACTATAATTCTAACTATAGTTCCTTTGAGATAGACTCTCTTTTTACTTTGGACGATTTTAGGCTTCCCTTGTTTATGGAATTCAACTGTTTCACTAAGTCCTGTCTAGAAGTGGATTTAATTTGATCCACTCTGACAGATTTTGCTTATTGTCAATCATCAATTCTGCAAAAAGTTCACCACTACTTTGTGAGTCTTGCCTTTCCCTATTTTCTGTTTTCTCCAACTTCTACCTGAGTTGCATCTTTTCATACTAGTCTCCGTTATTCTCCTAGTCTCTCATCCTATTTTCCATCTTTTAATCTCTTTAATCTATCCTGGTAATTTCCTTAATTCTATCTTCCACTTTATTAATTCTCTCTTCCTTAAACAAAATATGCTGTTAACTCATCTATTAGATTACACATTTTGTTTATTTTATTTTTACTTCTAAAATCACATTATTTTTTTATTTTAATGCATTGTTTGTTTTCATGGTATTTTCTTTTTCTTTGATTTCTTTAAACTATCTATTTAGAGACTCTACCAGATTATTTTATTCTTTCAAATGATTGTGATCTAAATCAGGAGATGTGTGCACGTATTCATGTGTGTGGATGTGCTTAGGTCTATGCAGAGGCCAGAAAGTAATTATTTGGGTTTTATAGTAATATACAATGTATTAATATGCAAATTTCATAACTTTAGCTTCATCTCAATAGTTCAATTCAACTTATAAATCTTAGTATTTGATTTATTAATCTAGCAATTTTTAAATGAAAATTGAATTAATCAAATGCATTTATAAAACTCTCCTTAAAACAATCAGAGCCACTGAATTACTTATTTGAGCAAATTATCTTACATATTCAAACTTTATTTTGAGTATACTGTGTTAGATGATCTCTTTGAGCACTTCATATTCCTGAGAGGGCAAACATAAAACCCCAGGAATAAAATAATCCCAAACAGTAAGATCTTATAAATCTTAAAAATTAAACTCATGGGGCTTCCCTGGTGGCGCAGTGGTTGAGAGTCTGCCTGCCGATGCAGGGGACATGGTTTCGTGCCCCAGTCCGGGAAGATCCCGCATGCCGCGGAGCAGCTGGGCCCATGAGCCATGGCCGCTGAGCCTGTGCGTCCGGAGCCTGCACTCTGCAATGGGAGAGGCCACAGCAGTGAGAGGCCCACATACCGCAAAAAGGAAGGAAAAAGAAAAAATAAATAAATAAAATAAACACATGAATTAGTCTATCAAGTTCTTGTAAATATGTTAATTTTTATGTTAATTTTGCTACATCTAAAAGATGTAGCAAAATATCTTAATACTTTTAGTAAAAATGTATACTGGAAGCTTTTAGACATGACCCTCTAGAGAGAAACTCAGAGCCATGTGAGACTGTAATCCTTTGGCCCAACCCACTGCCCATGGAGTCAGAGGAGCCACACTTGCAGGAGGCACTTTGCCTCCACTGTTCTGTACTGGTCTACCTGAGAGACTCTGGCTTTCTGGGACCCTGTGTGGTGGCTCAGGAAATCCCCATAAAGCATTTCTGCTTCACACTGAAGCACGGCAAATGTTTCAAGGAAAAGCACCTCTGTGATTGAGCTGGAAGCTGAATTAGCCGCATTCTTCACTGAACACCATATTTAATTGAAACAACAACTGACAGACAAACTATAATTATTCAGACTTTGGTAGACATTTTGTAGACATTTTCTCAAAAACAAATCAAGTGAGCCTGACACCTCATGGAAAACAACTGACAGTATTTGTTGCTAAGAATAAAAAGGGAGTTTTCAAACATGAGCTTGACAACTTCTCAATATTTAGAGACTTTTCTGATGAGCTTGGTGGTGTTATTAATAAAGGTGAATGTTTTTATATTTTTAACTGAATTGTGTCAACAATACGAAGATCTGCAAAACTCAGTGATCCAATGTCCAAATCATCAATGAGGGATGTTACATTATCACAAATGGGTAAAAATTCCATCTATTCAAAGTACACAAAAGACCAGTGGGTTTTAATGTAACTGAGCATGAAAATTTGTGGGTTTTTTTTTCTCAGATTCCACATTGCAAGAAGCTAATATGGAATCTGGTACTACTTGTTCTGTTTCAATAGTATCACAGAAGAATATCCTCAGTTCCACAAAAAGGTTATGAAAATAGTACGGTTTTCCAGGCACATATGTCTGTGAGGCCAGATTTTCTTCATATGCTTGAACCAAAACAATTCATCACAGAAGATGGAATGAAAAAGCAGATGTGAGGATCCAGCTGTCTTCTAGGAAGCTCAGTACTAAGTAGGTTTGCCAAAAGTTAAAAACCATGCCACTCTCCTCACTGTCTTTTTTGAAATAAAAATATTTTTCTTAAAACTTACTTTATATATATATACACAGACATGCATATCTTGGTATTTTGGCTTCTGCCAAACTCCACAGATATTCTAGATTCTGATCCATGGTGCACCTTTCTGGGTCCTGTCCCTGTAGACCAGGCCCTGGTGATGTTAGCAGTGAGGAGAGTGTCTGCAAGACAAACACCACATTCGGTTAAATACAGTCTGCACATGCTAACTGAAGGCTTCCCTTTATATGTAGTTTAATCACATGTGTAGTAGCCAAGGACAGGAAACTCAGAGGCACACGGGACTCAGCAGAGTGTCAGCCAGGTAGCACTTATTGACCCTGCTTTGTACCCTTCAAATTCTTAGAATCATTCCCAAGTTTTGCCCCATCCTTTAATCACTTTTAACTTTTTGTAGACTTGCTGTAATTCAAATGTCTTCAGAGACTGAATCTTGGCAAAAGTAGTTTTTACCTCTTTAGCCATTATTCCCATCATTCAGTCTCCTCCTAGAATCCACGGTTGTTAATATTTCTGTTTTTATTTTATCTCTTTCCAGAAACCCACACACAACTATACATACATGCACACGCACATGTTACTGAACCAGTTGGATCAAGTTCAAAAGAAGTTCAAAATATAATGACACTTCACTCTCAAGAACTTTAGCTTCCTTCACTTAAAAACAAGTACATTATATGGCATAACCAACAAGGCATTATCCCATCTGAAATAGTTATTATAATAACTACAATAGTTGTTATTATTCAATAATTCATTAATAGCATCTAATATCAATTTACTATCCCGATCATATTACAATTTCCACATTTGCCCACTTGTTTCAATCATAGAGATTTTTTGTTTTGTTTTAAGCCAGAATTTCATGGTAATCATACCATTTTAGTTCTTTTTCATCTAAACAGCCCCATATCTTTGTTTTTTTCCTACTGACTTTTATGTATCTGAGTCAATTTTCTTGATGAATACACTGCATTTGGGATTTGTATGATTATTTCTCTGTGGATATGTTTTCCTGCTTCTTCTATCTTTCTATATCATGAAAACTAGAATTTGGGTCTAGAGTTTGAGCGAGTTCAGATTGAATTGTTATGGGCAAGTAGAGTTCATTGGTATTGATGAATGACAAAATTATAACTTCTATTATGGAAAAAATAGTGAGAAAATTCAGAATTTGGCCCACATCATTTAGTTAAAGGTATATGCAATTAAATTAAGACAGACACATTTGTTCTAGTTCTTAATTCTGAGGAAAATGTCTCACTGCCTAGCTGATATTGAATAATACAGGGATATGATAATTCACAACAATTATATAAAAATAGTGACTATGTTATACATCTGGCAGTTTTATATACTAACCAATGGTTTTCGTAAAATGCATACTTTTCAGCTATAATTCTGTAAGTGCATTTACATGAGGGGATAAGATAACTTATTTAGCTTGTGAATCTTCTCTTTTAATATGGTAAAATGGAAATTAACTGTAGATCATGTCTTTCTGTCCTCCTGTAAAGACATTAATA
The DNA here is from genome assembly GCF_964341445.2 of Mesoplodon mirus. Classification (NCBI taxonomy): domain Eukaryota; kingdom Metazoa; phylum Chordata; class Mammalia; order Artiodactyla; family Ziphiidae; genus Mesoplodon; species Mesoplodon mirus. Next base: position 181,139,712 of record NC_138980.1, read on the forward strand.
TAATTTTTATAAATGAATGAAAAGGGGAATCCCTTTATATTCAAGAGCTTAATGTCGTTTCATTAATGAACATATGGCAAAGTGATTTGGGTAAATATCCGGTTTTCCCTGTCATGCTAATCACTGTTAGAGCCAGAAAGATGCTGCCTGTATCACCTGAGACATTGTAAGTGACTTTGTGTTTAATTCAAGGTATAACTGCACATTAAGAGACACTATGCACAGTATTAACAATAATACCAAGTTAGATGATGCTGGTTTTGTGCTGAGACTAGTTCTTTCCCTGATTATGAAGTCAATTTGCTGTGGGGCTTAAAGAAGGTCATAGACCACATTCTGTACGTCCTGGGAAGCCCTAGGAACTCTTGGATCCAACAGTCCAGAAGTGTAGATGAAGAAACTCGGGCCCAGAAATGTTGAGGCCAAGGGCTGCAGCGACCCAGCCATGGCAGATTCAGGATGTAGCCCAGGGTTGCTGACAGTGGGCAGGACCCAGCGGCATCCCCTACTCCCCTTGCCCTCACCTCCCCACCGCCCACCCTGCTTCGGCCATACCAGAATCCACTGGGTCCCATACTCCCAATGTTCTTTTCCCTGAACACATCTGTATGTGCTGTTCTATGGGCTGGAGTGCTGGCTCCCCACTCCTCAGCTCCCTGATGGCCTTCCCTGGAGACCCAGGCCAACAGCCCACCTTGTTGGAAGCTCCCCTGGGGAGCTGGTAAACCCACCCCTCCTTACCTCATTCCCATAGCATCTGCTGCTTCTCACAGGGCTCCCAAACAACACACCATGAAAGGGGCAGATTCTTGGATGGGTGCCTTTCAGAGTTCCTCTTCCTCAGAGGGTGCGGGGGCCCCAGCCTCTGTGGTCAGCAAGGTTTCCCACACAACGCATCACAGAAAACATTGTCACTGGGATTATTTTGTTGTTAATCTTGACCTTTAAATACCCTCCTAGTGGACTGTGGGTTTCCTGTGGCCAGCTGTCTCATTTTCTCTCCAATCCCCTTTTTTCTAGATAATGGACACTAATTGTATGCTAGCTGAATAAATATTTGCAAGGCAGAAATAGAGACACAGATGTAGAGAACAAACATATGGACACCAAGGGGGGAAAGCGTGGGGGAGATGGTAGTGTGGTGGTGGGATGAACTGGGAGATTGGGATTGACATGTATACACTAATATGTATAAAATAGATAACTAATAAAAACCTGCTGTATAAAAAAATAAACTAAAATAAAATTGAAAAAAAATATGTAAATGGAAAAATCAACACATTTGAGCTCTGATTCTTTTTTTAAATTTATTTTATTGAAGTATAGTTGATTTATGTTGTGTTAATTTTTACTGTACAGCAAAGTGATTCATTTTTTTATATATATGTATACATTTTTAAATATTTTTTCCACTATGGTTTATCACAGGATATTGATTATAGTTCCCTGTGCAATATAGTAGGACCTTGCTGTTGATCCATCTATATACATTACTTTGCATCTGCTAATCCCAAGATCCCAATCCATCCCTTCTCCCCGCCCCCCATTGGCAATAAGTCTGTTCTCTATGTCTGTGAGTCTGTTTCTGTTTTGTAGATAACTTCATTTGTGTCATATTTTAGATTCCACAAGCTCTGATTCTTTAACTTCAAATTTTCCTGAGAAAAACTCATTTTTACCTATACCAGCCCACTACACTTCCAAGAACATATGGCCAAGAATTTCTACAAATCTGATTAAGTCAAGTATTATCATATTTCACTATATCATTAAATATTATCATATTTACCCAATTTCCCTTTTATCCCTTTTCCTTGTCCAACTCTATGAGATATTAACTACTTAAGAATAGGGCTTTTTGTAAGGGGAATGACCAGTAACTGGCAACTTCATCTTCCCAACATGAGCAATTGCAACTTCAGAGCTTTTTGGTTTCTTTCTAACTTACCACCTATTTTTTTACACTTCTCTCATAATCTTCTTTTGATATTCAAAATCAATTCTAGAATTACTAAATTCAACAAAACTTTTTTGTCTTATTAGTTAATACTTTTTAATTGACATCTCCATAAACTGCTATAACTGGAAAAATAAAACAATAAAAAGAAACTAACTATTTTTACATGCCCTTTATCTATCCAGACTAGTTAGACCGAACCACGTTAATATAGGAATTGAGTCTCTATAACGTGGTTGCATTTCAGGCTTGTGATGTTCCTTTGATGCACACGTTCTGTCACTGTCCTGGTGGTTTGCTTGTGACCCAGACCATGTCAATGGTCGGGATCCTGCCTGGGATATGTAGCCATCTGCAAGGAAGCACTTTGCTTCAAACTCTGGTTAAATTGCTTTAAAGAACACTGTCTTAATTCAGAGAGGGAGAGGCAGGAGGACATGGTAAGCCTGCAGCTGTTGCTTTGCTGCCTGCATGAAGCTTTCTGCCCAGTTCTCTTGGACTAAAAATTGCGTCCAGACTGAGGGAGTCACATTCTTTGTGCATCTGCAAACATTGTGGGCCAGACCGATGGGCGGTCGCACTGATGGTCAGAGTGAAAAATCAGTCAGGAAAGCGGGGGAATCAAGAGTGCAGAGGAGAGGTCTCTTTAGGGAAACTATAAATAGCCCTTGCTTTTGTTGGCTTCTGACCGAAAGAAGGTCACTCTTGGTGGCAGCGAGGGGAATATTTATTTAGTAACTGTGCATTTAGCATGTAGGCGATTTAAGTGCCTGTATTTATGTGCTGCTGCAGTTGACAAGTATCACATCCAGTTTTTCTTGTCCTCTAAATCTCAAATGCTTCTTTCATACCCCAGAAAGAGAATGACATCATTCATAATTTCTCCTGGAATTCTTTCTGTTACTTTTCAATATTCTCGGTCTTTTTCTTTTCATCAATATTTAAGTACTGATAAAGTGAAGCTTTTAGGATTGTCGTTTATTGTAGGTCATAGTAGTAATCAACACGAGGAATAAATCAGGAAAATTCCATTTTCTAAGGTCTTGTACTTTAAGAGGACTTGACACCATCACTCCCTGTCTCCCAGGCAGTTAGGGAAGTCAGTACGAGGGTGATACCCTGCCTCCTTTTCTCTCCTCTCCCCACCCTCACTTTGTTATATAAGCTTGAACTTGAGTGGCCACCCACCTTACCTACCTCTTCCTTTCTCTGCTGAATATGACACCTTCCAGAAATGTCGAAGGAAGGGACACAGTCTTGTGTCTTGTGTACCTGGCGCTGAGTAGAAACTTTGCACAGAGGCTCGACCTGGGTTCCTCTTTTCATCAGATTCCTATCTTCCAAACACTCCAAGGTAACCCTCAACTATCTTTCTAATAGTCCTACTACTTCAGTCTTATGTGAGGTAGGGTTTCTCAATGTCAGTATGCTGACATTTTGGACCAGGCACTTCTTTTTTGGGAGGTGCCATCCCCTGCATTGTATGATGATGATGCACATTCCTGGTCTCTACTCACTGGATGCCAAATGCATGCCTCTTCCCCAACTGTGACAACAAAAATGTCTCCAGACTTTGCCAAATGTCCCTGAGAAAAATTGCCCCAGTTGAGAAATTATTTTAATTTTTCTTTCCAGTTGAGAAAGTCTGATGCAAAATATCTAAGAACATTTTACAGATCCAAAAACAGAGGCCTGGTGAGATTAATTACTCTGGTTTCCAGTGTCACCTGAGTTCTATGGACTTTTACATCATTACCTTTGTAGCTTTGCATTGGTCTCATAAAGTAGCAATCCATACCATTGATGAATACTTGTATTTACCAATGTCTACATGGATTATTTAAAAGATAACCTTAAAATAAGGTAAAATTTCCCTTTCATAATGTCCCATTATCACTTGCATATAGAAATGATCTTTCATAATCCGTAAAGAATTTTTAGAAAACAATTAATGATTAGGAACGAGCCATTACTGAGTCATATGTTGAGAGGAAGACTTTAAGAGCTTCCTTGGATCTACATGATGACAAACGTCTTCTTAGATATCTAGGGCCAGACTCCCTGACAGAAGTTGTGTTACTGGGGCGGGGAGATAAGGCAAGGCTTGGCATGTAGAATCAGAGCATGGATGGGGAGATGAGACCCACAGATGCTTGAGAAACTGAAGGTGAAGAAAGAACCAGAGAATGCTCAGGTAGATGCCATAGCTCCTACAAGGCAGACAAGAAGCTGGAAGTCCATGAGCATCTACAAAAGTACAAGAGATGTGCCTTTGAGAATACAGCAGGTAGGGCTAAGCTGTGCATTAGGGGGCATGAAGAAAGGGCAACACCAACATCAAAGGGCAGACGTGGGACCAGGAAACTCAGAAGAAATGAAAGCAAGAACATCTAGGTCCCTGTTTGCCCAGCATGGGGCAGTTATGAGTACGGCCATCACAGAGCATCTGCGCTGAACACCACATTGCCTGTCCAGCCAGAGAGCTCCTGCTAGACTTTCTGCAGTGCGGGGTCAGAGCAGAGACTGAGAAGCCCAGGGTTCCATGAGAAACTCAGTCCATATGAGGGAAGGGACCATGTCTGTCATTTTTGGTGCCTGTACATCTTTCCCGACAAGTAGAAAGAGCATGATAAAAATGATTGATGAATACGTGAACTTCAGTGAGTTTGCCACAATAAAATCAAAAGAAAAAAATGAATTCACTCCTAAGATTAAGTTATATTAACTGCATGTCAGATTTTCAAAACATATAAATAGAAGCAAACTCTCAGTATAAAGTATGGGGACAGAAGATGTCTAAGGAAACTGTCTGTGCTGCACCAGAGCTGAGCACTGGGCCCTAGGCAGGGAGCCACTTGTATGCTCTTAATATATATTTTTTTCTGTTTCTGATATGGGGGCAATGGTCCTCTAACATATGGAGCCCAGGGCCAACAGAAGTTGACTGCTTCACGCATTTAAACAGAGAGAATTCTGTCTTTTTTTCTCTTCCTGCCTCCAAGTTCAACTCCAGGGTATTTGCACTAGAAGAGGGACAGAGGAGAGGAATCTGGGAATCAGACCACATCAGACCCACATTCCGCATCCTAGTGCTAGTCTGCAGGAAGTGAGGCCAGGAGAGCTTTTTTTTATTATTATTAGTTTCTGCTTTATAACAAAGTAAATCAGTCATACTTATACATCTGTTCTCACATCCCTTCCCTCCTGCGTCTCCCTCCCTCCCACCCTCCCCATCCCACCCCTCCAGGCGGTCACAAAGCACCGAGCTGATCTCCCTGTGCTCTGCAGCTGCTTCCCACTAGCTATCTACCTTACGTTTGGTGCTAATGAGATATCATCTCACACCAGTCAGAATGGCCATCATCCAGAAAGAGAGGCAAGGAGAGCTTTGAGTTGGAAGAGAAGAGAGAGGAATTCTGCATTGAATGTAAGAGCAATTGTGAACATTTGAATGAGACTATACTATTCACTCACTATTTTGGAAGATTATGGAATCTGGCCAAGGGAACTACTGTCTTGCAGGAAAAGAATGAGGGTTGGTTCCATTAAAAACCCAGAGACAGGGAAACTATGTCTGCCTTCTGTTAAAACACTGAACATGTAGGACCAGCTTAGTAGAGAGGGAGGCAGCCCTGCCCAGTGGTGCGATCCCCCGGCTCTGGCCTCCTCAGAGGGCCGGGTCCACTGCTTACTTGTTGTGAGTGTCCAGCCCAGCAGAGTAAGCTCTCTGGACCTCTGTGGGACAGTAATAGTAGACAAGTCAAAGGTTTGTGATGAGAAATGATTATGCTAATGCATGTAAGGAATTTAGACCAGTGCCTGGCATGGGTAAAACAATGTAGGTATACTAACAAACATATTATCCACAGAAAGAATCTCTTTACAAAGGAGTTTCCTTGGGCTGGTTGAAGTCAGACATGGTCTCTCACAGAAAGGAAGCTCTCTCTCTATGACTGCCTTTAGTCATGGCACAGTATCCATGTTAACAAGTTTGCCAGAAGCCTGGGAACCACTAAATCCTGCCCTGTTCTCATTGAGTATTCCACCCAACATCGAATTTGGTTGATTTTGTCTTCCGTGGATCTCTTTAATCCATCCATTTCACTCTACCATCACTAGCACCAGTACCATGCCCCTTGCCTTGCCCTGGGTCACGCGGGGGTGAGCTACTCTCCGGCCCTTCTCCATCTCTCCTCCATCCAGCCTCCATGACTCCACTGGAGCCATCATTTCAAAATACAAACCCGGACATACACAGCCTTTTTCCCATCTTACCCACTTGCTGGCCCCTCTGGAGCTTCCTGCTGCTCTGAGCTTCTGGACACCACTGCAGCCTGGCTCTGTCCAGCTGTCTCATCTACTGCCTGGTCCTCTTTGTCACTGCCTGTGTCCCCACTGCATGCACATCCTTGCACTCTATAGGATGGCTATTTCCCGGGACCTTGGCCCAGGCTCTTCCCTCTTCCTGGAACATGCTTCCTTCCAAGGCCTGCCATAGGGACGTACAGAGATAATTCAAAGCTTGGCTGCAGAGCCACTGGTTTGGGAACCCTTTCTCCCATGCTCACATCTCACCCTGAAGATCTCAAACACTGACCCTCCGGTGCAGCACTCAAACACCTGCAATTTCCACTTATTGGTGTGATTTGTAAATCACTTCTTTCTCTCCCATGACTGCAGGTACTGAGGCTACTTGAGTTCTCCAAGCTGCCCCAGTGCATGGCCCAGAACAGGCTTGGGTGCCCAGTGAACACCTGCAGAATCAGGGATGAAAGGAAGACATCAGGGCACCCAGAGTTAAGGGGTAACGGCCGCTTCTGTCCTGCTCTTTTCTATGCATCCAATGTTCATCACTTGTAATTCATTCTAAGGGAAGAAAATATGAACGCACAAGAAAGCAAACTATTGCACGTTCAGCAGTTTTAATTTTACCTAGCCCATTAAACTGTGTTAATTGTTTGTAAAATCGGATCCAATTGTGCATGGGTACATCTGAAAAATAAATGTTATCACAAAAGAGATAAATATCCATTACTAAGAAATGGTGACATGCTCTATTTCCTCAGTCAAGCAATATTTATCAGGAGCATTGATTTAACTAGAGGCTATTGGCAGATACAACTAGGTGATGGCAGGAAACAGAAAACCACCCTCAGTTGCCATCAGGGGCTTCTTATTTTAATGTAATGCCTTTTGGAATTACCGATGCTCCAGCTACACCTCAAAGATGAATGAAGGACTCCTGCCAAGTTCAATACATCACACTTCTGAGTTTACTTACCCTGTGCGCTGGAGTCATTGCTTCTCTGAGTTTAAAAACACCTGGAGCATTTACTGGAAGTGGCAGAAAAAAAAAAATCTAAAGCTGAAAAGGGAAGCAAATACAATTCCACTTAGTATAAGTTTTTAAATAATTCCTCTTTTTTTTTTTTTTTTTTTTTTCTTTGTGGTACGCGGGCTTCTCACTGCTGTGGCCTCTCCCGTTGCGAAGCACAGGCTCCGGATGCGCAGGCTCAGCGGCCATGGCGCACGGACCCAGCCGCTCCGCGGCATGTGGGATCTTCCCAGACCGGGGCACGAACCCGTGTCCCCTGCATCAGCAGGCGGACTCTCAACCACTGCGCCACCAGGGAAGCCCAATAATTCCTCATTTTAAAGATGGTAAATATAAAGGATTCTTATTTCCCATTTAAGAGAGAGAGAAAAAAAAAAAACCACAACATTGTTGAGGAATTGCACAGAAGGACTGCTGACAAGATACTGCGGGTTGAGGCTGAAACCAGCACAGAATTTTCTGTTCCGTTCGGCTTGATTAACAGACATCTTAAGAACTGTAAACAGAACATTGCTAGAACGGGACAAGAGATTAGATCACAGGATAAGGCAGACACTTAAGGTTTTTCTTTTTTTCCTCTAAAATGGAAGTAATAAAATGTGCACTGTATAAAGTCATGAATCCCAGCGCGCGGAGCCACAGCTGCCTCTGCTTGGGGCTTGAGGTGGGGTAAAGGGACATCAAGGGGAAAGGCGTCCTGGAATCCTAAATGTGAACCATGTATCAGGTGAGCTCCTGGGTGAGCCAGCCCCTGCTTTCACCCTCAGCAATCGTGTCCCAGTGCCTGTCTCTGTTGCAGACATTTGGGATTCTTCAGTAGAAAAACACAATGAAATTAAGAAGCAGACAAGGCTAATCAAGCAACTCAGGTCACCCACAAGTTGTCCCGTGAAGCATGTGACCTGATTCAGCCACAGAGATCGTCCTGAGGCTCTCAGAGTTTCCTAGGAGCCCCAGTGTCAGGTGGGACGGGTTCCCTCCGCTGGTACAGGTGTGCTCAGGGAGGAGGAACCTGGACTCAGCTGGCAGAGTCTGGTTCCCTTGTCCATCTTGGGGTTTTACATGAAAAATCTACGATGGTGTCATTCCACCAGCCTTGCTGGAATTAATAATGAGCTTCAACCGAGAGACAGAAGCTTGCTCAAGCCTGTATTGCTCCAGCCCTCACCAGCAACAGGATCACTTTGTCTGACTCTGAGGGCCACGTGTTCATAAAGAATGGAAGGACCTCAGTATTGAGTGGCTAACATCCCAGACTTGGGCAGACAGGGGCACTGGGTTCAAACTCCGGGTTCCTCATTCACTAGTCATGGTTTTACGAGGAGGTTACTTATCTTCTTTGAGTTTCCACTTTCTCTCTGTAAAAAGGAATCAGTAGGAATATCTACCCTATGGGATATTTGAGAGCATCGAATGTGATCATTCATTCAAAAAATACTTAGCCCACGGGCTTCCGTGGTGGCACAGTGGTTGGGAGTCCGCCTGCCGATGCAGGGGACGCGGGTTCGTGCCTCGGTATGGGAGGATCCCACGTGTTGCGGAGCGGCTGGGCCCGTGAGCCACGGCTGCTGAGCCTGCGCGTCCGGAGCCTGTGCTCCACAGCGGGAGAGGCCACAACAGTGAGAGGCCCACGTACCACAAAAAATAATAAATAAATAAATAAATAAATACTTAGCCCAAGCTGGCACACAGGAAGATCTCAGTAAACATCACCTGGTAAGACTGTCATCATTATTGTCAAGATTCTTATAACAAGACAATGATGATAATAATGGTATTATCACTGGAAACTCAGGGAGAAGCAGAAAGATGGCTTTATCTATAATGAGACAAGGTCAAGATTGGGAAAGTAATAATTTTTACTTGCTCTTTGTCTTGAAATAACACAACAGTTCTCACACTGCATTTAACCTCCCTGAAGGCCAAGGCAGCAATATTCCTAACTGCCATCACTTAATGCCTGTGGGTAAAAGCTCCCCGAGGGTTCATTCTGCTTCCTGAGTAAAGCATGGGGCCTTTTGAGTGGAATTAATATTGCCCGCTTTCGAGGGCTGGAATGATAGTTTTTCATTCTATCTCATGGATTTCTCTAGGATATTGATCAGAATGCCATAATACTTGATAGCTGAAGAAGCCAACGTATGCTACGTTAAATAAGCACTTAAAAATACAAACAAGCCCTATGCTAGGAGAAAATACTGACGGAAACTCAACTTGTAAAAATAAATGACTTTCCCAAATGTCAATGATGAAACAATTTTTAACCTCCTTAAACATAAATATGCTACATTTCAAATTGAAATAACCTTTCGCTGCTTTGCCCTAATTCCCCACCGCCACTTTTTGTTTTTCAGTCCTTCATACTTTCATTGTTTTCACCAGTTGAGTGGATGCATTTGCTTTGGGCCCAGCAGGATTGCTCCCACTTAATTCCTAAATTGCATAAAGTGTCTCTTGAGGGCAAACACATCCTCCTGAATTGTAGCTAAATTTCCATTTATGTGCCCCAAGATGCAAATGTTCTTTCCTCTCATATCCTATTAATAACCACTTGAAAGATAACTTCAAGTCACCTGGAAGTTTGCTGTTAAATCTGGATTTCTATTAATCAGTCTCCATTTCCTTTTATCCATTGCTCAGATGCAAACATTAATTATTTTCCCCCTATTCCCTCAAAAGAACTTGTGTATATTCTTTCTAAAGGAGACCATTTGGATGGATGTGTTTGAGCTAATCTCAAATCTATAAATAAATGACAAGGCCTATCATTCAACTCACAGAATCTAAGAATTCATCTGTGGAGAGCCAGCGAGAGATCCCTAGAAGCAGGGCCTTCTGAGATGGGCTGTAACAGCAAGAGCCGTGGCATTTGGGGGGACCAGGCCCCTCCCAAAGAAAATTGTAGTTTGGGGCCAAAGACATCATCTCCTGCCCCATCCCACTGGGCAGCAGAAGCTTTAAGATTAAGAGAAGCAAATTTTAAGGGACAAGGTGCCTCTCTTTTGAACATATTTCCCAAATTGCCTTATTTTTTTCCAATTGTATTTGTGTTTCTGTAAATTTTTTATAAGCCTATAGAAGATAAGATAATTTTGCATTATTTACTTTCTGTTGTTGTTGTTTTGTTTTTTTGTGGTATGCGGGCCTCTCACTGTTGTGGCCTTTCCCATTGCGGAGCACAGGCTCCGGACGCGCAGGCTCAGCGGCCATGGCTCACGGGCCCAGCCGCTCCACGGCATGTGGGATCTTCCTGGACTGGGGCACGAACCCGTGTCACCTGCCTCGGCAGGCGGACTCTCAACCACTGCGCCACCAGGGAAGCCCGATAAGATAATTTTGGACCTCTGTTATTCACAGGCTTGCAAGTGAGCCAACACACACACACACACACACACACACACACACACACACCACATCACACACACACACCACACACACACCACACACCACACACACACACACAATACACCAGTGTCCTCTGAGCTTTGCTCCCTACACTCTGAAGAACAAAAAGTCCTGTGATCCTAAAAGTCCTTTTCTCACTTTTCCCATTCCATTCTGTTATTTTCCTTTTTTTTTAGTTGTTTAAAAATTAAACTATTTATTCTTCCTTGATAAAGGATATGGGAGGACTGGGAGGATGGGCTGTGCAACCCAAGGCACACCAGCTACAGGCACATGGGAGGCTGAGTCAGTGATTCAGATTCAAAGCAGCCCTGCATTCACCTTGGTAGAGACAGCTCACTGGCGTGAGGCGTTCACAAAACCATGTGTGGCACAATTGAATACTTTGCTCATCAGGACACAGTCCCCCACTGAGCACAGCCTCGTGACTACCTCCCTTGGACGTGCTCAGAAGTGCTGTCATGATCCTCACTCATTTTTGTTAATCCTCCCAGGGTGTAATGAGCACCATGTTTCCAAAGATCAAGCTACTGCAATTTCCCCATCTACTCCTTGATGCTTAAACACCCTTTACAGAGAACAAAACTTTTCATTCACTAAGCAGAAATACTGTTTAAAATGAAATTATCCTCGGAAGAAACAATACAATGACTTAAAACTATTACTGAAGCATAATTTACCAACAGCCCATTTCTCTGCTATTCAGGTTTTGTGTCAGAAGATGAGCAAAGATGACCCTGAGGATTCAATCTGAGGATGAAATGAGTTAATATGTATAAAGGGCTTAGTACAGTGCCTGGTGCCCAGGGTCGACTAAGTGAAGAGTTTGCTATTATCTCCATTTTACAAATGAAGAAACGGCCCAGGCAGGCTGGAGTCTGTGTTTACAGCCAGCTGACTCCAGGCCCATGCTCTTTCTGCTGCAACCAGCTGGGATAAAGGTCACCTCCGGTGGAAGGAAGACTAATTTAGTCCTTTCAACATGGTTACAGCAGAAACCAGGTGTGTCGTCTGGTTAGCTGCCTGGGCTTCCTGATGTCCTGGGCAGCCAGGTTTCAGCACGGGGCAGGCCACAGGAACCCACCCAATGTCTGGATCAGCCTCATGGGGGTAAGTCCCCTCTGCAGCTGAGGTGTTAGAGCTGCCTGACAAGCTGGTGCCCTGGTACCCAGCAGGCTTTGGGAGCCACCCAACCTCCTAAATGCCATGAAACCATTCTTGCTTTTTGTTCTGTTCTTTCTCTGTGAAGCCCAACATGAGTGGCTGTGATAATGATTTTGTCCAATCCTGAAAAACTGGTCACGGTTCCTCCACCTTATAAAGATGTCACGGTCCCCAATTACATCTATATGTGGTCCTCAGAAGTTCCTTTTACAATGTTTTACCTTCTTTGAAGGTATGGAACCGGGACACTCTGCCCGCAATCACATACATCCTATGGGTTAATTTGTAAAGCAGTCCCATGCATTCATGAAATGGCCTTCCCAAATTCACTCAGCATGTTATCCATCCAAGCAGAACAGATGGATGTGCATAAAAAAAAAAAGCTACTTAGAAATTAAATCTCTCCTGAAATATAACACCACATAATTGAGTTTCTGTATATGTTGTTTGGAGACAGTAACAAAGAAATGTAAAACAGGATCCCTGAAGCTGGAACAGCTTGTAAAATCTGGTTAAGCCATGTTGAAAAATACTGGAATGCCCCCATTAGAAAACACAGACTATTTATTACTTCCTTTTCTTTAGCCCTATGAGGCATAAACTCCCTCTTTAATATTCCTTTCTCCCCTTTTCAAAGTGCACTCATTGAACTCTTGGCAATTAGTGTAATTGAAATTTATTGGCAATGTGGCCAATGTGGCGGCCCATTGTCCCTGAGCGTGTGGGGCTGTGAGCGGATCCACGGCAGCATCAGGCAGCCTGGGCCTCGCTCAATCACATCAATGGGCCACCGGCTGCCAAGGGTTCCTTTGGGGGTATGAATGTTACTTAGTGATAAGAGCCTTTCGAAACAGGATCCCCAGACCCCATCTCTTGTGGGAGATGGAAATGAAATATGTATTCGACGGCTGTGGAAAATTAATGTAATTGGCTCCCACATAAAGCTTTGACAAGTTGACCCGTTTGAAATCGAAGGAGGGCTTCTAGCCCCATATCACATTATCTTCAACTAACCCCACCGCTCAGAGCCCCCCACCCCCAAACCCAGTGGAGGTGAAATGAAATGGAATTTGGGTACCAATGTTGAACAACACTTCTGTTGCACACAGCTATTATTTTTGCATGTGTAGCTTCAAGCTGCAGGGGTTAAGATGATTGGATTTTCACACGCATGTGGCTGTGTCGATAGCTCTTGGTTTGGGTTTTCTTTTCATTGGCGAGGCAAGGGTTGAACTGTTTGGAAATGTACATGGGCGCATCTATCACACTTTCAATATGATTCTAAAGCGTAGATGTGTAACTCGATTAAATTTAATTGGACTCATTTAGAGGGCAGTGAGGACTTCCAGTTTTCTCTTCTAAGAGGACAGATATATTTTTATTTTAATGCACAGGGATTTAAGCATGTAAAGCTAATAGAAGAGATATATTTAAATCTCTGCCCATGGAAATGGGCATATAATGTTTTCCCTCAGGGGAATTTCTTAGGAGGAGATTACTAGGGTGAATTAATTTTAGCTGCTGTCCTGTCTGGTTCCTAATTTCAGATAATATGCTCTTTTGATTTATCTAATAGGACCCTAAAATGCAACACCCTAGAGTTTAAGAGAATACAATGATAAATTGGAGAGCCTATGAGAAAGCATGTGTATATGGTTCTTCCTTTGAGAAAATCTTCATGCCGCTGTTAGATCTTGAATTATTTGCATGTGTTAAGGTACACAGACCTTTCCCTCAGCACCATTTTAAAGGTAACCTGGAAACAATGTTAGTAGGTTGTATCGATTCCACATTTAAAAATGGATTGGTAAGCACCTTATTATTTTTTTCTCTTTTCAATGGTAGAATGCGTTTCTCTGAGGAAGGTTTATTGCATCTATGAGAGATTTGAAGTTAGCCTTTCTCAATGACATTTAAAACTTCAAAGCACTTCAGGGTAAGGGTTCTATACTACAAGTGGTCAAGCATTAGGGCATAATTGTGAAACTCTTGGATGGCACAAGAAACAGGGGTGGAGTAGTAGCCAGGGGACAGAGGGAGTGGATTCCACTTAGGTGCCTGATGTGACAGGTAACTGCTGATGAGGATGCTGGGGTGAAGCTAGAGTGGACATGGCTGGAACCCATGGTTTTCTAGTCACTAGTCATGAGACAAGGGAAGCTGGGAGACAGAGGAAGCTGAGAGACACAGGAAGTGGTGATGAACAAGAAGGAAATAGGTATATTGGTCAGATGTATACATGTAGAGAGATTTCAAAGCTAGCAAGTGGAGATAAGACTCAGATAACCATTTTTTCCTTAGTTTTCCTGCAGATTTTTTATTAAAATGTTGATTCATTAATGATCATAAGTTAAGCATGAAAGTGAGCAGACCTGGCAAAGGACACCTTTTCACCTGTCCGGCCAGTGGCAACTAGACCCCTACTGGGTAGGAACCGGAACGCAGGACATGTGGCTCATGCAGGAAGATTCTCTACTCGGGAATCCCTTTCCACTACTCAGTAGCTTGAGCCTCTGCACTGTGAGTGGGAAGCTGGATTGCTCTCACCTAACACAGGCAGGCATAACATGAATTTAGGTAATTTTTAACTTTAAAAATGATATTTTAGTCAAAGTTCTCCAGAAAAAGAGAACCAATAACATGTGTTTGGAATGTATATAGATATTGTGGAATTGGATAGCAGGTTGATGGAGTCTGAGAAGTTGGGACTCAGACAGTGAATAACTCCAGTCCAAGCCTGAGTCTGAGGCTGGGGATGACCAGCTCGAAGACAGCCAGGCAGAGAGAGGAGATTTCTTTCTCACTCAGTGCTCCGCTCTGCTCAGGCCCTCAGCGGGTAAGATGAGACACAGCCACCTTGGGGAGGCCCACCTGCTTCTTTGGTCGACTGACTCCGTGCTAATCACATCCAGAAACACCATCATGGACACCCCCAGAATCATGTGCAGCCGGACAGCTGGGCCCCATGGCCCCGGCAAGATGACACATGAAATTAGCCGCTACAGAGGGGTTCTCATCCTGTTCAGGCTTTAGGAGTGTCAGTGACCACCCGAGCGTTTTGTCAGCATTTTTAGGGGGTTTCTCCTGGGGGGACAGTGTCTAGCTCCCACCTGAGGGTCCAGAGCTACCTCTTCTTGCTGGTCTCTACTCTCTTCTCAGCCCTGTGCCTTTCAGTGACCCTTCTGGGGTCCTCAGGTTGTCCTGCGTCAGATCCCACACCAGTGTGGCTTCATGGTCACCTGCACACTTGTGAGGAGAAAATGGCTGTTTTAAGTTGCTGCTTGAGCTTCCTGCCTACACCACACAGGTGGCTTGTGCTTCCTCGTTCAGCAGGTCACTGTCAGCATATTCTCAATTTCATCCACCAGCTACAGGCCCTCAACACAACCTTTAGTGGATCAGGGATCTCAGACTCTATGTGCCCAAACCAGATCCCACCTTGCCCTGATACTACTTGGCTTATAAAAACGCAGACACTCAAGGCCAAGATAACCAGATAGGTGCATAGGGAAATGGACCTTATATCATCAAGTGGGAACTGTGATGCCAAATGGGAAATACTCACTAAACCCAGGAGAGACCGTGAAACCCTTTGGTGGCTAGAACACCTTGAACTCACTACGAACCATTATCTTAGGAAATGGGTCATTCAGTCAAGAGGCAAACTACCTTTTATTTCAAACAAGTCTGAAATGGCAAGGACTAATTTTCATCACTGGAGAAAGTGGGAGGACTAGCATACAGAGCCATGTGTGTGTGGTGTGTGTGCGTGTGTGTGGTGTGTGTGCATGTGCGTGTGTGTGTGTGACTCCTCTGAGATGTGCCCAGTCTGCATGAAGCAAGTTTGAGAAGCCGAACCTTTAGCACCGGGGCCTGTTGAAACCACAGAAAACAGCGCCTTCTGGTCCTCTGGGCAGCATTGTCACAGAACATCAATAGACACCTCCTGATAAATCAATCATGCTGTCAGTGGTTTCATAAGTGTCAAAGTGACAAAGCAGGTCCTAACTGAAGTTTTAAGTCAGAGGTCAAAGCTGGAGAAGAGTTTGCCTAATTAGAATGAGCGAAAAACTTAAAAAAATAGAGCATTCTCTAAGTCATTACCTGAAGCCATTTGGTAATCCTGAAACATGCATTTTTATCAAATAATTTGCACAACAATATCTGAAAAAAGTCACTAAGCTATCTGAAAATTAAATTGCTTATAATTAAATATGTTATGTGAGAGGTTTGGATTGTTACCAAATCACCCCTGAGGTTCTTGTGCCACGTACTTGTGGTAACAGAGACCCAATAGATTTCTACCTTCTGTGTAGAGAGATGGGGTGTCCAGTAGCAAGTGAAGAAACTCAGGGATGTCACCTGTGAGAAGCTGGAGGAATGAGACAGACAGATGTGGACATGGTCTTTAGACACTCTGGGACACTCAGAGAAGCTACCTTTTGCAGAATTGTTTACCTTCTGCAAGACAGAAAGGGGCCGGGGCCGGCTCAGGGGCATTTACAACAGCACTTTCATCCTGAGGGACTAACTCAGGTGGTCACTACCTCCTGCAGGTTGCTTCTCTCTTGGAAACAGGGGAGAGATGCACCTAACCTCTTTAGGTGCATCCTAAAAGCGCTTCACGAGCCGCACCTCCTTCAAGCCCTGGACAAACTGGCAGGCAAAACTTCACAAAACCTGGGGGAGCTCTTCCCTCCTCGGGTTTCCCAGAGTTGAGTTTGGGGGGCATCTCTGAGAGGCCAATTAGGTGAGTGTCTCTGTCTAGGGTCTGGGAACTGGCGAGGTAGCCAAGGAAGGAAGGGAGAGCAGATGGAGAGAGTCCGTGGGAAGAGCTGGAAATTCATTAACAGAATGTTGCTATTGAGTGTATTGTTCTTTGTCCAACACAAAATAATTTCTCTGCGGGCTTACTTGTCCCGTGTCATCAAGGTGTGATTTGACAAGGGGGTAATTGCACAGCTTGAACTTCCCAGCACAGTCTACCAGTTCTGCTACTAGACTTCAAGTGGAAAAGCTCCCCCCGGGGAGCGGTGATGTGGATGCAAGCGAGACTTTATTTATTCTTGCTCGGATTTAGAGAAGGGAGAGTGGACGATTGCTTCTATTATGAGACGGATGATTGACATTTAGGAAAGGACGGAATTTAACCGGACTTGCCTTCATTTCACAGACATGAAAACTGAGAAGCCACCAAACAGGCAAACAAGAGCCCACAACAGGCAGAGACAGCAAACCCCAAGGAGGTGGGGGAGTCTGACTTCTGGAATTGCGACATTATACTATGCCAAACTATCCAGTTTCCAACCAAAAAAACTATGAGGCATACAAAAAGACACAGAAAATATGGCCCAATCACAAGAAAACAGTGAAGAGAAACCGTCCATGAGGAAGCCCTATGGACATGAAATCACCTACAGGTGCTCCCAAAGCTGGAGGACACCACAGACAGAGAATTCAGTGGTCAGCGGAGCATGGACATTGCCCCATGCCTGTGGACTCACCTCGATGACCTGCATCCCTGCTCTCCCTGCTGGGGTGGTGACTCATTGTTTCTCCCTGACTCGCTAGAAAAGTCTCAGTTCCCATCAGGATGCAAGCATGCACATTCACGCTCTTACAACCCAGACTCTGCAAGGCCTGGGGCCTCAGGAAGTTGTGCTAATCTCTGTGTCATACTTTTTGAATAAGGAGAGATGCTCATGAGAGTCTGCCATGGAAAAACAACCAATGGAGTCGAGTTGAAACTCAACCCTCCTTAGGTAATTCCTCTGTTCCTCAAAGTAAGCCAAGAAAGAGGGAAGGATGAAACCTTCTAAGACAAGAGAGGTATCCTTCCAGCCAGGAGCTCAGGGGAATTCCAGCACCTTGAAACTTTCCCATAAGTAATTAAAAGGGATGAAGTTTCTAATATTGTAAGAGGCATTAAGGAATCCAGTCTTTTGACAGCTATTGAGTGCCAACTTGCGTCAGCCACGGTGCCAAGGCACAGAGCAGAAAAGTGAAAGAACCCAGTCTCCACCTGGGAAGTCTTTCTCTATGCTCCCATGGATGAACAGAGCTAAAGCGTGCCATTTTGGCTTCATAAACTTATGGTTAAAAGAATTTCAAAGCTGGGTTACACTTTTTAAACGCCCAGTTTCTTAGGTATAGAGTTTTCACTTTGGTTCAGAGACTCAGGAATTGCCACTGTAATAAAATAGTGATGGAAATAACAATCATAAAATTTAAGAAACAGAAATAGTAATGATCATTATAAATGGGGTATCTATCTCGAGATAGTTGGTCGTCTTTGTGCTTTGAGAAAGTTTTTTTTTTTTCTCTTGAAGTAGTCATCTTATGAGGAGGGTGTGCCATATTTATAGATAATGAAACTGAGGTCAAAATGATTGTCACTTACTCAAGTCCATGCAGCTGGTGAGTAGTGGAGGGTTCCTCTCAGTACAGAATCTAAGGAAGCTATACTACTTCAAAGGCTCTATCTTTCCATCTTCCTTTTCCTTCTACAGGCCATGAAGTGGTTTGCAGCAAGGAAGTAATTTGTGTAAGGTCCAATGAGGCTAACTTGTAGTCTCTGCTGGATGAAATCCATGTACCATTGTCATGAATATGGTGTAGCACCCTACACCAGTGAGAGAAAGAGAATCCCACTGGGCCGATGCTTCGAATTATGTCATAAAATATGATTTTTTTTCCTATTTTTGGAAAGTAGGAATTTTCTCCTAAGAAACAAACTGATATATATCCAGTATCCTATTCCACTGTAGGATTATTATGATGAGGAACTGTTGGAAATAAAAATTATGAAGGAATTACTGATTTTCTTTCAAGTACAGATGTTCATATTGGACAGAAAATATCAATATAAGTATGTGAAGTAGCTTGGGGGCTCTGATTACACATGTGGAGACCTTAAGTCCCCTTTAGATCATCTCTACAACAACATGTGGGCAAAGTAAGGCAGCTTGCCTACAATGTATTTTGAACTGTAAGGTATGTCCTTTAATATATAAAAGGAAATGTATGAGAGACATGTTTTCTGTATGTAAATATCTCCAGCACAAGTACTGTGTCTAGTATATAGGGCTGCTAGTTTCGTATTTATTGGAAGAAAAGCAGACATGTCATTTCTCATGCCATTAAAAATTTTTGTTTATTTTTTAAATTGAAGTATAGTTGATTTACTATAATTCAGGTGTACAGCAAAGTGATTCAATTGTGTGTGTGTGTGTGTATATATATATATATATATATATATATATATATATATATATATATATTCTTTTTCAGATTCTTTTCCATTATAGGTTATAGGTTATTACAATACAGTGAATATAGTTCCTTGTGCTATACAGTAGGCCCTTATAGGTTATCTATTTTATATATAATAGTTTGTACCTGTTAATCTCAACCTCCTAATTTCTCTCTCTCCCTCTTCCCCCTTTGGTAACCATAGGTTTGTTTTCTATGTCTGTGAGTCTATTTCTGTTTTGTAAATAAGTTCATTTGTATGATTTTTTTTAAAAAAATTCACATATAAGTGATATAATGTAATTAATATTTGTCTTTGTCTGACTTACTTCACTTAGCATGATAATCTCTAGGTCTATCCATGTTGCTGCAAATGGCAATATTTCATTATTTTTTATGGTTGAGTACTATTCCATCATGTATATGTACCACTTTTTCTTTATCCATTCATCTGTAGATGGACATTTAGGTTTCTTCCATGTCTTGGCTATGGTAAATAGTGTCGCTACCAACATTGGGGTCCATGTGTCTTTTCTAGTTTAAATTTTCTCTGGATATATGCCTAGGACTGTGATTGCTGGATCATATGGTAAATCTCTTTTTAGTTTTTTAAGGAACCTCCATACTGTTCTCCATAGTGGCTGTACCAATTTACATCCCCACCGAGGGTGTATAAGGGTTCCCTTTTCTCCACACCCACTTCAGCATTTATTATTTGTAGACTTTTTAACAATGGCCATTCTGACCCATGTGAGGTGGTACCTCACTGTGGTTTTGATTTGCATTTCTCTAATAATTATGATGGTGAGCATCTTTTCATGTGCTTCTTGGCCATCGGTATTTTTTTTTAATAAATATCTATTTAGATCTTCTGCCCATTTCTTGATTGCTTTTTTTTTTTATTGAGCTGTATGAGCTGTTTGCATATTTTGTAAATTAATCTCTTGGTCCCATCATTTGCAAGTATTTTCTCCCATTCCGTAGGTTGTCTTTTCATTTTGTTTATGGTTTTCTTTGCTGTGCAAAAATCTTTGAATTTAATTAGGTCCCACTTGTTTATTTTTGCTTTTGCTTCTTGTGCCATTCTTTAACTGTATTTAATACAGCAGAGTATCGGAAGGGGAGAGGGACAGACAGCAGACTGCTACAGTTTCCCAACTTCCAAGTGACCCAGCAGGTCTATCTCCACCTTCAAAATTAAGAAGTCATCTCGGCACGTTGCATCTAAACTTCCATGATCTACTGAGACTGCATGAAGAGTAAATACACTGAGGAATGTCAAATACCCACATTTAATCATTTAGGACTTCATGTGTTGATTCCTTTACACACAAGTCCACAGAGGCCTCTCACCTCTTCTTCAATGTCTCCCTCACTTTCTTGGCATTTCTTGGAAAATCAGTGTGTACTGAACACAGGTGCTTTATTACTTATTGCCCCATAACAAATTACATGTAAAAGTTAATGATTTAGAACAATGTATTGTCTTTTTTCCAAGTTTCTGTGGGTCGGGAGTGTGGGTGCCACTTCTTTGGGTGTCTCCAGTTTATCTGGGGACTCAGGGTCTCTTGTGAAGTTGCAGTATTTGCTTCCAGCAGGGCTGTGGTGTCATCTGGAATCTCAAATGGGGAGGGTGTGCCTCCAATCTCACCCCTCTGTTTGTTGGGAGGATTGGATTACTGGCAGGCTCTTGGCCTGAGGCCTCAGCTCCTTGCTGGATCTTGGCTGGAGGCCACCCTCAACTCCTTGCCTCAGGGACCTTTATAAGCACAGCTCATGACACAGTGGCTGAGTGTTCATCAGAGTGAACAAGTGAGGGAGACAGTACCCAACACCGAAGCCGCCGTCTCTAACCTCCAAGTTAACACCCAGCACCTCTGCTGCAATCTAGCAACTGGAAGTGACTCCCAAGGTCCAGCCCACAGTCAAGGGCAGGGGTCACCCCAGGAAACAGAAATCCTTTCAGTCCATCATGGAAGCTGCCCATCACACTGTTTATGCTCAAATCTCGATTGACCATTTATGATGTATGCTAGTCTGCATTCATCTTTCACATTATGCAAACTTGCATCCACCTTTATCCTACAGGAACACAGATTAAAGATGGGCCTGCTGATACCTCGGACAGTGAGTCATGTCATTGGTGAACCCCTTTGAGCTTAATCACCATGACATTTCTCTTGATGTGTGAAGTCTCACTTCAGATATTCCTCATCCTAGATTTGATATTTCTCCTTTCTTTTTGCAAGTATATAGGAGGATGTGCTTTAAAACACATTTTCCAATCTTGCTTCATAGTCTCCTAAATCTTAACTGGGTCAGTAACTTATTTTACTGGGTTGATATGTTCTCTAGTTTAGGTGAGTTGTTTTATTTAACAGGGCCAAGAATTACTGTTAGAAATGCAGAATTCTATAAGATCTTTACACAGAACTATTCCTTTCAACTGAATATTTTGTAAAAAGTCATTATTTTCTGAAACTTAGAACAAACATTCTATTGTAAAGGCAGCAGAGCCTAGTAGATACGGGCTCACATGCTGGAGAACTATACAACCTTGGGTAGAATATTCTGTTGCTCTGTGCCTCAGTTTCCTCACTTATAAAACAGGAATAATAATGACACCTTCCTCATTAGGGACATTGTAGGTATTAAATGACTTTATATTTGGAGAACACTTAGAACAATGCCTGCCTTTTAGTAAGTGCTGTATAAGTGTTTGTTAAATAAAATAAATGGCTGTGCAGAAAGGATTTAACATTTTCTTGGCAGATGTGCTTGGCATACTTAATATTATTTCAGGCATTCTTATGAATCTTAACTAATTCTGGTATTCCCCAGGAGTAACCTTTTAGAATAAATAATTTGTCCTTCCTTTGTATCTCCACCAACACTGGTCTCTGTTCCCCCTGGGAAAGGGACGGTATCTTACCTCACCCTTTGTGTCCCGGGTTTTGTATTGTGCCTGGCACGTGGAAGGCATTCAATAAACAGTTGTTTAATTAATTTCATATTGTTTGGGGGTGACAATTTGCAAGGAAAAAAAGGAAGGAGAGATTGTCCTTTAATAGAGTTTGTTTTGGCCACATTTGCCTGCAGTTTAGAAAAGCTAGGTATCTTCTTGTTCCATTACATCACCCAGCCAATTAATCAACCCTTGAATGAATCCCAAGGTAGACCCTTCATTTTGTCTACTTATTAACTTTCATTATGTGCAATAGCTAAAGTGTAATTGTGAACAGGATGGATTATGCTGTAAACTTTTTTCCTATTACACCATTCCTTCACAAATCCCCTTATTAAAGTGTACCAAGGGTGATATATTATGTTAAGAAGGTTTAAAACATAAGGTGACAATGACCTTCCCTTTAATTAACTATGATGGAAACAAAGGTGAGAATAATGATGATGACGCTCGGCTGAAAACCATAAATCACCCTCCACACTGGAAGACAGGACACAGCTACAAAAATAACCTTGCGATTCACAGGTTAAGTGAGTGTTCCGATGCACTGCTCCCACCATTATTTATTTACACATAACTCTGTGGTGTCACTGGCAGAAGAGAACACTCAAGAAGCCTGAAAATGAAAGCCGCTGCTGCCTGCTAGGATCAGGTTTCAGAAGGACTTTTGTTTAAAAGTATCCACATGGCCAAGTAGGAGTCTAGTAATAAAGTAGATAAAGAAAGCATGGTATTATTATCATCATCATCATCATCAAGTCATAATTTACATAGAGTAAAATGCACAGATTTTAGATGTTCAGGTCAGTGACTTTTGACAATGGCACACATTCTACTAATCACCACCAAAATAAGACATATGATAGTTTCATCACCCAGAAAGTTCCCTGGTGCCTTTTCCAATCAATCCTCCTCTGTAGGTACTAGCATTCTGACTTTTACTAGCATAGATTCGTTTTGTCCATTTTGGGATATCATATAGATAGAGTCACACAGTATGTATTTTTGTTACCATATACAAGATTTTCTTTATGTAGATGCCACCAATTTTTATTTCTAAATGTGTTTCTTTCTCCTCCTCCTCA
Source organism: Mesoplodon mirus (assembly GCF_964341445.2). Lineage (NCBI taxonomy): Eukaryota > Metazoa > Chordata > Mammalia > Artiodactyla > Ziphiidae > Mesoplodon > Mesoplodon mirus. The sequence continues at coordinate 181,162,874 of NC_138980.1, forward strand.
TTTCTCCTGGAGAGCTAGTGCAGCCTGGGGTCCAGATCCTGGGCTCATTCTTTTCCCCAGCCTTCTCCTTATGTTCCCCTTTGTGTTGAGTATTGCTGGTCTTCAGGAACTGTTGTTTCAGTCCTGGTTGCCTGCCCAGCTGTGTGTTTGGACCTTGCCCAGTTTATCAGAGGACACTATCTTCAGCATAACTTCCTGGATGTTTAATTTTGCTGCCCCTGTCCCCATCCTCCACTCCCAGGTCAGCTCTATTTTTCTCTGCATGCAGTGACAGCAACTATGTCTTCACAGAGTATGTATTTCTGGCCTCAGACTAACAGATTTGGTTCATTCATATGTTGGGAATGAGTCCTTTCATGATGGGTTAGAATTTTTCAGAAGACTCTTAGAGGCTGAGAGAAAAACAAAGCTGGGGGCTCATCCCAAACATGGTCCCAAAGGGCCTTGCTCCTCATGGTAATTCTATAGGGAGAGAAATGAGACCCGGGCCCTGGATGTGGTTGCACTGCCCCAGCACCATATTTAGCCGCCACAGCCTGGGAGGCTAGAAGACACTCATTAGGGTGACATAGCCCTGGCCCCAACTGCTCCTGGTCTACAAGGAGATCAGAGCAGAATTTGGGGAAGAACATGAAGTTGTGAGAATTAAGGTTTCCACAATAAGTACTTTGTATTTCATGGTGCTCTTTCATTTTCACACCAATTAATTGATGAACACTGATCCAACCAGGACATTGTTTTTGAATTGATGCACATTTAAGGAAATGTTAGCAGCTCACTTATGTTGGAGCTTCCATGTCTGGATCACATGTCTCTAATCAGGGGTCACAATGGGCATCCTCGCAATCCCTCCAGCCACACGGAGAAGCCCTGGGGATAGAAGCTCCTGGACCAAACTTGCCACTTAGACCAGCAGCGTGGCCTTTCACCTGCAGGTAAAGTTCCCCTTTCTAGGCAAAGACCCACCTTCATGTATGGTTACTTTCTTTTAATGTATTCAGTTTTAAGACATTTTAATATGATAACGGGGCAATGCGAACGTTTTCTCTCCACTAAGCTGGAGGCTGACATGCCTCTGTCACTTTCCATGTCTCTGGGGACACCTGAGCCACAGCATCCCCGGAGGTCTCTGTCTTTCCCTTCCTCTGCCTCCCTAAGGTATGTATACAGGACTGGAGGGTGTCATGAGACCTTTTAAGCTCGGTCTGGCTTGGTTTGGTTAAGTGTGATTCAGGTTTTTTTTTTCCCTTTATTAGCAGACTTTCAAAACTAAATGGCACAATTTTGATACAGTCTATGATTCTAGGAGAGATAAACTTCAGGGGTATTAGTCTAAAAACATTACAGTATCTATTGTGAGATGAATATTTGTGTTCTCCCAAAATCCATGTTGAGGCCCTAGTTCCCACTGCGATGGTATTTGGAGGTGGGACCTTTGGGAGGTGATTAGATTTACATGAGGTCATGAGGCTGGGGCCCCAGGATGGGATTAGTGCCTTTATAAGGAGCACTCCACAAGGAAACACCATGAGAGGGTAGGGAGAGGGGGCAGCTATCTACAAGCTGGGAGGCAGGCCCTCACTTAACACCAAATCTGCTGGCATCTTGATGTTGGATCTTGGACTTTCCAAGCTCCGAACTGTGAAAAATAAACATCTGCAGTTGAAGCCACCCAGTCTATAGTATTTTGTTATAGCAGCCACAGCTGACTGACAGCATGTGTTCAGAGACTGGAAGGCTTAGGATTGGTCAAGAGGATAGCTTGCCTTTTGCATCTCAGCAGGGTTTATCTGGTGCGAAATGCTGGATCTCATATAACTAGTAACTTTATAAGACCCCTTCACTGTCAGCTCTTGGTTCATGAATGCTTTCCGTACATGGTACACTGGTAATGGGCATGATGAGAATTTCCGGTGTCACAATGGGAATGAAGCTATTCAACATTCTGTCTCCATTTGCCAGGGTTTGGGCATGGACACCTCTTGTAGATTAAAAAAAAAATAGATTTCAGCCTGGAAGACTATTGTCTTCATGAGCACAAACAATGCACTTCATCAGTCTTGCAGAGCCAGTGACAATTTATGCTGAGTGAGTAGTAAAAAATGCTGATTTAATTATATTTTCTATCACTGTACATTCAGAGGGTGGGGTGCTAATAAACTCCTGTTTTTTACAAGGCTGTTTCTTTGTTAGTACTGTACGGATGGTAAATAATTTGTTTATGTTTTAATTTGATAAATGATTGTATCACATTGAGTGTGCATGTGTGTATGTGTACAGTGAAGAGAAAATGAGAGGAAAGTATTATTGGAGAGAACATTTCTTTTGCCTTGGAGTAATACTTTTGTGTCTTGTATGCAAAAGCTTACACTCCTTAAATATGCACATGAAGACATTAGCCTACTAACATATATGTTTTTATTCAAGGCCATGGCTGGCTTGTACAGGAGAATAAAGTGATAGTTCTGGGACTGTGTCTCTATTATAATATGTAATATTAATAGAATAATATATAATATCTATCGTGCCTTCCCATCTTTCCCTTGCAGGGCTAACTCTGGCCAGCTGTCTCCTCCCCTGTGTAAGCCCTGGACAAACAGGCACATCTTAAACTCATTGCTCCCAGGCCTGTGGCCCAGGGCTCAGACAGACCACAGTAAAGTCCCCAGTAATGTTAAATAAATTATGGGTGAATGAGTGAATACCCCATTTGTACCAGCAGAATGACTCACAGTAAATGTTAAACACATCAAGGTAGATTAGTAGCATGGTACATCACGGGCAAAGGATTTCAAATGATAAGTATGGTTTAACTAGTAAAGATCATATTTATTCCTTTTTCCTGAAGAACCATGCTATGAATATCTAAATTAGGCTGCATGTAGTGAATTAGCATAAACTTTTTTTGGGGGGTAAATGTGACATATGAAATTATACATAAGGTAATGAAATAAATTTATTAATTAAGATATACATATGTGTGTGGCATGTATGTGTATGTGTCTCTGTATGTGTTTGTATGTATATGGGGATGTATGTGTGTGTGTGTATGTATATGTGTATGTGTGTGTGTGTGTTTATGTGTGTGTGCATTCTGTTGCTTTAATAAGCAAAATGCAAGCTCCCTTGTGAACAGGAGCACCTACCCACAGATAAAGCCCTTATGCTTTAATCACACAAGGCCTTGTGTCTCAATCCACATCCCTGGGATTTAAAACTGCAAGGTGTTTCCATGTCAGTACCTTAGGCTAGGTGTATTCCTTAGGAATAAATATTGGGAATTCAAGAAAGCATGCAGAACATTAAGATTTGGAACAACAGTGCCATAAAGTAAGCCTGCTTCTTCCTGGCCCGGGCTGGCAAACCCTCCCTCAGCTCCATCTGTTTCCAACAGGAAGGCACTGGTATGGAGTGGAGCCTGGGAAAGTCAAGTCCATTTGGCAGCATTCTGGAGGGACGTTGGATTTATTGTGATTTTAATATTTTCCCACGCTTTTGCCAATAAGGCATGACAAATGGAGTCACCGTTAATACTCTTTGCACTAATAACACCGTAAAATAAACCCCTTTAATTGTGACCTCCGGCCAGTCATCAAGTCGGCTAATGAAGAGAAACTTATGACAGGCTTCACCTGGGAAGCCTTTATGGGAGGTTTTCACTGGTTTCTGCCCGGTCTGTACTTACAGGGCTGCTTTGGAACAAGGAAACAGGCTGATGTCTTTCAAAACCCGGCTCCCACAGCCATGGATGCTGGTTGATGTGATGGATATTTCCCCCTTGGATGGAGCAGAGGCAGTGTTGTTGGACCACTCCAGCGGGCTGTTTCAAGAAAGGGACCTTTTCTAAATTTTACACCTGCACTCAGGATTCCAAATTACCATTTCTACTAAAAGTTTTTCTCTTTTTCTTATTATTTTCTTGAGCATGTTTTGTACATTTCACTTGGAAGTTTGGCACAAGTATAAACAAGTAGTTCCCCAATTAATAGTTTGGGATGGAGCAAAGAAAAAGTGACAGTCATCACATAAGTTAAAGAAAATGAAGGATAATGCAGCATCAACTTAGGAGAAACAATTTGGTCAAATCACTAATAATGCCATTGTTTCGATGTATGAATCCCTCATTCAGTATATGCTTGAATTTCCAAATGGAATTCAATAACGTCAGATGCCGAGATAATTCAAATAATAGTTTAGGAGCTACCTAATGTAAAATAGTAAATCTTCCTTCAGAATCAGTATCTCATGAAAAATTGTATGAAGTTAGCCTTTCTCTCTTTTGTTCTCAGATTCTGGAAGACAATAAACTCTTTGACTATCTAATTTCAGTAGCTATTTAATGCTAATGATTAACCTTTTTCTTCATTAACATTTAATGAAACAATGAAGAAATGAATACACTCATTAGACTTCAGAGGAGAACATAAAACTCTCAAACACACGTGCATATTCGCACATTTATTACAGTCTCAGGCAGCAGCTTTTGTGTTTCCGTTTTTTTTTTGTTTGTTTGTTTTTTTTTTTTTGTTTTTTTTTTTTTTGCGGTACACGGGCCTCTCACTGTTGTGGCCTCTCCCGTTGCGGAGCACAGGCTCCGGACACGCAGGCTCAGTGGCCATGGCTAACGGGCTCAGCCACTCCGTGGCATGTGGGATCCTCCCGGACTGGGGCACGAACCCAGGTCCCCTATAGCGGCAGGCGGACTCTCAACCACTGCACCACCAGGGAAGCCCCAGGCAGCAGCTTTTGGAAGCCATGTCACCATCCAACCAGACATCACAACCTCATCAGCTCTGCATCTTTTCTACTTGTGGAGTGTGAACCCAAGGAACCTCAGTCAAGATGAGTAGTTAGAGATTTCCATAAAGAAAACGCAAAAGTGTAGAGCAAACAAAAATAGCAATGGTCAATTCTCATCTACCTATAGTCTATCATGTGCGATTATCTTCACACATGTGAAAATACAGATACTGGAAGGTAAATTTAAACCCAAAAGTGGAAAATCCCAAATCGGTCTGTTGCTGGTACAGAGTCTCTTGCATCTTGGGGCTGAGTCTGTAGGATTTCCCTGGCCTGCTTCTAATTAGCAGTTTTGGCCTTTTCTTAGGTGTATTAATTATTTTAGGTCACTAGGATTCCCATTGGGTACGCTGTGGTAGTTATTAAAATTCACTACCTGGAAGTGACTTAAATATGGTCTTTGAAAAAAGATTGATGGTAATAATTACAGCGTTAAGATACTTGAAAGTGGAAAACAATCGCTTCATGAGACAAAGAGTACATTTTAAAATCATGCAGCTAATTTACAGATTCCTAGACTTTCAAAGTTTTTCAACTAATATTTAAAAATTAGATGAATTAGTTTGAAAAATTAAAATGAGATTTAACTCAGAAAACAAAAACAAAAAAACAAAAAAACAAGAAAAACAATTCTCCTATGAGTCCCCTTTTCTTTTGCAGTTAATATGAAAACCATTGTATACCTAAATGAAGGCAGGGGGGGTGTATTTTAAGCTACTTTTAAATTTTGAAACAAGAGAAAGCTACAGTATGTCCCTTTTCCAGAATTATTTAGTTATTGCACTTTTGTGTTATTTTATGATATGTTATAGTGAAGTCTAAAGTTACCCATGTGAAAGAACAAGGAGTATGTAATTATAAGCCATATATTACATACTATTTGTTTTTTCTAAACTTAGGAAAGTTAAAGGCAAAAAGTAGACTGTTTTCGGATACTAAAGTTATTTTTGGTTTCAATAGAAATGTGCTTGCTTTACCCTACATTCCAAGGAAACTAACCTGTGAAGATAATTTCTTTAATATCTTGAGAAGTAGGAGATTGCTCATACGTTACATGTATACCATTACCTCTTTAAGGTTAAATCAGTTCAGTCTGGATACATTTCTTGCTGTGAAACCATTTTTCATTTACCAAAGGCTGAGGCTTAAACACTGAGTGCTTAATGATGAATGTTATTTCATTATATTAGTTTAGTCAATTTTAGTTGCATTTAAGATCAGAAATAAATATAGGACTGCTTTTTAGAGACTGTGTTAATTGCAGGTGGTAGTGACCGAAATAAAAATCATCAGACAGAATGACATTGTAATAAACGTGCTGAATCATATTCTCACGTTAGCAGTTACTATTCTACTTGCATGAAATTGAAACAATAGATGCCCTGGTGTGCTTTGCATCCCTTCCCCCGACATGATGAAGTACCAGGAGCATCCTTAACACAGTAGTTTGCGGATGCAGGGATGGTGACAGTGGGGCTGCACAGCAGAATTTCTTACTAGGATTTTTCTCAAAAGCTGTCTTAAAGGAACTGCAATGGATGCAGTTCTGCCTCGTAGAAAGAGCAGCATTTCTTACCCTGAATTTAGAGAACGCGAGCATAAAGGGAACACATGCATAGATGACGCCTTTGCTTAATAGCATATTTCATTTTTAATTGCTGAATATATTTTCCAGTGAGAGTGCAAAGAACATCATTTGCCACGCTTACATAAAATTGGCAGTTCCTTATGCCCAAGGATAAATTGCACTATAGAGAAATAAAGAAGTTAATAGGTCATTAGCTTTATTAACTTTTCAGAGAGTGAAATTTGTAAGACTGTATTTGGGGTTGCTTCAATTACACAGCAGCTTCTGCCATTTCCTCAGGAGGACACAGGAGAAAATATTAAAGATGTAAAGAATATGGGAGAAATGGTTCTAATAGCAGAGATAACACTCCCCCCCCCTTTTTTCTTTTTATGTGGAGGTGAGGGGTTTGTGAGCGAAAGAGCTGTTCTTCCAGCTGGAATGGTGAACAAGAGGGGCCCACACTCTGCGTGCATGTGTGTCTCTGTATGTGTATACTGCCTACATGTAAATACATGTATACCGTTTCCTCATATGAAAACTTAGGACTTTATGTGTAATGTGTAATTCACTTGCCTCACTAGCAGTAATGGGGGAGGATTTTATAGTGCAGTCTCTTATTAGACTTATTCATTTGAAAATGAAGGTGTGATAAAAGGCTAATCAGAACTGTATTGCTTTGTCCACAATGAGATAATGAATTCCTATTATAAGGACATATAATTGAAAGATGGTAAACCATCCTGCTCTTCTGGCACCTTCTACGAATTCAAGGTGCTTTGAAATGTCTAACAGATTTTTGTGTGCATGTGCTGTGTGTGTGTGTGAGCCATCAACTAATTTTTTCTTAATTTTAAAGTAATTCTTTGACTTTTTTCCCATGCTGCGGCAGGTGAAATAAATCTGAAATGTGGGAAGATATTATAATGAGACACTAATGAGGGCCCAGAGTCCAAAGAAAGAATGTCACCTGGAAATTGTGATCGGGGGAGCGAGCTAATGAGAAATCAGGGCAGTACAGAGCCCTGCTGCTCCCCTCTGCGCCCGCCTGTCCTCCGTCCCTCCCCGAGCTCATTCCCACAGGGCTGCTTTGGGGAAGGAAGAAGGAGGTGTCCCGTGGACCCGCTGTGTGCTTTAGGGTGTTCCTACTGCAGGCTGGAGCATGCCCTCCCTGGGCTAAAACAGCAACACCTGCCCTGGAAGGAGCAGCACAGGAGAGACAGGAAGATAAAGGACAGCCCTCCTTTACACTGGATACAGAGGCACAGGCATTTTTACAAATTAGCATCTCAAATCTTTGTGGTTCTCAATTTAAACACTAAAGTCCTATTCTCTTTTCCTTAAAACTAGTGCAGACTTTTTAGCTTTCAAAATCACACTATACACTTGCATGTTGGGTAGATTAGAATTCCTTAGTGGGTCTAAAATATCTATCAGCCCCAAACAGTTTCCTTTATTTTAACTGATTTTAGTAGACCGTTTAAAACCATGTTTAATTTCTCCTGTTGAAAATACAGCATTTTTCTAAGCAACCGTTAAGACAAAAACAATTTTATTCTATGTACAACGACCTGTTTGTATTCATTCCAAGCTCTACTGTTCATTTGAAAGTAATCGCCCCTTTATTTAAAGGATTACATTGCATCAGTTGGTAACTTAAAAGATTATACCCTTGGAGGAAGAAAACATGAAATGCCAAGCACATGGAGAAAATACATTTATTCTCTCATATCTTCTTTTACTGTTTCCTTCAAGTGTCACCAACATTATACTGTGTCAATGAACATATGCTCCTGGTAGTTAAAACAAGATTGTGTTTTGTGACATTGGTTAGCTTGGCTAGTGCTACCATTTGAATCCTCCTGAGTGGCTGCCCCCCTTCCTGGGAGAACAAAAAAGGGCAGGCCTGCTTCACCCTGGATTCAATGAGCCCCTCCCTGAGTCGTTCCCAGTTGAGAAGGCTCAGGTCCCATCCATTGTTCTCCTGACAAATGGCGAATGTCCTCCATTTGCAGTGTCTGACCTTGACTAATTATGTACAATTGGTGCAGCTGTCCCCGGCTTTACCAAGTGCTGTAACCTCAGAGCGTGCAAGCAACTTCTCCCGCCACCACAGAACTTCAATTTGAGAACTTCATCACCTTGAACAACGCCTGCTCTTTGTGGAGACTTTGAGTTGGGTTTGGCCACACCCTCTGTCACCATATGTTGACAAATAATTTATATCCATACTGTGCTGTCCTACATTTTTTAACCAACTATTTTAAAACGGGTTGAAAAAGTTTCCTGAAAGTAATCTATCAAAATAGCTTTACTAAAATGTAAAAGAAAAAATTATTAATATTGAAAATACTCAAAAACACACTTGACATCATTAGTATTTGTTTTTCCGGTCACATGTTTTGATTCACTGTGAATAACCGCATGAATGACTTTTAAATAGGTATTTTTAACAGTAAGCTAGATGATCACGAAGATAGGTAGCCTCTGTAATCAATGCCATCAACGGTCTTTGCAAAAACAGCATCAAGATGCCATGCGCTTAATTATGTCATTATATAAAAGTGAACGCAAAATAGGCTTTTTCAAAAGTTAAAACAGAATAAAACCTTCAATTCTGAAAGTATATTTCTAAAAAAATAGTCATTTGGGAGATACTTTATTATGGCGTATGTTTTCTTTTACATTGTTATCTTCTGAGATTTTCTCTACATTAAGCATGTTATAGTAGTCAGTTTGGAAACAAGAAATTTTTAGACATGAAAGAAGCTTTAAAATTTTTCTTGTAAAAAGAAACTAATGGAGAAAGTTGGTGTCTAAAAACTAGGACATTTAAACAATTAAAAATTGCAATATCAAAAATTATAGAATATAAAAATATACAATGACCTAATCTAATATTTTAAATCTCTTCTAGGGCTGAAACGGATCCTATATCGTGATCAAGACAGTTTCCAGACCACTTTGTGTTTTGAAGGTCTACCTTACACCTCTATAGGAAGCGCATATGGCTATGTTTGTATTTGCACATTTATATATGCAGGTGGAGCTGTAGGTATTTGTGATAGAAAATGTTTGTTCTCTGCATCCCTGGATGACACTTGTGCCAAAAGTGAGCTTCCCCTGCAGACACAGGGTAGAAGCAATTTTAATCCTTCTGTTTTTTTTTTTTTTCCTGAAAAAGCATAGAAGGGAACATTTCTTCTAAAATAATTATACATTTTAAAAACAGAGAAACTTTTAAAATGAAAATATTTTCAATGGAATTACACCCTCAATTTCAAATGAGACTGAAACACAATAAGAAGTCTGGAATTCTGAAAAAAAGTAGGAGCCAAACTTTTCATTTCTTATATTTTTAAATATTACGGATGGTAACAATTTTCATATACCATAGACCATGAAGTAAAGTGAACTCCTTCACGGTATATCTGCATGTGATATTAATGAAAATATATTTGTCACTGCCAAAAAATAAGAAGACTGTCTAGGGGGCAAACTACACAACTTTATTGAAAGATAAAGCATTTTTAAGACTTCTGTCACCAAATCACACAATCTTTGAATAATAATTGCAAATTAAATATCCTAAAAACCCTGTCAAAATCTTTAAAAACTAGCATATTAATGGAAATATTAAAATACACTTTTTCTAAACCAGTTTGCACGGAGGCCTTTCACACTTTCGGGTGAGACTGTGAGTTATTATGTATGCTTGATCAATTAGAAGCCTTTACTTAGGCTCTGGTGTTTGGTTTTGTTTTTTAAAGGAACAAAAGCATTTTTCTTTTTGCTATTCAGAATCGAAATGCCCCATTTCATATTAAATCAGTGCACTAGTCCAATAGCTTTTACATGTCTTTAGAAAGATTTTGTTTAATTTTGTTGAACATTGAGTTCTTTACATTATGGAGACATCCTGGGCACTGGTTTTACACCCGCAAATGTTCTTGCAGAAGGAATCACCTGATGCGCTCTCTCTCACTCTCTCTCCTTGGAATGATGTTGATTAAAAACCATGCCTGCCCTGACATTAGCAAAGACAAGGAGTGGTGGAAGTTTCCGCCTAGCTGCGTGTATGCACATTGTTTCTTCTCTGCAATGTGAGGCGTATTGGTTAGCTTGCAAATCTCTGCAGCAGCCCTGATGTCTTCTGAGAAAAGGACTGTAAAGCCTTCTTCTAAAGTGAAATGCAGGTAGAACAACAGCTCATGACAATATCTTAGATCACGTCAGCATAATCCCAGAAAAAAAAAAAAAAAAGAGCCCTGAAGGTTTTCTTTAGGATTAGTCAGAGTTTCAATATAGAGTTAGTAGGAAAAATGTAGTTGTACCTTTAAATGTCCAGTATGTTTTCTTCAATCATAATCTGACATGGCTAATTTTGGTGTAATGTACTGAGCCCCCATTTCAAGTAAATGCAGCATAGGAAATGTTGCACAGCTCCAAGGGCTGTATGAAACTGTAATTAAACATTTATACGATTCTCAGCTTACTCAGCTCTTTTCCAACGAATAATCTGAAACAACATGAAAGGTGAAAATAGAGAAAACACTCAACTTGTGTGTCAAAACTCCTTTTTTGATATTTGTCCACAACTTGAAGTCTTTGTAGAACTTTAAAATGACAACCATATCCAGTTGTACCTTTAAAATGGAGCCAAAATTTCCTAGAAATTTATAATCCAAGATGTTCTACTTTGAGCTGATAGAAAAACTTCCATGTGAAATCATGTATTTTACACATGATGGTTACATTTTATGATTCTTGCTTTGCCTTTTTCACAATGGAAAAAAAAATGGAAAAGAATCCAGAAATAGAAATTAGAGCTGTTGGGTTTGTGGACCTGGGAGGCTACCCAGCAGCGTGAAGAGACCCTGGGGGGCAGGGTGGTGCTAATCATTTAACAAGAAAATTTAAAAGACAAATTAAAAAGACTGTTCTAGTATATGACAAATTCAATAGACTTTAGAGTCTTGTTAAGTCCATTTCCAGTTCAAATGAAAGAAACAAATATTGCTGACTTGTTCAGTTGGATGTCATGAACATTCATTTTTAAAATCTAGAACTTTCTCGGGTCGGAAGACAATATTCTAAGAGGCTGCATTTCGGTTGGAGCCCCACAGCAGTGTGCTAGCGGTTTATAGAACATCTTCTGCAGGAGCTGGCGGGGCAGGTGGACACTGTCTGCTGAGAACGGAACTGTCCCCTCCCGTAGGGCTGGGAATCCCTCCACCTCAGGTGTGTCTCTGAGACATCCTTGGGCTTCAGCTAGAACAGACTCCTCACCACTTGATGTTCCCCCAGCACCCCACTTGGATTTCCTTCATGTACGTCTAATCCTCCATTGCATCTTTCTTTCCTTGCCTGTTCCATGAGGTGAAGATGCTTGAAGGAAGCTCATGTTTATCTCTTTCTCTAGATAGTGGCCCAGTGTTTGGGGCCACATTAACAAAAAACAGAAGTAGCATTAGGATTTCAGCAAATAAATGGCAGCTAAAAGGGTAAACTAAATATGCGTGGGTTTGCTTGTGTTTTTATGTAAGTGTTCAAGCCCTTTAATTATTAAAATATAGCAAGAATACTAGTCAAAAGTATATCACTAAACAGTCCCCTATTTAAAGTGCAAATCAGCAAACTAACCTCAGTAGTAAGAAAGAATCCTTTGGGATGGTTACCTTAAATTTTTGTTTTAACACAGGTATGTTTGAAGTTCTAGAGTTAAGTTCTTGACATTTTTTTTATAGAAAAAATACATCCATGATCTGTATCATCATCCATTTTTCAGAATTGTGCCCAAGAAACAAAATATAAAATGAGCTGTAAACAACAGCAACGCTTGGTTCATTCACCTGTAAAATGGAAATGATGGTGACTTCCTGCTGGGATTGTTTTGAATATTAAATATTTAATAACTGTTTAGTGTAATACATGGCACAAGGGAAGTGTTTTTAAAACAGACAAAAAACAAAAACAAAAAAAGAGAAAAGAAATAAACCCTCCAAATTGTTCAAGAGTAAGTCTATCTCTCTCACAGCCTTTGTGGGTCTGGAGGCTGAGGAGTGAAAGGTGCTGTCATCACACTGCCCTCACCCTCATGCCTTTGCAGCTCACCTCTGAGGGTCTCAAAACCTGGGTTGCTCTGGAAGTTGACAGAGTGGCCAACAGTGGTTCACACAGAACTCCCCACCCCAAAGGCACCCACTTTCCCGCTCCAGACCTCTGTGACCCCCGCTTCCCAAATTCCAGCCTCCAGGCCTGGCTCCATTATTTGGGAACGAAAATTGCCCTTACGCCAGAAAAATATATATCACAGAAACCCTGCCCATCACCCAAGGCACAGACAGCCACAGTACTGCCTCCAGAGGACACGTGTCCTGATCCCCCAGGAAAAGCAGGCTGTCTTTCTGCTCCAGCACCCTGCCCATGGCCCCGATGCTGGCAGCCCTTAAACCACAGCAAGTCCATGATCCGTTTTTCCACCAGACACTGGCTCCTTCTACAGTAGTGAAGCTGCTGCTTTTGTGTTAATTTGGGTGCAAACTGTCAGAAATGGGATAGTTAAAGATGTTTTCCTCTGAATTTACTGGAAAGCATATTTTAATTGTTTCCTGTCATTGAAAATGATAAAAAAATAAGATCCTAAACCAAACAGCACAGGTAGGAAATAACTGGGACACATTACTTGACGCTCTGCGTCTTTCTTCTCAGTTACCGTGTGGAACTAGAATGATTGAACGAATGAATGAACCAATGAATTCTGTATCTTTATTTACAAAAGCATCTCTACTTATTTCTGTAAAAATAGCCACGGGGACTTCCCTGGCGGTCCAGTGGTTAAGACTCTCCACACTTCCAATGCAAAGGACAAAAACACAGTCAGAAGGCACAAGATATGAAGTCCCAGAATATTATACAAGAACATAGAGAAACCCTCAAAAGAGTGAGAACGAATAAAATATAATCTCAAAAAATAGCCACTATTTTTTTTTCCACAGTGAAAACAAGTAGTTGTTAAATTTCCTCCAAGACAAGGTTACTGTGAAATGGATTTGGAGGAATGTAGCCCAATGAGGTAGCCCGGGGTAGAAACATCTCATTTAAAAATGCTGCTGGCTTTCATAAGTGACCCCCTTCTCTGTCTCATTTCCAGGCTTCTAGAGCTCAGTCTACTGCCTGGGCTGGCCTGTGGGAACCCCACCCAAGAAGGAGACGTGGCCTCACAGTGTCCCAGGGGTTCTGTGTTGTCCGATGTTGCTGGAAAGAGGCCAGGAGCGTTTGCCTAACCTCTTCTCAGGCACTGAAGACCTCAGGATCAAGGAACACAGGAGCCCCGTGAGGGAATTCATTTCCTGTGGCCACTCCAAGGGTCATTTGGCATGTGACCCTCCAAAGGACACGTACCAAAGTCACTCTATCAGAACCAAATTCCCATGCTCTGAAATTCTCCCAATTAGAAATAATCTAGGTCAAAATAATCTATGTGGATGCTTCTCAGGGACCCATATGTTAATTTAGGAGCTGAACCTCTTTTGATGGGGAGGAGAACTTGACCCAAGGCCTTAAAGTCACCTAGAGGTGGGAAGGGTGGAGGTCCGGGGCTGGGAGAAGTTTTCCCAAGAAGCAGGATATGGTCCCTCACAGTAAACTTCATCAAGGCCAGCATCCGGGCTCAAAAAGGATGAGATGGCACTAGGCTTCCTTCCCCTGATGCTTCACACCTTTTTCAGGTGATGTACCAACTGTCCTATAGTCGTGGGACCCCAACCAGAGCAGACCAGGTCATGAGGTGGTGAGGGCAACACACCCTAAGTAAGTGATGTGCTGGTAAGTGTTTAGCCACTGGCCAGCTCTCAGCGGGTGGGAGGAAGCCCTTGGTAGGTAGCAGCTGCCAATTCCATGGTGTAAATATTCCCACCACAGTCAATTTCATCCTACCAAGGTTACATCACTGAACAGAGCACTGGAAAAAACTGTACAGCAACCGTCCTTATGTAGTAGTTCCTTCAGACAGTTGCAAGACACCCAAGTAACCTCAAGACTACCTGTCATAGTAAAAGGTACCAAAATAATTACAAAGTGTTATTCATAGTTTACTACTTTTGTCTGTGATATAATTTAATTGCAAGTCTATATAATTTATTTTTTAAAAGGTCGCTGTGCTTGACAAGCCCCTCAGGTTGGCTGCAGTATATCATTGGGAGCAGCCTTCTCTGACATTTTCCATTATTCATAAGGTTGTTTTAATTAACAGTACTCTCAATTTTGGCAAATAACTGATACAACAGGACACAACAGTGTGCTTTTAGCCTGGTATTGTTGTTTTCCTGCTGTCCTCTAAATGCAGTGTTTCCTATAACATTTTCCCTGCTGTGCTTATTTTTCCATTGCCTTGTGACATTCTGTACGGTCAGGCATTTAATATCTTTGCCACTTAGCGTTTTTCTTCACTAAAATCCAAGTGCCAACAGGCCAGAGATTTTTACTCTTGTTCATCGAAGCATCACTGGTACCTGTAACCTGGCACACAGTGGGTCCTTGATAAATACTTGTCAGACAAAAGGGAGTTTGGCCAATTATCAGCACTTTCTACAATAGCAACACTAAGATTGGAAGTAATACAAATAGCAGTGACATCCCAAACAGCAGGTGAAACAAGAGGTCATCTATGGACTTAGGGGTAAACGATGATGGCCGTGCCTGCTCAGAATATATATTTTAATCCTTGTGATCTTCAGATGGAAGAAAGATGAGATCATCTTACCCTAAGCCCTACATGGGTACCTGTTTCCACATCCGTCTGTGCCCTAAATGAACTAGCTATAGTTCCCACGGCTTCCTTCAAAGAAGTCTAGTTTGCTTGTTGTATGTGCTCCCTGTTGGAGCAAAGCTCTGCTCTTGGCCTTCTGATAAAGGAACGAGGAGAAACAGGAACTCAGAGCCCCTGGCCAGCACCAGGCAAGTCCCACACATAGCCTCGGAGACCCCAGCCCTAGCCTGAGTCTGTGCAATTCGTCAACATCCCTGCTCACTGCGGGGACAGCAGAGGAAAGAGAAGCCCATTATCTGAGAGATGCCAGTCTGGATTTAACCAGTTAAGCTCAGCTGGAATTAGGGAGTTAGTGTCTGTAGGGGGAGAATCATGATGATTTTTGATAAACAACATTCTTCCGCTTTAAATCAGCAGGTTGCATTGAAAGGTAGCCAGTGCTTCTTACATTTCAGTTTCAACACAAACTCAGGCAGTACAAAGTTCTCCATCAGACTTTATTTCCTGGTTCTTTTTGCATAGATGCCACGTTTGGTGCCCCTTTCACACAAGTAAGTATGAACATCTGGTGAAGAAACACTGTAAAGGACTGGAGCTGTGTATTAAGTTCTTTGGTTTGCATGAAGCATCCATCCTTCCCTGTTCTCGCCTATTATTTTGATAGAATACACCTCTCAAATGTTTTATTTTGACAGCAAAATCTGCATGCATGTGAAGAAGCATTGCATAACTTTGGAAAGCGGAACCACATTTAATGCTGAGTGACCCTCTTCTGGATGGCAGCCCGAATTACCTGGCCATTACATCCAGTACACTGGGGCAGGTTTATGAATTAAAAGCGTGCACACAGAGGTGTGTCTATGCCAGATCTAGAAAATAAATCCTGGTGCCTAGAAAGCTTCCAAGCCGGGGAAGACGCACAAGGGTTAATGCAATTTCCATCCCAGCGAGTTTTGCTTGCCATTATTTTCTTTTTCTTTTCTCCCTTTTAACTGATTCGTAGCATAAAATCTTCCTGGACACCTAATTATCAAGCCAGCTCGCAGTCACAGCTGTCTGCTTGGAGAACCCATTAGATGCAGCAGTTGAAGCCTCCATAATTCCCCAAACTTCCCGGTTGTGAATATTAAGAAAAGATTTTTACATGTCATATGCAATTCGAAGGTGGTGTGAATGGCCTCGGAGATGCCGCGCACTGAATGCTTGTCCATCATGCCATTCACTGGTTACAGGTGGCCTCATTTTCCACTCTCAGATATCCGCTGGCTATGACAGCAGGCACTTAATTTGCATGTTCGACAGACAACAAACGGCCCCATGCATGTCAAAATAGGTGGTGATGCATGACAGTTTCTACACAATACTGTCTCCTCTTTGTGTGACCTTTGACCTCTCTGCATGTCTTTTTTCCACCATCAGAAAAAAAAAATGCACTTCTCTGCTTTGGAATAAATTTGATACCAAATTGATTATTTTTCTTTCCTCTTCCTCGTCTTCCTCATCCTCCTCTCTCCCCACCCTTCTTTTAAAGGGTGCCCTGCATCCAGATTTTCATCTTAACTGCTACAAAACTCTGCCAGAAGAACCTCATAAAATTTAAAAATAGGGAGTCTGTGCAGACAGGAAGCTGTCTTGTCGAAACCCATTATCGTTAAATTGCTTGGAACTTTTAAATAAATGTAACCTTTAAGAGAGGAGTCTAATCAGGTTAATTTTTATTTAAGAAGATCATAAAATTAGAATCTTTAAGGCTTTTCTTTAACTTGTGTTAATTAGATTCCTGTCCTTGAAACACTTTTAATATTAATATTTCACCACGGTTTAAAATTACTTTCTTTAATTGCAGGTTTGGCCAGACTGTATTAAATATAACACCCAGTTATTCTAATTTTCTGTAACAAGAAGGGTAAGTCCCAGCCCCTCCCTCTTGCTTCCACAGAAGCCTGCTAATGAGAACACGGCTCACAGGCGCGCTTAAAAGGTTAAAAGAGTGTGAACCTGAGAATGCCCTGGAGTGCGGTTGGCATCAGAAAGTCCCAGCACCTGTGCTTTTTGGGGGGATCCTTGACAATTTATGCAGCACTATTTCACAGAGGTGCCTCTCTGCCCCGAGGAGGGGGCCTGACCTGAGCTCTCAGGGACCCCACGCACCTCTTGTCTCACCAGAGAAGAGCATAATCTGCTCCCCAATCCCATTTCAGTGTTAGGTCTTATTTTAATTAAGAATTAAAGCATGACGGTAGATAATCGCGCCTCCCGGGTGTTATAAGATTTGAGCTGCAGCTGTGAACCCAACACCCAGGGGGGTGTTTACCCCATGATCACCACACCCTCAGGGTTGACCTCCTGAGGCCCCAGGACAGCAGGCAGGGCAGGATGGCTGGCGGAGCGCAGGCTGCCTGGAGTGGACGGGCTGGGCCTGGAGATGGGGTGGAAGCGGCGCCTCCACTCCATGGGATGAGTTCACACAGACACACATGTCCCATCCAAGAGTCTCAGAACCAGGGAAAGGTAGAACTGGGAATAGTATTCCACGTGATCTCGGCCAGGGCACGAAGAGCGCTGGGGCTGGGACTCCAGCCTGCAGGAGGGCTCCCCCTTCCCCATTCCAGCCTCTCACGAATTCTCTGGGGACTGTCTTCTCAGGCCTGGGATGCTAGTCAGGGAGGATGTGGGTTACTTTCAAACCGAAGTTAAAAACGCATCGTCTCCAAGGAAATGATGGAGGGTCTATTTCCCCGCCGCGGATTCCAGGACCACAGACTGTACTGCAGCGCCTCTGCTGGTGCTCACGTGTAATTGCACTCATCACTTAAGCGCGGTGCTTAAATGTGGTGTTTGGGTCCCCAGAGAGGGTGGGGGAAGTCGTACTTCACTGGCGAGTATCAAAGTCAACTTATTCTTGCCCTCCCCTGCGAGGCAGCCCGGGGAAGAGCTCAGGGCAGATAACCTTCTTGTGAGCCTGGAAAAGTGGACAGAGCCCTGGACGTGGTGCCAGGCAGACTGTTCAAATCCCTGCTCTTTCTAGCTGTGTGACTTTAGGCAAGAACTTATACCCTCAGTATCTTGGTTTCCTTGCGTATAAAAGGGAATGACAATATGTATTGACCTCCTGGGCTTATGTGGGAATTAAATGAGTAAATATTTGGAAAGTGTAGTGAGGTAAATAGTGTCCCCCAAAATGTGTGTCCACTGAGAGCCTCAGAATGGGAACTTATTTACAAATAAGGTCTCTGTGGATGGAATTAGCTAAGGATATCAAGACTAAAATAGCTTGGCTTTGGGGCAGGCCCTACATCCAGTGACTGGTGTCCTTTTAAGACACACAGTGGAGAAGATGAGGTACAGATGGAGACAGAGGTTAGTGAACTGTATCTACAAGCCAAGGAACTCTGTACAGCAGGCACCACCAGAAGCTCATTCTCCCTCAGAAGAAACCAACCCTGATGACATCTTGATTTTGGATTGCTGGCCTCGTGAACTGTTAGAAAATAAATCCCTGTTGTTTTATGCTAACCGGCATGGGATAATCTTCTATAGAAGCTCTAGGAAATTAATCCAGAAAGCATCTGGTATTGGCTGGCCCATAATAAGTGCTGTTTGTGACATAAAAATTAATGGAAAATACTTTTAAACAATGCCTACATAATTTACATCAACTCTTCAATCTGGAGATGGATATGTATAACTTGTTTAGATGGTGAGCGGCCTATATAAGGTACGGAAAAATATGAGTATTGTTTCTCATATTGACTCCAGTGGCAGCCCTGTGGCTCAGATGAACTGATACACTGATAACTATAAAGCAACCTGACTATGCCATGTGATGCAGGGGATGTTTAAGAGCAGGATGAAATCAGGAACTCACTTCCAAAAGGAGGTGGAACCTGAGGAGAATCTCAACAAGTGCTGAAGAGTTATTAAGGCCGAGTGGGTGGGACAATTAAGGTCGGGCTGTCAACATTCAAGGAACATGTGTCCACCAGACAGTGGTTTATATAGAAATAAAATAGCATCCATAGTGTTGAAGTCTCCAGGAAAGCCTTTCAAACCACGTCAGCCCCTACCCCCACGTCCTGAGTTGACCACAATCTCAAATTTAGCTTTCATTATTCCTATGTTTATTTTCATATTTATCATATGTGACTTTCATCTTGAAACAATATATATTTTCTTTTCAATTTATCTAAATAGTGTTATAAATATCTGGTAGAAATATCCTTTTTATGAGATTCTTCTGTGTTGGTTTTGCCTTCCTGGTTTGTTGATATTCCAACTGCATTAGAATGTGATGCTCTACCTGGATATATTGATTGATTCTCCTGTAGAAGTTATTTAGGTCGATCCAAATTGTTTTTTGTGCAAATCTTTCTGCTGTGAACATGCATGCGCAGGTTTCCTTGTGAACACCTGCCATAGAGTGACTATACCCAGGAGAAGGATTGTAGGGGTATGGAGGGTGTGCATGTTCAGCTTTACTAGGGATTTGGTCATAGCTTGTTTCCACTTCCACCAGGGTTCATCAGTGTTCATGTTGGTCCCATTTTAACCAACATGGATATTTTCAAAATCTATAAATTTTACCTGTCTGGTGAATAGAAGAGAAAATCTTCTGATTACTAAATTGATTGACCATCAATGATGAACAAATGGATGACCAAACAATCTACTTGTTTATGAGCCATTCCATTTCTGGAAACTGTCAGCTTATATCTTTGACTCATATTAATATCTTGTCATTTATCTTGTTCTCATTGATTTGCAGTCTTTTCTACGTTCTGAATACTGCTCCTTTGTTGGTTTTAAATCTTGAAAATAACTTCTGGCAGTTGTTTTTATTGTTTTCTTGCTATTTTAATTGTGATGTTTGCTGAACACAATTGTAGATTTAAATAATCAAGTAGAAATTACCAATATTTTCCTTTATAGTTTATTCTTTCCATTTTATTTAAGGAAATCTTTTATTCACTGGGTATTTTCTGACTTCTTAATGCTTTAAAAATTTGCTTTTCACATGTATATGTTTAATCTTTTGGAGTTAATTTATGCAATAATAGTCTTTTTTTTTTCTTTTCTTTTTTTGAATTAAAAACTAGTCATGGCAGTTTATTCATTAAAATCCCTTTCCCCATGGCACTGTATGCTATTACTGTCATCTATAAATCCTCCATAATGTGTGAACCTCTATCAAGGTTTCCTGTTCTTTATTTTTTATTTGCAGCAATAACACCATCTTTGTAATGTCTTCTTGTTAAATTGAAGTATAATTGACTTGAAATATTATATTATTTTCAGGTGTACCACACAGTGATCAATATTTTTATACATTATGAAATGATCACCACAGTAAGCCTTGTTACCACACAAAGATATTACAATACTATTGACTGAATTCTCCATGCTGTACATTACATCCTCATGACATTTATTTCATAACAGGAAGTTTGTACCTCTTCACCTATTTTGCCCATTCTCCCCACCCCCTCCCCTCTGGCAACCACCACTTTGTTTCCTGTATCTATGATTCTGTTTTTGTTTTCTTTTGTTTGTTTTACCCGAGTTGTTGTAAATTTTTAAAAATCATTGATTTTGTGTCTGATTAATGTTTCATTATTTATAAAATAAAAATTAAATAATTATAAATAATATTCATTATTTTATGGCTGAGTATGCATAATATATACCAGATATTCTTTATTCATTCATCTATCATGGGCACTTAGGTTACTCCCATATGTTGGCTTTTGTATATTTTGCTGCAATGAACATTGGGACACATTTATCTTTTTAAATTAGTGTTGTGTTTTTGTTTTCTTTGGAAATACCCAGAAGTGGAGTTGCTGGGTCATATGGTCATCTATTTTTAATTTTTTGAGAAAGCTCTAGACTGTTTTCCATAGTGGCTGCACCAGTTTACATTCCCACCAACAGTGTATAAAGATTCCCTTTTCACCACATCCTCACTAACACTTATTTCTTGTATTTTTGTTAATACTCATTCTGACAGGTATGAGGTGATAACTCATTGCGGTCTTTGTTTGCATTTCTCCAATAAGTAGGGAACAATTCCCTGAGCATCTTTCCATGTGCATGTTGGTCATCTGTATATCTTTGGAAAAATGCCTATTCAGGTTCTGGGTCTATATTTTAATTGAATTGTTTGATTTTGTTTTTGCTATTCAGTTGTATAAGTTCTTTATATATTTTGGATATTAATCACTTATTGGACATATCATTTGAAAATATTTCTCTCCTTAAATAGGTTGTCATTTTATTTTGTTGATGGTTTCCTTCACTGTGTATAAAAAGACTTGATAAAACGTAAAGAAAATCCCCTCATCCTGTTCTTTAAAATATCTTTGCTATTTGAGGTTCTTTATTCTTTAAAAATCAGCTGATCAATTTTAAAGGTGACAATGTTTTGGAAGTTTATTTGAAATTATAGGGAATATATAATTTATTGATAATTGACATTTGTTAATTACATTTTTCTATCCATTAATTTAGGTCTCCATCAGTATCTTTCAAGCAAGCATCACCATTTTCTTCCTTAAATTCTTGCAAGATAACTTGCTAGATTTATTTTTAGTTAGCTTAAATTTTGTTGTTATTGCAAATCTTGCTTATAATTAGACATTTTAACTGTGTAAAGTTGGCTAATAGAAATGTTCTTCATTTTTATCTTATATTTTATCTCGTATCTTATTTATATTATATTCAGTGATTTGACTTAAATCTCTTATTAGCTATGATAAATTGCCCATAGATTTTGCATGTAGACAGAATATTGTCTCTATCAGGAATTTTTGTTTTCCTTTCCCATCTGCGTGCTTTTATTATTTATTTGTTTCTCATCTTGCCTCATGGACAAGGAACATGTGTAATGTTGAATTTAGACAGGAAGAGTTGCCGTTACTCACTACTGATTTTAAAGAGAATACTTCTAATACTCTAACATTAAGCCTATCTGCTGTAGGTTTTTGGTGGATATTTCATATGAGATTGAGGCATTTCCCTTCTACTATTAGATTGCAATCAATGTGTTGAAATTTATCCAATTTTTATCTGTATCTGTTGGGAAGAACATATTGGGATGAATAAATGTTTTATTATCTAATATGTGAATTAAAACTTTGATACACTTGGAATTTATTATGATGTAATCTGTCAAATAGGAAATCTGACTGTATTTTTTTAATATGGCTGCTTATTTGCCTAATGTAAAATATTAAGCAACAATCCATTCTTCTCCCTTTCCCCATTTTGAATGTCACCTTTTTGAAATAGTTAATGCCTGTATTGGTCTATCTCTATACTTGTAGCCATATATATATATATATATATATATATATATATATATATATATATATATATATATATATATATGTTTTTTGCCAAGAGTATCTTTGTTTTCATGTACCAGTACCACCATATTTAAAATTTTTGTAGCTGTATAATGCCTTTTAATATCTGACATGTCAGTTGTTCCTCACTCTTTCCACAAAATTTTTGGTTATTTCTATTTATTTTTTATATGAACATTACCAGAATCTAAAAACTAAAAAAGATTAAAAAAAGAATTCTAATTGACATTATTATTGGAACCATAATAAAATAAGACTTTGGCTGTATTTAATAAAAATATCGTGCACACTTTTATATAATTTATTTTGTGAACATATGTTTATTTCTCTACCAAATCATTTTCAAAAATGTTTTCACCACTTCATACTCTCATCAGCAAAATGTAGAAGAGTTCCAGTTGCTCCACATCCTTATTAACCTTTGTTGCTGTCATTTTAAAAATTTTAGCTATTCTAGTGTTTGTGAGGTGTGTCTCCATATTCTAGAGACAAGATTTTGTCAGGTCATAAGGGCCCCAAATGATTAACAACTCAGATGTTCACGAACTGTACAATGGTTTAACAAATTGAGGTTTACCCATGCAGTTGAATACACCTCATCATTAGAAAGAAGGAACTGCTTATGCATACAACAGGAAAAATTATATTAAATATATACTTGACACTGCATTGAACAAAGAAACCAGTCACAAAAGAAATACATAGTGTATGATTGAATTTATGTATAGCTCAGAAACAGGTACAACTGATATATAAAAACAGATATACCAATAGTAGTAGGTGCATTTAACTAGAGGGATGTAATTAAAAGTGTCACAAGGGAACTTTCAGTGATGAGAGAAATAGTCTATATTTTGATTTGGAGTGATTGATTCCTAGGTATATAGAACTATCAAAATTCATCCACCTATACATTTAAAATGTGTGCATTTCACTGTAAGTAAACTATACTACAATTTTGGGAAAGTTTAAAAATATACAGTTTGGTTCAAGATTAGTTTTTAATCTTCATATTTCTACCCAGAAAATGGTATATCTTTCATTTTACTTTTTTTTTAATGTCTCATGCTAGATGTCTAAAATGTTCTTTATGTACTATGTATCCCTTAAATGTATTCCTATTTATTTTGACATTTTTGTAACATTTTTAAATGGTGTATTTCTTCTAGTAAGTGTTTGATTGATACTTAAATATCAATTTTATTTACAGATAGTCATCAGAAATCTTCTTTTAGTTGATCTTCTTCATTTTTTCCATATTAAAAAAATCACATAATTTGCAAAATAATATCCCCCTTACATTTTCCATTGTTTTTATAATTTATTTTTTCTAACACTGCCAGAACAATTTTAATAATTGTAATAAAAAAAACTTCCCTTTTTTTTCTTGAGTTTAAACAGAATAATAATCTAAAAGGAATAATGTATTTTTTACCAGATTAAGCATAATGTATTCCTATTGCATTAAGAATTTTTGAAAATAGTGAATAACTAATGAAAAGAATGTGTATGTATATATATATATATATATATATATATATATATATATATATATATATATATATATGGAGAGAGAGTGAGAGAGACCAAATCAATACCAGGCATAAGCTATGTACCAGTGGTGTGCCAGTGAATGATTAATAACCAGCTTCCAAAGGAAAAGCCAAAACAAGCATACAAACAGAATACCTTGATTTGCAACATGTGCCAGTTTCCATGCTGTAAACCCTCATCAGGACCCATTTCAAGCCACCACTGCATCATCACTGAACCTAAAGTTGGGAAGAAACATGTTCATTCACTCTCTTGAGCAGTAAAACCAGCTCCTGCAACGCTGGTTAATAACTATCTATGTATAAGCTGCCAGTATCTTTGGTGTAATTTCCTTTGCCCAGTGGCAGCATTCTGCTGGTGGGAGTTATTTGCCTGTCTTTGGTTTCCTGCCTCACTCCTCCTCTTCTCTTAAAATATCTGGAAGATACTATTAGTGCCTAATATGATGATTGTTTTTCTTTGATCTTGTTTGAATTAGGCTAGTTTTCCTGCACTAGGGTTTGCTGGAGAATCATCTCTGGGAAAGGTCAGGACCATGACCTTGAGCCATTCTCCTAATGATGAGGAGGTATATGTGGGAGGGGGCTCTGTTAGCCTTTCTCCTCCCTGAAGCCTGTATGATATGGCAGCTTTTCATCATTCAGGGATGTTCATTCATTCTCTCATCCATGGCAGATGGCTCCCTGCAAAGATGACCAAGCTCCATGCTTACATGTTTATTCTCATCTTCCCTGTTTCCTGAAACCACACCAAGCTGCATCCACTGATTCTCCTTCTGCCACCTGTGTACACTCTCCTATTTAAACAAAAGGAATTGTGGGTTTTCCCCGCAGGGTGACCACTTACTTGGAATCACAGTGTTCCAGCAGCCTGAGCTTTGTTGTCTCAGGTCTCACCCTCAGCATTTTCTGTGTCCTTTCCTGCTCTGCACTTGGCATCCCTTCCTCACATTCTGTGGTTCAGGCTTGCAGATGTCTCCTAAATTCATCAAATATGGAGTTTGCATATGTGCTTCCTACGATCCTGTTGCTTTTGGGTGTTTTCCCAGAAGAGGAGAAACTGCTCTCTTTATTCTAAAGTAAGAATCTGAAGCTGGAAAGGAACTTGTCTTTCTGTCTCTTTCTCCCGTCGCATCCTTCCATCTCAATCCTTCTCTGGACAAAGCCCCGTGGGTACCTCCTGTCTCTCTGGCTTCTTCATCCCCCCTCTCTCCTTCCTTTGGTTCTTTCCATTGTGATGATTAAATATGTATGTATCTTAGCTACCAAAAGGAAAGAAAAAGGACAAAGAGCAGAAGGCAGAGAAAGAGGCAAAAAAAGAAAGAAAACCTCACTGGAACTCATGGTCCACCAGCCACTCTCTCCCAGTGTGTGAGTTTGTTGGGACTGCTGTTATCATGATTATTTTACTGTGAAGTATTTCTGAGATACTGGGAAGCATAGAGAATAATGTAGTGAACAA
The DNA here is from genome assembly GCF_964341445.2 of Mesoplodon mirus. Classification (NCBI taxonomy): domain Eukaryota; kingdom Metazoa; phylum Chordata; class Mammalia; order Artiodactyla; family Ziphiidae; genus Mesoplodon; species Mesoplodon mirus. The sequence goes on from NC_138980.1 coordinate 181,188,390, forward strand.
CTATGTACTTTTCACCCAGTTTTAACAAAACTTAACATTTTTACATATTTGCTCCAGGTATTTTTTAAGAAGAAAAAATTCCATCCACATGGAATCGAAGGCCCTGTGCATCCTCTTCTCACTCCCACTCCTGTTTTTTCTTCCCAGATACAACTCTTCTCCTTACTTTTGTTCTTATGGTACCCATACCTGTTTTCATATAAATAAATTATATATTTATGTTTTTGAAATTGTATGAATGGCATTATATCATATATATATATATATAATATATATATATATATATATATATATATATATATATATATATATATCTCCAACTTCTGTATTTTGCCCAACACAATTTTTTTGTTTGTTTTTTGTTTGTGTTGTTTTTGTTTGTTTGTTTTTTGCAGTGTATCCACGTTGACACATCCAGTGCTAGCTCATGAATTTGAACTGTGTATTGTATTTGAATGTGCTACCATGTATCTATTCATTCTCCTATTAAGATACATACATTGTTTCTGTATTTATCTTTAATGCAATATAACACAAGTGCTATCATGGACATTGTTTTCTGACACTCCCTACACACTTATCTCTTTAAATGATGCTCATTTTCAGCTTTGCTAGTGCAGTGGCAGGGCAACGTGTGGAAGCTGGAGTACCGTGTTTACGTCCCTCCAAAATTCATATGTGGAAACCTAACCCCTAAAGTGATGGAATCAGGAAGTGGGACCTTTAAAAGGTGATTGTGTCATGAGAGTGAATCCCCCAGGATTGGGATTAGTGCCCTTATAAACAAGACTCCAGAGAGCTTCTTACTACTCCTACCATGTGAGGACACAATGAGAAGATATCTGTATGTGAATCAGGAGGCTCTCACCAGACATCTAATCTGGAGACTTGATCTTGGATGTCCCAGCCTCTGGAACTGTGAGAAATAAGTTTCTGTTGTTTGTAAACTACCCTATCTGTAGTACTTTTGTATAGCAGTCTGAACACTCTAGGCACAGAGTGCTCTCTGCTTATTTCTAGCCTCTGTTTTCTAACCCTGTAATCCTGGATTCTTTGTTGCTCCAATTCCAAAAGAAGACATTCCAAGGATGCACTGGTCACCAGGAGAAATAAAGATTGAAATGTGCACCCAGAAAGCCTGTTTTTCCTTACTGAGAAAAGAGAAAAGGGAAATCTAAGAGGTGATATGAAGTGGAGAAGATGTGAAGCCTGAAGAGATAAGCACCTGGAGGGTCTTCTCTTGCAAGGACAAGGACAAGGAAGGAATGGGTGGTGAGATATCACCTGAGGACAACCCTTTACTATCCCAGGAACATGGGGAGGGGGATGCAAACAGGTGTTCAGGGGAGAAAGGAGACCCACCCAGGCCAAGATGGGCCCACCTAGAACCAGAAGGAGAAGCCTTAATGGTAATCACTTCAGAGCAGCTAAATTGCTCTCAACATCTTACATTAATGTAGATTCCCTGACAGGCGTGTAATTCCCTGTTTCTTCATTATTCTTGGTAATGTTTGCAATTGTTAGATATTTATAATTTTTCCTAATCTACAGCCTATGCCAGTATCTCACTGTGGCTTTTACTTGCAGTGCCTTGATTACTAGTAAGGTTGAGCTTCCTTCTCTTTTATTTTGTTTATTTGTGTTTATTGCCTATGAACTTTGTATCTTTTTTCTTTTAGATGGGGAGATAAAAATTTATTAGGTTATAAAGTTATATTTTATTTCTAATTTGCTAATTGTTTGTATCATAAATGGACAGTGACTTTTAGTAAATATTTTATGCATCTTTAATATGATCAAACGTAATTTTTCTTTGAATTGCTAATTTAGTATATTATATAAATAGCTTTTCTGGTGCTTCACTGTATCTACATTCCTTAGATACAGCTAACTTTGCTTTCACTTTAATTAGTTTTTGCAGCTATATTCATAAGCCAGATTAGTTTTTAAAGATTCTTATATTGTTAAATAACATTTTAGATCAAGTTATAATGGCCTCAAATGGGTAGTTCTCACTTTTTCCTGAGATTTTAAACATTTGGAAAAAATAAAATAGAGATAATTGGTTTCTTTGGATGAATTGAACATTTTTGACTGTAAAATTAACTGGGCCAGATATCTTTTTGTGGTGAGATTTAGCGGGGTGAGAGGAAGTAGAACAATTTTATTATTGATTCAATTTCTTTAATGGTTGTGGTAGACTGTATAATGGCCCCGCAAGGTGTTCATATCTTCGTCCCCAGAATCTGTGGCTATTACCTGATATGGCAAAGGGGACATTGCAGGTGTGGTGTAGTTAAGGACCTTGTGATGGGAGGTATACCCCGGATTATGCAGGTTCCCCCTTTATGTAATCACACGTGTCCTTACCAAAGGAGGCAAAGGGGATTGGACTAGAGAAGAGAAGATGATGCTATGATGGAAGCAAGAGGTTAGAGTGATGCAGGGAATGCTCATAAACTTGGGAATACAGGCAGCCCCCCAAAGCTAGAAAAGGCACAGAGGCAATTCTTTAAAGCCTCTGGAAGGAACCAGTCTTGTGGACACCTTGACTGTAGCCCAGTGAAGCTGAGTGCAGACTTTTGGTCTCCAGAAATGTAAGAGATTAAATTTGTGCTCTTTTAAGTCACCAAATTTGTGTTGATTTGTTAAACAGGAATAGAAAGCAGATACAATAGCTCTTGGGTTATTTTTTTAATATGGGTTTTCTATTTATAATGTATTCACCAACAAGCAGCGAGTCACATTCTGAAGATGGGTAAGTCACTTTGTTTTTTCTCTGATGCTTACACATTTCTTTCTGAACGAACTGTCCTCATCGTCCTACTGTGCATCAGAATCATCAAAACCCTCTTGAGTGGACGTTTCTCCTTCTCTGAGAACATTTCCCAAACCACTCACACTACCCTTATCCTTGCTTTTAGGCTCTGGGAGCCCTGGGCTTGGGTTCCCCTAAGAGCTCATGCACTAATGTGCATCAAAGTAAATATCCATCTGTATATTCAATAATGGGTATGAAAGTCAGTATGCATGTGTACCATTTTTGACTAGCATTATGAATTCCAAGGATCTCCTCTATTTTTGCCTTCATCTGCCATGTCCTCCTACAGCCCTTCCCTCTACTTTTATAAAATGGAGAAAAAAAACTCCCTTTCATATACTGTTTAACATATTTCACTGCTTCAACAACCTTCCAATCCAATATTCCCTGGTCCAAACAGTCACTTATGAAGGAAGGAGGGACTTGGCTGATCTGTTTATTAAAGACAAGGAGAAGCAGGGAAACAGAGATTAAGCCAACCCTCCCCAAACAGAGGATCTTTCCCTTTAACTGGATGCCACTTTGCATTGTAGAATCACTTTTATTAAAAAAAAAAAAAAAAAAAATCCTGTTCTAGAATTAAGCCAATTATACCAGTCTCTCAAGTTATATTTATAATATCATGCTATACTATAATATAATGCCATAAATAATTCTATTATAAAATTATAATGTAATATTCTATAATACTACAGTATGGAAAATAGATACTAGAGTGACTCACACATTTTGTAATCTGTCATGCTTCTTTTTTAAATAATTAATTTAATTTGTATTGAAATATAGTTGATTTACAATGTTGTGTTAGTTTCTGGTGTACAGCAAACTGATTCAGTTATACATACATATATATGTATATATACATATATATGTATATATACATATATATTATTTTTCAGATTCTTTCCCCATGTAGGTTATTACAAAATACTGAGTATAGTTCCCTGTGCTATACAATAGGTCCTTGTTGTTTATCTATTTTATGTATAGTAGTTTGTGTGTGTTTTTCCCAAATTCCTAATTTATCCCTCCCCCCACCTTTCACCTTTGGTAACCAACCATAATTTTGATTTCTATGTCTGTTAATCTGTTTCTGTTTTGTGAATAAGTTCATCTGTATCATTTTTTTAAAATGAAGAACCCATTTTCATTTTTGTTTAGTTCTTGATCATTCAATTGATCTTATATCTTTATCATTAAAAAGAAAATTAATACCATGCCAAAATGAAGGTACTTTTTTCAGTGTGCTTCTGCAATGTGAATTTCCACTTGAGAGCTTCACATAACATTTGTTTGAATTTTAGCTTAGATGCTATCTTGGAACCCAAGGAGCCTGCACAGACCAGTTACTCACAGGTTGTGTATTATGAGCTGATTGTACTGTGGCTGTGTTCTGGATGCTAAAATTTTCAGCTCATTTTAAAATTTCTGAATGAACAGTTTCAAGACAGTTTTGCAGACAAGAAAAATCTTATTCTTGTGTATTTTTAATCCTCAAATTCTAAATGACTCTTATGTCTTCTGAACAGTAGCACAGGGCTACCAGTTAATGAAAAATCCATTAATAATTTTATTATTTTGTTTGAGTGCTATACATTTAAATTCATCATGAATCCATGAATGCCAATGACTGGTTACTTTTTCACTTTTCTCTATTCCACACTCCATACTTTTACATATTAATCACCCATTTCTGCAACACTGCAACTAGCAGCACTTTGAATAGTCATTAAAATGGGATACTAACTTTTAAATAGCCTTTTCTGAATATAAAAATAGTATGTGCTAAATTAAAAATCACAAAAATGAAGAACTGGGAAATCACAGAAAATTATCAAGAAAGAAATGAGATGGCATCTATGATCCCTCAACCCTTCAACTTAGCAACACACTCTGTATATATTTAGTCTCCCCTCTCTCATAAAGATATATATATATATATATATATATATATATATATATATATATAAAGATATAAGTATAAATATAAATTAAGTGTATATTTAAATCTGTCTATTGACATATGACATACATTCAGACTACTTCCATATAACAATTGGAAAAACACCCGTATGGGGGGGGAAACCTTTATTCTGGAATTCACTAAGCTATTGCTGAGTTATTTAATTGTAATTGCACATTTAAAATAAATTCACTCAGAAGTTATTTTTCTTCTGCTATACTTAAAGATTTTCTGATCTTTATCGGTTACCCCTTTCCTTTTATTTTAAAACCTCACCATCCATTCTATTTTCAGACTTCAAAATAATATAGACTTCCACAGGAGTAAAGAAAAAAATAATATTCTTATGCATTTTTAATAATCACCAAATTCTAAATTAGCCAATGCCTTCTAAACAGTAACACAGGATTTTAAGTGAATGAATCATTCATTATCAATTCCATTACATCATATGAGTTCTTTACATTTAAATCCATCATGATGCAACTATACACAACAAGTTTACCACATTGCTTATAAGAATATTCCAGAGTGGCTTGCCCTGTGATTATTAAAAGCATTATATGAAATACGAAATATTTCTTACGATGCACAAAGGCAAAGTCCTAAATTGTTTATAGCTCCTCTGTTTGAGTAACAGACAGTAATGTTTATAAAAGTCAATTCCCCTTTAGAGCAACAGAGTGGCTCCTTTCAGGACTAGACTTTCTTACTTGCATTTTGACTCACTGAAATGAAGAAATGGGAGTTGGAGACCATGGAATCAACTTTGTAGAGCCTGGGAAGAGACCGTGTGGTGCCTTCAGGGACTTGCATGTAGTTTACCAAGGCTGGAGCCACACGTGTTGGGGGAGCCAGAGGTGTGAGTTTGGCTTTATCAGTGGAGGTGTTACTTTGGTGTCTGTTATTTGTTCAACACCTCCGTACCTCCCTCAACAGTCATAAGATGTCATCTCTACAAGCTTGGGGATAATTTTTCCTAAATATGAATCTGCTCATGATTGGCAACACTCACTCAAGTCATCTGGCTTGATGTGGTGATACATCTGCCTTCCTGAAATGTCCTGTGCATCTTCAACAAATATCTCCTTGGGCAAGGAGTGCCAGGTATGGAAAGGGGCTTTGGGACTATGATTAAAGAATGGAAACTGGAAGGCATCCTCAGTTCTGAAAAGAGGAGGTTCACAGGCAGGGATAAGGGAATTGGGGACCTTTCTTAGAAAGAGATGAGCTTTATGAACATTACCCCAGAAAAGATGCAACACATAGCACACACAGAATTTGCTTTGAAATTTAGAAGAAGCTTATTCTCCCCAAAGGTCAAGATCCATGTTCTCTCCAAAGACCAGGTTCTAGATCCCTACACCAGATACAAATATCTTTAAATACTACAATTACATTTCTGATCTTCCACATCAAATCTGAAAAACAGAGAGAAAAAAGACTGAAAAGAAAAATAGAGCCTTAAGGAATGGTTTGTCTATAACAAAGACATGACATTTGATTCATCAGAGTCCTGGAATAAGCTGAGCAAGAAAGACTTAAAGAAAATCTTAAAGAAATAATGACAGAAAACTTCCCACATTTGAAAAGAGCCACAAATTTACAGATTTAAGAAGCCAAATGAAGTGCAAATAGGGTAAACCTAAAAATATTCATGCCAAGATACATCACAAACACTAGAAAACTAAAGATAAAGAAAAACATCTTGAAAACAGTAGGGGAGATATGGCACCTTACCTACAGGGACATACACAACAACCTGGCTGGATCTCCAGAGAATTCTGCTGAATATAAAATGACGATCCCAAAAGGTTACATTCTGTATGATTCCATTTTTGTCACATTCTTGAGCTGAGAAAATTGTAGACTAGGAGAATGAATTAGCTGTTGTTAATGGTTAAGGAGATAATGGGTATTGGGAGGAAATTGGCTGTGGCTGTAAGGAGACAGGATGAGGGATCATCACAGTGATTGAAATGTTCTGCATTTTAGCTATCAGTGTCAATATTCCGGTGGTGATATTTACTATAGTTTTACAAGGTGCTACCATTGGGGGAATCTGGGTTAGGAATACACAGCATTTCTCTGTGTTATTTCTTACAACTGCATGTGAATATACATTTATCTCAGAATAAAATGACAAATTTAAAAATAATTTTTGACATTTTCAAATGGACTAGATTAAATAGATTTTACTCTTTAAAGAGTTTCTTTGTTAAAATCAGTTTTGCTGTTTTACTTCCTTTTCTTTCATTAAATATTGTGTTAAGAGCAAAGATTATAGAAGCTTGGAATAAAAGACAATTTAGCTGTTGAGTTAAATTTATGTCATAACTTCCCTCTGTAGACACACATGAGATCTTTTGTGGCCACTTATATGTTGCATTCATTTCTCTTGTATCGATTTTCTGTGTCTTTCACAAAGATCTAATAAATCAATCAGCACTTAAAATAAATCCATATAATTGAAAATTAGAAGTAAAAGGGCAGTAGAGAATACTACCATAGAATATATTTGCATTTATTCAGGAATAACCTACTCAAATCATTTTGGGTTCACTATGAAAATATCTGGGAAAATCAGTTTAAAATTCTGGCTAAAGGGCTTCCCTGGTGGCGCAGTGGTTGAGAGTCCACCTGCCAATGCAGGGGACATGGGTTTGTGCCCCGGTCTGGGAAGATCCCACATGCCGCGGAGCGGCTAGGCCCGTGAGCCATGGCTGCTGAGCCTGTGCGTCCGGAGCCTGTGCTCCGCAACAGGAGAGGCCACAACAGTGAGAGGCCTGCATATCGAAAAAAAAAAAAAAAAATTCTAGCTAAAAATAGAATATTTAATGGTAGATTCTTATTCACTTATTCATTCTTTGGATTTACACCATGACTTTGCATTTAAGCTCAGACTCTGAAACATGGTCTTGTCTGGTCAACATAGCTAGAAGTAGAAGTTTATGTCCATCTGGTCAACATATCTAGAAGTAGAACTTTATATCGAGGAGTTGAAAAACGTGTCTCAATTTTCACAGAACCAGCAGTGGGTGCAAGAACAAATTATCTGTGTTTGGACATCACAAAACTGTTTTACTTAGGTCAGAATTTTTTGAAGTTCATTTGTGTCTAAATAAATAAAAATACTTAAAGATTAATTTGATTATTTTCATTTACTATACAACTGGGACACAGAACTTAAAGTCCAATTACTGTCTGTCTTAATTATGTTTTTTCAACCCTTTTTTCATTACATCTTTCAGAAATGGTCACAGGGATGTTTTGGTGGCTACAGGTTGTAAATTTGAGTCCACAATATACTATTTGTTTTACACAATTAAAATATCAAGGTTTAACTTTAAGTGTTCTTTATTTATTTAAAAAAGTGAAACATATCTAATTAGTATTTAAAATACTATTTTTCCAGCCTATCTTTTCTACCATTTATGTATTATACCTTTACACTTATAAATTACTGCCTTGAATATTACCATAAATGATAGCATTTCAGGAAAAGTGAGGAGTTTTGTTAATTTCTTTAAAAATTCATTTACCTTCCATTGCGAGCTTTGTTATGAAGAAATATTATTGCTATTTAGGAAGTTCAGTTAGCTGTTGGGCTGGGTTGGTGTTACTTATAATCTAAGTCTGTGTGCTGTATTTGTATTGCTATTATTACATGCTTGAATTTTTTGTTTATTTTCTCTCATGGCACTATTTCTTGAAAGGTGAAAATATTCTTCCCATCAGAATAAAATATATAATGTTATCTTATTTTAGAATATTGTCATTATGTTTCTCCAATTATTTCCATAATAACTATTTTGTTAAAACAAAGGTCAGGTATTCCAAGTTTATCTATTGTAACTGAGTTTTATTTATTTGGCATTCTTTCTCAGTCAAAGTTTTTCTAATAGCATGGGCCCATCCCTCATTTGCTGTGGCTTCCCAGCGACCGTGCCCGGTGCTTTTTCTGACATTGCACAGACTAACTTTCACGTCTCTGATTGCTGTTGGAAACATCTATTCCAAATTGTAGAGGTTTTCAGGAGCAAGAACTTCTACCAGGGGTTTAATAACTGTGGGACATCATTAGTCATCATGTGACAAGGCTCTCAAAACCTTGTGGAAAGTCAATTACGATTCACTTTAACATCATGGACAGACTATACTAAAGAGTCTGACTCCACTTTGGATGCTGTTGCTGATGCTTCCCACCTCCACCCTAGCTCTTTCCTTCTTGCCTCACTTCTGGCCAAGTCAATACAGAAGCTCAGATGCTCCTTCCTTTTGTATGATGGGAAGTTAAAGCCATGTAAGCAAGCCGAACCCTCAAGAAGGAACCCCCAATCCGGCCCCGCCCCCTAACTACAAGTAAAGCCAAACCAGTTCCACCAGCTCACTCTCTTGAGACACCGTGTGACCTGCTTGGGAGCCTGCCTTTCCCTCCCCCCAGAAAGCCTTATTATGTGCATAATACAACTACACCCTCTTGGCATGTGTTGAATCATCAGTCTAGCCATTGTGTTAAGGACATTTATCCAGCCTTTATGAGGTGACTACAATGTAGACAAATAGACAAAAAGATAGATAACTTTTTTCATATTCTTATGAAAATGTCATAAAGATATCACAAAATCATATAAATTACCATATAAATTTTCAAATGACTATTCTAAATAATCCATTTTTGTTCTAACCATTAATAAAGAGCTAAACCTTTACTGAGTTATTCACATTTCCATCCCTCCTAGACTAGCTTCCTTTTTTTAAAGATGGCAATCCCTATTATTCATTATGATTCTACCAAGCTTCACTAACATAACTGGTATCACATCAGTCTCAGAGTTCTGTTGTTTCTCCTGTTGTGATCTTTGATACCTGCTGCACCATTTTCTTTGCCTCTCTCTGCTCCGGAACACACACAGACCACATCACCAACTGGATCCCTGCTCTGTGACTTCTACCTCCTATAAACAACTGACCCTATAGATAACACTAGGCACCAGTTATTACCACATGAGTTCTACTTCTATGGAAAAGAGGCAAAGGCAAGCTCTTAGTGTTGTTGGAAATACAAATTTTAGGTTTACCTGCAAACGTGTCCTTGCTCTATATTTCCACAGATACGCAAAACCAGTTCCTTTTGTACCTATTAATATTTGGTCTTTATTAATTGAATATGTTTGCTAAAGAAATAGTTGAATGAATAAATACTGCACCATTGCCAAATCCCTCCACAGCACATTCCTCTCCAAAGCCACATGGAGAAATGTGAGGGTGAAACGGTTTGATGGATTCATCAATGGGGATAAAGATTTCTTGACCATCAACCTGGGTACTTAGACATAGATATTGATTAGAGAACTGTGTGCTTAATCATTAGAAAACAAGGAAAACGCTAAGAAAATGTTCATAATAAGATGTCCATAATTAGAAAATGTTTAGAATATTTCGAGAATAACTTCATGGTGGCATAACACCTCAGGTCAGAAAATCCAAACCTGCACAAAATCTTAAAGCCTTCCCAGATGAGCAAATCACATGTGGGTCCCAGAAATTTTAGCCTAACCCACTGGTTATCATGCAAAAAAAAAAAAAGTTTAAGAGTTTTTCAAAATGTATTGATTCACATCAAAACATAAAATAAGGATGTTAAGTAAATAATGTATAATTCTATAATGTCAAATATACTCTTGGACATAATATATTATGTTTGTGTTGGTAACTAATTTTGAAAATGTACCAAATATCTTAAAAGAAAATGTCACGGCACAGTAGATAAATTTCAGATCTGTTTCTCTTTCTAATTTAACTGGAAGGGGAAAGGCCTGGGATTGACCTCTGCTTCTTATGAATGTTTTTTCTTAATGACCTACTTAAAGATATTGCTAGAAATCAAGCCAATGTACTTCATTATGGAGGAAAGAAGGCAAATCCCATGGAAGACACCATAAAACATGCGGCACATTCAAGGAGGTAAATGTGAAATGACCACCAGCTAAATCCTTTGAGCTCTGCCTAAACAGTAATAGCAAATATCTCTCATTAAATCAGAAATGCCATTGTTGGGATCAGACTTATTTGTACCAGGTTCTAAGTTAATATTTACAAATCTATTAATTTTGCTCTAATATGGCATAACTAGTACACTTGAAAAATGGGGTTGTTGTATAAATTTTTAACTAATAACCATGACCTTGCATTGAACAAAATACTTTTAGCTGAAGATTCAGGAGCAGCTATTGGTGTGCATCTTTGATGTGATCTCAGGAACATTTTCTCCATCTCAGAGCAAAGCAGGCTCAAATGTGTTTAGCAGCAGTTTGTCCTGACCTGAGAGCTCACTGTTGTCCATGGTGTCTGTAGTAGTTTTCTAGAGCTGCCATAACACCGTGTCACAAAGTGGGAGGCTTAAACAACACTTTTTTTTCTCTAACAGTTCTGGGGGACAAAAGTCTGAGATCAAGTTTTTGGCAGGGTTGGCTCTTTCTGAGTCTTCTTCTCCTTGACTTACAGATGGTCATCTTCTCTCTGGATCTCCTTATCAAGTTCCCTCAATGTACTCCTCTGTCTGTGTCCAAATTTTTCCTTTTCATCAGGATGTCAATCATATTAGATCAGGTCACCCTAATGACCTCATCTTGACTTTAATTATTCCTGTAAAGATCCTTTCTCCAAATATGGTCACATTTATACGTACTGGGGGTTAAGACTTCAACATATAAATTTTGGAGGAACACAATTCAACCTCTCCTGGTGTCCACACAGTAAACATAATTCTCCCTTTTCTGAGGAGAGGTGGACATGGCTACCTGTACAAAGCTTCATGATGATTTTGCATGCTTAGACAATTCTGTGGTAGGAAGAGGAAGTGAGCCTTATTTGGCGGACTTCCTTATGCACAGCAATACCTACTTGTTTGTGACCTTCTTCCTATTTAGAAGGATTTATCCCAGTACCATGTCTCTGAGCAGCCTTATGCTGTAATCCTAGCTCATTGGTTAAGGGGGTGGACATCTACTCCAAACTAATCAGATTCTCTCTTTAGGAGTTTTTATTTTTCTCCTGGGAACAAAAAGAGGCTGGGAGTATTTGGAACCAAATGATATTGAAGGCAGTGGTCCAAGAAGTGTCCTTGTATCCTTAAGATACAAGGATGTGTGTTTATCACCTATCCCATATTCTGAGGTCCAACCATCCCTGGATTCCATAATAATAATATAATAGATTTCCCATGTTTTTTTTCCTCAAGCTGATCAGAGTTGGTCTCTTCTGTTTTGATCAAAATATCATCTGTCTGCATAGCATCCCATTTTCAAGTCACATGGGATGTATGAACATAAATCTCTCCTCTTCTCCTGGGAAAAACAAGCAAGCATTCCAGGCAAACTTTGGTGTAATAATACTTGTACTTTCTTCCCATAGTGGATGACCTTTCATAGTTATATAGTGTTGAACATTAATTTTTGGCTTTGCTAGGTGAGTGACAGAGCATTAGAGACTCACTGGGATACTGATATATTCTAAAGCAAAGATTGGGTAAAAAGAAGATGATAGGGCTTCCCTGGTAGTGCAGTGGTTGAGAATCTGCCTGCTAATGCAGGGGACACGGGTTTGAGTGCTTGTCTGGGAAGATCCCACATGCCGCGGAGCAACTAGGTCCGTGAGCCACAACTACTGAGCCTGCGTGTCTGGAGCTTGTGCTCCACAACAAGAGAGGCTGTGACAGTGAGAGGCCCATGCACCATGATGAAGAGTGGCCCCCTCTCACCACAACTAGAGAAAGCCCTCACACAGAAATGAAGACCTAACACAGCCAAAAATAATAAATAAATTAATTAATTTTTTTAAAAAAAGAAGAAGATAATGCAGCTACCAAAGATAAAAGATAATCAGAGAAGAAAACATAGGCCTTCCAGGGTGGAAGAAATAGCAAGTTACATGGGAGGATTGCTGTTGCAATATTTAGTGTTTTATTTTTTCTAGTCAACCTTTACAAGTGATATACATCTCTCTGCATGAGTAGGGCTAGTATTCTGAGATGTTGCATGTATGTAGAAAGAACTTGATGACTAAGCATAGCAAGCATTTGCTAATGTGGAGACAGGACCTGAGGAGACATGCTGGGCTGGTAAAAAGCATCCCTCTTCCAGTTCTGAGTGTCTTCATCTCCAAGTTGGTCCAGAGACCCAAAGAAGCTATAACCTCCACGGAGTGTGCTAAGGAGTGGAAAATAGGGCACAGTTATTAACACACACATCACTGAACTTCAGTGGTTTTGCACAAATCCTCCTAAAGGAAATTTGAAATCTACAGAACTTCAAATAGACATCTCTAATGTTTTATACATTTCTTTTTTCTTTTTTTTTTAATTTGTTTTTTTAATTTATTTATTTTTGGCTGCATTGGGTCTTTGTTGCTGCGTGCGGGCTTTCTTTAGCTGCAGTGAGAGGGGGCTACTCTTCATCACAGCGTGCAGGCTTCCCATTGTGGTGACCTCTCTTGTTGCGGAGCACGGGTTCTAGGCACGTGGGCTCAGTAGTTGTGGCTCACAGGGTCTAGAGTGCAGGCTTAGTAGCTGTGGTGCATGGGCTTAGTTGCTCCGCCTCATGTGGGATCTTCCCAGACCAGGGCTCGAACCCGTGTCCCCTGCACTGGCAGGCAGATTCCCAACCACTGAGCCACCAGGGAAACCCATGTTTCATACAGTCCAATGTTTCTAACATATTATGAACAGTGATATTTAAAAATAAAATGACAGACCACATTTAAAAGTATCCAGTAGAACACAAAGACCACATTGATTTGATATTATTAGGGATTAATCCCCAAAATATAAAAATAGCTCATGCAGCTCAATATCCAAAAAACAAACAACCCAATCAAAAAATGGGTGGAAGAGCTAAATAAATATTTCTCTAAAGAAGACATATAGATAGCCAACAAACACATGAAAAGACACTCAACATCTAGAGAAATGCAAATCAAAACTACAATGAAGTATCACCACACACCAGTGTGATGAATGGCCATCAGCAAAAAAAAAACTATAAACAATAAATGCTGGAGAGGATGTGGAGAAAAGGGAACCCTCTTGCACTGTTGGTGGGAATGTAAATGGATACAGCCACTATGGAGAACAGTATAGATGTTCCATAAAATCTAAATATAGAATTACCATATGACCCAACAAATCCCACTGCTGGGCATATACACTGAGAAAAACATAATTCAAAAAGACACATGTACCTCAATATTCATTGCAACACTATTTACAATAGCTAGGACATGGAAGCAACCTAAATGTCTGTTGACAAAGGGATGGATAAAAAAGATGTGGTACATATATACAATGAAATATTACTCAGCCATAAAAAAGAACAAAATTGGGTCATTTGTAGAAATGTGGATGGACCTAGAGAGTGTCATACAGAGTGAAGTAAGTCAGAAAGAGAAAAACAAATATCATATATTAACACATATATGTGGAATCTAGAAAAGTGGTACAGATGAACCTATTTGAATGCAGAAATAGAGGCAGAGATGTAGAGAACAAATGTATGGATACCAAGGGGGGAAAGGTGCAGGGATGAATTGGGAGATTGGGATTGACATATACACTACCATGTGTAAAACAGATAACTAATGAGAATCTGCTGTATAACACAGGGAACTCTACTCAGTGCTCTGTGGTAACCTAAAAATTGGAAGGAAATTCAATAAAGAGGGGATATATGTATACATATAGCTGAGTTACTTCTCTATACAGAAGAAACTAAAACAACATTGTAAAGCAACTATACCCCAATTTAAAAAAAAAAAAAAGATTTGATACTTTTAAAAATACATGTAAATATTCTTTAACATTCCAATAATTCACAGCTTTGATTTTCCTCCTTGATCAAATTACATTTTTTGGTAAGATTTTATGAAAGTAAAATGTATTTTAAAAGTGAAACCCTTAGAGATCATCCTATCTAACTTATCTGAAACAAAAGAATGTATATAAATTCAAATTTTTATTTTTATACTGTCTGTGATTAAAGGCTCTAAGCATTAAAATATTACAAATAATATTAGTGCCCAATCATTTAGAACAACTTATGTTTCATATGTATATAAATTTTAAGAATAAAGAAGTAAAATTTTATTAGAAATGCAGCTCTTTTTTAATAAATTTATTTATTTTATTTATTTTTGGCTGCGTTGGGTCTTCACTGTTGCACAATGGGCTTTCTCCAGTTGTGGTGCGCAGGCTTCTCATTGCGGTGGCTTCTCTTGTTCTCTAGAGCATGGGATCTAGAGCACAGGCTCAGTAGATGTGGCGCATGGGCTTAGTTCCTCTGTGGCACGTGGGATCTTTCTGGACCAGGGCTCGAACCTGTGTCCCCTGCATTGGCAGATGGATTCTCAACCACTGTGCCACCAGGGAAGTCCCAGAAATGCAGCTCTTAATGAGATAAATCATTGATTTTTCCTATGCATTTAATGAAGAGAGAAATGTACATATTGTTGCATCTAATCAGTATGGTAGTTTTCATAGTATTTTATATATTTTATATTTGGTTAACTGACAGTAGAGCACAGTAAACATTTTTAAGATGAATTGAGAATTAACTACAGTTGAAAAGAATATATTGTGATATAACTTCATAAAATATGTTTTCATGACTAACGGAATAACCCAAACAAAATCTGAAAAAAAATCACATAAAGTTCTGCCCATGAGTTTAATCCAAAGGTTCTTTAAAACTTTGGCACTCCTAAAAATTTCCAAAACTCTTGACTTTTTCTTGAGATAGTCTCTAAGGAATTGTACTTTTTTCTTTTTTTTTTTTTTTGTGGCCTCTCCCATTGCGGAGCACAGGCACCAGACGTGCAGGCTCAGCGGCCATGGCTCACGGACCTAGCTGCTCCGCCCCATGTGGGACCTTCCCGGACCAGGGCACGAACCCATGTCCCCTGCATTAGCAGGCAGACTCTCAACCACTGCGCCACCAGGGAAGCCCAGGAATTGTACATTTTTAACAATGGTTGGAAGATGGGAATAAGCAACTCATGAAACAGTAAGGTAATTATTCCCCATCTACCATAATCTGTAATCAGAACATCCCAACAAGACATCATATTAGGTCAGGGAACACTGTTAACTGTCTCATCTAACTTGTCAAAGAAGTTGGAAACCTACGGGGTTTCTGTGTTTGTATATTATGATTGCAGATGCTGGGAACTTGGGTTTTTCACATATGGGGGCAAGATACCACCTTGCTAATTGGAATGGAACAGATGAATGCCTTTCTCTTGTAAAATGAGCAAATTCCTACCAAACACTCTGTCCTGTCCTCCTGCAAACCAGTTTTGTGAATGAGTACTTAGGATGAAAATCCAGAGAGCTCACTCTCTGAAATTATCCAACCCCTCATAATCCTTGAAAAGGCTTCATACACTTCCAAACAAAGCATATGAATATTTGAAGATAGTGACTTACGCTTACACAAATTCCAGGACAATTTTTCCCTTATCGCTGATGATTTTTCCCGATTGATCTTTCATGTGATGCCGAGAAATGACTCAATAAACATTTATTTAAGTAATTTATGAGTCTATATGCAAATGAAGAAGAAAATGAGTGAAGGGAACTGGTTTATGTGGGGTTCTTAAAATAAGGACAAATAAAAGTCTGCACAGTCTGGAGTTTTATCAATAAAGACTCCCTTAGATAATACTGACTAAAATAAATTTTCCCAGAAATACTGGTTCCTACTGGAGTCCCAGAAAACATGGCTACTGCCTGCCGTAGATACTTACATGATGGAAGGAGACATTTGCAAACTCACATTACAGTCAGGACTGTTATTAAGACGTTGAGAGTTAATTGATTGTAAATCAGTTTTAAACCTGAGATTAAAACTTTAAACACAGATAGAGAAAAGGTAACAAAACAATATCCCCATTTTTTTGTGTGTGTGTGGTATGCGGGCCTCTCAATGTTGTGGCCTCTCCCGTTGTGATGCACAGGCTCTGGACGCACAGGCTCAGCAGCCATGGCTCACGGGCCCAGCCGCTCCACGGCATGCGGGATCCTCCCGGACCGGGGCATGAACCCGCGTCCCCTGCATCGGCAGGCAGACTCTCAACCATTGCGCCACCAGGAAAGCCCAATATCCCAAATTTTATTCTCTGTCTTTGCCAGATCTTTGACACTTGTGCTGTTTCTGACAACAGCTTGGAATATCAAGTGTATTTGTTGGAAACAAATTTCTTGCTCTGTTAAGGGCAAGCGTTGAAGGAACATATGGCTGTCATCGTACTTGGAATATCAAGAATATTTTTTATCAAATTTCTTTTGTTTAAAATAAAAAATGTAAGCCAAAGCTTTCCTCCACAATTTTTGTATTAGTCTTGATATAAAATGACAGCTAGATCATGTTGAATTCAATCAATGGCTAGTCAGCTTGAAAACCAAAACTTTGAATGCCATGAAATGAAAGTAATGTTCTTCCAGAGAAAGCTCATCTTTCCTAAACACATGCAAAATACATAAATTGCACCTGTAGTAAAATATTAGGTAAAAATGCAGTGTTTACTCTATATGGTTCAATCAAGCAATATTTGAGACCATGAATTCTATTTTGTAATATCTACAAAATTACTACTCTATTTTAGTTCACAAAATGCTTTAAATATTCATCATTCATCAGTGGGAAAGAAATGTCTCTTTTCTATTTCTACACATTTCTGCCTTCTAAAAGATGTTTTTATTATAAAATGCTATTATCTTATATGAAATATTCTGGATATTTCTCTTTTGAGTATTCCCTCCTCTTTTTGAGGTTATAATTCTGATATCAAAATTACAGAAGTGAGCAAATTGAATGTTACTAATTATCTCCCTCTCTTTTCCAAGCATGGACCAGTCTCTTTCAATATTTGCTCTTTTCCAGTGACCACGACTCAGCCTTTGGGTCTCAGTTTAGATGACACCTCCTCCAGGAAGACTTCTCTCAAACCCATAAAAGGCATCCTTTGATAAAAAATGCTTCTTGAAATCACTCAGGTCTTATCCTAACCCAGCCTGGTAATCTGACTTCTTGCTCACCACTCCTGTCTTCCACCAGCCTGGAAGAGCTGGCAAAAGAGGCATTGCATCTGTTCTGTTGTTCATTGTTATACCTCCAGCAGCAGGGCAATACCAGGCACAAAGCAGGTTCCCAATCAAATCAATATTTGCTTAATAAATAAGTCCTTCTCATTATTTTACTCTTTTGTTATGTTAGCATGTAGATGTTGCTTAATAAAAGTCATTGAGTTTAATTGCATTAATAAAGTAATGGCTATAGTCTGTCACTCCTGGGGAGATGGGGTAGATGTAATTTCCTCCATTTCTTCCACAAAAGGGACATTGAAAACTCCTGAATATTTCATATACATATATATATATCATATACATATATATCATATATATATATATATATATATATATATATATATATATATCATAAGAGGACTCTGAAAATTGGGGGGAAATAGACAATTCACAGAAGAGAATATCCAGGTGGCAAATAGGTGCCTGAAAAGATGCTCAATGTCATTAGCCACTAGGCAAGTACAAACCCAAACCCAATAAGACATCACTGTAAAACTATCAGAGTAAGTAAAATTAAAAAAAAAAATGTGATAACAGAAAATACAGAAGAGTATATGGAGAAATTAAATCACTCATATATAGCTGGTGGGAATGTAAAATGACACAGCCACTTGGGAAAAAGGCAATTTAAAAAAAAAAAGAAAAAAAAAACTACTTGTGAAGTTATCATATGACCCAGCAATTGCACTCTTGGACATTCATCCCAGATAAACAAAAACATATGGTCACACAAAATTTAATGGCAGATTTATTCATAATAGCCTCAAACTGGAACCAGCTCAGAGGTCCTTCACCAGGTGGATGGTTAAGTAAGCCACGGTATATCCAGACTATGGATACGCTCAATGACTCACTTTGTTAAATGAGTATAAATCCCTAGGTTGTTCAGTGAGAAAAAAACAAAACCCTCAGCCCCAAAAGTTTATATACTGTACAATTCCATTTATATAACATTCTTGAACGGATAGGATTACAGCTATAGAGACCATGTTAGTACTTGCTTAGGGTTAAGGAGGAGGTGGATGCGGGTGAAATGAGCAACATGAGTGGTCCTTGTGATGGTAGAGATTCTCTGCATCTTGACTGCATCAAAGTCAATATCCTGCTTGTGATATTGTGTTGCAGTTTTGCCAGATGCTGCCTTTGGGTAACCTAGTAAAAGAATATGAGATCTGTCTGCAATTCCTTACAACTGCATGCAATTCTACAATGATCATAAGATAAAATTAGTTTAAAAAAAAAGTGATGGCTAATTTTTGCTCTATGGAGGTGAACATTTAGTATACTCTACCTGTTAATTTTTCACTGAATTGATTTGAATAATCAAGGAATATTTTTAAACTCCATTTACTTCCCTGAGATTTTATGAGTCCCTTATTAGGACTTGTGTTCTTGGCAAAATTAAGTTCATAAAACTACCGGAATATGTCCAACTCTGGCAATTTTCCATCATTTGCTATTATGTGCTGAAAATCCCAGGCAATTATCCATAATTAGAAGAAAATGATTAAATATTTTAAAGTTAGTATGTGGACACACGTTTAGGTGGGTTAAATGAATGGATATTTAACATACTTGTTTGGGTAATTGTGGGTAACCCACATGAACTGTAGCATACACTAGGACTACCTGTATGGCCACTTATTTGCTTAAGGCTGTATTTCAATGTCCCTTTATGCCCTACTCACTGCGAATTACCTAGCCCTACACTTCAATTTGAATTATCTAAGAATTTTGCAGCTCACCCAACTCAACGTGGAGGGGTGGGAGGAAGTTTTTCACACAGCCAAGTGACTAGAGACTGTCATTTGTCCAGCCCACTGTCATCTTTGTGCTGCAGCAAAAGCTGGTCCTGCCGGGGCCAATGGATACAGTTCTGTGGGCCCATGGTGAGCTGTGGTGAAAGCCCTTGGACATGTACAGTACCCTTGTGTGCTCAGTGCTCCTCCCCTATACCCACTGCCAACCAGAGGGCTGAGTCCTGAGTCAGCTCAGCCACACTTCCACGGCAGCCACTTGTCCCTTATGCTTGATCCTGGACGAACCAGTCTTGACAAACTACCACCACAAGATATGCTAATTTGAGACTTCATTCCCCCTTCCACTTGTTCTAACCCACAGCGTGCCTTATTTATCACACAAAACTCCCTTTACTAAAAAATATTGGTGCCTAGATTCTTTATGCAAGCTGGAGAACTTCCAGGAGGAAGGGCCTAAGTTTGCAGGGTAAGTGAAGTAAGCCAGACAGAGAAAGACAAATGTCATATGACATTGCTTCTTTGTGGAATCTGGAAAAAAAAAAAATATATATATATATATATATGAACTTATTTACAAAACAGAAATAGACCCTCAACCTTAGAAAACAAACTTATAGTTACCAAAGGGGAAGGTGTGGGGGTGAGGGATAAATTAGGAGGATGGGATTAACAGATACACATTACTATATATAAAATAGATAACCAACAAGACCTACTTGGAACTATACTTGATATTTTGTAATAATCTGTAAGAGAAAATAATCTGAAAAATAACTGAATCTCTGTCCTGTACACCTGAAACTAACACAATATTGCAAATCAACTATACTTCAATAAAAAAAATAAAGTTATTGTTAAGTATTTTTAAAAAGTGTCTTGGGAAACAGAAGTGTTGATATTTTATTAAATATCAAATTTAAAAAAAGGGAAATGGTTAGAGTGAAACATATTCAAGTAATCTGATAACTTTAATTTTGCCAAACACGTAAGCCCTACTATGGGACTCATAAAATCTCAGGGAGTTAAATTGATCTTAAATATTCCTTGATTCTCCCTACTATGCTCCTGCTCCTAAATGGAATCATACATGACTTTTTGCCTATCTCCAAAGACTAGGTCAGTGACCTTAAGCATCCCCACTCAAAGGGCCCATTGACTAATTATTGCTCTAAAAGGAAACAGTGAAACTGACTCCCTGAATTGTGGAGTGAGGCTCAGTGGACTTTCTCTGCAACAGCCATTTATCCAGAGGAAATTATAAAAGGAAATCATTTAAAGTTTTTAGAAAGGGCCCAAATTGCATAGAGCAAACGAAGAACCATCCATTCAAGAAAATCTACTCAACCTCAGAGAGAACAGCCAGAATCTGTGGTGGTTGAGCAAAAACCCCTCCACCCACCCCCCCACCCAGTCCCGCAAGTTCTAGGAAAAGTACCGAGGAAGCCGTTCTTCAGGAAAGTGTGTTCAAGAAGATGGAGTTTCTGCTCCCCCCAAACACCAGTCAAGGGCTGCAATTTCACTCCAGAAGAACAGGCCATTGTGGTTTTTCATTTCTCCCAGGTCTGTGTTGCAGAAGCTTTATTCCAGAGAGTCAGGGCTGAGGGTTCTGGCGCTCCTTCCTCCATCTAACTCCCATTCATGTGGTTCCAATAGTCCCTGCCTCAGCGTGCTCATAGAGCAGTGTTTCTCACATCAGGAGAAACAATGGAGAAGACCAGGGGCTTCCATCCCCACCCAGGACCCTCCTCATAGAGCAGGGTGGCACTCCAGGAAAAGTGAACCTGGCCCCAGTTGGTGCCGAGGTCCTGCTGGTTGAAAAGGCAGTCTGTGAGGACCACAAGTTCAGCAGTTCTGCTTGAAGGGACTGACTCATTTGCAAAGGGGTAGGGTGAACACCAAGCCTAAGGGCATGATTGAAAACAATGGTATATCTTGGAGGAAAGCCATGAATAGAAGGCTGGCAGCTCCTTGATACAAGTCCATCATTTCAAAGAACAAAGTTCAAGTTTCATTGCTTTTTCTCTACTGCTTCTCTAATCTCTATTCCATATATTTCCACTGTCACCTTTATAATGTCTTTCCTTCTGCTTCTATGAGTTTAGTTTCCTCTTCTTTTTCCATTTTTTTAAAGTGGAAGTTTAGGTTATTAATTTGAGACATTTCCTCCTTTCTAATATTGGCATTTTGTACCATAAATTCCCCGTATCTCCTTGCTAATGCAGCCATATCTGTGACCATCTTGGAAAGTCTTCTTTTAGTGCTAACAGAATCTCCTCAGACACTGTCACTGCACTAACTTAGCTTTGTCACAGAGCTGGCTTGGTGTTCCTGGAGATGAAACCTGGAATTTGTATCATTCTTCATTGTGTTTTTAGTATAACATAGAAAAAACATGTATTACATGAAGGCAATTAGTGTACTTTAAAGATGGATTTGTGATCAGACCATCAGTCATATTCCTAGAGTTTATAAAGCTACTTTAATCAGAAACAAAAGGTTATAGCTACTGTTCCATCAGAATGAACATAAGATGTACAAATTAACTTTTATTGTAATAAAGCATACTCTGTAGTTCTAGTCCAAGAAATTCTCTTTGACTTTCCAGATGTTTTCTGAATGTGGGGTGTTTTTGAATGATTATAAAAATACATAACTACATGCACATTCAATATAAATATAATAAATATGCACTGTGAGACCAAGAGCTCCTCAAGACACCAGGAAAACAAAGTCTGACTAATGTAACAATCTTGATCATCATTTGTTAAATTTGCAGCTTACTTTTTAAAATTTTAGATGGCAAGTAAGAAAATGATGAGCAGAGTTGCTCACAGCATTAAATGACAAATGTGTTTGCTTCTTAGTGTGATCTAAAGAAATATTTCTTAAGATCTATATGAAAAGACAAGATTCTAATCAGAAAATCTTTTGAGAAAAATGAAAACAAAGGCACGACACACTAAAATTTATGGAATACAGCTAAAGCAGTGCCTAGAGGGAAACTTATAGCTCTAAATGTCAATATTAAGAAAAAGAAAGATATCAAATAAATAACTTAAATTTCTACCTTAAGAAACTAGACAAAGAAGAAACTAAACCAAAGCAAGCAGAAATAAGGAAATAGTAAAGATGAGAGCAGATATAAATGAAATAAAAAATAGAAAAAATAATAGAGAAAATTGATGAAATGAAGAGTTAGTTTTTTGAAAAGATCAAGAAAGTGGACAAGTATTAACTAGAGTGACCAGGAAAAGAAATAAAAGAATGCTCAAATTACAAAAATCAGGAATGAAAGAGGAGACATCCCTACTGATTCTATAGAAATTGAAAGAATTGTAATGGAATTCTGTGAACAACTGTACATGAACAAATTAGGTAACACTTATGCAACTATTGAGAAATGAAGTGAAGCCCATGGTGCAGGACCCTAGAGAGGAGTATGGACCCTGCTTAGACACATACCTCTAGTTCTGAGGTGTCCTTGTCCTTTGGGTAGAAGGCCTGCCAGGGAAGTGTCAGGGCAGCTCAAACACATAACACTTACCTGAGTCTGAGGTATGTTGTGCTGTCAAAATTTAGATTAATTCACCACTATCAGATTTTTGCTAAATCATAATCACTTTAGTTCTCCTACTATAATTATTATTTAGTTTTAACAACAAAAACAAAAACTCCAACAGAATTAATTGAATCTACAAATATACTCTGAATATATGTTTTCATGTATTTGAATTATGTGTAAACATAGTTTATATATTACATTTTGTTTCACTTTTAATCCATATAGTGTTTTCCTCTAGTACTATGAGCAATGAAACTCCATTGACTAAATGCGATCAATCTACACTGACTGACTTACTAATTTACTTCATGTAGATGTATAGGCTTTAAAAATGCATTGTCAAATAATTTTAAGCAAAAAAGTAGATAAGGTGCACATTAAACTGCATTTTCCCTGGCTCTGTTTGAATTCACCACAACATGTTGAGTTTTCCTTTGAATCAGTCCCTTTCTTTTTTTTTTTTATTTGCAAAGTAAGTTTGCTTGTTATTCATGTACTCCAACATTAGGACAACATTTGCAAGTCCACTTCCCTTTTAATTTTGCATTTAACATGTTTTTATGCATGTTTGCATGTTAAATCAAAAAAATAATGTGTTAAGGTATTGAAACTTGTAAAATATTGTGTTAATTACCCTAATGGTGTGTCTTTGAAAAGCCTAAGTAAATTAAAAAACTGTAATAATTTTTACCCAGGTTTCATTACATCTCCAAAAATGTAATAAAATAGCTCAACATTCATGCTGGATGGATGTGCGTTTGGATTTGGGATCTGCCACTTACTAGCTATAAGATGTTGACAAGTTGCTAGATGCTTTTGAGCCATGGTGGTTCATTTACAAAGTGAGGAATACTGAGTTATTCCATAGCATATTTGGGAGTAATGGGAGAGACAGATGATTAGAGAAATATAGATTTAAGGAGATAGAGATACACTATCATTCCCAACACTCAGGATTCATTTGGTTAAAGGTGTGAACTTTAAGGCTCCCCTGGTGGCGCAGTGGTTGAGGGTCTGCCTGCCGATGCAGGGGACACGGGTTCGTGTCCCGGTCTGGGAGGATCCCACATTCCGCGGAGCGGCTGGACCCATGAGCCATGGCCGCTGAGCCTGCACGTCCGGAGCCTGTGTGCCACAACGGGAGAGGCCACAGCAGTGAGAGGTCCGTGTACTGCAAAAGAAAAAAAAAAAAAAAGGTGTGAACTTTAGATACATTTCAATAGCACGCTTCAATGAGCTCCTAAGTTGAGGTTAGGGAGTCCACAACAGGGGCCATTAACAAGTGGAAGAAATGAACATAAACAGAGGTATTTTTATCCATTCCTAGAGTGTAATTATCTTAACTCAGAGAATAGGTATTTGGAAATTTAGCTTACTGTGGTAACAAAATCCAGGTTAACTATGAATATCTTTCCATCTCTACATCCAAGAGAGAGTTTTTTTCAACCACTGTTTATATGATTTTGAAATAGGATGATCCATGTGTTCAAAAAGCAAGTACTTTCTTAATGTCTGTACTGCACAACAGACGATAGCATTTTTGTAAATAAAGAATCTCTTTTCCAAAGAAAGTACATCTTGGGGTGAATTTCTTGGCTTTCAGTAACAATATGTCTAACAAGTTTAGCTCAGTCCAAAGGCGCTCAGAGGAGAGAAGGTGATCTGTGCCTGGTGTGCGTGGCACTCTGCCACCACCCACTTGAGCTTCCTCCCATGCAAGTCCACTTCTGAGTCCCTGCATGTCCTTGATATAATGACTAAATTGTTACTGATGCAGATGGAGTGCCACCAAGATCTCAAAATCCCTCAGAGGTGACCATATGGTTCCCAACGCCTTTTAATATTTAATGATGGTCCTTGGGCAATTTCCAACTATTAAAAAAAAAGGTGTGGAAAGACTTTTCATGTCAATTAAAAAAATGTACCATAGAAAATCTACCTACAATATTTAAATTCCTTTAAAATTAGAATTTTTTTCTTGAACATAATAAAAAGTTTGCTAAATATTTTGATCAAAGACAAATTTTCCTTTGGTAGGTGTTTTTCTCTTTTGAAATACAGTTAATTTCAAAGATATTTTCTAGCTCTTAATTATATGAATCAATGACAGCTGTCTAATACAAAGTCATGACCATGTAGCAATATTAGGGAAAAGACTATAATTGCGCCTCCTTCAAAAAAAAAAAAAAAAGGAATTGCAATCTCTATACCTTGTTAATGGTATCATATTGGATGAACTCAATAGCAAGGTTGCTGCCAAAGATAACTACCCTATAGTTCCTGGCACTGCTGCTTGTCTCAATTTTATTGAGAGAACAAACTTTTAACATCACGAAAAATGTGTTTAAATGCTTCTGAAGGCTGAATATTGAGTTAGGGGACATCATTAAGAGCCATTCTCTCTGTCCTGGATAGGTGCATACTAGGCTTGCATGAAATAGATAGACGCATCCTGGACCTAAATGGCAAGGCTTACTGTGGAAGCTTTTAGCTTATATTTGAAAGTAGAGGATTCATTCAGCATGGTTAGCATTTCATGGTTATTTAGTCAAGCTAGTGCATCAGCAGGTTATTTTAAAGCATTCTTATCTTTTCTCTTCCATCCTGTTATTTGTGTTTTCATCAATCAGTCATTTGTTCTATCATTCAATAGACATGTGTAAAACATAGTATTCTTGGGACTGGTGTAAGCATTGGAAATGAATATAATTCCTGTCCCAAAGTTGTACATGATCCAGCAAGGTCACAGTTAAGTGCTGTTACATTTATGATAGTGTAATAAGTGTTGTGGTGGAAGAATCCCATACTGAGGGCTCTAGAAAGTTAAGGGAGTGCAAGCCAGGGTAGGAGGTGGGGAAATGGGATCAGTGGGTGAAATTGAGCAATCACTTCTTAAAATCTTGGAATGAGTCTCAAAATAATGAGGAGAAGGAGCTGACCTGATTGGGAGTGGTCTGGAGGCCATGCCAGGCTGACAGAGAGATTGAGCATCTACATGGAGGGCAGGGGAAATCTGGCAAATCTAACCTTTTTTGGTATGACAAAAGTGTAGAATTCAGATATGGTGGAAGCACAGGACTTAAATTCATACTTAAAAATCCAGTATCGTAGGATGTATTAATATGCTGCACACTGTATTAACTTCTTTATTTTTTTAATTTTTTTGCATGTGAATGCTTGTTTGTAAAAAAGAATGATGAAATGGAAGATAAAGTTGTTAACTGAGGGCATAAGACCTTGGTGGCAATGAAAGGACATGGGATTCAGAACACAGCTGGAGGTATTAATTTTGGAGGAAAAGTGCAAGTAACGCTTATGCAGAGAAAGGAAGCAAAAAGATAACAATTTCTTTTCTTCCAGGTGTTAAGGGCCCCATATTTCCTACTCCCTAACTTCAACTTAAGATCTCATTGAACTGCGCTGTTGAAATCCAACTAAGTTCACACCTTTATCCAAGTGAGTATTGTGAATTTTTTTCATTTATTCTTTATTGATTATGATTTATTTATTATTATTGATTATTACTTTCCTTACTTGTCATATGCATTAAAAGAAAATTGTGAACCAGTAAAATAAACCAGAGAAAGAGAAATGATGCATGATATCACTTAAATATGAATCTTAAAAAAAAAAAAAGTCGAATTCATAGAAACACAGAGTACAATGGTGGTTGCCAGGGTTGGAATATAGAGGAAATAGGAAGATCTGGGGAGCAGACAGACTCTGAGGGCATCCTCTGCGGATGACTTCTACTTCCTCTGATTGGTGGATGGGGTGGGGGTGGGAACTCAAGTCCATTAGTCATGCTCTGGACTAGAGACAAGTGAAAGCATGATTTAGAAATACTGAGGGACTCACTGGAGAGAGAGAGTAAATGTTCACTCTTCTAGTTTAGACTAGTTAAGACTGTGGTGTGATTCCCTCCTTCAGTACTCAGATGTCCATGAAGAGCTAAAGAGTATTCATTCTCAACAGGAACAATATTGTGCCCCAAGGGGACAAAAATAACTTTCTTGGGGGGGGGGGTGTAGGTGAAAAAAACCTAAAACCTCACTATTTTTTTCCCTGTAAAACACAGATCTACATACAATTTGCAAACAAATATACAGTATATCTGTATGAATCAATGATATGGGATGGGGTGATTAGGAAAATTGTCTAAAAATTCTCCTTAGGGAAATTGAAAATGATTGAAAAGAAACGTGACTGTTGAGAAAGTTGCTGGAATCTGAAAGGTTGGTTTTATATTTGTGGCTAAAGGCAAGACAGTTGGGAAATATTTATTGTTGGTAATGATGCCATTGAAATGGTAAGGTGTGGGTTCTAGGCTGGGCAGTGATGGGAGTTAAACCAAAAGAGACTCAAAAGAGCTGAATTGAAGACAAATTTGAAGGTGGAGAGTGGTGGCCACAGTGGACACAAAGCAAGAGCCCTTGGCATGAGTCTTTTGGGTGAGAACTGAGACATCTTCTGTTTGCATAACTTATGTAGGCAGAAAGAGAATTGAGGCCATTTGTGTCAATGTGGCCTGACTATGTTTCAAGACACTATTCACAGGAAGACAAGCCTTCAACCTAGTAAACAATTCTACTGTTTGTTTCAGGAAATTCCTACAAAACCAACTTTTCTGGGTAAATTATTTGCTCCTCAACCCAAATAGCTCTCCTTTCATGATAATAGATTGTTTGACTCACACGGATCAAAACCTCGCTTATCAAACAGTAGTTTCCCAAGACTCATCTTAAGACTATCACCTTGTCCACCAACCCTAACTTATTTTGTCATAAGGTTTGTCCAATCCCAGTCACTCATCTCCATAGAAAGACCCATCTTAAATCACTGAAGCCCAGATATGAAAATCCTATAAATCCTCTCTGTTGAACTCCAATTTATAGGAAATTATGAAGGCTCCCTTAAGGGCTATTCTCACTTATTGCAGTAACTTTTATAAATTTAGTTTTGCTAAATTAATAGTCTTTTAAGAAGTCAAGAATTGACATGCAAAGTCATCCACATAAAGGGTTGGGATCTGAAGGGGAGATGATCATTAAAAAAGTTAAACAACATTAATTAATAGTAGAATGCATGCATATTTCAAGAAAGTACCATGATATATAACAAGATGGAGAAAGTATTATTCATAAGAACTTTTATTAGGAATGAAAATAAATTTTGGGGAGAAAATAAGTTGATGGGTAAATGGGATAGGTAGAGTTACACTAAAGGATTCAATTATGGAAAGAAATGTTCTGTATAAGATGAAAGAAAAAAATCTCTATTGATAAGACAGAGGAGAAAATGAGACGGTCACATGGAGCAAGGCCAGGTCCTCTGCCAGACGACTCTGTCCTTAATTTCACAAAACATAGGAAATTCATGACATCGTGAAATATTTGGAAACACTTTTCAAACAAATAACTAAGAGTATTGGTCTCACTGGGGACTTGAAACAGCATGTACAGATATGGGGTGAATGGGAGAATGAGAACAGCAGACAACATCTGTGAGTAACTCAAAGATCTCCTGGGAAGAACTGTGAGATCGCATCTGGCTCATGAGCTGGCGTCTGGTTACACAACAGAGTCGGGACAGAAGACCCTCATCGAGGAGCATTAACACCAGCATCAAAGCAAAGATTCTCAACGTTTCCAGAGAATAAGAAACAAAGAATGAGAATCAAGGAAATGTGGTTTCTCAATAGTATGAATGAACACTAGAAGACAAACAAACAAACCATTGTGGAGATAGGAGAACCTTTCAGACAGGTAAGAGCTTTATAAATGCTTCTCTTATGCACCCCTTCTTAAGACCTGCCGGGTGTGCCACAAAAGAGCATGGGTATCACACCAAGAAAGAGGGGACCCAGGACCCAGTAACCTGGGGCTTAGGCACAGGAGAGTGGTAGAACCAAGTCCCAGGTTGGCTGTGAGAACAGACCATGTGGACAACTGTGCTGGGGAAAACAAGAGAACAAAGAGCTCCTGAAGGAATAGAATCCAGGAAAATGGACTCAGTGTAGCGAATGGTGTGATATAGCTGGGTGTGTACATTTTATGAGACCTTGCTGAGTCAGTCCAATTTAAAAAATATATTCTTGTCCCCTGTGCTCAGAGGAAGAAACTTTTACGAGAAATGGACTAACACGAAGAAAAGACAGTTTTTCATGAAAGCAAGGGTGGTAGAGAGAGAATCGTGTGGCGAGATGTAGCACATGGAAAAAATTCTGCACCTTATAACGTGTCTTCCCCTACCATCCAAAACTGTGGGCTCAGCGTCTATCACAACCATTTCTGATGGGGCAGAAACAGACCCGCTGGGAGACCCGTGCCCTCCTTTGCAGCTTGGCCACACTCATCTGCTGTTCTGGAGGCTGGAGGTCCCAGACCAAGCTGTCAGCAGGTTTGATTTCTCTTGAGGCCTCTCTCCTTGCAGATGGCTGCCTTCTCACTGTATCCTCAGGTGGCCTTTCCCTGTGTGTGCACTCCTGGTGTCCCTCTTCTTATAAGGACACTAGTCCTACTGGATTAGGTCCCCACACTTATGACCTTGCTTAACCTTAATTACCTCCTTAAAGGCCCTGTTGCCAATGGCGGTTAGGGCTTCAACATATGAATTTGTGGGGGAGGGCATAATTCAGCCCATAACACCCGGCTTGCTACTAAGTTTAAAAATAGATATCAGGGCTTCCCTGGTAGCACAGTGGTTGAGAGTCCGCCTGCCGATGCAGGGGACACGGGTTCGTGCCCCGGTCCGGGAAGGTCCCACATGCCATGGAGCAGCTGGGCCCATGAGCCATGGCCACTGGGCCTGCGTGTCCGGAGCCCATGCTCCACAATGGGAGAGGCAACAACAGTGAGAGGCCCACGTACCACACACACACAAAAAAATCAAACATACAAACAAAAATAGATATCAATCATTGCTCTGTACCTCTGTATCCTTGCCTTTTAAACTGCACAATTGATCTTCCTACTCACAGTTAAAATGATCCAAGTCCACACCAGCCTCACCCACAGGGCTGGGCCAGGTGTGCTTAAGTAGGGCAAGGCTCATAGATGACCAGCTTCCTGCTCTGGCCCCTTCTCTATTAAAAGTAGCTAACCTTATTTTCATAACAATGGCTTCTCCTTGGGAAAGCCTCTCTCTGCTGTGGCTATGGCCGTCACAACCATCCACTTTACCAGTGCAGAGACCCATCGTTTGATAAATCACAGGCCTAACAATGCCGGGCACAGACACACCTGTCAGCAAAGCCAAGGACACACTAATGTCCGGATTTGCCTGCGGCCAGCAGTGTAGCATCCCATGTGGCACAAGGCACAGTGTGGCCACTGCATCCACAGCCTGCATGTCCTATGGGGCCCAGCCCACCAGGACCCTCTCCAAGTGTCCAGCCTCCCTCCTGCCCTCCCCAGGGAGCCTAATTCAGTCCAAGGGCCTTTTTGCCTCTGGGCAGTCCATCTCCTCCCCATTTCTCACTGTTCCTGGTCCTGGCCCCAGGGATATTTTTGAGGAAGTCGGTTGATATCACACTTTTGCATTTTCAAGTTTGATCCAGGTATGAAGAATAAAGGGGTCAGGTGGAAGTGACAGAGATATGAGAGAGAATGGCAAGGTGTGTGGCAGGAACGCCCCACTGCCATTGAATCACTACATCGGGCAGAAATACCAAGCTGGTGACGGAAGCTCTGCTCACAGCTCCTGAGGTCGCCTCCCCAAGGGCGGAGGCCAGCACGTGCTGAGCCCTGATCTCAAGAGAGGAGGAGGGGAAGGAGCCCCTCGGGTCACCATCTTCCTGCCAAACTCACCTTTGGGTAAGTTGCATCAGATCCCCATGGAGGGCTGGGAAAGGGACGTGTGTGCACGTGTGATTGTGCATGTGTGTATGCTCATGGTGACTTGGATGGTGGTCTTGCAACACCACCTGTGTGAGCCCTGTGTGTTCACCTTTAGTGATGAAGGTCTTGAGATTCAAGAGTCGTGCCTGCACCTCCCTGTGCTCCTGTGCCTTCAAAGTTGCTTGCCCGATCTGAGTTCACTGTCAGCTGTTCTATCAGTCGGGTTCTCTAGAGAAACAGAGCTCACAGCAGGTGTGTGTATATTTCTATCTCTACCTAACTATGGAGAGAGAAGGAGAGAGAGCAAGAGAATAATAGGTTAACTTGCTTGCAGATAATCCACACTGTGTGGGCAGGCCAGCAGCCTGGAGACGCAGGGAAGAGTTAATGCTGCAGTTCATGTCTGCAGGTAGAATTCCTTCTTCTTTTGGGGACCTTAGTATTTTTTTAATGGGGGTCTTCACCTGATTAGACGAGACCCACCAACTGTGGAAGATAATCTGCTTTACTTAAAGTCTATTGATTTAACCTTCACAGCAACATATAGGCGTATGTTTGACCCAATATCTGGGTACCGTGGCCCAGCCAAGTTGACAAATAAAATTGTCCATCACAGCTGCTGAGTTGAACCAGAGGCCTCTGCTCACCTCTGGGTTTCCATAGCTGAGTCTCCCTCTCTGTGTTTCAGTCCCATCCTTATTCTGGATTCCCTCTTAGTTGTCCCACTGTAGTCCTACTATACACATCCCCATGTTAGGATTGTTCTTCCCTGGACAAGGGACAGGTTCCAGAATTTTCTGGAACATGGTCAGGAAAGACCCAGACAGTGTTGGGCATTCAGTCTATGATGAACCTACTTACGATTACGGAAGTATAAGGCAGGACTCACCTTTTTCTTCACCTTGTAATGGGGGGACGACTTCCGTGTATCATGGCAAATGTCTTTGAAGAGACAGGTTACTGACTGCATCTCTAGGGAGTTTTTCAGAGAGGGATGAGGATCTGAGGACTAGTCAACCTGAATTCTTATTCCAGACCTACTTCTATGATGGTTTTAATTCTGCTTTGCTCACCCTTTCTTTTGGGCATTTTGTATGATGTTTAGAGTAGCAGATTATAAGGGTTCTTTCAAATGCATGCTGTAACCTACAAGTGGAGGGTCAGTCTTAGGGCAGCGAGCTTAGCATCAAATACCAGACCTGCTCCTTACCCAGCTCATGTCCTTCAGCAAGAGGTTCAACCCCTCCAAACACCCTTTCTTCTTTATAGGACAGCATATTAATAAAAATGGCTTATAGTTCCTGCACCCTTACAGGTAGGCCCATGCTCTGTTCTGATTTAATCTAACTCTCAGAAGGATTTGGGGTTTGTCAGCTGGTACCCACTTCCCAAGTGCTTCCTCAAGGTGCTACAAGAAATATGAAAACTGTTTGCTTCAATGCCTGGCATATTGTAGTGCTTTTGTAAATTGCATCTCCTTATAAACCTGTAACTATATACCACACCCAAGCGTGAAGTGTTAAAAATAAGGAAGATTGTCCATATGAGCATATATAGATGTCATATATTTTTCATGAAGACATCTTAGAAGTTTCAAGTTTAAATCAATATAAATTTGTATCTTAATATTGCTTAAAAGTTTTCCTCAAGCCAAATAAATATTTGATAATTGCTCTTTGATATGGGAGAGCCGTTAATTGGTCCAATCAGGGAATACAAGAAAGGCGACTGGTCCTTGAGGTTAGGGTGCAGAGGTCATTGTTACTTGCTTTTGTGTCTCTAGCTTCTGGCATAGAGTCAGGAAACTAAATATGCATTTGAAATTCAATGAAATGAAATATATTTCCTGAAGGAAGACTTGCGAGTGTATGTGTAAAAAACAACACCTGCTCAGAAATGTCCACCCTCAAAATCACAAAATCCTGCCTTTATTTCATGAGCCTCTTCTTGGTGTGAACAGGAGCTCAGGGTCTGTGTTGCTGTTGGTTTGGTATTTTATTTAGTGACACACAGAAATGATCAGTGATGGACATTCTGATAATGACTGCAAAACTCCAAGTACATAGCCTTAAGTTCCCAGAGCACTTCTGAATTAAAGATTTTTGTTTAGAGGAGAAAAACAATAAAAAAGCCATTCTCTGGTCCAATCAAGTCCCTTCCTCATTTAGAATACTGTCTCCTTTAAGGCTGTGATGATTCTTCTCTGGAACCATCAACATTAATAAATAAACAGGGAGGGTGTTTGTCATGCAGTTAATTCCCTTTTCTGAAGGCATGCACATATCCCAACCTGATGGTGGGGAGAAAGCATTGCCGGAAGCTATTTCATGTTAATTGTATTTCATCGCAGAAACTCTTATTTTAATACAAAGCATCAATGAGACGTTGGAGCCATTGCACCTGCTGACTTTCGCACTGGCAAGTTTGGGTTAGAACATGTGTGTGTCCAACATACAGAGCTGTGGAGCCACCGTCCCTGTTTCAGCCACAAAATAGTGTGAAATCACTCTCTTTAGATCTAGCATGTAAGGGAGCGTGTGTTCCTGAAATGCTCAGGAAGGGTTCTAATCCACAGCAGTAAGTTCTCAGCTATCATTTTTTTGTGGGGATCAACCTCTCTTCATGAACCCCTGGACTTGGCCCCAGGGTCTCTTCTAGGCCACACCCTGTGGGGTGGGACACTCAGACTCAGGGTCTACAGACCCAAGGCATGTACCCTGCTGGATCCCCCATTTAGATAAGGAACTTTGAACTGGACACTCTTTAATGCCCCTTGTTGCTTTAATATTCTATGTTTCCAGCACAAATTTTTCCTAATCGATGCAGGAGATTTATTGCACAAAGGTCGTGTCCATTTTTTCTTTTATTCTTGTTCTGTTGTATGTGAAGGTGTGCTGTGTGCCTCAGCTCTGGATTCGTATATGGCCTGTGTCGTGAGCTGGGCTATTGATGGTAAGTTGCTCATGCCCCATGCCTCAGTTTTCTCCTTGTGAACGGAGGCTGTAGGGTCCTCCCACCTATGGTTGCTGGGGACAAGGAAAGCCATCTGCTGCCATCACTGTGGTCCATTGGCTGCCTGCCTTCCTCCTGCAGAAGGTCTGACCTCAGATCAGAACGTTCACTGCCTCCTCAGCCGACTGTTCTTCTGTCTGGGTTTCCGCCTGTTTATCCAGCAGGAGATGTTCCCTGGGTTTGACAGTGTTCCTCTTCTCTCATCCCCAGAGCAGCTCAGAACCAGGTCATCAGCACACATGGCCGTTTTCCCTTTAATCGAGTTCACTTTCAATTATAGTAATGTCTGGACAGCTTGAAAGCTAACTACCAACCCAGAATGCAGTTTTGGAATTAGTGGGAAGTAAGGAGTTGTTTCAGTTTGGGAAAGTGAGATGATTTATGAATGCAGAGCTCTTCAAAGGGCACGAGCCATTAAGTTTCTCTTAAAAAAAACGGTCCTTAAGACACTGCCAAACACCTAGATACCAAGATCTCTTTTTAATCATTGGCAATTACCTGTTGTTGAACTCGATTCAACTTTGACTTGTATTCACTGAAGGTCGGGTCTGGGCCACCCAGGAGAGGTGGAGATTAGGAAGATGCTGGATGGTGATCTTGAGTCTGTGCATAGCTCAAGGTGTTTGTTTCCTGTGAGATATCAAAGCAGAAGTGCCCAGAGACAGAGTCACTTGCAAGGATGCTCCACAATTAGCTCAGCAGACACTCCATCTTCGTGACAAAAGGTCTCAGGCATGCTTCGAGTTCCCGAGCCTTGTTGTTTGTTACCTTTGTTGAGGTTGAGGCAACGGACACCAGGTGATAGCTGACACCTGTCAGGGTTTCAGAGCCCTTCAGAGCTCATGACACATCTCTGCAAGTGGGTATGGGTGTGAGAGCATGTGTGCATTGCGAGTGTGTGCATGTGTGTATGCACACGTACTTTTCCCAGGAGGCCCAGCATCACTTGGGTCCCGGCTGTGTTCCCCAAGGGCACGTGGGCATGAAGTCAGGGTGGATTCCAATCCCTCCTCCAGATAATCTCATCGAATTGTGTGTCTTGGTTCCTTCCCCAATTTACTCAGAAAGTTCCCATTCAAAGCGCCCCAAACCCATTCCTCCCATTAACCCATCTCTTTTTAATCTTAGGACCTTTCCTCCAAACAAATGTTGGGTCAGGAGAGGAAAAATCGATGCTGATGTTCTCTCCCTTTGTGCTTATCTTGATGGGAGTATGTTGGTCTAGCAGACCGTCTTGAAACCCTGTCGGGTTGGTAACTTAGCGTTTGCCGTGTTTCTCTCACTTCCTTCTGAGCTCGGCAACGTCTGGCCCTGTTAGCAACTGTCCCCACCCCTTCGAGGCCACCCATTCCATTTGGTTGCATCTCTCCTTGAGATAGAAGCCCAGAGCAGGACTCCACGATCCCCACAGGCTCTGGGAGTCTCAAAGGTTCGTAGAATTAGTGCCGAGAACATGGAAGAGAGTGTGTGTGATCATGTATTTCTCTCCAAACAACAGATCTGGAGTTGCAAAATGTTTGGCGCTCCTCCTGAATCATTGTGGTTCCCCAGTACTCATGTCTTTTTCAATCACTAATTGGCATTTCATAGGCACATTTATTGTTTCTTTTCGAGTACCATAAACCGTCTGAAATGGACAAGTAGAAAAAGGATGGAGGACTTCCCTCGTGGCGCAGTGGTTGAGAGTCCGCCTGCCGATGCAGGGGACACGGGTTCGTGCCCCAGTCTGGGAAGATCCCACGTGCCGCGGAGCGGCTGGGCCCGTGAGCCATGGCCACTGAGCCTGTGCTCCACAACAGGAGAGGCCACAGCAGTGAGAAGCCCGTGAACCACAAAAAAAAAAAAAAAAAAAAAAAAAAAAAAAAAACGATGGAAATTTGGCAAAAGGGATAGCCAGGCGGGAGTCACTTCATTCCTCTGAAGGGTCAGCAGAGATGTCTTAGAGAGAGAGCACTGTCCCGATGTGACCCAAAGGGCCAGGTGGGTGGGTTGGAGCATACGATTCTGTTCTAACTCAAAGGCTGTCTTCAAGTTGCTGCAGCACATTTAAATCTGCAAGGACTTTGTTCTCTCTCTCCTGGTTGGAAATGGCCAAAGGCCGACACAAATGGAGATGGAAGAGCCCTTTGCTGGCATCCCTGTTGCAGAGAGGAGGGGTCAGCAGTTCTCACAGCTGGGCCCTCTCTTTCTGAAAGGGTGCAAGATCATCTCTCCACAAAATCGCCTTTGGCTCAGGGTTGTGTCTTGCAGGCATGGGAATAAATGGGTACCCAGGAAGGTTGGTAGGGAGAAGAGTTGCATGTGGGGTTCCTCTTCCCTCCATTTCCCATAGAGCAAAGGCCCTGATCCTGGGGTCTGGGTTGCCAAGGTGCAGAGTTAATTTTCAACTCTACATTGCAAACACCTTCAACACAAGTGGATGAGGATAGGGAAAAATGGCACAATGCATTTGTGGCCTTATTCTTTGTTTAACAATATAATTAATATAAAATCATGAAAATTGAAAAACAAAAAACATGGTAACAACCAGGATGTTCCTCCCATACCCTGATGTCTTAGAATCTGATAAACACAATTGTGAGACTGATCACACCAGTTCGCATATTTGAACATTCACAGACTTAGATAAGTGGGGTTGACTAGTGGTGGAGGTGAGCCATCTGCCCAGGCTGGCAGCCCTGATCCCAACGTAGTAAATGCTGGTCCCCCAGACCTGTGGTTGGTGGATCCCACAGGTTGATGATAACCTTGAGTGGCCTTGAGACAGCCCCCTTGGTTATCTTTGGTGTAATGCTGGTAATACATAATTGTCTTAGGGTGGATTCCAAAAACTCCCCACCACCCTGCCTGCTTTATTAAGTGTCACTTCTTGGGAAACACATAGAACAAGCACTCCATTCACTGCAGCTTCAAGTTCATGTGATATCATGGCTCACTCTATTTAGAATGAATGGGGGAAAGCAAGAAGATAGCTGAGTGGCCAGACATGAAACATGACCTTCCTGAGAGAGGATGAGTTCATATAAGGCAATCAGTTTCATCATGGAGAGCCAGGCACAGTGGTAAAGTAGTCCGTGGTCTTGAGATCACAGAAACCAAATGAGTCCAGGTTTTCCATAGTGTTTTACTATTGTACTTGGGACTCTGTTAGACAATTCATTCGGCTTTATTCCTAGGTTGTCAAGGGCAAGTGACCCACAAAGACTGCAGCAGCTGGAATAAACACAGAATGTGATTTGCCTTGTGATGCCAAGAGGGGAGCTTCTTTCTTCATAAGTCCTTTCAGTAAATGCTCATCCTTTCTTTCCAAATGTCCTGTTTCTAGGTAACCATCCCATGCTTCCCTTATGCTTTCCGTGGATAAATAAATGGTCTTAGCTGGTGTTGCATAAGGCCCAGAACATAGACAGTGAGAGCTGGAAAGCATCTCTTGTTCATCTTTCATCTGTAAATCTAAATTCAACCTGTGATGAGGTTTACTCCACACTTCCCCCTCCCCTACCACAGTAATCACTGTTAGAACAGATGGGATACTTTTAAAGGAAAATTACTAGATGTAAATTTTGCATCTAGTAATTTTGGAAAAATTGTAATTTTGGGGAAATTACAAACATTTTTTGGAAAAAAGTAATTTTGGAAAACTTGATTCTAGGAAGAGCACAGCTGTGGTGTGACCCAGGAAAATAAAAGAATGAAGAGCATCCACACTCTTTTTTAAATAGCTATTAGCTTTTAGAGAAGACCCCAGCATTCACTCACACATGAGGCTATCACAGTGACTACTAATTAAGGAACAACAAACAAACAAAATGAAACAAGACACCACCAACCCCGCGGGTTGACTCCTTTCCCAAATGCGCCCCGTGCCTCTGTCCCGCTCAAAGGGCAGCACAGTTTCTATTCTAATGGGAGGTCACCTGGAATCCCTTCTCCTTCTATGTCCTGCTCTGTTTCTTTTGTGGCTTTAGTGACGGATGCTGTTTGGTGCTAATGTGTGGGGTTTGACTGACATCGGAATGAGCTGCAAGGCGAGAGTTTATTTTAACAAAGACGGGATTGAGAAGAGGTTAGTCCCTTGCTTCACTTCCTAGTGTCAAAAAAATTTGCTCTATTTTGATACTTGCCTTTGTTCCCTCCATTGGGGAATTAATCTCTATGATAAACAGACATTACAACTTGTTCCAGGAAGTGAGTGGCTGTGGCTTTGATGGATGCCCCTGGCTCGCTCTAGGCTGCCATTCAGTAATTGCTGCCACCAGGCACAGTAGAAACCCACCTGCCTTCAGTTCTCCTTCTGGACAATGTACCCTCTTCAGAGTCCTCCTGCTAGCCCTTGAGCTGATTTTAATAACTCCCTCGCCATGTCCCCAGGCTAGCTATCTTGGCACTAAACCCTCCATCTTGTAAAGCCTAGTTGCTTAGGTAACACTTTGCTCCCTCCAATGTAATCATCTGTGATACAGGCAAGCATCTTTCCTCCAGGTGGCTTGAAAAGGGAATCACATAATTTACGTGGAGCCATATTCGAGATAGCTTCCTTTCTTTAGGAAAAGGGAAAATAAAACATAATTTCAAACCCCATTTATAATAAAATCAACAACCAGAGGCAGAAAAATCTACATTCTCAAATTGTAAGTCACAAATTTGTCTAAATTTCATTTTCTTTGGAATTAAATAATCCAGCCCTCTCTTCACGATTTGGAGCGAGGCACTCTTCAGGCATAAAGGAATTTTTTTCTTGCTCAGGTCTCACAGGAAATGCATTCCCCGATTGCTGAGTGAATGTGTACAAGTTCTCCCTTCAACTTGTTTACAAAGGTCTGACCTCCACCCCACAGGTCACACAAAGTGCACCTCTGAATGAAACATTTCTGAACAAGCCACTCTTTCCTGTGACAGCAGACAGACCTGTGCTGGGGGAAGGTAACTGAAAACTGCTAGTAACATTTCCGTCTCCTTTGTTATAATAACTATATGTAAAAGATCTGCAATTTCTAATCTTTTTAAACTCTGTAACTGGACTTGGGGAAGTCTTTTTAAATTTTTTATTTTATTTTTAATTTTATTTGTTTTACAGTCGGCCCTTGTTGGCTATCTATTCTAAATATAACAGTATGTACATGTCAATCCCAGACTCCCTAACTATACCTCTCCCCACTTTCCCTCCCCCACTCCCGCCACCCCTGGTAACCATAAGTTTGTTCTCTAAGTCCGTGAGTCTGTTTTGTAAATAAATCTTAATCTGTCTCACTGGAGCTATGAAGTAGTGTGTTGGGGATAAGCAGAAAACACAAAGTAATTTCACACCGACTCACTGATTTCATCATGTGATCACAGATGGTACTGACCTGTCTTATCACCAAGAGGTCACATTTGAATTATTTAAACCCTATAGAAAAATATAAACTATGATTTGTTCATAAACTTGTAACAGTTGGGTATAAGTAAATATTCTAGTTCAGTTCATCAGTTTAAAGATTTATCAAAATACAAAAAGAAATTGATAAGATTGATACCTACACATGTCTGTACTTTCAAACATTCATGCCAGGTGCTCTATTCAATAACTTTCTAATTGTATAACTGATTGAACTGTCACCAAGTTTATTTTAAAGCAGAGGGACTTCCAAATCCATGCTGAACCCCAGGACAGGCAGTCAGCATCTCTTAAGTTTTAGAGGCATTCAGATGGCTTTCTTGTTCAGTGGGCATCTTGGGAACTTATTCTTGCAGTTACTACCAGTTTAATGATAGCTCAAACTTACTTAATTAAAACACAGGAAGACCTCATGGGAGGAAAGAGCTCTCACGGGGGCTCAAAATGCCATTACTTTATTTTCCTTTTTAATATTCTTTAAAATGTGAACTCCAGGGAAGAGTTCAACTGTAACCTGGGGCTCCGGCGTCTGTCCTTGGAGGGAGGGAAAGTACATCTTTATTTACTGAGACTTTCAGGGAAACTTCTCACTTACGTTCCATCTTTCACTCAGTTTTGTCTTTGCATGTCTTCTTTGAAAACATATTCATGCACATTCTTATTCAAATCGAAGCTTTATTTCTGTCCATTTCACAGACTTCCTGCCCATTTGCATATGTACACGCATGTTCTTTGTGTCACCGTGTTTATAAATACTCTTGAAATAGAGGGTATCACTGTCTGTGATGGAGAGCTCCGCATTTGCATTTGACTGCCTTGTTGGATTTGTATTGTAAAGAGTTATTGCCAAGTTGAGTTAGGCTTAAACATCAGTTTCCTACAGCTTTGGATACTTTGATGTTGTTATCCTTCAAACACTTATCAGAATGAACATATTTATCATATTGGGTATTTTGGTAAAATAAAACCACTTCTTGAATTTAAAAAAAAGTTTTTTCGAATCCAAGGACAGTTTTCTGAGCTTGAATCACTTGATTTCTTCAGTATTTAACACTCTTAGTCACTCCCCGGCTCTCCAAGCTTTCTCTTGACTGGGATTACTTCTAAGTCTACATCCAACGCCTCTCGACCCTGGGCCCAGACCCTCCTTTTCCTGGGCATGTAAGTATCCTGTCTTCAGGGCCTCACGTCGATGCTGAAGACCCTGGGCATGGATTCTGCATTCCCAAAGGTAGGATGGAGCCTGACATGTGTGAACCAGCTGGCTCTCTCCTAGGTAAAGATGAGCATTCTCAGGTGCCCCCCAGATACTCCCCAAGGCCCTTCAAGGTCTACATAGATTAACCTGAAAGCACGCCTACTTTGATTTCAGCTCCAACATGTAAAGAATTTGGAAGTTGTCTCTCTAGTCCTTATAAGAAAAAGCCAAACAAACTGAAAATTAATAACTTTTCTTAGATCAAAGAATTGAGGTCACAGGGCACATTGCCACCCCAAAGTCTGCAGACACATGACTAGTCATAAGATTAGAGCTCTTCCTGAAGCCTCCCATAGCTAGAGACACCTTTCAGAATTTCACTCCTCTGTCCACCTACCTTTTTACCCATCCTCATCTCCCCCAGTTTCTCCACTCAAAAATTCTGTTCCGAGGCTTCCCTGGAGGCGTAGTGGTTGAGAGTCCGCCTGCCGATGCAGGGGACACGGGCTCGTGCCCTGGTCCAGGAAGATCCCACATGCCACGGAGCGGCTGGGCTCGTGAGCCATGGCCGTTGAGCCTGTGCATCCGGAGCCTGTGATCCGCAACGGGAGAGGCCACAACAGTGAGAGGCCCACGTATCGCAAAAAAAAAAAAAAAAAAAAAAAAAAATTCTGTTCCCAAATAATACCAAGTTCTTTGTAGTTCCTGACAATTATCTACCAAAAAATACTGCCTGTTTTTTTTTTTTAACATCTTTATTGGAGTATAATTGCTTTACAGTGGTGTGTTATTTTCTGCTGTATAACAAAATTAATCAGCTATACATATACATATATCCCCGTATCTCCTCCCTCTTGGGCTCCCTCCCACCTTCCGTATCCTACCCCTCTAGGTGGTCACAAAGCATCAAGCTGGTCTCCCTGTGCTATGCGGCTGCTTCCCACTAGCTATCTATTTTACATTTGGTAGTGTATATATGTCCATGCCACTCTCTCACTTCGTCCCAGCTTACCCTTCCCCTTCCCCGTGTCCTCAAGTCCATTCTCTACGTCTGTGTCTTTATTCCTGCCCTGCCCCTAGGCTCTTCAGAACCTTTTTTTTAAATATAATTCCATATATATATGTGTTAGCATACAGTATTTGTTTTTCTCTTTCTCACTTACTTCACTCTGTATGACACTCTCTAAGTCCATCCACCTCACTGCCAATAACTCAATTTCATTTATTTTTGCGGCTGAGTAATTCCATTGTATATATGTAATACTGCCTGTTTTTTACACGCACAATTCTCTTTCCCCACTGAATCATTTCACCCACTTCCTTGTACTCTGTATGACCTTATTCTTATGCTGCTTTTGTTGGGAACTCTTACCCCTTTTCTCCAGGCCGAATAAGGCATTTTCTCCTCTTTGCTTGGACACCTCCTGTTCTCTACATCTCTAACTGCATTGCAGTAATGAGGCATTTTCAGATTGCCACCCTCACCATCCATGTGTGCCCCAAATGGTACACCCATTCACATGTACCTCAATGATTAGAGCATGT
The DNA here is from genome assembly GCF_964341445.2 of Mesoplodon mirus. Taxonomy (NCBI): domain Eukaryota; kingdom Metazoa; phylum Chordata; class Mammalia; order Artiodactyla; family Ziphiidae; genus Mesoplodon; species Mesoplodon mirus. The sequence continues at coordinate 181,230,604 of NC_138980.1, forward strand.
TCTAATCACTTTTTATGCAAAGTGCATAGCACATACTTAATACATGCTTGAATAAATGCTTGAAGCCTGCAGCCTGAATGCATGAGGGAATGAAAGACAAGGAGAGTTAAGAGAATGAATAACTCACTTTCAAACTGAGAAATCAAAAATTTAGGAGGACTTAAAAGTCATTAAAGAGACAGATTTTTTATATAGAAAACATTTAAAAAGAAAATGTAAACTATCAACTGAATTTCTCTTAGGTTTCGTTTTAATCTTTTTGGCTCTCAAGTAAAGTTAGGTGATTTTTAAGATAGGGTTAACTTTTATTTTTAGCTTTTTATTTTAAAATAATTTTAGATTTTCAGAAGAATTACAAAGGTAGTACAGATAACTCCCTGTACCTTTCACTCAGCTTCCCCCAATATTAATATCTTGATGACAGGGGTACAGTGAGTAAACACAAAGTAACTAAATTTTATTTAATACTATTAACTGAACTGTAGAGTTTATATAGATTTTCCCAGTTTTTCCAACTGATACTGGTTTTTGGTTCCAGCATCAACCCAGAACCCACATTACATTTAGTCCTCATGTCCGTTCAATCTGTCCATTTCATGATCTGGACACTTCGGAAGGGTACTGGTGCAGTATTCTGCAGAATGTTTCTCCATTTGTGTTTATCTCATTATTATGGGGAGAATTGTGTGCCCTCAAATTCATATGTTGAAATCCTATCTCTCACTGCTGAGAATGTGATTATATTTGGAGGGAGGAGCTCAGAAGAGGTGATTAAGATAAAATGAGCTCATTAGAGAGAGCCCTAATCCCATATGGCAGGTGTCCTTATAAGAAGAGGAGGTTAGGACACACAGGGATGACCTTGTGAGGACACAGCGAGAAGATGGGTCATCTACGTACTGAGGAGAGAGCCCTCAGGAGAAACCTACCCTGCCAACATTTTGATCTTGGACATCCAGCCTCCAGAACTGGGAGAAATACATTTCTGTTGTGCAAGTGATTTAATATATGTTCCTTATTACAATAGTAGCAAATAAATACATTGATATTGTCTCATGACCAGCATGATAATATGGATTTGGGGGAAGAATATCAGAGGTGGTATGGCCTTCTCCTTGCAGCATATAAACTTGAACACTTGGTTAGGGTGGAGTCTTCCAGATTTTTCCACTGAAAATTTACTATTGTTTCCGTTCCATACTCATAGCGTATGGAAGCCAGTCACTAAGTTCACCCTACACCTAAGAGGAGAAGAATCAACCTCTTCTGCCAGGAAGAAGAAGTATCATATAATTTGTGGATATTTGTTAAAACCACAGTAATTAATAAATATAATGGAGGAGATAATTTGAAAACATGCAAATGTCCTTTTTCCTTAAAGTGTATCCCATGAATTTTAGCCTTCATCGATGAGTCTTGCCTGTAGCAATTATTACTGGGATGTGCCAGTGGTGAATTTTTATTTCCCTCATTCCTTCTCTATTAATTGGAATTTTTCTGTAGTGAATATTTTTCTCTTCTACTCCACTTATTTATTATTTTAGTCACTTCTGTATATCGGCATGGCTTCCTGGATAGGACTTTTAATCTTGGGGTTAGAATGCAATACAGTGGTTCAACCGAATCCAGCTTTGGACACTGTAAGAACTTTTAGGTTAGTTCTTGAGTCTTTCAGACATGCCACCTTTTTCTGAGCACTTATTTACTCCAGGTTCAGCTTGTATTTTTCTTGCCCAGCCTTAAAATCAGTTGTTTCTTTACAAGGAGTCTTGATTTTTTTTTCTTGGAGAGTGGTATTTAGAAAACAGTCTGGGTGCTCATGTGCTCGCTGCTACTGGGCTGTCAGTGATTCCACACCTTCTCAGTGTATCCTGTCTCACACACACACACACACACACATCTGTAAGTGTCTCCGCATCTGTCCATCTGTACACATATGTTCACCTAAACGTAAATTCATACTGATGTCTCCAACACCAAACCAGCACCTAGAAGTGGCTTTTGAAATTGAAACAGTTTAGCTTCCCCTTGAATTCTCTCCTCTCAGGCAGTCTTCTCAGTAAAATAAGACATGTGCTCAATAGCTTATGAGTCTAGAACAGCAAGTTAAATCACATTTTCATTTACACAACAGAGTGCCTGAACACTGCAATTTGAATGCTAAGTGCATCAAGTTTAGATCAATTTGAAGTTCTTTGAATTCATGAACTAATTTGGTAGATATTAGTTTTCCTTTGGTTTGGAGCAGGCACTGCCTCACTAGCACCTATAATAATACATTCACTATTGATATTGTCCCGTATTTAATCAGGGGATTCCCCTTTTTGTCTTTCCTTCCTGAAACTGTGTTTTTTAAATGCTAAAAATACATACAAATGTATCCAAATAAGTACCGTTTGAGGAAACATCAATTGTATAGGTCTTCAGTGCCTGACTGCTTTGAAATCTATTAATAGGTTTGTAACTGTTTGTATTATAAGATCCATGAATTTTTATGCATGACTTGCTTTGTGAATAATTACCCTGAGAAGAAAGAAAGTGTTTCTCTGTTATAATGCTGGTGGGATGAAAGCAGGAATGAAAGCAAAGTTAGGAGTGAGGCTGTGTTCTGTGCATCCTCAGAAGGGCTCAGAGTCTGGAGCAGGACAAGATGCCTGGGAATGAGGTGGGGAATGAGTCCTAACCAGGAACTGGCCTTGCACATTAACTGTCTGTGTGCTGGTACCCAGCCTCTCAGAGATGTTGATTGCTCACCTCTAAAATGAAGGGTTAGGCTGAACGGATCCCTCAGGTACCCAAACTCTGGCTTCCACGGTCCTGTGGATCCAGAAGAGAGAGAGCTGAGTTTTGCCTGTGCCGGGCTCCAAGAGGAGCTCGCTCAGCTTTGCCCCGCAGGGACCACTTGATTTTTCATGCTTTCATTACAAAGCTGGCTCAAGTGACGGATTTTACCTGTTTTTCTCCTGTGTTGGAAACAACACAGGACGGGATGAGAGTGTCCGTCGATTTCTTGATTCTGCTTTATTCCATCTCCTTTCAACATTGTCATAACCCACTTCCAGGTCCCTGATTCCAGACGCCTCTTCCGTGGGATGTCAAATGCCATCTCTGTGTCCTTTGCCTCGGAGAACAGAAGTGTGCTCCATTTGCTGGTTCCCTTTGCACGTGTCGTTCTTGTCCAATTGCTCTGCAACATCTGACATTTCTCTCCCTCTTCACACTCTCTGCCTCTCTTTTATGAAGGATTGAGTTGTGTTTTATCCTCTAATCCTTTCAAAATACCGTGTACCTTTCTAAATGATGGCAACCCCCTGACAAGGCAAGGGAGATGAGAAAGCTGGGAACCACATCAGAGGAGTCTGCTAAATCTGTTGTGACAACAGGGGAGGGATGCTAAGACTTGCCTCATTTAGGTCTGAAAGCACCTTTGTTATGTTTCTGAGCAAAGGATGAGAGGGCGAGGCCTGGCTGTGTGTAGTGTCCCTCTGCCTGTCAATCACATCGGCATTGAAAGAAAAATAAAAGATTAAGGAAAAATCTAAATGGAAAGGCATGAATAAGAGGAGCATTTGCATAGTTTTAAATATCACAACTGCTCTCCATCATACACTGAAATGATTAGAGCCAGAGTAGAGGACTGATTTGTGCCTGGAGGACCAGTCTGAGGTCACCAAAATTAGATTCCCGGCTTCCATCTTGGCCGCAGAGTTTTTCAAATACTGAACAACGTACTTTACTTTAAAGAAAAGACATATTCAGGGACTTTTTTTTCCTTGCTTGCTAGTAAGGTGCTCATTTGCATCCGGTTGTCAAGAGTTATGACATTTAATGATATTAATGTCACTTCCATTATGCCACTGAACCTCAGCTGCCTTCACCTACAAAATGTAAATGTTGCTGACTACATGGTTATAACTAGAGACCTCAAGGAATGGGAAAAGGAGACACAGGTCTCCATACCGTGGGGAGGCCGACTTGCTAGCAACTGTGGCCTTCAGTGCCATGGAGCTGAAAATATATTCACTCAGTGTCAGAAGTATGACACAAACATACGTGCCTGCACAAGAACACACACACACACACACACACACACACAGAGTTGTTTTTATTCTAGAAATCCAGTGCAATTCAGCAAACACTTGGAGCTGACTCTTTTAGAAGGAGCTGTATCAGGATTGTAAAAAGGTACAAAGTATTTTGGTGAATAAATAGCTGGGCCAAAGAGGACCAGGTGCTTTAGTGCAGTGGGTACTATTGAATTATTGCTTGTTGTGATGACATTTTTTATGATGTACTCACAGAAATTTATTTATTGACATAAATAATTTTCTGATATAATCAAACTTTTAACAAAGGATATTTTCCTTTATTTTAACTCAAGAAATAGAAGTGATAACTTTTAATATAATTACATTTCATATATGAATAATCTTATTTTTTAGATAAGCCCAGAAAGAAGATTCAAGTAATACTGAATCTTTTAAAACTGTATTTAATTAGACCTCAAATACAATTCTTAACTGAAAATAGTCTTTATGTGTAATTTTTCTTTTTATTAGAAAAACTTTAGAAATTACAGAAAAAGCAGAAAACTAATGAAATAATCATCTAGATTCAACAATTAACATTTTGTCACATTTTAAATATTTACCTTTTTATTTTTCTGTTTCTGTCTCTCTCTTATTTTATGTCTTAATCTAGAAAGATAAGTAGAATGGTAGATGACAGATAATATTTTGCTAAACCACACACACCCATGTACATAGCAAAAATCCCAGTATTATATCAGATAAAATTAAAAATGAATCCCTCATATCAGTTTACCCCAGATTACGTGAACATTTTCTTTATTTTTTTTCAAAATATTTTAGAAATGGTTTTGTCAAGCTCAGATTCAAAATCTGTGCATTGATTACACTGATGTGCCTCTTTTGTCTTTTAAACTCAAAATAACTCCTTCCTCCTGAAAGCCTTTCTTGCCTTTTTAAAAAGAAGAGGCAGTGATGTTTTCATGTCTCACATTCTGAATTTGTCTGATGTTTTCTGCTGGTATCACTTACTTAAATGATACTTGTTTCTCTGGCTCTCCAAGTCCCTGTAAGCTGAAGGTTGGGTCTACATTCACAGCCATTATTTTTAGCAAGAACACCTCGTGTGTCATATTACACTCTTGACATTTCAGCACATCAGGAGGTGCCTCCTGTCAGGTCGCTGTGTTATTAGTGATGCTAAATTTAATCACTTGGTTAAGGTGGTGACAACCATTCATCTGGGGTATTTAGCATCCATTGGTGATGCCTGCCTGAATCAACAATTTTACTGGGGCTTGCAAAATGATTTACTGCTTCTATATGTATTAGTTGAGATTACTATGTAAAGAACAGCTTTACCTCATCTACACTTCCAATTTTTGAGGAAAGAACTTTTGAGGAAGGAATTAACTCCTTCCATTTATTTTATTTTTATTTATTTATTTATTTATTTATTTTTGCTGTACGCTGGCCTCTCACTGTTGTGGCCTCTCCCGTTGCGGAGCACAGGCTCCGGACGCGCAGGCTCAGCGGCCATGGCTCACGGGCCCAGCCGCTCCGCGGCATGTGGGATCCTCCCGAACCAGGGCACGAACCCGTGTCCCCTGCATCGGCAGGCGGACTCTCAACCACTGCGCCACCAGGGAAGCCCCTTCCATTTAATTTTTATTCTTTGGAGTGTAGAGTTGATGTAATAGTCAACTGTAATGGTGGGTAATGAGTTTTGCCCCCTTTTTATATTTTGAGATTAATGGATTTTTATTTGTTCAACATGTTATACTCAATTACATTTATCATTTTTGTTGACACCCAAAGTTTCCCACTGTGAGCCCCTCTATCAAGCCCTTGTATCCTTTTGACATGCTCCCATTTCTCTTTGAGTACAATGAACTTACCCTGTTACACATTTGAAATTAGCCCTTGTCTAAGGAACACTGGTTCTTCTTAGTGGTGAATGTTATTTAAACTCAGCTTCTGGGCACCAGAAGTGCTTACTGCCACAGGTGTCATTACTTCTAGGCTGCTTCCACAGACACAACCAGGCCAAATACGGGCTTATAGAGTAAATCATGAATCATATTTCCGAAAACATTAACATTAGAGGGTATTTTTGCTAACTTCTGATTTCCCATTTTATCTATTTTCTTTTATAATGAAAGACTTGATACATAATGTCTTTAACATATTTACTCACTTGAGTGGGTTACAATCTGTAGAGAATAGTGTCAGAATTACAATATCATTATCATCACTAAAAATAGAAACTACTTACTGAGCGAAGTTTAATATTAATTTGCAATCTCTTTGTTTCTTAAAGTATATCCTATTGTAGATATATGTTAGGATATGACAGATATGTTACATATACCTTGAATTATTTCTTATTTTTATGGTTACATTACTCATCTACTATGCAATTAAATTCATTTATTATGTTTTTGTTAAATTTACAGACTAACATCTTTTTTTAATTTAACTTCATCTGTTAACGTGTGAAACATTGACATGATTCAAATGCCAAAACTATATTAAAAGTTACACTTAGGCTTCCCTGGTGGCGCAGGGGTTGAGAGTCTGCCTGCCGATGCAGGGGACATGGTTCGTGCCCCGGTCCAGGAAGATCCCACATGCCGTGGAGCGGCTGGGCCCGTGAGCCATGGCCGCTGAGCCTGCACGTCCGGAGCCTGTGCTCCGCAATGGGAGAGGCCACAACAGTGAGAGGCCCGCATATCGCAAAAAAAAAAAAAAAGTTACACTTAACGGAGGTTACATATCTATCTCTATAATTATTTCTGTTTATTTTCAGTTGCTCTTTCCACTGATTCCTTCTGCAAAAATAAGCAAATGTGTTCATGGTTTTTTTTTTTTATTTTTACCTTCTTTCTTATGCAAAATGTAGCATAATAAATATTCCATTCTGTAATTTGCTATTTTGACCTAAAACTATATTCTGAACATTACCCAATCATAGGGCCTTTCTTATTCTTTTCTACACTAGCACAATATTCTTCTGGGTGGATGCATTTTTTTTTCTTGACAAATATTCCCCTACCATGTTCCATTCTTCTCTTGTTTTCATATTTTCTTACAAGAGTCTGAGAACAGCTTAATTTTCTTTCCTCACAAGTAACTTAGATTTTATATTTAGAGGTTCACATATTTTTCTGCATACCTTTTAAAGTTTACCAGTCTTATTAGAGTACGTGTTACAATTAATCATTCTGGGTAAAATTTTTGAGGTCTATGATGGGTGCCTTAATACGCACATCAAGTTTTCTTTGATTCTAAGAAAATGTGTGTGTTACAGTTTTAAATATTAATCGCATTTCAATGATTTGCTTTCCCTGTTGGAAGATGGCAGCAATTACTCCAACTATACCTCTGTTGGATCTTCTTTGCATATGTTCCACACATATTTCTGATTCTTTAGGTAACATTTTTAATTCTGTTTAATTTTCTTTAGATCTTTTATTTATATTCTCTATTTCTAATACAGCATTTCTAGTTATACATGTACTATCAAAAGCACCTTGTAATTTAGTCTTAATTTACAACACACATTTCTCTTTTCCTCCAACTTCTTTTTAAGACAAATGAGTTTCAACTTTGCATTTTCCCTTTCTTTTGTTCAATATTATTATGAAATTTTGAATTTCTGCTTCATGATATTTCTTATGTCTACTTTTGTATGAATAATCACATATATAAATTTTAGATGGTTGCTGAATTTTCTTCTTCTCCGTGGCTGTTTTGATTGTGTGTGTATGTGTGTATGTGTGTGCAAAGTCTCACATTCAGAAAAGTATTGAGTCTCAAGATTGTGATAGAAAGCAATTTAAAAATGAGTAGACACATGGATTTGTGTCTTCTTCTGATCTTTGTTATTACCTAGTTCAGCTGCTTTATTATTTCTCTTCATCACTCAGCTTAAAGAAATAAATCATAGGGTACCAAAATTGATTTTGTATACTGTTAAAGAACAGTTGGTCAGAAGATATAAAAGCCTTCAACATATACTTAAACAAAAGTATAACTTTGAAATTTAAAATTGAACACACAGGCTGATAGAGATGGATAAAAAATAGATTTTAACTAATGCTTTAATTAACTTCTTTGTTAACTTTTATTAACTAATATTATCAAGAGGATAAAAATAAGAAATATATAGAAAATATTAACAACAAGGTCAATAAGCTATATCTAAAAGTACATAGAAATTTATATTCAATAAATAAAGAGCATCCAACTTGGTATATTTTTACTTTATTTTTTTATTTTTTACTTTTTTATTTTTTTATTTTTATTAGTTTCTGCTTTATAACAAAGTGAATCAGTCATACATATACATCTGTTCCCATATCCCTTCCCTCTTGCATCTCCCTCCCTCCCACCCTCCCTATCCCACCCCTCCAGGTGGTCACAAAGCACCGAGCTGATCTCCCTGTTCTATGCGGCTGCTTCCCACTATCAATCTACCTTGCGTTTGGTAGTATATATATGTCCATTCCTCTCTCACGCTTTGTCACAGCTTACCCTTCCCCCTCCCCATATCCTCAAGTCCATTCTCAAGTAGGTCTGTGTCTTTATTCCCGTTATACACCTAGGTTCTTCATGACATTTTTTTTTCTTAAATTCCATATATATGTGTTAGCATACAGTATTTCTCTTTCTCTTTCTGACTTACTTCACTCTGTATGACAGACTCTAGGTCTATCCACCTCATTACAAATAGATCAAGTTCATTTCTTTTTACGGCTGAGTAATATTCCATTGTATATATGTGCCACATCTTCTTTACCCATTCATCCGATGATGGACACTTAGGTTGTTTCCATCTCCGGGCTATTGTGAATAGAGCTGCAATGAACATTTTGGTACATGTCTCTTTTTGAATTATGGTTTTCTCAGCATATATGCCTAGTAGTGGGATTGCTGGGTCATATGGTAGTTCTATTAGTAGTTTTTTAAGGAACCTCCATACTGGTCTCCATAGAGGCTGTACCAATTCACATTCCCAACAGCAGTGCAAGTGTGTTCCCTTTTCTCCACACCCTCTCCAGCATTTATTGTTTCTAGATTTTTTGATGATGGCCATTCTGACTGGTGTGAGGTGATATCTCATTGTAGTTTTGATTTGCATTTCTCTAATCATTAATGATGTTGAGCATTGTTTCATGTGTTTGTTGGCAATCTGTATATCTTCTTTGGAGAAATGTCTATTTAGGTCTTCTGCCCATTTTTGGATTGGGTTGTCTGTTTTTTTGCTATTGAGCTGCATGAGCTGCTTATAAATTTTGGAGATTAATCCTTTGTCAGTTGCTTCATTTGCAAATATTTTCTCCCATTCTGAGGGTTGTCTTTTGGTCTTCTTTATTGTTTCCTTTGCTGTGCAAAAGCTTTGAAGTTTCATTAGGTCCCATTTGTTTATTTTTGTTTTTATTTCCATTTCTCTAGGAGGTGGGTCCAAAAGGATCTTGCTGTGATTTATGTCATAGAGTGTTCTGCCTATGTTTTCCTCTAAGAGTTTGATAGTTTCTGGCCTTACATTTAGGTCTTTAATCCATTTTGAGCTTATTTTTGTGTATGGTGTTAGGGAGTGATCTAATCTCATACTTTTACATGTCCCTGTCCAGTTTTCCAGCACCACTTATTGAAGATGCTGTCCTTTCTCCAATGTACATCCCTGATTCCTTTATCAAAGATAAGGTGACCATATGTGTCTGGGATTATCTCTGGGCTTTCTATCCTGTTCCATTGATCTACCTCTCTGCTTTTGTGCCAGTACCACACTGTCTTGATTACTGTAGCTTTGTAGTATAGTTGGAAGTCAGGGAGCCTGATTCCTCCAGCTCCGTGTTTCGTTCTCAAGATTGCTTTGGCTATTCGGGGTCTTTTGATTTTCCAAACAAATTTTGAAATTTTTTGTTCTAGTTCTGTGAAAAATGCCAGTGGTAGTTTGATAGGGATTGCATTGAATCTGTAGATTGCTTTGGGTAGTACAGTCATTTTCACAATATTGATTCTTCCAATCCAGGAGCATGGTATATCTCTCCATCTATTTGTATCATCTTTAATTTCTTTCATCAGTGTCTTATAATTTTCTGCATACAGTTCTTTTGTCTCCTTAGGTAGGTTTATTCCTAGATATTTTATTCTTTTAGTTGCAATGGTAAATGGGAGTGTTTTCTTGATTTCACTTTCAGGTTTTTCATCATTAGTGTACAGGAATGCCAGAGATTCCTGTGCATTAATTTTGTATCCTGCTACTTTACCAAATTCATTGATTAGCTCTAGTAGTTTTCTGGTAGCACCTTTAGGATTCTCTATGTATAGTATCATGTCATCTGCAAACAGTGACAGCTATACTTCTTCTTTTCCAATTTGGATTCCTTTTATTTCCTTTTCTTCTCTGATTGCTGTGGCTAAAACTTCCAAAACTAGGTTGAATAAGAGTGGTGCGAGTGGGCAGCCTTGTCTTGTTCCTGATCTTAGTGGAAATTGTTTCAGTTTTTCACCATTGAAAACGATGTTGGCTGTGGGTTTGTCATATATGGTCCTTATTATGTCGAGGAAAGTTCCCTCTATGCCTACTTTCTGCAGGGTTTTTATCATAAATGGGTGTTGAATTTTGTCGAAAGCTTTCTCTGCATCTATTGAGATGATCATATGTTTTTTCTCCTTCAATTTGTTAATATGGTGTATGACGTTGGTTGATTTGCATATATTGAAGAATCTTTGCATTCCTGGAATAAAGCCCACTTGATCATGGTGTATGATCCTTTTAATGTGCTGTTGGATTCTGTTTGCTAGTATTTTGTTGAGGATTTTTGCATCTATGTTCATCAGTGATATTGGCCTGTAGTTTTCTTTCTTTGTGACATCCTTACCTGGTTTTGGTATCAGGGTGATGGTGGCCTCATAGAATGGGTTTGGGAGTGTTCCTTCCTCTGAAATTGTTTGGAAGAGTTTGAGAAGGATCGGTGTTAGCTCTTCTCTAATTGTTTGATAGAATTCGCCTGTGAAGCCTTCTGGTCCTGGGCTTTTGTTTGTTAGAAGATTTTTAATCAGAGTTTCAATTTCAGTGCTTGTGATTGGTCTATTCATATTTTCTATTCATTCCTGATTCAGTCTTGGCAGGTTGCGCATTTCTAAGAATTTGTCCATTTCTTCCAGGTTGTCCATTTTATTGGCAAAGTGTTGCTTGTAGTAATCTCTAATGATCTTTTGTATTTCTGCAGTGTCAGTTGTTACTTCTCCTTTTTCATTTCTAATTCTATTGATTTGAGTCTTCTTCATTTTTTTCTTGATGATTCTGGCTAATGGTTTATCATTTTTTTTTATCTTCTGAAAGAACCAGCTTTTAGTTTTATTGATCTTTGCTATCATTTCCTTCATTTCTTTTTCATTTATTTCTGATCTGATCTTTATGATTTCTTTCCTTCTGCTAACTTTGGGGGATTTTTGTTCTTCTTTCTCTTATTTCTTTAGGTGCAAGGTCAGGTTGTTTACTCGAGATGTTTCCTATTTCTTAATGTGGGATTGTATTGCTATAAACTTCCCCCTTAGAACTGCTTTTGCTGTGTCCCATAGGTTTTGGATCGTCATGTCTCCATTTTCATTTGTTTCCAGGTATTTCTTTATTTCCTATTTGATTTCTTCAGTGATCACTTTGTTATTAAGTACTGTATTGTTTAGCCTCCATGTGTTTGTATTTTTTACAGATCTTTTCCTGTAAATGATATCTAGTCTCATAGCATTGTGGTCAGAAAAGATGCTTGATACAATTTCAATTTTCTTAAATATACCAACGCTTGATTTGTCACCCAAGATATGATCTATCCTGGAGAATGTTCCATAAGCACTTGAAGAAAATGTGTATTCTGTTGGTTTTGGATGGAATGTCCTATAAATATCAGTTAAGTCCATCTTGTTTAATGTATCATTTAAAGCTTGTGTTTCCTTATTTATTTTCATTTTGGATGATCTGTCCATTGGTGAAAGTGGGGTGTTGAAGTCCCCTACTATGAATGTGTTACTGGCGATTTCCCCTTTTATGGCTGTTAGTATTTGCCTTATGTATTGTGGTGCTCCTATGTTAGGTGCATAAATATTTACAATTGTTTTATCTTCTTCTTGGATCGATCCCTTGATCATTATGTAGTGTCCTTCTTTGTCTCTTCTAGTAGTCTTTATTTTAAAGTCTATTTTGTCTGAGACGAGAATTGCTACTCCAGCTTTCTTCTGATTTCCATTTGCATGCAATATCATTTTCCATCCCCTTACTTTCAATCTGTATGTGTCTCTAGGTCTGAAGTGGGTCTCTTGTAGACAGCATATATATGGGTCTTGTTTTTGTATCCATTCAGCCAATCTGTGTCTTTTGGTGGGAGCATGTAGTCCATTTACATTTAAGCTAATTATCAATATGTATGTTCCTATTCCCATTTTCTTAATTGTTTTGGGTTCATTATTGTAGGTCTTTTCTTTCTGTTGTGTTTCTTGCCTAGAGAAGTTCCTTTAGCATTTGTTATAAAGCTGGTTTGGTGGTGCTGAACTCTCTCAGCTTTTGCTTGCCTATCAAGGTTTTAATTTCTCCATCAAATCTGAATGAGATCCTTGCTGGGTAGAGTAATCTTGGTTGCAGGTTTTTCTCCTTCATCACTTTAAATACGTACTGCCTCTCCCTTCTGGCTTGCAGAGTTTCTGCTGAAAGTTCAGCTGTTAACCTGATGAGGATTCCCTTGTGTGTTATTTTTCCCTTGCTGCTTTTAATATGTTTTCTTTGTGTTTAATTTTTGACAGTTTGATTAATACATGTCTTGGCGTATTTCTCCTTGGATTTATTCTGTATGGGACTCTCTGTGCCTCCTGGACTTGATTAACTACTTCCATTCCCGTATTAGGGAAGTTTTCACGTATAATCTCTTCAAATATTTTCTCAGTCCCTTTCTTTTTCTCTTCTTCTGGAACCCTTATAACTTGAATGTTGGTGCGTTTAATATTGCCCCAGAGATCTCTTAGATTGTCCTCAGTTCTTTTCATTCGTTTTTCTTTATTCTGCTCTGCAGCAGTTATTTCCACTATTTTATCTTCCACCTCACTTATCGGTTCTTCTGCCTCAGTTATTCTGCTATTGGTCCCATCTAGAGTATTTTTCATTTCATTTATTATATTTTTAATCGATGCTTGATTCATCTTTAGTTCTTCTAGGTCCTTGTTAACTCTTTCTTGCATTTTGTCTATTCTATTTCCAAGATTTTGGATCGTCTTTACTATCATTATTCTGAATTCTTTTTCAGGTAGACTGCCTATTTCCTTTTCACTTGTTAGGTTTGGTGGGTTTTCATCTTGCTCCTTCACCTGCTGTGTGTTTTTCTGTCTTCTCATTTTGCTTATGTTACTGTGTTTGGGGTCTCCTTTTTGCAGGCTGCAGATTCGTAGTTCCCGTTGTTTTTGGTGTATGTCCCCAGTGACTAAGATTGTTTCAGTGGGTTGTGTAGGCTTCCTGGTGGAGAGGACTAGTGACTGTGTTCTGGTGGATGAGGCTTGATCTTGTCTTTCTGGTGGACAGGTCCACGTCTGGTGGTGTGTTTTGGGGTGTCTGTGGCCTTATCATGTTTTTAGGCAACCTCTCTGCTAATGGGTGGCGTTGTGTTCCTGTCTTGCTAGTTGCTTGGCATAAGGTGACCAGTACTGTAGCTTGCTGGTCGTTGAATGAAGCTGGGTGCTGGTGTTGAGATGGAGATCTCTGGGAGATGTTCACCGCTTGATATTATGTGGAGCTGGGAGGTCTCTTGTGGACCAGTGTCCTGATGTTGACTCTCCCACCTCAGAGGCACAGCACTGACTCCTGGCTGCAGCACCAAGAGCCTTTCATCCACCCAGCTCAGAATAAAAGGGAGAAAAAGTAGAAAGAAAGAATTAGTAGAAGGAAGGAAGAAAGAAAGAAAGAAAGAAAGAAAGAAAGAAAGAAAGGAGGAAGGGAGGGAGGGAGGAAAGAAAGAAAGAAAGAAAGAAAGAAAGAAAGAAAGAAAGAAAGAAAGGAGGAAGGGAGGGAGGGAGGGAGGAAGGAAAGAAAGAAAGAAAGAAAGAAAGAAAGTAAGAAAGAAAGGATGGAGGGGGGAGGGAGCAAGGGAGGAAGGAGTGAAGGTAGGGAAAAGAGAAAGAGAGAAGATAATGTAAAATTGAATAAAATATGATAAAATATAATAGCATTATTAAAATAAAAAAGTAATTATTAAAAAATTAAAATTCAAAACAAAACAAAAACAAGAAAAAAAAACGGACAGATAGAACCCTGGGACAAATGGTGGAAGCAAAGCTATATAGACAAAATCTCACACAGAAGCATACACATACACTTGCACAAAAAGAGAACAAGGGGAAAAAATTCGTAAATCTTGCTCTCAAAGGCCACCTCATCAATTTGGTTTGATTCGTTGTCTATTCATGTATTCCACAGATGCAGGGTTCATCAAGTTGATTGTGGAGCTTTAATCCACTGCTCCTGAGGCTGCTGGGAGACATTTCCCTTTCTCTTCTTTGTTCTCACAGCTCCCGGGGCTCAGCTTTGGATTTGGCCCCGCCTCTGCGTGTAGGTCACCGGAGGGCTTCTGTTCTTTGCTCAGACAGAATGGGGTTAAAGGAGCAGCTGCTTCAGAGGCACTGGCTCACTCAGGCCAGGGGGAGGGAGGGGTATGGAGTCCGGGGCGAGCCTGCAGCAGCAGAGGCTGGTGTGACCTTGCACCAGCCCGCAGTGCGCTGTGCGCTCTTCCGGGGAAGCCGTCCCTGGATCCCGGGACCCCGGCAGTGGCATGCTGCACAGGCTTCCCGGAAGTGGGGTGTGGAGAGTGACCTGCGCTCCCACACAGGCCTCTTGGTGGCAGCAGCAGCAGCCCCAGCGTCCCACACCAGTCTCTGGAGCTCCTTTAAGCCGCGCTCTTAATCCCCTCTCCTCGCGCACCAGGAAACAAAGAGGGAAGAAAAATTCTCTTGCCTCTTTGGCAGCTCCAGACTTTTTCCCGGACTCCCTCCCAGCCAGCTATGGCGCACTAACCCCCTGCAGGCTGTGTTCACGCCGCCAGCCCCAGTCCTCTCCCTGTGCTCCGATTGAAACCCGAAGCCCGAGCCTCAGCTCCCAGCCCCGCCCACCCTGGTGAGTGAGCAGACAAGCCTCTAGGGCTGGTGAGTGCCAGTTGGCACTGATCCTCTGTGCGGGAATCTCTCCGCTTTGCCCTCTGCACCCCTGTGGCTGCGCTCTCCTCCGCTGCTCCAAAGCTTCCCCCCTCCGCCACCCACAGTCTCTGCCCACGAAGGGGCTCCTAGTGTGTGGAAACCTTTCTGCCTTCACGGCTCCCTCCCACTAGTGTAGGTCCCGTCCCTATCCTTTTGTCTCTGTTTATTCTTGTTTCTTTTGTCCTACCCAGGTACATGGGGAGTTTCTTGCCTTTTGGGGGGTCTGAGGTCTTCTGTAAGTGTTCAGTAGGTGTTCTGTAGGAGTTGTTCCACGTGTAGATGAATTTCTGATGTATCTGTGGGGAGGAAGGTGATCTCCGCATCTTACTCTTCTGCCATCTTCTTTCGAGCCCGGTATATTTTTAAAGTAAACCATGAATTAGACAAAAAAATAAACAATGCATTCTAAATAATAAAACTCATACTTGTTCCCTCATCTCAAAGCCAGAAAAAAAAAAGTTTTCATATATTTGTAAGTCACTAAACCAATTATTAAGTAACCCTGGAATTAAAATTATGAAAACTTTGTAGCAAAATGACAATTAATTTTGGACATGCAAGATTCTAAGAATACATTTAAGATGCAAATTGGAGATACATTTTAAACTTTAAATAAATTTTTGAGAAAAAAATATAATAAAAAACTAAGCATCCACTAGAAAACCCATAGGAAAAAAACAAAAGCAAATGGTAAAAGTAAACAAAAAAGTAAACAAAAATGCATAATGAATTTAAAGACAATAAACCACTTTGAGAGAAGGGAACATAAATGATTAAATTGTAAACAATTATTTTAAATATTTAGATAATAATATTACTAATTAAAAAATTAAAAAATAAACTAAATATTGAATTTAGAAAATATGTGACTAGAGATATAATATAGATGAAATAGTTTTTTTGAAATATAACAGAAAAATTAATGGCTTACTCCTCCTTTCAGTAATTCCCCCAAAAGTATCAGTGATAAACAAAAAACAAACAGCAAATAAGGAAAAAAACAATAGCAAACAAACAAAAACCAAACAAACAAAACAAACAGAGCTTGTACATTTCATCCTCTCTAGCAATCTCGGGTTTATGATTTTCCTTCCCCTGTAGATGTGACTGCAGGAAGAGAAGATACCAGCCATGAGAGCCCAAGTACTGAATATCCACATAAGCATTATCATTTTGTAAAATTCCAAAATAGCCCTTCAATATACTTGTATTGTATGTCATGTTCATGAATGTGATTGCTAAACAAACTGCACCTGAGAGTTAGACCCATTCATCCAATTCATTCTGGTAGTATTTTCTACCTTCCCATATAGTTCTGGGCACCAGGTGTTTAGTGAGAGAAACTCACGCAAGCTTCCTTTCCCCATACAGTTTACATTTCAGCATTAGACGTCAGGTAATAAAATGACAAACAAAAAATTCAAGTGAGCAGTGCCATGGAGAAAATACAAGTGGATAATGGCATGGGGATGAATGTGTGTTTATGAGTTGGGGGTATTGAATTAGGGGTGGTCCTGACACAAAAATTAGAAAGAATGAAGTGAGCAACCAGACAGTGTAGGAAGTCAGGCTGGAGAGCTTGGTGGGGACCAGAATATAGAGGTCCTCATAGGGCAGAATTGTGATTGCACTCAGTGACAGTGATTTGAATACATGCAGGTTACTCTTCTCAGGTAATAGGAAGTCTGGAGGTGGAGGTAGGTTGTTCTTGGTGTTACTTTAATGACCCAAAGTTTCTGGGATGTGGTCTCTGGGATACTCATAGTCTTTACTTCATGATTCCAATAGGGTTACTATAGCTCCAAGCAACACCATTATATTCTGGACAGGAAAAAAACAAAACAAAAACACAAACAGAGGGCAACCAAAATGAGGTGAAACCTATATCAGAAAAGTAAAAATTATTCCAAAACTCTCTAGCAGAATTCTATATTATTAGCTAGCACTCTTTCATGAGACTGGCTACTCCTATTTGAAAGAGAAGTTGGGAATTAGGGTTTTTTGCTGGTTTTGACATTTTTTTTTTACTAAGTTGTACATATTTCTGATTCCTGTCAAAATGTGTCCTGATAAGGAGGTATACTGGATAATCAGCACTCTAGCCTCTGAAGTTTCTATTTTGTTATATGTGTGTTAGGAAGCCCTGAGATGCTTTATGAGGTGAGCTGTATGACTGCATTTAAATTGTCCACAGGCACTTTGACTGCTGCAGGTAAGATGAGTTGTAGGCAGGTGGGAGTGGAAGCTAGAACATGGCAGGGGAAGTTACTGCAGACTTCTGGGTGAGAATATGGTGGCCTTGCACATAGTGGAATTAGTGGAGATGGAGAGAAGGAGAAAGAATAAGAAAATATTATGGAAAAAAAAAACACGACTTGCTGATGGAATTAAATTGAGGAGTGAGTAAGAGAAAGCCCTAAGGATGGATGAACCCCAGGATTTTGATCTGAACAGTTTATGGTCCATGGCGCCTGAGATTGGGGTACTGGGTAGGGGAGCAGGATGTGGACGTAAGAGTGCTGTGAAAATGTGCTATGTTGGAGATGCTACTAGAGGTCCAGATGCCCATGCCTCTGAGTCCTGAGGTTTGAGGACAGGACAGGTGGGCAAATACAGCAGCAGCTGGGCCAGGAATTGTAGCCACAAGAGTCACCTGTTGATACAGGTGGAACCAGCAAGTCCAATTCTACATGCCCAGTTCCATGAAAAGGCTCTCACTGTAAGTGCTGTGAAACTCTGACTTGGGCAGCAACATCTCCTGTACTAAGGGACTGCAACCCTTTTCCTGTCCTGGGGGAAGAGAGGTCTTCTAAAGTCCTAGGACCTACTTCACCACACCAACTCTACTACAATGACTACTCATGGTAATAACTCCTTGTACACTTAAGTGCCATCAATTAAAAATTAATAATCAGAGCTGGGGAAGAAAGATGAATAGGCAGAACATGAAGGACTTTTAGGTAGTGACAATACTCTGTGTGATAATCTCTTGATGTATACATGTCATTATGCATTTGTCCACACTCAGAATAGAGAACATTCACTCTTGAAGTCTTCAGGAGTGACCCTTAATGTAAACCCTGGACTCTGGGTAATTATGTGTCACTGTGGGTTCATCAGTTGTAACAAATGTACCATCTTGTGGGGGGTTTGAAAACGGGGGAGGCATGTGTGAGATATACAGGAAATCTCTGTATCCTCCTCTTAATTTTTCTGTGAACCTAAAACTGCTCTAAAAGATATAGTCTTAAAATAAACAAAATATCATAGCTTTCAGGTGAGGTAGTGATGCAAAAGGGCCATCCCGTGGACTAGCCATACTCAATAGCACTATTTACACCTGAACAGGGCCCCTACCCCATCACCCAGAAATCCACCTTTAAACCTGATGGTGGGTGTGCTTCCTCTTCTTATTTCTCTTCCTATCTCTCTCTGCCCTTTTCTGCCCTTCCCAACAGTTCTGCTCAGAGCCATCATGATGTGGGCAGAACAGGTGGAAGGCTGTGCACGTCCCTGCAAGGTACAGCTGACCCAGCTTGTCTCATCCTAAGAGAGGTGTGGAAGGTGTCAATACCAAGATGTAGCCCTGAATGGGTGTCAGAAACCAAGCAGGAGCAAAGAGGGTCTCCATAGGAGAGTGGTGGGGTCGACAGAGCTCGGAGCTTAGTTTCATATACATAGATGCCCTAAGGACCATGGCAGCCTGTCTTCTCACTCTCGGATGAGGGAGTTAAAATAGGGGGAGGGAGAGAACCAGGATGTGCCTTTACCTTCTACTGGAATTGGTGATGCAGTGGATTCCAAGAAATACAGATGTAGACACAGCTAGAAGTGTGAATGCATTTGTGTGTGTGCACAGGTGTGCATGTTCCATATACACTTCTGGTTTTGTGCACTGAGGTAAACTGGGAGTAGCAATACCCAAACAGCAGTGGAACAGACCAAAAGTCTAGACCTCACCTTCTAAATGTCATTTTCCACTAAGAGGAATCTTGGAGAAATGGCTGTTTCTGAGGTCGGAGCAGAGAATAGACAAGATGAGGCTAGAACATCTGTAGCAAAAAGCAGGGACGTGTTTAAAGAATGAAGAGTATATGGGCCAAAGGCCACAGGGGTCACCAGCTTAATTTTAGCATCGAAATTATTAATGACAATAGGGTATTACAACATCGTACAACAAAGGAAACCATGAGTGCATAGTGGTGTTAATAACTACTTAGAGTATTTAATGAAGAAGGGGATATTTATATGATTTCAAACTACTTTGAACAAACCCAAGCTGGGAAACATTCTACAAAACAAATGACCTAAAATCCTAACAAGTGTTGAGCTCATTAAAGTCGTGGAAAGACTGACACATGCCAGCCAAATGCGACCCGGCTTTCTGAAATGCACTCATCCTTATGTTAAAAAAGACATCGGGACTATTGGTGAAATTTAAATTAAGATCTGAGGGTCAGAAGGTAGTGGCATGTCAAGGTTGATCTCCTGATTTTGATGGCTGCATTTCCTTTACGTAGGAAAGGGTCCCTTCTTTTTTTTTTTTTTTTTTTTTTTTTTGCTGTACGCGGGCCTCTCACTGTTGTGGCCTCTCCCATTGCTCCAGACGCGCAGGCTCAGTGGCCATGGCTCACGGGCCTAGCCGCTCTGCGGCATGTGGGATCCTCCCAGACCGGGGCACGAACCCATGTCCCCTGCATCGGCAGGCAGACTCTCAACCACTGCACCACCAGGGAAGCCCCAAGGTTCCCTTCTTGATAGAAAATACATAAGTAAGTAGTCACATGTGATGGAACATGGGGTTAGTAAGTTACTTTCAAATGTTTCAAGGGGAAAAAAAGAGACATTTGAAGCACACTTCTAAATTTTCTCTGGGTTTTAAATCATTTTAATTAAAAAAATAATAATAACCGTAGCATCAATATCCTAGTAATTTAAAATACTTTCTTAGATTAGCTGCCCTTTCAGAATTTTCTAGCATGTCAGGGGTGATGAGGAACACTTTTTACTTGCTCGTATTAAATGGATAACATGGTACATCCATTCAGTCATAATATAACCACATCACTGACGTTTGAACCATACTCCATGTTCTCAATAATACACTGAGTAGGATTAGATGCCAACTTGCCATAAAATCAAATTTTATTTCTTTGACTGTAAATATGTCCACGAAACACCTGCTGGGAGATAACTGGTTTTTACTATGATAGCAACGTAGAAGATTCCATGAGTTTCTGGAAGCAGTGAGAGAGTTCACAGTTCTCTGGAGAATGCTAGGGCTGGGTGAGCACATAGTTTATTAACTGTCCAGGAGAAGGAATCACTGGAAATGCCAAGTTGTAATTACTGCTTACAGTTTCACCGCCATGACAGCATCATTTGAGTCGCGCTGTTTGTTGTTGATTCCTGAGAGAACACCCTCCAAAGAATGGAAGCACAGAATTACCAGCATTTAGTGCAAACCCTTTTGGAGAAATTCACAGTTAAACCCACTCTTTAGAGGCAAATAGCAAAGGGGCTTGCAATTAGATGAGCTACTTTTAAACATGAACCGACATAGATAATGCTAGATAATGAGTAGATAATTTTCTAGGTATTCCTGGCACTGAGAGCTAAAAGCAAAATTAAGTCAGGCCAAGCACTCTGAGAATTGCCTGTGGCCAGCGAGCTGTTAGTGTTAATTGGGAAGAGTGAAGGGGGAGATCTTGGCGCTGGAATCAGAGAGAATTTTTCTCATTGTCCAGTGAATCACCGGGTCTGACAGTGGCTGAGAGCACTAATAATTTGGCAGTCAGAAGGTGGTTTGTGCTGGGAATTATTTATTGGAAACTGTTCTTAGCTTTAATCACTGGTTTGCATAATATTTGAATTGTGGGCGGGAAGGTGTTTAGGAAGATTTTTAATAATCAGGTGTGTGTTTAGATTTTCCAATAGCACACGTATTTAGTAAACTGCTAATCGGTATATTTACGTGCATGTTACAAGAACCAAGTTGATTGGGGCCATACCCAAATATGGAGGGTTTGGAGAGTTTCTTGCATGCCGCTTTTTGGGAATTCTACTTCAAGATTTCCCCAAAAATGTCAAGAATGAGACCACTTAATTACAACTCTGTAATTTTTACAAAAATGTGTTAAGACAGAAGTGGGTCAAATGTAGGAAAATTGAAAAAAAAAACACAACAAAAAACTCTTGAGAGAAAATCAGGGGGAAGTAGCTCAAGATTTTCTGTTACTGAACACTTTAGAAGAGCTGTATCCATTTCATTAGCAATACACTGTTAAGGGTAGAATTCCCTAGCCAGGCTATCTGGATTTGAGATCCCACACCCACACTCATGAATATGTTGTGAAAAGCGCATTTATTTAGTTGAGAGCTAGGAACTGTGGCTCCCAGACAAATTATAGCACATATTCCTTGCATGAATCATGGTATATAATTTTCTTTCCTTACTCCTCAGTTTCCCATGCATAAAAATGGAATAAGATCCATGTACACACAAGGCATTATTCGAAGCCTCAAAAAAGAAAACGTGTTCAAAGTTAAAATTCCAGAATGTTATTATATAAAGGTTGATGTTATTTTCATGACCATCACAGTTTAAGGAAACCATGCAATGAAAGCACAGGATAGGAATCTATCTCATCAGAAGAAATTAAAATAAAAGCTTAAAGTACTGTGAAATGCACTGTCAGTTTAAAAAGGACAATTTTTCTCATTTTTAATATCATCTAGCCCCAAAAATCCAGCTGCCCACCTGTCAATAATTTCCTGCTCTGTCCTTCATCCTCCACATCCTCTGGATTGATAGACCCTGCACACTCTTTCTGGGCAGTATTTCCTGCACTAACTTCGTCAGCCCTCCTTAGTCTCTGTTCTTATCTCCTCCTCTTTGAAGGCTCCAAGAATTTCCTGTTTAATGGGCCTGTTGTCACTGCACCCTTTCAAGTGGTTTTCCAACTAGTTTAGTGACAAAATTCTACATAATCTCTATACTAGACTTGAAGTAAATAGTTCTATAATTTAGTGCTAAATATGAACTTGTATTTAATTCCAACACAGACAACATACGCTTGAAACAAAAATTATTTTTAGTTCTGAGCAGTTTCAGAATGGGGGCTCACTTTAAAACAAACAAACAAATAAATACATAAATTTATTTTTGGCTGTGTTGGGTCTTCGCTGCTGCGTGCGGGCTTTCTCTTGTTGCAGTGAGTGGGGGCTACACTTCATTGCGGTGCACGGACTTATTGCGGTGGCTTCTCTTGTTGTGGAGCATGGGCTCTAGAGCACAGGCTCAGTAGTTGTGGTGCATGGGCTTAGTTGCTCTGTGGCACGTGGGATCTTCCCGGACCTGGGTTCAAACTCATGTCCCCTGCCTTGGCAGGTAGATTCCTAACCACTGCACCACCAGGGAAGTCCTGGGGGCATGTTTCTTGTTTTGTTTCTCATCTGTTTCTGTGCATTGCATACAGGGCTTCAGTATCTGATTTGGGCACCTGAGCTCTGGGCTACGGTTGGGAAGGGAGCAGTGCTCTAAGTGACCTCACTTTGAGAACCATCTCTCCAGAGAGCAGGTAGAACTATCTCCAATCCAACTTCTAGCCCATCACTCCCCATGCAGAACTGGCCTGTGAGGTCTGCTCTCCTGAGGCTATGACTTCAGTGAGCTTTGCAGGAGCAGAAGTTTTCCCAGCAGAATCTATACCATGTGTGTGCATCTCCACCTGAACTTGATGTCTCTGGACGTGGTTGGAGGTGGGTCATCTCCTCCGTGTTGACACTGAGGATGGATGGACTCCCTGGAGGAAAAGGTGGCCTCATTTACCCACTAGAGATCTAGCAGGATCTTGTGAGCCAGGTACGGTGGTTTATTTGAAGTGAAATTGCCTTTTGTACTTCCAAGTACATTCTTATCCCAGCTAAATTGTGAGATTAACATGAGTTTTTAAACCATTTTTATCCCTCAAATCAAAATGAAACAAAATACTTCTGGCAGGGATTAAAGATGAAATCAAACCCTCTGGGCTTTATCAGAACAATTCAGGATCTGCTGAGGTTCCTCGTGCCCAGGAAAGAAGGCCTCTCCTAGGGAGGGAATCAGGTTTGCACAGCTCATCAAGGCCTACCAAACCCCGAGGCTGGGCAGTTTGTCTTCAAGTTACAAAAAAACCTTTATCCATTTGCTTTTAATGTTACACTAGCATGATAAATCACCAGAAATTGTAAAAGCTTAAGACAATACAGCAAACTGCCACAGAAGAGATATGCATTTCACACAGTCCTGAAAGCTGAGGAGTCCAAGGTATAGGTGCCAGCTGATTCTGGTGTCTGGGGAAAACCCTACGCACGGCTTATAGACAGTCACCTCTGGCTGTGTTCTCACACAGCTGAGAGAAGGAGAGGCCCTGGTCTCTCTTCCTCTTCTCATAAGGGCACTAATGCCATCATGGGGCCCCACCTTCATGACCTCATCTAAACATAATCACCTCCCAAAGTCCCCACATCCTGATACTGTCACGCTGGGGATTAGGGCTTCAACACGTGAATTTGGGGGAAAGGGACACAGTCAGATCCCCAGTAGGGTTCTAGGAGGGTCTCAGGGATGTTGGCCTGTGGGGCAGATGGTTCAGGCCCTGAGATACCCCACAAGAGGTCAGAAAGGGGAGGTGTGGCCTTTGAGTTCCCATGAGAAGGCAGGTTCTCACCACCTTCAAATCTGCTGAAATGTACCTCACTCACCCACGGGCTTTGTGGTGCCTGCACAGACCTGGATGTCCCAGAGTGGCTGCGGGTCATCTCAGCTTAGAAACCCTGTCCTCAGCTACACCCCATGTCTCCCTTCAGAGCTGCAAGCCCAGTAATTGCTGTCTGGTGGCCTCCAGGAGTTACAGATGCATCCAAAGTCTCTTGTCGCTGAGGCCAGGCTGGTCTCCCCTGCTTCTGAACCCTGTTTCACGAAGGGGACAAAAAGCAAGTCATGAAACAAAACCCGCTTCTAGTGGTGGGTCTAGAGGGATGGGCCAGAACCAGGCTTCTGAGTTGTGCAGGTGTTTGTGAAGCCAAATCATTTCTTCCCCTCTTTTCTCTCTTCTACTTTCTCCCATCAGTTTCTTTTGCTTATTGTTAGAAGTAACTCACCTCCTTTCTCAAGGTGCCTCGTGAATAAGCACTTTGACCGATGACATCTCCTCCTCCAAGCTGTGTGGACACATTCTTATGGCACATAGGCTCCGTGGCCTTCATAGGCCCCACGCACTCTGTTTGGAGGGGTGGGTGACGTGGGGTGGAGGATCCATCCATCTTTGACCTGCAGCTCTGAGCCCGAGGCCCTCACAGCCCACAGCTCCCACAGGCTTCCTGCTGCCTGGAGGAGATGGCGGCTACACTGCCTACCACTGAGCTGAGCAAGAGGAGGATTGGCCTGAGTTTAAATGCTTGGCCCCAGTGGGAGAGCAGCTCTGCCCCCAGCCCCTGCAGGAAGAAAGGATTTTAAGAAGCCTGCTCTTTTTCTTGCAGTCTATTTGATGCAAACTATACTCCTGAGTAAAAATTTGGCGTGGAAGTTGATCCATAAAAATGTTAGTCTCTGAAGAAATCTTATGAACTGAAATATATTAAAATGAGAAAGTCCTCTAGGAGCTATGCCCACTGGTTTCCTCTCTGAAAAGTGACACATGGGTAGAGTTCTTCATGCTCCCAGTTCTTTAGTCCTGGGGACTATAGCACTTCCCAACCATGTCTTTCACCAGGTACCAGGAGCCTGGTTTTTGAGCCTTTGTTGCATGCAAAGCATGGATGACACTTGAAAGAAGAGCCTTGCTTTAATGTATATGCATGGGCCAAGCTCTTAAAAACACATTGGTAGCTGTTCAGAGCATAGATCCTGTGTTCTCAACATAAGGAAAAAAAAAATTATTGAAGTATAGTTGATTTACAATGTCCTATTAGTTTCAGGTGTTCAGCACAGTGATTCAGTTATTTTTCAGATTATTTTCTCTTATAGCTTATTACAAAATATTGAATATAATTCCCTCTGCTATACCTTGTTGTTTATCTATTTTATACATAGTAGTGTGTATATGTTAATCCCAAACTCCTGATTTATCCCTCACCACCCTCCACTTTCCCCTTTGGTACCCATGACTTTGTTTTCTATGTCTGTGCGTCTATTTCTGTTCTGTAAATAAGTTCACTTGTATCTTTTTTTTTTTTTTTTTAGATTCCACATATAAGTGGTGTTATAGGATCTTTGTCTTTTTTACATATATGATCCAAGGGCGTGCTTCCAGGCAGCCCTCATCTCATGTTCCAGGGGGCTGGTGAGGGGTCAGAGTGGGTGTTCTGAGTCGTGGGTACAAACATAAAACAGAGATGACTCAGAAACCTGTGTGAGCACTTGTGTGGATGGGTCATGCTATACTCTCCTGTCTTGCTCACAAATCATTCAGCAAAGACATCTCTTCCTTGTTAACAGGGACACGAATGAGAAAACCCAGAAAGACGAGAAGGTACTTTCTGGAGACCATAGAGTATGTGTTAAGAAAGTAACCTGTGCATTTTGCATATTCATAATCAATGTTAAATTTTATTCTTGCCTACAAGCAATTGATTATTTTTGGTGTTCAAAGTTAAGCATCAATGCATTATAGTTAAATAATTACCATTAATTATTCATGAATTAAAAGTAAATGATTAACTCATTAATTTTGAGCAACTGAAGGTGAGTGGAGGGAGGACATTTCAGAAGCAGGTGCTTTACAGAAAGAGCACCCTTTGCAGGCCCTGTGACTCAGGGAGGCGTGAAGCCCAGCTGAGGATGAAAGTTGAATTTGAGGAACAGACCATGACAGCCAGAGACAATTACAAATTAACCCCTGCACTTTACACTCAGTGCTCAGAGGACCTAAACACGGTCCTGAGTCTCTTCATTACTAACTTGCTTGTAATTAACCTGGGTGATGGTTCTAGAGGGTCATTCTGGTCTGGGGCACCTGAGCTGCCGTCAGAGGCCCTGAGCTGTGTTGGGACAGACCCAGAGGCACTCGGCTGCAACTGAAGGACAAAGCACCTTGCGGATGCTGGTAAACCTCTTGTGTTGCTACAGTGTTTTAAGTTGTTATTATAACTTAGTCATCTATTTTGTGATTAACTGTGTGGGTGTGTGGTTCTGCAGGGAGGGTGAAGTTTTTAAGGAGCTTCTGTGTGATGACAACTTCCTGAAATAATCAGTTTTTCCAGAAAATGAGCACTGATTTGATCATCGAATGGATTTATTGCAGTAATTTAAATGCCTGGATTTAAAAACTACCAAAAGTTATTTACTTTAAGATATTACAAATAGCTCACATACAGAATGTGTAAACACGGCTTCTCTACCTTTCTGATTTCTGTTGGGCGCAGCTCCATCTGGGGGTCACTGGGCTTGTGCTCTGCCCTCCACAGTAAGAGCCGC
The DNA here is from genome assembly GCF_964341445.2 of Mesoplodon mirus. Taxonomy (NCBI): domain Eukaryota; kingdom Metazoa; phylum Chordata; class Mammalia; order Artiodactyla; family Ziphiidae; genus Mesoplodon; species Mesoplodon mirus. The sequence goes on from NC_138980.1 coordinate 181,257,328, forward strand.
CCCACGTGATGTTCAGAACCCCTTGAGCGTGTCTTGTGCCTGGAAACACGGGTCGCATAGACCCTGCTAATCTCTGGGGCTGGTGGGGGCATTTCTTCCTCTCTGTGAAATCCACCAAGCTCATCACGGGCTCCTGAAGGGGCGCTGTGCCTTCCCCTAATGTCCTCTCTCCTTCCTAGATGTTCTAGTCTCTGGAGAAGCTGAGATTTGGAACAGCTGATGTTTAGTGAGCCATCTCCTTTTTGGGTTGGATGGCATTCCCCCAACACTCGGCCGGAAGCAGCCTCTGGATTTTGACCTCCTTACACTGAACTTGGGTTGTGTGCACATACGCCCATGTGTCATTGTGGTTGGCCGCCTACTGGCCCACTTTCGTTGTATGTGTTCATCCCTGCAATAAATATTACTGTGTACCCTTCTGCACCCTGCTGTGACAAGATAGTAAACCTTGAAGCTATACCAGTGCAGAGAGAGGAAACTACAGACACCTAGAGAGATGACAAGGTAATGTCCCCCAGGTACCCGTAAAGGACACCATTTTTCTTTTCTGTTGTCATCGACAAATAACTTTACCTACCACTTAAGCTCAAAAAAATGATGTAGTCAGACACACTGAAAATGAAACAGTGGTGAGGAAAGAGAATACACAAAGAGCAGCCAAACACAGTTTTATGGTATTAATAAATATTTAAATCCTTCAAATATATTAATTATTGCTCCAATGACTTTCCAATTAAAAAGGAGAGTCCAAATCAATTTCATATGCTCAGCCTTGTTGAAACTCATAAGACCTTCCTGTTGAACTGAATACCTGACAATAAAATACACAACTGTATATGTTAATAAAATGAATTTTCTTTTAGACAAGAAAGGGTAATGATTATCATCCTCAAGGGTAGATCCTTGTTCTTTGGAAACTATTCAAGGCTTAGGTTTTTCAGAAAGGAGTAAGGGAAGAAGGAACGGAGGAAAGCAAAGTACTTTGTACTGGCTGACAGCTGATTAAAAAGAAAACGTCTGTTTTCAACAGGTTCTTTAAAATAAAGTGTTCTGATTTCACCACTGTCTTTGAAAGAGAGCACCAGAGACATGGCCTTGCTGTTCACATTTCCTAGTCACCGCCACCCCTCCCTGGCACTTTCCAGTGAGAGTCTTGGACCGACCACAGTAAGATGCTTCCAGAGGGGTTGTCACAACCATTGACTGATGATTTGTTTGGCCAACCTGTCAGAGCAATCCAACTGCTTGCTAATTTAAGGCAAGGTCTTTATTTGAAAACATCAAATGTGTTTTACTGTACACATGTGGGTCAGGGACTCCCCTGCTAATGTAGAAGTTTCTGCTCATTTCAATAAATCAGCCATGTGAGTGTCAAGAGGAAAGGATGCTTGAGGGTTTGGAGGGTGGTGGGCTCCCTAGTCTGCAGAGGCAGAGGGTACTCAGGGGGCTACCCAGGGCTCCCGGGAGGTGTCAATGGCTGCAAGCCTGTCAAGATGTCTGTAGTTTATATAGAAAAGACAATGTGTCAGGTTAGTAAGAAGGTGTAACATTTCCTACAGGTGAGCTTAGCTGATCAAGGGATAAAGAGAACTTTTGTTGCCCATTTGGAAAGATGTATCGTAGGTTTAACCTGTGCTTTTGATGTGAGCTCTGAAGGCTTCCAGAGGCTTGGGGGAGGGGCGTGCAGTGTTGGAGATTGGGCTGGTCCTTACTGTGGAGATGAGAGCTCCCAGAGTGACACAACACGTTGACCTGAATGCCAGAGAGAAGAACAGTGCAGGGCTTTGTAGGGTCAACAGTGGGGCCCTCTGAGTATCCTTTCCCCTCCGAACCTCTGAATCACTCCAACAACGAATCGAGGTTTCTTATTGATACAGCAGAAATTCACTCAATCTAGGGGCACTTTCTGAAGGAGGACCTGCAGTCACTATTAGTAAAGGACTAATCAAAGGATGTGGATATTTTTGATGGCCTTAGTACGGAAAGCCCTGTTCTACCCTCCTGAGGGGCTTCTGGCTGGAAGAAGCTCTGCAGAGTCCCAGGAATTGGTGTCTGCCTCATGGGCCAGCTCAATGCACCCCATCCTATAGTGTGAAATCTTACAGAACCGCTTTACAAAGATCAGGTTGGCCCAAAAGGGATCATGACATTGCCACAGGAGCGGGCTTTCTTATCTGGGACCACCGAAAGAGTCAGAATTTAGGGGTGGGATGGGGAAGCCGACAGACAAAGCTCTCTTCTTCCATTTAGCTGGGATATTTACAATGAGTCCCTCCCTCCATTCCTAAGGTACCCTGGTTTCATTCCCAATCCCGGACTCTAGCCAAACCGGACTCTAGCCACCCTATTCTGGTGAATGTGAGTAGTTAATTTCATATACAACTGGCTGGGTTTGGAAAAAATAATAAGACTAGAATGGTTACCAAAGGGTTATCAAGGGTTATCTAATCCCTTGTAGAATAAGCAAGCCCATGCCTCGCTTCCCTAATGTCAGCTCAGGATGATCTGTCTTAAATGGAGAATTTCCACTGTGTCTGTTTTCTCTTTGTTTTATTTTTTCACACATTAGACAAGGAAAGTTACCAGATTTGTAGAGTTTTATTCAGTAACATGAATCATTGCACGGCGTTTTGAGGAAGTATAAAGCCACAAACAAGACGAGTGTTTAAAGAGCTACAGTCAGAGAGATGGTCCCTATTTTCTAATGTTGATTCAGGACAGTGGAGACAGCCAGGTGGTCACATGGGCACCTCGCTGTGGGAAATTCACAGGAGCTGGGGCAGGAAACAGGAAAATTAAGTATTACCATACATCCAGGCATTTCCATCTCTTAAAATGCACCATTAAATAAAAGACCCTATAGGGTTTCCTCCAAGGGCACTATATCATCAGCAATATGTAAATATTGTCTTTGTCAGTTTATTTTTCCAGGTGAAAACTCTTCCTGTCTGTGAAAGGAGGCTTTTGTGGTCCCAGCTCCCTGGTTTGCAGTAAAATCAGAAGGGATCAGACTCCTGTGGAAAATGCACTGTCTAAACTTTACATTTAATACCTAGTCATCAGAGCAGGTGGAGGATGAACAGACACATGTAAAGATACATTTGTTCTGATTTAATTTTAGGGAGGGCACGGATCAGATACGGGGAGAACGTTGTTCTGTCTGTTAACTGGGACCAGCTCCCAGGTCGGAAGGTAAATGAGCTTTGTGGGGATAGAGGATAGTTTGTTTCCTTCATAAATCATAGTTATGGCAATAGTTTTCCAACAAAGCAGCCACAGTCCTTTCACTGGATCCTTTTCCCATCAGGGCTACATTTCTCATCGGAGGACACCAAACTGGGGAAACCCTGGTGGCATTTCACAGGCACTTTGGACCTGGTATCACCAAGCGGGGCTTCTCTAAAGAACGTGTGTCCTAGGAAATAGTGACCAAGGGGATTCTACAGCCCTACAGCTGGGTGGCCTCTCTCCTTGGACGTGTTTCCAATTATGCTGTTTTAGATAAGCCAGCATCTGAGAAAAATGTTCTGAAGCCAATGCCACATCCTGGTTCTTTGGGACATGTCTGCCTTTACCTCTGAGGCATGTACTCAGGGCTGCACCCCTATTGCTTTAGTGATGTTGTGGACTCAGGAAAGAGCAGGCAAGACTCCACCCCTGTCAGGAAGCCAGGCCTCCTTTCCTGCCTTCTCCTTCTGGGACCTCCTCACATCTACTAAAGACTGTGGCATCTTACAGCTGGATTTCATCAAGGGCGGGATCCAGCCAGGGGGTCGGGTCTGGCTGATGGGATGAAGGGAAAGGGCTCTGCCCAGGGGTCCTGCTCACTCCGGCCACTTTGGAATCCCCACACCTGCTGGAGTCCTGGAGTCCAGGGGGCTGCTGGCCTGGGTCCCGTGTGAGACAGAAGAGCTAAGGGAGTTTTCACACAAACCAAAATTTCCCAAAATAGAGGGAAATGAAAATGGATTGTAATTAAATGCAGCTTTTCAATTCAAAAAGAACATCCTAGAGTAGATAATGAGTTTGATGGATGGCTTCATTTCCACTTGCATTGTTTTGTGCAGAAAAACTCAAAAGTGCCCTGTGACAGGGTTGCCCGTGTAGCATTTATCATAATATAGACAACATACTATAATATGTTAAAATTATAGTCACTGGACATATACCAAAGACCATGCCTAAGTATAATATACAAGAGCTTGGCTTGTCTTTTAACCTCATAAGACTCATGTGAGATTATTGTCAGTAGTTTCCAGATGAAACTGAAATTTAAATAATTTGTTCAAAGTTTCCCTAATGCTGCACCTAGTGCTGGGAGGTGGGCTGCTCTGACGTGGGCACAGCCTGAACACCCTCTACTCAATACCCTGTGGTGGCCTACATGGGAGAAGAACCTAAAAAAGAGTGGACATATGTATGTGGATAACCGATCCACTTTGCTGTACACTTGAAACTAACAACATTGTTAATCAACTATATTCCAATAAAAAAATATTAAAAAGAACTTCCTGCATCTGAGAGCTGAGCCCAAGCAGAGATACGTGGGGTTCCAGACAGCTGCTCTGTGTGAGGACGTCATACCCCATAACCCGTTTCCAACACCAGCTCTAGTGAAGCAGGGATCAGTGTGGGGAAGAGCAGCCACTCAGCTGCCATAGCCTGGGGTCAGATCCTGGCTCTGCTGGGAAATGTGACTTCTCTTCTCACCCATAAAATGCGGATCATTCATAATCCCTTCCACACAGCTTTGTTCTCCTGCCCAGGCCTGGTCGGCAGCCTGAAGGAATCATCAGTGTCACCCCCAGAACACAGGGGAAAGGCCCAGCTGCGTGGCGCTTTGTCAAGTGTATAGAAAACACCTTCTACGTAATAGTGTTAGTAGACACACTGCTTTGTAGTTTGAAAAATTGTCATTCAAATTACATAAAGGATCCATTTAATCCTCTATGTCCATTTACTGGGCGTTTGGGTTTTGTGCCATGGGTTGGGTGATAAAACCTGTTCTCTGTCTCAAGCAAGGACACATAATGTGTGGAAATAGAGGAGCTACAGCTGAGTTTGGTGCATGAGGGATGGAGGAATAAAGCACAGAAGGACAGCACCCAGATAGAGAACCTGGGTTCCACACATTTACCTCCCTCCCCCCTTGTGTTACAGCAACACTTCTTCCTTCTTCCAATCAGGGTGGATTACCCTTGACAACATGGTGACATGTCTGCTGGCCCCTGAACTCAAGAAGCTCAAGGAGCTCAGGAAGCTTACAATTCATTGGCTTTTGGCTTTGCCCATTGGCAAAAGTGGGCCCTCTGGAAGAACAGATCTCTCACTTTGCAGAGCACAGAGCTGTGGGGATGGGTCACTGTGAGTGATCGTTATAGGGCTTACACTCCTGTAAGCCCAGGGATTCTGCCTGTTGGTAACACAACGCTGTGCAAAGATCTTTGTTTAGAAATACACGCCATGCTCTGGAGCGTGGCACTCTGTCCTCGTAGTGTGTGGTCACCAAGCTGACACTTGACTTTTCCAGAACTCTTTGTGGAACAGTGGACTCTAGATGACATGACTGTGGGCCCACACCTGCAACTCCTGTGCTGAAAGGACCACCCTGATTTGTAGGGTATCATGTGGGATCCAGGCTGGTCAATGGGCCCAGAATAGTGGTGCTGGCCAAGCTCCTACAACAGCAAAGGCAAACTCACATTCAGAACACTCTCTTCTCTGGTGGGAATGCACTGCTGGCCTATCAGCTTGGAGGGGGCCCAATCTAGACACCTAGTAGCCATTTGGTCTCTGGAATGTTGCCTTATCAGGGGCTCAGCGTTAGTCTCCGGGGCTGGCAGGTTGACATCAGCGGCAGCAGTAGCCAGATCAGCCGTGGTCAATGGAGTCCATTATGTTGGCACATGCGTGAACTCCATCTGTGCCACCACGACACTTGTCCATGTGTCCATTGGGTCAGCCTGGGGAGAGGTGATGACAGGAGGACACTGCCGCTATTATTTTTCTTTTTAACATCTCTTCCCTGGTGAATGCTTTCTGATGGAAATTGATATGTAACACACAGATCTTCAAACTTTATGGCCACTTCTATGTATTCATCCCCATGCTTCTGCCACAAACCTTCTTCCCTGATCTTCCAATCTTTTTGCTTCTTCTAGGTGATGACCAGTTGGCTAGGCCAGTGGCCACTGCCCACTGCCCATGAGTTTATACATATGCTCTTGGGCCCTTTCTCTTTCCACAGGGAGGACATGACAAAGTTCACTGCTGAATGTTTTCCTATTGAGATAATTTTCATTGCTATTCTTTTTCAAAGCCACACCTGAATGAGTATGGAGTGTGACAGCTGTCTGTTTGTAACTTGGACTCATGAACGTATCCGTAAATTAAGTGCAGAGTTTCCCCTCCTTCTTGAGTTGGTCATAGGATCTCCTGTAGGGCCATAGATGTGAGCTAAGGAAGGTGTCTGGTACAGAAATGCTGAGTGCCACCATGGTCTGGGGGACCCACCTATGCCCTTTGGTCTAATTCTATCTCAGATTTCCCACTTCCATCATTGGATAGATTTTGCTGGGTCAGCCTAACCTGGGCACTCAATGGGTCTGGCAGTACTCAGTTCATGTTGGAAAGTTCTAGATGCATGGCCACTTGATGTCAAAGGCAAGGCATTCCATCTCTTCCAGGGTCCAGTAGTCTACCTTTTTTGTGTTGAAAAAAGCATATCATTTTCAGCTGCAAATGACATGGCCTGGCTTCTGACCCCCAGGGTCCCCCTGCATTGCAATTTTTAGTCTCAGATGCACTGCATTCTTCAAAAACATATTTTCCCATCACTGATACCTCCAATAACATAGAGTCTGACAGATCATGTGATGTAAGTGGGAGGGCTTCTTTCACCACAATCAGGGTCTGCTGTGGAGCTCTTTTTCCTCCAGGCCCCATTCACAGGTAGCAGCCTTTTGAGTCACTCAGTTTAGCGACTAAAGGAGTCACCTGAGATGTAGAATATGCTCCTTACAGAAACTGAACAGGCCTACCAGGCATTGTGCTTGTTTCTTCATAGGATGGAGTCCAAGGTGATATAATCTATCCTAGCATGACCCTAATTATCAGTCTCCTAAAATGTTTATGGATATAGAAGGTCTCTGAATCTTTGGAAAGTTTCTCTACCAACTTCAGGAGTGCAGGGTCTTTTATCAGTGGTTTATGCATTTAACCACGTCTTTCTCACCTGGCCTGATCAACATAATGCCATCCTTGTAATAGGTCAATGTCGAGGCACTCAAGATTCTTTGGACTGTATAATTGACAGAGGATGTATTTAATATAGTCGTGGGGCAAAAACATAAATGCCTATGGTGGTCAATTCTATGTGAAAACAAATTCTCATCTTGTTTACTGAATGAGATAGAAAAATACATGTTTGCCAAATCAGTGATCACATACGATGGCCCTGAGGTTCTCCGTACCTGCTCTAGCAAACATACGTTAACTGACAGAGTGACTGAACTTGATTGAGAGGTTGAGTTTGTCGTAGTCTATGTCATTATTGAGATCCATTCATTTTCTAAAGAGGACATGACTGGTCAATTAAATGAATATATGAGGGAACTACCACCCCTGTACAATTTTGGTCCTTAATGTTGGCACTCATATTCATCATGGCTTCTGACATGCAATATTATTTGTGACTTTCTATCTTGATCAGGGTTGATAAGGTGTGACTTTCAATCCACAAACCAACTGACTGTTTTTAGGGTTGTACTTACTGTCAGATTTGTTCACAGCTTATATATCTGGTCACCAGGAAAATAAGCACCAAGTGGGTCCATCGATCTAACAGATTCACTGTAAGTTGGACCTAGGACAAGACTCCACTTATTAGCTGACACAATATGTATTTACTCTAAGGTAGGGAAGACTCAATCAGGGTTTATGTCTCTAGGTATCAGTGTCCTCTTAGATACTGCACCCAACCATCATCAAAATAGCTGGTGTTTCCCTCCCCTCAAGGTACAGTTGCCTCCCCACCCCCACCAATGACCAGGTAAATGGTCACGGGACCTTTGGGAAGGATAGGAAGAAGCATTATCATGTGTAATTGTCATGCTGCTGTAGGGTGTTCACTTCCAGGGCCTGCTCAACTCTTCGGTCAGTGGGTTCTGGCTCTGCAACTGGCTCATGTCTGGAAATTGGGCAGGGGACCGGGACATTTTTGTGAGATGACTGTCCTCTCTTCCCATTCTCCCTGGATACCTTCTGCTGTTGTAACCCAACTAGTGCCTTTGCAGTAGCCCATCGGGATCCTGGGTTCTATGAAATAGCTCTAGAACACCACTTCATCTGCTGGCCATTTGAAAAAGTGCCAGCCCTTGGTACCAGTGTCTGGCCTCTATTATTTCAGGGTCCCATCATCTCCATAACTATCAGTGAGAAAAGCCTTATGTCACCCTCTCCTGTCATCTGCCTAGGCCTGCAGATAAGAGACAGCCCCGAACACTTTAGTGATACTTTTCCTTCTTGCCAGAGCATCCCTTTAGCTTTGGATATAGGTGAGTTCCTGGGCCTTCTTGGAAAAGGTGGTGGGTCTCTTGTCTCCACATAGTATATCCATTCCTGCCTGCCCTCTTCCTAAGCCTTTCATCCTTCCCGCCATGGTCTGCAACAGCAAGTCTGGCATCTCAGCTGTTTGCAGAAAATTGTTCTGTCTAGGTTTCTATGAGCAATTCTAGTAGTAAGTACACACCATTTCAGGGACCTTTGCAAAAATGGTAAATTCTCTATATAGGAAAAGCACTCCCAAGCCAAGATACTCTACCGCATCAATTTTATGTTCCCCTTGGTCAAGTAGCTTCAAACTCCAATTCTGTGTGTACTCCCTTATTCCTGCTGGTAAAAGCTGGCTAGGACTTGAAGATCTTTTGGGATTTAATCCTTTTCTTCCTGTATTAGTTTCTTGTGAGTGCTGTAGCAAATTTCCACAAATTGAGGGCTTAAACCAAGAGAGATTTATTTTCTCACAGTGTTGGTGGATAGAGATCAGAAACCAAGATGTCAGCAGAGCCAGGTTCCTTGAAAGATGCTGAGTAGAACCTTCCTTGCCTTTGCCAGCTTCTGGTGGTAACCATTGCTCTTTGTCATCCCTTGTCTTATGGCTGCATCACTCCAGTCTCTGCCCCTGTAGTCATATGGCTGTCTCTCTGTGGGTGCTTATCTCACATGGTGTTTTCTTCTTCTTATAAGAATACATCATCTATTGGGTTAGAGCCCATCCTAATGACTCCCTCCTAAGTTGTTACATCTACAAAGACCTTATTTCCAAATAAGGTCACGTTCACAGGTACCAGGGGTTAGGATCTCAACATCTCTTTATGGGACACAATTCAATAATACCTCCTAAAGACATTGTCAGGTAAGTCGCACTGCAACTTTACCCTAGTCATGGTCCTAGTGGGGTGTGTGTGTGTAAAGAATCAGCAGATCGTGAGGGAACACCAGTTGCCTTCCAGAGGAGAGGCAATGTCTTCCAACACAGGGAGGTACACTTTTTCAAATTCTGGAAAGATGGGACAATTCTGAAGGTTCAGAGGCATCTGAGGAGTCAAAATTGGGGGAAATGTCTTCCAAGATGCATGCATGCCATGGGTCAGTATTATGGACTGCATGCTTGTGTCTCCCCAAAATTCCTATATTGAAACCTTAGACCCTCAGACCCCCAGTTTGACGTTATTTGGATATGGGAATTGTAGGGAGGTAATTAGGTTTAGTGAAGTTATGAAGATGGAGACCCATGATGGGATTAGTATCCTTCTAAGAAGAGAAAGACACTGGTGTTTTGTTTGTCTGTTTGTCTCTCTCTCTCTCTCTCTCTCTCTCTCTCTCTCTCTCTCTCTCACGCACACTGAGGAAAGATCACCTGAAGACAGTAAGAAAGCAGCCAGCTACAAAGCAGGAAGGGAGCCTCACCAGGAAAATGACTGGCCAGCACCTCGATGTGGACTTCCAGCCTCCAGACCTGTGAGAGACAACTGTCTGTTGTTTAAGCCACACAGTCTGTGGTGTTTTTAACAGCAGCCTGAGTTGATTTAAGGCAGTCAGTGTCCCAGATTTTTCCAATCAGGGCCCTAACTTTGGCAAAACAGAACAACCGTGGCTGGATGTTGAAACTTTTTTGAAATTTAGACAAATTATTAGGTCCAGGACTTAGTCTTTAGCATTTTCTGTCCATCTCCTCGAAGAGATGACAGATGTTTTGTATGCAATCCAAGAGTCTGCTTGGCCTACTCTCCCTCAGCGTCCCTTATCTCCCAGGAGACCATCAAAGATACTCAGCTATGGTGCCTCAATCCCACACGCTTGTACCTACTATTTACACCATACCCCTCCAATATCTGGTCTGCAGGGGCAAGTCTATTCCCATCCACTGGTACACCCCTCCCCCCCAAAAGTCATTTCTGTGTCACTGTAACAGTTAAACTCCACTGTGAGTAGGGTCTATATTATTGGCACAGGACTACAACACAAGAGCAAATCTTTAGTAACGATCCTGTTTTATCCATTTTGTACACTCACTAGATTTTTTTTTTATGAAATCAAGCACTCAGTACCTTTCCACATTAATCATTCACCAAGATGAATTAATGCATGAGTAATTTAAGTGGAAAACTTAATTTTGAAATATTGCTGAAAATATCTCTTTGAAGATACTGAACATGCTCTATTGATAATATAATGAACATGCTCTATTGATAATACCCAATACCCAGTAAGTCAGCATTTTTTCCCAAATCTCTTGAATTCAATCTACAGTATAGATTATCTCTTCATTCAACTAATGAAGAACTTGTCTCACCAGCTTCGGATTTTAGGAGTGAAAGAATTTGCTCTATACACTTGATACTCTTCTTTGAGAAATGAATTACTCATCAGTGGACGTCTGCCATCTGTTAAACCATGCAAATCTGGAGATCCTGGAAAGTGTTTCAGTGATTTTAAAGGAGAGGGCGGCTCCATGCCTTTTGAAAAGGATGATTACCTTCAAAGAGAAAATAAATTCTTCCCCAATAATAAATAGCACTCATACTTTTCTGCTGTGGGGAGATTTTCTTGGAAATTTGGAGGTGCCAAAACTAATCCTAGACAAAGCAACTGGGGAATTCCCAGAGCAAGCTGGGAAGTGGCTGAAGGCGGCACTGTTCACTTATCTCATAATGATGTCTTCCTGGAAACTGGTACGTCCTTCCACTGCGCTGTGTTTCTGAAGCATATCAGTTCTCCTTAGATGAATTCTAAGGGGAAGTGTTGTCTCTCTCAGTTCAAATTTAAAGTCCCTTCAGCAGACAAAAAAGAAGACTGAGTAAAACAGCTGATTAAATTCATGTTAATATTTTTGAGTAGTAAATCCATAACCTCTACATTGAGTGTGTATGTGTGTGTGTGTGTGTGTATAAAAGAACACACACATGCACTTCCTCACAGTATAATAAACGTCAACAGACAAAGAAGGTGGAGAGTTTAGAACGGGGATGTCTAAAAATGGTGGTCTTCCAAACTGCTTTAGAGTCAGGAGACATCAATTGTGTGCCTGAGTTCAACCACCAGAGTCGTGGTTAATCTTCTGAGCACATTTGTCTTTACTGTTGCTACCATCTGCTCAAGCATTACAATGAAAATTTTGAGTGTGAGAAGATGAAATCAGGAGGAATTTTCTCTTTTTTTCTGGGGTGTGTATGACTACAAGGAAAACAAGGATGCCCTTAGCATTAACTTGCATCCCACATGATCCTACGCATCTCACACACAAAAGACATTGTGTGGTATGTATTATGTTCATCTCCCTTATACAAAAGTAAGAAGAGAGTGCAAAGAGATTTGTAACTTGCCCCAAATTCCAAAGCTTGATTTGGTGGAGAAAGGGTCCATGTAGGGACCCGTGAAGATGACATTGTGTGCTTTCCATGCTCATGAGGACGCCCTCTGGAGGTGATGGGTCAGGGACCCCTGAGCCCACATGAGGTTGGGGTGATGCTCTCCTAGACACCCATTTCTCTGAGATGCGGTCGTCCAGCCTATTGGTTCCATGACTGCTCACCCTCTCTCCGGCTGTGGCATGAGAAACTTTCTGTGGAAGGACAGTAAGCTGATGTGTGCAGAAATGCCCCCGACACAGGCAAGGCAGGCAAAGGGCTGTGATCGAGATTGCAGGCAGGAGGCATCAGGAGACAAGACAGCCCTGCTAGGAAAAGACCCACGCCCTTCCTGGCTTTGTACACGAGGAGAAGATCCCGGTACCTGTTAGGAGTTTTGTTCTCTATCTCTGTTCTCACAGAGGATCTCCTCCATCCCTTCAAGCATCCAGGCGCAGATGCTGGGGAGTTACCATGGATTCTGAGTGACTGTTAACCATGGCGGGTCAGCCGACACAGTTCCTTTCAGTAGTTCTCCTGAGGGGGCCTTCAGTAAAGGAAAAAGTTGGTTTTTGAAGTAGCTTTCTTTTTACTTCCTGCTAACCCCCGGGAACTTCCTAACACAGCCCCTGTTGTCTTTCTTCTTAGAGGCAGTGGAGGCCCTGGCTGTGGGCTTTGCTCTAGACTCAGTGTGTTTCCAGGGCTCGTCCAGCTCCTTCTAATTGCAGCACGAACTGCTCTTGCAGCTGCAGGAGATGCTCCCCATTCGACTGAATCCTCTTGCCCTTGCTCTTAATTTCTGGCTGGCGTGGCTTCCTCTTGGGTTGAAAACCATAGCTCTCGCTTTTTTCTCAGGAAGCACTCATGATAACAGGGGGAGGGTATTATCAAGTGTTGGATTCCAAAGAGGGACGTTCTTTTCCTATCACAATGGGGGCATTCCAGACTATGGGGAGAAGGGCAGATTTTGTGTAAAGCATTGTGTTATTCTGTGCATGTTTGAGAGACACCCAAGCTATGTGGTGTCAAAGGCTTGATAATTACACTGGTGAGCCATTGAAGGTTATTCTCAAGGCAAAGGCTATATACACACACACATTCTCTCAATTAACACAGTTGGAATTATAAGAACAAAATAGCTAGCTAGCTTTATGTCTAAATAAATGTCACAATCAGAATATATTTTTAAATGTTTATTATTTTTTATGAGAAAATTAATGTTTTAATGTTATCATCACATTATTCATTCCCTTTATTTAGCCTATTATTACCAGAGTTTGATAGCATTTGCTAATCGAAGTAGCATTTCTAGAGGAATCATTTAAGCAATTACAAATCATTAATGAAAATGCCTGTGGAATCAATGAACAGTGATGATTGACAGCTCATCGCAGAGTACAGCTCATTTCACAACTATTCTTTTTACATTTATTTTAAGTATGGAATAAAAGATAATTTTATTTTTAAATACATTTTCTCCCACTTGTTTTCTTTTGTGTCTGTATTTTTCTTCTTTTTTTATCCCCAACCTTCTAAAAGTGGCCAATTTGGCTTCACAATAGAAATCAAATGCATCTTTGAACATCTAAATTTACTTTAAACTGACTCCGTAGAAGGAAGATCTCTATAACCCTTATAGAAGCAATATTCCTACCTCTTTTTTTTTTTTGATTCCTTAAAAGTGCTTATCAAGATGAATGAGAACACTGGTGTGTAATTTCAAAGACGAAATTGCTTTTCTCTCCAGCTTTCCCTGAGCGTTTCAAGGTCACAGGTAAGGGAGGAAGCCTGCAGCCGAGGCCTTCTCCTGGGTGCCTGACAGGGCACATTACCCTGGCAGCACAGAAATGCTCTGTGTTATTTCTCCTCTCAAAAGAGGGTGTGAAATTCCTACTCATTCACACATTGTTGGGTAAAACTGAAGTGTTAGGAAGAGTAAATGACATCCCCTGTTCCGTGTCCTCAACACTGTTTCCTGGTACAACTACTCAACCACCTGAGGTTGGGGTGGGGGGCGGAGGGCCAGGGACACATCCCAGTGACAGAAGCCCTGGAAGGCAGCTACACCTTACAATATGCAGCGTGCTAGATGGGGCACAAAATCACACCCAAACTGTGAACTGTTCAATGTAATATGTAACAAAATATCAGAACACAGTTCTGTTTTTTCTATCCAATCCTCTAAAGCATGCCACTACTTATAGCTTTAATCTGAGGACAATCTACTGATCTAAATATCTAAATACTCTCAAGCATCCAATATGGCTAACAGAGCTCAAAATTCACCAAGGCTTCATGATATTTGCTCCTTTGTAGGAAAAAAAAAAATATCTTTGTGATCACTCCTGTTGGAGGAATCAGCAGCTCAACACACAGTTTTTCTTAGATTAAAATAATTATCATATTCTCATAGGTAAATTTTAAAGGTATTTAAAAATGTTTTAAAATGTGTTTTCTGTTAAATAATGAATTTATATCAATCAGGGAAAAGATGGCTCAGAGTGACAATTATTCTGCTTACTTCTACAAAACTCCTGTTCCTAAAAGATTGTAACAAAACTCATGACAACCTCAAGGAAACTCATCTACAACAGTGAGTAGGTTGGAATGAAAATACTCAGAATATTTATTGGAAGTCAAAACATGAAAGAGCTTTTTGGCAAAATAATGGTAAATGACGTTGTGTGATAAATGTTTGCTTTGCAGCCCAGGCCGCCACTATCACATGGTATGAGATTTAGAAGAACTCCTCCAGTACTAGGTTTCTTGTAATTTCTGGGAATTATAACATCAATCTCACAGTTTGTGAAGAGTGGAATCAACAGTGTATTACTGTTTAATAGTGGTCACTCAGTGGTAACGGCATGATTAGCGATATTCAAATACTATGATCAAAGCACATGGGATAACTACCTGTAGAAGAGGGATTTAAAAGACAAACGAAAGGCCCTGACCTACTTATGGTCCAGTGCCTGCCTTGAGTCCTGTGTTGCCTACACTTTTTCACAGGTGGAACTAGCTTGATTCTTTGATTTCTGTCCCCATCCTCCAAGCTTTAAGTTTTGGGACATCACGAGGAGGGGTGTCGTTTTAACACAAAACTCAAGGAGGAGAAGCACATGGAAACAAAACATAAAAATAACACACTTGTAGGGACTTCCTTGGTGGTGCAGTGGTTAAGAATCCATCTGCCAAGGCAGGGGACATGGGTTCAAGCCCTGGTCCAGGAAGATCCCACATGCCGGGGAGCAACTAAGCCCGTGCACCAAAACTACAGAGCCTACACGCCATAACTACTGAAGACCGTGTGCCTAATGCCCGTGCTCCATAACAAGAGAAGCCACCACAATGAGAAGCCTGCATACCACAACGAAGAATAGCCCTTGCTCGCCACAACTAGAGAAAGCCCGCGAGCAGCAATGAAGACCCAACACAGCCATAAATTAATAAATAAATTTAAAAAAATAGCAAACTTGTGGTTTTCTATCAATTTCCAACTCCAATCTGTAAGCTCTAGCAGCTACTTTACCACATTGCATTATGCCTTCAAGTGTAGCAAATTGCTACCAAGAAGGAGATTATGATTTTTACCAAAATCTTACCTGTACTTAGATCTTTTGAGAGAGGTGGTCAAAAAATAAGACCTGTTTTTTGTTTTGTTTTTTTACTAATTATCCTTTTAAAATATTTAATGACATTTTACGGGCTTCCCTGGTGGCACAGTGGTTGAGAGTCCACCTGCCGATGCAGGGGGCGTGGGTTCGTGACCCGGTCCGGGAAGATCCCACATGCCGCAGAGCAGCTGGGCCCGTGAGACATGGCCGCTGAGCCTGCGTGTCCGGAGCCTGTGCTCCACAACGGGAGAGGCCGCAACAGTGAGAGGCCTGCATACCACAAAACAAAACAAAACAAAAAAACATTTAATGACATTTTAAATAATAGCATGCTTTCATCTACAATAATAGTTATAATTTATGTAAGCTTGTCAGATTTACTATCTCCTCCAGCCCTCACCACTGTCCCATAAGGTAATTAGTATTATAATGATAATAATAACAATAATGGTAATTATTATTATTTTTTTATGACTACTACTACTTCTATTTATTGACAAGAAAACTGAAGAACAGAGAGGCGGAATAATTTGCAGGCAGAGGTTAAGTAACTTGCTCCCAAACAAGTGTCTACCATGTGATCAAAAGTTGTGACCAAAGCCATGTGAGGTCAGACATGTATATCTTGTTTCATTAATCTCCAAGATGGAGGCAGAATCCTTCAAAGACCACAGGGATATCTGGTCTAGGCTTGTAGCTTTGGGAAGCAGCCTTCCCTTTCCAAGATACTTCTTGGTAATATTCCAACGACTCCTCCAGCACTGAAGTTTGGGACCCTTGAGACATCTACTCCATAGGGCCAATTTTTACTTTCTATAAACAATAATGATATTTAAATGAACCTGAATGTAATTGTGAGCACATCTCTAATTGATAGAAATGTTATAGTAGAGAGAACACCCGTTTGAAGCAGGAATCTAATCTGATGGTAATTACACAGCACGTAAGATGCCCTGCTACTTTCCCCAAAGTCATGATATTGCTTGTAAGTGCCATAACCGGTTTTCTAGAATCTTTTTATTTTATGATTCTGTGTCCTCAAACTCATGCTTCAAGCTCACCAGCAATCGAAATCAGTTTCCCTCCAGACACTCATCTGTGGCATTCGGGCACTTCCCTACTTTTTCCCTAAAAAAGGTTTTTGATGGAGAAGTGGTGAGTGGTCCAGACCCAGGTGGCCAGGTAGGACTCATGCAGAGAACGTTCTCAGAAGGCTTCTTCCTGTGACTTTCTCACACCTCCTTCAGTTCCCAGAATGGGACCCTCAGGTTAGAACATTCAGGCCTGCCTGTGTTCTCATGAACAATCTTAGACCCAGTTACAGATAAATGAAGCTTTCTCCCTGGGAATGGATGCACAGTCTCTCTTAATTCTTTTAAATTTATTTTATTGAAGGACAGTTGATTTACCACATTGTGTTAATTTCTTCTGTACAGCAAAGTGATTCAGTTGTACATATATATATATATATATATATATATATATATATATATATATATTCTTTTTCATCTTCTTTTCCATGATGACTTATCACAGGATATTGAATACAGTTCCTTGTGCTGTACAGTAGGACCTTGTTGTTTTTCCATCCTATAAATAATAGTTTGCATCTGCTAATCCCAACCTCCCAATCCTTCCCTCCCCCGGCCCCGGCCACCTTGGCAACCTACAGTCTCTTTTATCTCAAAGCTTAAACTTCTCAAGAGTTTCATACAAATCTGTTCTGCTTTTTAGAATCCATGACAATTTTTCCTCCCAGATTTGAAAACTTAACATTCAAAATATTAAAAGAAGGGAATTTTAATCAGAGGGGAATTTTACTCCCCTCCAAAATGATGGAATCACACAATCCACAGACGTTATTTGGGTGCCACGTACAGGCCCCCAGGTGCCCTCAACCAAGCCAGCAGATGCATGTGTTACAAAGACATCTGATCATCATGGGCTTCTGGTGACAAAACTGAGCTACTGAAAGGAAAATGTTACTTTCTTTTATTCTTATTTTGTGTCTTTTAAATGAAAGTGTGTTTTTCCTCTTTATGAAATTCCTATTTACCTGTTCATCATAAAGTTCAGTTCAGCAGTGTCTGCAATTAGCTTTGGTGCATGTCACACTTAATAGTTTATATGCACTGACACCCATAAAGAGGATGCTGTCATCTAGGTCCCTTTCTTTTTTTTAAATTTTATTTTTTTCTTATTGAAGTATAGTTGCTTTACAATGTTTCAGGTGTACAGCAAAGTGATTCACTTATATGATATATATATATATATATATATATATATATATATATATATATATATAGTTTTTCAGATTGTTTTCCATTATAGGTTATTACAAGATATTGAATATAGTTCCCTGTGCTATACAGTAGGTTCTTGTAGTTTATCTATTTTATATAGAGTAGTGTGTATCTGTTAATCTCAAATTCCAGATTCATCCCTCCCCTCTCTAGGTTCTTTTAACATACATTCATTTATTAAATAATGTAGCATATATCTTTTAAACATTGTTGACTTTATTTTAATGACTGCATATAGTTGTATTTTAAGGATGCTACATAATTTAATTTAGTTAGCAAATAATTTATCAATGCATATTTATTATGTTTATAATTCTTTTTTTTCCTTCATATATCAGCCAACATTGTGATGAACTTTTTTGTTTATATTTTGTTAGAATATTCCCAAAAGGACAACTCTTCAGTCTTAGATTTTCCACATTTGTTATCTCTAAAACTGTGTTCCAGAAAGCCATACAAATGTGTGTCCCTGTTAGGAATCCACATGTGCCCATTTCCAATAGATGGTACATATTTTTTCGGGTATCTCCAGTATTTGCTCAGTGCCCAGCATGTATTGACGTTCAATAAACACTGTTTTATTAGGGAAATTATCCTTAACATTCCTATTGTGTTTTTCACCATTTTTAAGCTTTGCTAACATGAGAAGCAAAACATATATCTCTTTATTTCCATTTGCATTTGTTTGGTTATCTCTATGATGAAATATCTTTCCACAAATGCTTTGTCCATTTATGTTTTCTTTTCTTTTCTTTTTCTTTTTATTATTATTTTTTCATCAACGTATAGTTGATTTACAATGTTGTGTTAGTTTCTGGTGTACAGCAAAGTGATTCAGCTTTATTCAGTTTTATATATATATATATATATATATATATATATATATATTTTCTTATTCAGATTTTTTTAACCTATAATGATAGGTTATTATAAGATACTGAATATATTTTCTGTGCTATACAGTAGATCCTTGCTGTTTATCTATTTTATATATAGTAGCTTGTACCTGCTAATTGCGAACTCCTAGTTTATCCCTCCCCCCATGTCCATTTACATGTTTATTTTTTCTCTTGTTATTGTCTGATGTTTTTCCTCACTTCCTATTGCTGTTATTGACGTATAGATTTATTCTTGTTAAAATCACTAAGAGTGCTTCAGAAGCTAATCAGTGAATCTTGGTCGTTTGTTGTTTGTCTCTTTTAATTTATCTGCTTGTCTTTTAACTTTGCTCCGATTGCTTTTCCCATACTTTGATATTATGTCTTTCCCCATACTTTGATATTATGTCTTTCCCCATATTTATTTATCTTGTTTTTGGAGGAGGAGATAAATCCAAGTCTTTACTAGATTATCCATCACTACACTGAGAGCATATGTTTAAATTATTTTATAAATATTGACTGAGCTATAATATGTACCTGACACATAATTTTTGTTCTTGCTTTCTTTTAGAACATAGAACATACAATACAAAATTTTTGTGTTTTCATTTGGAATTTTTTTCCACATAAGGAATGAGGAGATTTCTACATCTCTTTCTTTTTAGAATACTTGTCAGTTGAATGAACATCTTTTATTGAAAGTTCAAATTTTCCCCAGAGTTGAAAGGCCATCTCTGTCAAATATGAGATTTGCATATAAAACTGGATCTATTTTTAGATTCTATTCTATTCCTCTAATCTTGCCATCAATTTATTTGCCCCTACCGTACCATAACATTTTAATTATTTAGCTTTAAAATGCATTTTATTATCTACCAAGTCATGTGATCCCCTTTGTACTTCCTTTTATAATTCTCATTGTTATTTTTGTATATTTCTTTTCTGGATAAGATTTAGAATAATTTTGATGTGTTCTTAAAATGCCAGTGGAATTCTGTTAAGGTGTCATTAAATTTCTGAATAAGATTGGGAAGGCTTGGTATCTTAATAAAATATAAATTTCCCATCCAAGAAGCTGGTATTTTTCAATATATACATTTTATATTTGTATACATGATGTAACTTTTAAATTCTATTTTGGCAAGATATAGAAAAATAAACATGATATATAAATGTTAAGTTTTCAAATGATAGAAAAATAAGGTCTAAGTTCAGGCATTCTGCCCAGGCAGGAGCCCCCATGTACCTCCCAGAATATTAAGTTGTAATGTTGAATAAAGAACTCAGAGATTCCCTTCTTTTATCTTAGGAATATTCCATTTTAACCCTTCATTTATAAATTAATGGAATGACTTGCCACATGTTCTGATCTTGAGGGTTTGAAGTACTGAAAATCTCTTGGGGAGAATGGAGTTTAATCTACCTACTGCCTGCTGGTCACAGTGGTGTTTCTTTTCATTTGGTGGGAAATAGTCTTTCTCACTTCAAGAGCTGCCCTTGCCCTCTGATTTCCCTTGATTCCTCTGTGTCTTGGCTTCCTCACTGTGTAGCTCTGATTATATCCTTGCTCAGTCTTTACATTTATAATGAAAGATTCTTAATTTATTAAGCCAGGACTCTGTCCAGCCTTATCACTCGTATTCTTCTGTGAAACAACAGCTTTATGACCTGGTACGGTCATTGTTCACCATCTACAAAGGAGGACCTGAGGTAGTTGAATAACCGAGGTCTCACACTTATGCAACGGAGCCTGGAAGCACGCCCAGGCTGCAGGACCCGGGAGCGCCCACAGCCACCATCTCACCATGCACTTTATGTTGCTTCTCTTTCTCTCCACTGACTGGAGAGACCAACAAGCGTGGACATCCTGTGTTGAAGGTGGGAGGGTTGCTGCTTGGAACACAGCCTGCTGCCAGTTAAGATCACCTGTTGAACTTCATCCGAGAGAGAAGTGAGCTGCTTTTACTGTGTCCCACCCATTATACATTCTGGGCTTATTACATCAGCTAGTATTAGTAATGCATTTAACAAATCATATTGTGTTGTTTAAGCATACATATTTGTTGCATGTTAAAGTAACTTTCAAATAATTGAGACAATGTAGGTAGGATGAGAATACAGTTAGGAAGTGAGGATGGAGCCAGGACTGAGGCTGATTTGCGATATTCAGGTGAAACCCCGTTCTCTGGCTCAGAGGACAAGTTTGACTCTACGTTAGAGGCAAAGAACAGGAAAAGGAACAGAATAAATGATCGAGGAGAAATGCAAGTATTAATAATACCCATGGTGGTGTCATTTCTGCATCCCGACGGAAACATTTATCCACTGCCAGGAAACCAGTTAGGAGTCCATTTGCAGTTCTCTATGTTGACATGGAAATGGATGGGGACGTGGACCTGAACCTGAACCTGGACGTGGATGTAAGTGTAGAATCAGACACAGACATAGGGATGGGTGATGTCAATACAGATCAGACACAAGGAGAGGTAGGTATAGTTATAGATACAGACAGAGACAGAGATGCAGACTTAGCTAGAGATTGTAAATGTCTTTGTCTCTCATTTACTTCTCAGCCTCCACCAGTTAGGGAAATTGTTCTAAGAATTCTTTTTGAATAATCCATCGACCTCTTCTCACTACTTAGCTCATCTTGTTTCTCAGCTGCACTTGGTACGGTCAGCTTTCCCTTTTTCTCTGTGACTCTTAAGGTGCCCCAGTTTAGGTGTGACGCATCTGGTCCCTCCCCCGAGTGCCCACAGCTCTGAGTCCTGCTGTCGTGTGAAAGTCCGTATCCCTCAAACCCTGCCCTGGGTCACTCCTGTTTTCTGTTCACTCACTGTTTCTGAGCATCCTCACCCACCTTTGTGTCTTCAACTCCTTTTCTTCAATGATGCCTCAGGAACCTCCCTCTCCCCAGGCCCCTCCCCATGCAGCCAACACTCTGCCAGCTGTCCCCAGGGATGCGTGACCTGCTAACTGACACATCCCATGTCCAGAACCAAAGTCATCCTTTCTCCAAACTCCAGCCCGGGGCCTCACTGCGTTGTCCTTATTTCAGGGCCTGACGCCGGGCAGCCGTCCAGGCCAGAGATGCAGGAACTCTTCCTGTTCTTGCTCTGTCTCCCTCTCACTCAGTCCCCCGACAGCTCTGCCGACCTCCCCTCCTGCATGTATCTTACACTCCCTGCTTGTCTTCATGGCGAGCCACAGCCACTTGCACCGTGTGGGCCACCCGCCTCTCACCCGGGTCATGGCACCTGCTCCCTTTCGCCCCTCTGACTCTGTTCCAATGACTCATTTCAGCTCCACAGGTAAATCACAAACATTGGCTTCCATGCCTTCATAGGACTCTTCCTCTCCTTCCTCTTTCTTTGCTGCAGGAGCTCACGTCTCCTGCACGTTCATCTGTATCGGGCACTGTTGAAAGTGACTTCCTGATATGACCCCATTTAATCTTCAGGGTAACCCTGTGACTTAGTCAGCTTTGCCATCCTCTTAGGACAAGGAGGGAACTAAGGGTTGGGCTCCTTTCCCTTTGGGGTATAACTAACCATGTCATGTTCACATTGTTTATGTCTTGCAGCATCATTTTGTGCCCTGCACACGGTGAATTCTGATCCAAGCTCCATACCTGAGGGTGGCTACCATCTGTTCTACAGAGGCCCCTTGTCTCTCCATGTCCCAAACCTGCATAAAAACTCCCAAGGCACTCACTTCAGCAGCCTTCCACAGGCCTTGATGGAGAGAGGTCCCTAGGACAGGGCCTTGTCTGACCTTCCTTCAGTTACAACTTCCACCTTTGGTGCAATAGCCCGTGGAGTAGGCACTGCTTAACTGTTTCCTTAAAAAATGAATCAACCCATCCATGTAAAAGTGCTAAGTGACCGTGCGGAAAATATATTTTGCGACATGTGCAAATGTATGTACATTTAAGTGTATTTTTTGCTCATTGTCATTATAATGCATATACTTAAGCAAAAATATGTAGCTTAATGAGATTATGAGAATGAAAAATATGTATACATATAAAATACCTCATTTATGAAGTTTGAATTGCCATGGACAGGAATTCAAGCTTTATGACTTGACACTTGCATTATAGATTTATATCACAGGATGTTGTTAATCTCCAAATTTGACAGTGTTAAGATCTTAATGATTATATTATTTTATCATCATTCTATTTAGGTTTAAAAAATCAATGAACAAACACAAACAAACAAGCTTAGATAAGTTAAATAATATGCTTTAGATGAATATTGTCAAAGAATAACAAGAACTTCCCTCCTCCTATTATATGCATATATATTACATCTTTCATTATCTAGCTAGATGTGGTTTTTTTAATATATTCAAAGAAATGCATGAACTAAAATTGTTTTATTTTTATATAAGCAATATGCATTCATTAGAGAAAATTTAAAAATAAACAACAGTTTAACAAAGAGAAAACTACCCATAATTCCATTACCTAGAAGAAACAAACTCCTGCAAATATTTTGGTATATTTCATGCCAGCTTTTTCATTTTGAATATTTTACTACAGTTGACATTTTGAACGTCAACTGTAATAAAATATTCAAAAAGCAATTTTAATTTTTCACTTAATATTGTAATAATCATTTCCCAGTTTATTAAATATTATTTTTAAACCAAGTTTTGATAGTTACACACTATTCCAATACATGAATATGTGTTTATATGCACTAGCAAATTCTATATAATTTTACATGTGCATAAAACTCATAAGGGTAATCATTGCTATTAAACACAACTTCCTCAGGTTTAATTTATAAAGTGGAAGCACAAGGTCAAATTTCCTAAATATTTTGAGCTTCTTTGTCCAAATATCCAGTTACTGTGCCAAATGATTGTACCAATTTTTATAAGCAGAGTTTCAGAGGGCTCTTATGCCATAACTTAAATGGAAAATATTTCACAGTGTGTTCTAAAATTTTATTTTCGCAAAATTGAAAATAGTTCAACTGTAGCTCATGCCCCTAAGCCCTGGTTATTCTTTTGATATCGTTTTGTTGGGTTTTGTTAATAAATTATATGGGATATTTTGGAAAGAAGTTATAATCTAATAAATGAGCTTTCGTCTGCCTGGGAGGGTGAGAGAATCTGGCTCTGAGACCTCTACTCTCTTCCCACTTCCTCACTATAAAAGAAAAACTTATTAATATAATTCTTGGAATATTCAAATGCATTATATGGCTCTATATTTGTGATGACACATGCTTATGGCCAGCTACCAAACAAATTTGTACTGAATACATTGTCTTTCTACTTTTGGAGATGTCCAAATTCAAGATTAAAATTCAAGAAATTTGTTTTTGATGTTGTCTCTCTTTTCTTAAGGTTAGAAGATTGAGAGTCTTTAGAACTAAAGTATCATAATATTACCCTGCCACCTAGGGGTATTGCCAAAGAAATTTAGTCATGCATAGGAAAAAAAGGTAGAGTGTTTTGGCCAAAACATAAGAATGCTGTTACTACTATAAATAATTTGCTGACTAAATTCTGTCACTAATATAAATAACATCCACTAACATCATAATATATTTTATCTCTTGCTAAATAATTTGTATTTTAAAAACCATATGAAAATTGGGGCATGGAAATTAGTAAGAATCCCCACTTTCAGGACTAATGGAAATTTAAAACTGAGCACAATAAGGACTGAGCATTAATATGTGATGGGCCTGCAAATAACAGACATGTTTTCCCAAGCTCTCAATGTCCTTTATGTATTATTTCTCATTTATGACAGTTAAACACTCAGGCGACAAATCTCTGTTTAGGAAGTGGTCAGCTGTCCACTGCTTGGAGGTGAGCAGTGAATCTAGATCATAATATAAACCTATAGTCCAACTGACCAAATTATTCGTGCCACTGAAAGTGATGGAAAACCAGCATCCATATTATTGACTTCTTATGGTTGTCTTTAGACTCTGCCTAACAACATTTTTTTAATCCCCTGACTATAAGTTTTCCTGATGAAATTTACTGAAGTGAGAAATCTAAATATTCAACCCTAGTAGTAATAGCTACATACACTGTGGATATGAGACTCTTGCCCTGAGGGATCTCAGAATGAAGACACATTTGGGGAGAGAGTGAACACATACATAGAACAGACATCAGAATTCTTAAAGAAGGCACACTTTGCCATTATTTAAAGTTAATGGAGCAAGCCAACTAAATTCTGTTTTGAAATGCATAACTTCTGAGTTAAGACAATGTGTCCTTGTCTGGAATCCGAAGAACTGAAGGAGGGGAGAAAGCGGCAAAGTGGCTGGCGGCCCATCTCGCTGCTGTGCTGCCGGATCAAGGAAAACCCAAAACACAGTGCAGTTCTCTGTTTCTTGAAGAAATTAGCAAGAGCAAGGGAAACAGAGTCTGCTGCATCTCCTTTCATCCTCATCGTCCTTTACTGCAGTTGCTCAGCCCAACAAATGTCGAGTTGTTCTCTGGCCTCAAAACCGTGTAATTACCCTCAGTAATCATATGAACAGAGAGAGATCCTTCCATTCCTACCATTAGAAAAATCCAGCCCACACCTGTTTTCTTCTCTTTCCTCTTTTCGAGGCAGTGAGAGGGAACTGAAAGATGTAACTGGTGGCGGTTTTGCTTAGTTGGGGGCTTTTCTTCCTCCTGACAGGCCTTTGTTCCCACACAGAGAGAGCTCTAATTACACCCTCTCCACGTCAGGGCTCCTTGTCGGAGGCAGCTATGCAAATGCCAGGTGCCTTTCCTCTTCTCATTATGACCTGTCTCCAAGCGCATCACTTTCAGGAAAAGTGGAGACTCCTCTTTTTGAGTTAAAAACACACTTTCTTCATCTCTGTCTTATTCTTACCAGATGCTCCGAATCTTAATCCTGCTCAGAGGGCTGAGAAAAAATGTTATTTTTGATTGCCAGACATGCTACCATTGGAATTCAGAAATCTACGTACCACCACGCCATCAAATCACCCACATAACTCCTCACGTTCATTGCAGTTGCAAGCACAGGTCCCGGGAGTGTGTCTGGGAATGCTGCTCCCCATAGGACCATGCCACCACCCTGGGCCAGCATCATGACACTGTTTAAAATGTAACCTCTGCACTCCAGGACTTCAAAACCCATCTAAAGAAGCTCAAATTCGCTTAGTCCTGCTCCACTTGGACTTTTTTTTTTTTTTTTTTTTTTCTTCTTTTTGCGGTATGCGGGCCTCTCACTGTTGTGACCTCCCCCGCTGCGGAGCACAGGCTCCGGACGCGCAGGCCCAGCGGCCATGGCTCACGGGCCCAGCCGCTCCGCGGCATATGGGATCCTCCCAGACCGGGGCACGAACCCGTATCCCCTGCATCGGCAGGCGGACTCTCAACCACTGCGCCACCAGGGAGGCCCTCCACTTGGACTTTTTATAGGGGTCTGATTGGTGCTTTTTAATTAAGACATTATTCAAATAACCTTTAAATGCAAAGGTATTCAATAACCAGACTAGGTCTTAGTAGAATACCAATTGTTGGACTGTTAGAAAAAATATATATATATATTGGAAGGAGCTCTATAATATTTTGGTGTAATGTAAGGATCTTTACAAGTTCATCTCAATTTCGTACTTTCTATTTTTGGCAGTGACTTTATTCCAACGGCTTGTTCTAATTCTGAGACTCAGGTCAAAACCTGATGAAACACCATGAATAAGAATTCTTTGGGTTTCATTTAAATTTCTTATACAGTTCTAAACTTTAGCACAAAAGAGAAATGACATAAACAATTTATGTTTCGTGATTTATAAAATTTCCATCTGTTAAAAAAAAATTCTGAACAGGAAGTGGTGTCTAGTTTTATAGAAGTAAAATATTTAAGTTGTATAAAATTAATAGAAATTACTAACTGAGCTATAATTTGATATTTGCTGGCACAGAAAAAAGTCTCCTGTTCTAAGCATCCATTTAGTTAAGACAATTTACTACATGTTTCATAAACAGTTGTAAAACTATTTATAAAAATCAGGTACCTACATATATTTTCAATATACATATAAATAATACATATAATTTTTGAGCAAATAATATTGTGGCATATATTGTCAAATTTTCTAATAATGCCATCATACATATCATATATATTATTTAATATACTCAGTTAATTTAATCAGACATTATATTGAAAATACAGACATTAATTAGGTTACCTTTGTCTTTGCAGACTTTACTTTCTTGATTTGTGTTTTAACAATTAAGTTATTCCTTTTCATTAGAATCATATCTATAAAATATTCCTTAATGACAAAGTCAAGTAAGTTTTATATCATTATTGTAAGTCATTTCCATATGTCACTAAATTAATAATCATTATTGAAGTTAAGCATCTTTATTAATAGGCAACTCCATCCCCTACTTGAACTATCCTAATTAATTTGTCAGCTTCACTGTGTGATACTGAGATCACCTCATATGGTACCAGTAAAATGTACACAGGGAAAAAGTAGATCTCCCAATTTTTAAAAACAACACAATAGAGATTGTGTTACACACTGATAGTATCGGATTACCTTTATAGTTGTTACATTCAATTGATAACATTATATATTTTACATAAAATAATTTGCTTAAACAAAAGATTCTTAGGTAAATGGATGCAGAACGATAATGCTTCTGGTAGTATGATTTTCAACATTTGTCTGCTTCATAAAATCACATCCAAGTGTATATTTACAAAAAAAAAATGTTCAGTGTTTTCTTGTTGTAAATCTAAGATTTCTTAGGGATCACTGAAAACTTCTGTGAGAGTGGCAAGGAATGCCTTGAGGAACCAGGATCTGTTGGAGACACAGATTACTCTCACTCCAGCCCTCCTTCTAGACTCGCCCATCCCCCCCAAGAAACCCAAAGGGAAGCTGCACATGAGCCCTGAGGACTCAGAGCAACAAGCCCCAAAGGACACATGGCAACTCCTGGGTCTTCTAAAGTGCCTCCATGGCACGAATTTATTCTGAGCGTTTTTCAAAACAAATGCTTTTATTGGCTTGTTTGCTTTTATTTAACATTAGGTGAATCAGATTTTCTTTGCAAAAATTTATCTTTATTTAAATCTAAATTTAGAGGCATTTTAGCCATTTTTTAAAGCAGCATGAGTATATCAGCAATTGATCCCTTTTTTCACTATTGTCAAAATCCAGAATGGCTGCCATTTAAAAAAATTCTATCACTTTACTGAATCCCTGTATGAAATAAATTTTCCAAATATGTAAAATAGTGTGAAATGATGCACTGGGGGACCAGTTATAACTTCAAATTTTGGGGTTTTGTCGTTGTTGTTGTTCCTAGAAGGCAAATTATCAATGAATTAAGTGGACGTTAGTGAAAGTAAAGAGCATATTTGTCATTCAATTCTGCTGCTCTA
Source organism: Mesoplodon mirus (assembly GCF_964341445.2). Classification (NCBI taxonomy): domain Eukaryota; kingdom Metazoa; phylum Chordata; class Mammalia; order Artiodactyla; family Ziphiidae; genus Mesoplodon; species Mesoplodon mirus. Next base: position 181,285,435 of record NC_138980.1, read on the forward strand.
GGAGAGCAATAATTATGTTAGTTACCAAATCAAAAGAAAGAGGAGGAAGAGGAGTGGGGAAAGACGACCACAGCAATGCAACAACAAGAAGGAGAAGAAGAACAAGAAGGGGAAGAGAAGGGAGAAAGGAAAGTTAGAAGGAAAGCAGGTTACTTCTACTAAACAAACTAGTGGTTAAGCCTTGGAGTTGTTAATATTTTTTTCTTTTTTAATGTAAAAACCCACAGAGATCCCAGAGAAATGCCATATATGCCAGATCTACCCAGGTCAATCTAGACAAGGATTAACTTGTTTAAGTCTCACAACAAACCTCTGCCGCACAGGAAGATAAAACAGAGAGGTTGAGCCACTTGCCCAGGGTCACACAGCTTTCAAGTTGTAAAGCCAGAGTCTGAACTCTGACATCATAGTTCCTGTAACCGAATCTTAATCCTGATGACTCCTCAGAGTGGCTGTGAGCTGATACCTGCCCATGGCTGTCCTCAGTACTCTCCTATGTAATAGGGGATGACCACACCAGGCTTGTTGCCAGAAGTAAATGAGACAGCTGTTTATTGTCACATGCCTTCTACTGTTTGCAGGGATTGTGCATGTGTGTACCTGCATGTGTTGCTCATGTGTCTCTCTAATCCTAGACCTATGTCTTCCACATAGTAGAAGCTCAATAAATACAGGGAGAATGAATGAATGTATGTATAATATATGTAAATAGGTGAATGCTAAAAATGCTTTTTAAAGTGTTCTTGGAAAATGATTTTCATCATATTTTTCATATCTCATATTTATCCCTTTCTTTATTTTTATGTGTGAACTGATTGTCCCCTCCTCTCCCTAGTAGAGTATAAGATTATTTAGTTTGGGGACAGTAACTCACCAATTTTTACCTTTACACACAATGGGCACAAAAGTAAATATAGGCTGAATGCAATTAAGTCCACTTTTACTCCAGGGCATTGTCATTCTTTGTCCATTTGGGAAGTGTTCAGTGGAGGGAAAACTTGTTTTGCAGGCTTAGTATTAATAGAATTCTCACCCAAGTGCCAGTTAAATTCACGTTCAAACTGCATTTTTCCTGAGTGTTGTATACATAGGAGAAGAACAGCCAAATGGAACTGGAAGTCCCTTGTTGGTACTGGTCTGGGTGTCGCTGAGGCAGAGGTGTGCTGGGGTTCTCGCCACCCAGCAGTGCCCAGCTGTTTGTCCTGTGCCAGGGTGGAAGCAATGGTTACCCTGGCCATACTGGTTTATTTCAGAGCATGGACCACTGGCTCAAAATGTTGACCAAGGCTAAGCCTGAAGAATTCTCAGCTGGAAGATTTTAAAGCCAAAGCAAAACCCAGCCACTCGTTTGCATATTGTGGATTGGTCAACACAACTGAAATGTTAGAAGATCAGTCATTGTGTTCTGTAGGTATAAAAGCATCCCGAAGACCAAGCTTACAGGCAACAAACCTCTGTGGGCAGGAGTAAAGGCTCTCTTTTAGAAACATTCAAATTTAATTCAGCTCTTCAATCAGAGGAAATGCATCTTTCTATAAACCCAGGAACCCTCTCTAGAAGAAATAGCAAATGCTGTCTTGGGAAATATCTTTGGAATCAGAAAAATGTAATGTCTAGGTGGCATTCTTTGAATTTTGAACATAAATAAAGCTTTTTAAGAGAAAGAAGGGGGCTTCCCTGGTGGCGCAGTGGTTGAGAATCTGCCTGCTAATGCAAGGGACACGGGTTCGAGCCCTGGTCTGGGAGGATCCCACGTGCCGCAGAGCAACTAGGCCTGTGAGCCACAACTACTGAGCCTGCACGTCTGGAGCCTGTGCTCCACAACAAGAGAGGCCGCGATAGTGAGAGGCCTGTGCATTGCGATGAAGAGTGGCCCCCACTTGCCACAACTAGAGAAAGCCCTCGCGCAGAAATGAAGACCCAACACAGCCAAAAATAAATAAATAAACAAACAAATAAATAAAAAGCCAAGCATTTAAAAAAAAAAGAGAGAGAGAGAGAAAGAAGGGACACCAATACATGATTTTCTTCACACTGGTTAATCCCAAATTATGAGTGAATATGATGACTCTTGAAATGAAAACATTCCAATTTAGTTAAAACTACCATCTTTCAAAATGTGCATCAGAAGCCTTCAAAGGGACAGTTAGGTTTGCTTGTCTTTTTGTTCAGGAGTGTGTAAGCCAGCTCAAAGGTTTCAGTGCCATCCAGGTGGCACTGATGACAGTGAAGATTCTTCTCTGAAGACTTGCCTGGGAGAACCGGCAACACCATGTGGTATGGACCCCATCTCAGGAAGAAGTGACGGACTCTGAAGGACAATTCAGGACTTCCGAGACAGACGAGAAACCAGAAACAAACATGGCAGAAGGTGGAAATCATCCATTATGTGTCAGTGTCATCGATTTACCTCCTGCAATCAGAGTGTAGAGAACAGGTATACAATGTCTGACGCTCACTCTGCAATTTTATTCAACACGCTAGTGCACAGAATAGCATTTTTAATGTTCGCCTTCCCTGTGGCACTTCCTAAGGATATAAACACAAGGAATTAGCATCTAGTCCTGTGATGTCAAAGGCTGCTGTTAACTATATAAAGCTGGTTCCAGACCTTATTAGTCCAGTCTTGTCTCTTGGCAAGCCTCATACCTCAGCATGAGGAAATCTGAACTCTCCTCACCTCTCTTTGATTTCCAAGTCAAGCAGGGTTTATGTGTAAGCTCTCTGGCACCATGCTGCAGTGTAGGGGCCTCCGTCTGTACTGAGAGTTAAAACAAGACATTAAATTGACTGGACTGCTGGAATTGGGTGCAGGGGTGTGTGTGAAGTCGAGAATCCCTACCTGGTATTCCTGTGTTGTAAAGTTGTGAGATCCTGGCGTGGCGTCTATCACCTGGATAGATTCACATGAATTGGTACACCTCATTATCAAAATGATGTTGACAAACTCAAAAGCACAAAGAAGAGAAGCAAAAATGATCATGTAGCTGAAAGGATTGATCTATGAGAAAAAATAAAAAGAACCAAAGATAATAGTGAATAGCAATTGTCCTTATTCTGTAGGATTTGGGGGGAATTCTCAACCAGAATGTAGGCAGAAAAACTCAGAAAAAAAAATCTGGAAAACAATCAAAGTCAGTGTGACAACTTAGGAGAAACTGAAAAGAAATAAAGAACATAATTTGGTTAGAGAAAATTGGGAAACACTTGGTTTGGTACTATGACTCAGAAAGTGATACACTGAAAGATCTATTACACAAACTATTTTAAGTTAACATGAATGAAAATGATATATTAACATTTCAAATAGCCAGTTCAAAAATAAATACATAACTTATGTAAATCCTAGCACATGTTGTAATGTGACTCATCTGAGGAGTTGAACCTTAACACATTAGATCTGATAAAGAAACTCTCAGCAGACAAGTCAGGGATCAGAGTGAATTGCTGTTGCCCAAAGGGGTGATCGGTATCATTTTCCCCTTCCATTCACTTGGCTCTATACTCTATTATAGAGGATAACTATTTGAAGTCTGATCCCTGGGAATAAAGTAAATATTAATCAGGGATTGACATCTGCTGACATCAGGGAACAAAGAAAAACCCTATTTCCTTATGGAAGTGCAAGGCCACTTGAGTGTGTGTTTATATTAAACAAAAAGTTTAGGATATCCTGCAGCAATGTATCATAATTTTCCTCCAAACAACTTTGCCTTGGCCACCTTTTCAGACCACTTCCTATGGGCTGAGTTGGGTGCAAGTTCCTCTTTGACGTCCAAGTACCACTGCTTCTTATGGTGACGTGGCCAGTGACCAACTTCCTAACAAGTTAGGAAAGTGCTCCTGGGCTGTGATTGCAGCAATGCAGAGGAATCTGTTTCCAACCAATTAGCTCAAAAGTGATTGCCGTTACTTTAGATTTCATGGGTTTTACTTAAAATGTTTGATGAGCTGTGTGCATGGGGAGATGTTACATTTTTTTAAGACAGGAGGTTACAGACAGGGGCTTAAGGGGGCTACATTATAATCAGAGACTGAAGACTGCTGTAATTTTCAGGGACTCATGGTATTTTGACATATCTATTAAAATGAAAACCTACCACCTAAGACAAAATATCAAAGTCTGATAAAGAAGAGGGAAAGTGCATTTTGTTCTCAGGGCTACACAAAAACTATCACTGAAGTCTCCCATCTGTTTTTGTTTGTTTGTTTGCTTGTTTTTCAGGTAATAGTCCCACTTCTGATTTTGAAGAAGTATAATGAATTTTAGATGTCTCCCCTCAATTTATATCAAATGTCCTCTTTCTACTATAAATATATACTTCTTTATATAACTCATTTCAGAGCACTCATTTTTACCATAAGCCAAAATAAAATTTCATAATTTGAAATGTTATTTCAGAAGCCAGTCTCATAGGAATTTTTGTTTTTCTTCCCTGGGAATGCGGGTGAGCTTGCTAGGGACAGGCTGGGCTGGGTGAAATGCTCTTACTCCCACCTTTGGTGAGAGTGGATTATAAAAAGATTTTTCAGCAATTGCTTTACTTGGGTAATGGTGTTTTTCTGTTTTATTTTTTCCCAGTTAATATTATAAATATGATTACAAATATCTGCTCTGTTTTTTTTTTTTTTTTTTTTTTTTTTTTTTTGTACACAGGCCTCTCACTGTTGTGGCCTCTCCCGTTGCAGAGCACAGGCTCCAGACACGCAGGCTCAGCGGCCATGGCTCACGGGCCCAGCCACTCCACGGCATGCAGGATCTTCCCGGACGGGGGCACGAGCCCGTGTTCCCTGCATTGGCAGGCGGACCCTCAACCATCGTGCCACCAGGGAAGCCCTCTGCTCTGGTTTTACCTTCACTGCATTGTGGTTCCCATCCTATTCCTGCAGAGGCCACAGGAATCCCAGCTCCTCCTCTTTGCCTCCACGATGTGTTCAGAATGTGTTCCTCTCCTGGCGGATCAGTGGTTCCTGATTAACCCTCCTCTACCCTTCATAATCCATCCACTCCGCATCCACTCCACTCTACAGCCCTGACATCAGACATCAGATAGTTAAATCACCCTTTAGTGAGCACGAGGCCATTTCTAAAATTGTGACTTTGAAAAATTATTCAAATCTTCTTCCATTCACAGTGTCCAAAAGATATCAGCTTTTCTTTACCCAAACCGAAGCGCAGTAAAAAGAAAACATTTGAGAATCACTTTTGCAAGCAAACAAAAAAAGAATCACAAAATAACAAGATCGTCATTTATCAGGAGGGTCTGACTTTGTTGACAGCCAACCTCCACGTTGCAAGGCAGGCAGACAAGAAAAGAAGGCGAGTGAACTGCTGTGAGTGACCCAAGGCAGCTGCAGGAGAGGCCTGGGAAGAGCGCACCGCAGGCCGGTTCCATCTCGCTTGTGTATTCATCTATCGGACACGTTCTGACAGACAGCGCAATTCCACAACGCCTCATTATTTATGGCCATGCTTCCTCATCACAACACGGCCAGAGAGAGGCTCCCTTAAGTTTTCCTTCCATCTCGTGGAGAAGGAAAATGCCAGCCGCCTCTTTTGTTTATAGCACTTTGTTTAATTGCTGAGACTGTAAACACTGCCGCCCAGGAGCTGAATCCCAGCGCGCAACGCCTGCTCCTGAAGGGCATCCGCGGGGCAGGCACCTTTGCAAACGATGCAGGGATGCAGGGTGTCTAATGCATACGTGCCGCATCGGCTCTTAATCTGTGTCTGGTTTTCACCGGAACCGACACACCTGGGGTGAGCAGGGGCATCTAAGCCGGGTCCCCCCTGCAGAGTCAATCCGGCACCCCGCGAACCCTGCCTGGGGAGGGATGCTCGGCTTGGCCCTGAACAAAGGCCTCCTCCTCCCCCCCTCCCCCTTCCCCTCCTCCTTCAGCTCCAGCCCGTGGAAGGTGCGGGCCGCCTCCCGGGCGCAGCAGCAGGTGGCAGCATCGTCACAGGCCTGGCAGCAGGTGGGGCTGAGGGGACACAGGCGTCCAGTCCAGTGGGAACATTTGCGTGTGGAGGGGCTTCAGCCTTTCCTGAGCTTACTGTCACCTCCTCAAGTGCTCCGCTGTTTGCCCGTGAGGGCAGCTAGCAAAGTCACCAGCCTTTGGAGTTGACTTCACCGGAATTATTTGTTCCTCTACCTGAGGTCACTGCGTCACCTGTGTTCTTTCACCTGGAACCTACGAGGGGGAGGTCTTGGGACCACAGAGAAAGGGCCAACCTCGCTCCTCTTTAACAAGCAAACAGGAAACAAGTGGCAGTGTGGGCGAGATGGAGGGGGCACGGGGAGTGGGTGACAGGAGGTCGGGGCCTCTCTTTTATTACCTCAAGGCAGAGCACGGTCACCCTGAGGATGTTGGGGACAGTTTTCTTTTCCCTTTTCCTTTTTTTTTTAGCAGTGATTGAGACGAAAGACCCCTGGCTCCTGTTTCTCACCTGCCCCTGGGTGACGTGCAGTGCAGAAGCAGACTTGGGAGGGGTCGGTCGAGCTGCGTGACACACACGGGATCCAGCAGGTTGGAGCCAAAATCCCACCGAATCCCTGGAGTCAGAGTGCGTCACCCTTCTTCCCAGCTTCACACCCGCCGCAGTGGGAGAAAGAAGGAGAACGCATTTTAGACAAATTCAGGACGAGGGCAGGTGCCCAGACTAAGCCTGCATCCGTCCACAGGCCGTGGCAAAAGTGGGCTCTTGGTGGCCACAGGCCTGGTGGTCCCCAGGCTACTGTGACCCAGTTAGGTTTGCTTTTTCATGGCACTTGTACATAGCATTTTAGAAAAACTTTTTTCTCTCTGGTTGTTTTTGTTCCCTGTGCTAAAGCTCACACAGGACATTTCCCAGCCGGATGAGACATTCAACTCTGTCTGGACGGCTCAGTCATTCGCACATCCTCCCTCCCCCGCCCCCCCGTGCGCACCCCCACACACACCTCTCCTTGCCCTCTCCATCTCAGTCAATGCGTAGTGATTGCTTATATAGGCTTAATAGTTCACAAGGAAAACGCCTTCCATTGCAGCGCATCGCTGCCGTAACAGGGGCCGAGAACTGACACCACCGAGGTGTAGATGCAAGTTCTGTTGAAAATGATGCCAGCGTGAAGCACCAGGATTCATTAAATCAGGCAGAGTTTCTCATTAAACGTGTAGATTGACAGTCAGAACTAACTGTCATTTGTGGCTTCCTTAGAGTCCCCCTACACAATAATACACACACGCACATATATATATATATATTTGTTTTTGCGTAGGTGACATTATATTTAGAATAAAATAGTGAAATTGGGACTCTTCGGGTGGCGCTAGATGCCTGCTTTGTGTAAAAACAGCAGTGCTATTTCTTCCTTTGTTGCTTCTCTAAAAGAAGAGGGACCCTAAGAAGAGGTAAATCCAATCCAGAGGGTAATCACCAGCATTTCTAGTTTAAGTCAACATAATAGATAAAATGGACCTATGTTACCTGGAAGAGATTTAAATATTAACCATGACACTCACAGCTCTGATTTTCTGTTTTCTTTCACTTTATTCATGCATGTGTTTCACTTTCACTACATCCAATAAATCCTTTATGGAAAATTCCTTGTAATATGACTATGGAGGAAGTGTCCAAAAACTAGCATCCCTTCGTGCTTGGAAAAATGACTTGATGAAGGAAAGGCACATACTCATTAGAAAAATATTATTTTTCCTCAAAGATCTGAGGCCCTTAGGTGATACTGTTTTGCATCTTAACATAAAATATGTAATGCAGAACCTTCTGGTATTAACAGATAGCACCAGAGTACTCTGCCCTGAGCACTTTGCAAAGATGCAAGATAGTTGTGCCTTGAAGTAGGTAAAGAAAATAAAGAAAATATTTTTTCCGTAAATACGGGGGGATCCCGACCATCAATGAGCAGATATTCTGGAAGGTACTGTCCATATCAATTGTCATCTAGGGGCAAAGATGCTTTCCTGATTAAAAAAAAAATTGTGTATATGTGTCTGTGCTTACATATTCAAAAATGTATGTGAATGATGGAAAAAGCTGTAGGAAATACTCCTCAAAAAAAAAAAAATAAATGCAATTTTCAGAGAACAACCCTAAGGACCTATTCATTACTGAGAGATCTTTTACTAAGCAGTGGCTTGCATGGATCTATGCTCTGTTTTTGTTCACCTCCTACTTATCCACTTCCTTAAATGTATCCTCCATTAAAAAAAAAGTTATGAGAGGGACACTCCTGTCTGTGCAACGCTTTCTTCCTTTCACACACCTACGTTCTAGAAGGAGTACTTCAATTTACAAGAAACCGAATTTTAGTTCACAGTCTGTTTTCCTCATTCTGTCGGGAGCTTGGATTTCTCTCGTAAGGTAGATTCTCTAAGGCCCCCTGAGTTCCTAGGAATTGGAAAGCACTTTCTCTGGGAAGCTTTTTCTCATTCTTTTTTCTCAGTCTTTCACAGCAAGAATTATTTCAGAAGGTTGCTTCCTACCTTTGTGTATAAATTTAGACAGATATGGATATAGATATAGATCGCATGGATATAGATGCAGATACAGACACGCAGTCGCTTAAATTCTCTCAGTGTCACCTTGTCTGTGATTTGCATGCCTGACTCTTCGTTGTGCTGTTCCCCTAGGGCAGGCAGAAGGATTCTCATGCTTTTTGTGTATCACTGACTACCCTTGTCAAGTGCTTTAAAAAATAAATGGTTAGAAATTTTTGGAAAAGTCTTCACCTTTGTCCTTGGATCTTAAAGTATGACTTGAACATTTTTTTCTGAGTCTAGCACAAACCATAGTAACATGTGCAATCTTAAATCAACAGTATCTTCATGATCTTGACATTCAAAATTCTGCAAGTAAAGCCAAGATTGAAAACAATACCCTTCTTTAATTACATAAAAGATTTTGAAATCATATTGCATGAAAGAGCCCAGAATATCCAACATTGTGTTAGAGAAGTGAACTTGGCAAAAAATAGTTATTTGGAAGGATGTGGGCTATATCCCTGAAAAAATTTGCAGCTTTAATCAAAATAATATTGAAAAATAGGTATTTCCACAGAATTACTCATAGTTTTATGCTCATGATGGATTTTCTTTGGAATATAGTTCACATGCAAAAGCTATGATACAAATTAAATATATTTTCCCCAGCGATGCATTAAACATTGCAAATATTTTTATGTGGTTCAAAAACGTATGAGATTAGTGTATATGATAATGTTGACATTTTAAACTAGTGGAAAAATAGATTGTTCAAATAGCATTGAGAAAACTGATTTGCTATCTAAAAATCAAATCAAATCAACTTCAAAATATTTAAATAGTTGTAATTGTGCACACTGTTTTCTTTGACTACAATAACTTAAACTGGAAATCAATATTAGGTATCTAGACAGTCCTCCAAAATTTGGGAAATAAACCAGCACACTTCTAAATAACCTATGAATCAAAGAGACAACCACATAGAGAATTGAATATATATTAAAATGAATTACAATTAAAGTACATTATATAAAAATTTATAAGAGGTAGATAAAACAATTTTTCGAGGAGAATCTATAACATTAAAAGCTTAAATTAAAAACAAGAAATGTTTTGAGTTAATTGCTAAAACTTACACATTAATAAATTAGAGTGGAAGAGAAAATTAAATTTAAATTAATCACAAATAAGGAAATGAGAAATATAACAGTAAAATTCAATGGAATTAAAAACAGAAAAAAAGAAAAAAAGTAAAATCAGTGGAATCAAAGCAAACAGTTTCAAAACTGATAAACCTTTTAGCCAGACTGATCAGGAAAAAAAAGAGAAAGAACATAAATTAATAATATCAGAAATAAAGGAAGTGACATCACTAAAATGTTTACAGATATTAAAAGGATAATAGGGCAATATGACTAAAGACACACAAACACAATGCAAGATGTCATAGATTAAACAAACAGATTTGTTGAAAGATACAAAATATCAAAGCTCATTCAAGAAGAAATAGATTACCTGAATAGTATAATATATATTAAATAAATTAAATTTTTAGTTTAGAATATTATTACTGAATTCAAGTATCTTTTCTGGCAAATTCTACCAACACCTGAGGAAGAAATAATACCAATTCTACAGAACCTCTTCCAGAAAATACAGAATAGAGAAAACTACCAAATTCATTTTATGAGCTCAGCATTATTCTGATATCAGAACTAGACAAAAATACTTCAAAAAAGGAAAAAAGGTAGATTAATAACCCTAATGAACAAAGTTACAAAAATAGTTAAGAAAATATAAGGAAATCAAACCCAGCAATATATAAAAAAGCATAATAAATCATGATTAAGTGGTGCTTATTCTGGCCATACAAGGCTGGGTTAACATTTGTAAACTGATCAATATAATTCACTATATCACTATGCTACAGTTGAAAAACCACACCATTACTTCCATAGATGCAGAGAAAGCATTGACAAAATCCAACAACAATTCCTGATTAAAACAACAACAACAAAAAAAACTTCCTTAACTTGAGAAGGGTCACAAGGAACCACAAAGAACCACAGCTATTATACTAAATGGTGACAGACAATACTTTCCCCAAAGATTGAGAATAAAAACAATGATGTTTCGTATCATCATTTCTATTCAATAACTGTATTAGTTTTCTATTGATATGGCTACAAATCATCAAAAACTTAGTGGCTTAGGACAGCCTGTATTTATTATTTTATATATCTATGAGTCAGAAGTCTGACACAGATCTCACCTAGGTAAAATCCAGGTGTCAGCAGGGCCTTGTCGACTGCTTCAAAGCCCTAGGGGAGAATACGTTTCCTGCCTACTCAGGTTGTTGGAAGAATTCAATTTCTTGCAGTTATAGGACTGAGGTCCCCAGTGTCTTGCTGTCTGTCCACTGAGGGCTCTTTCCAATTTCCCTGTGAGTCTGCCCACACTCCTTGACAAATGGCACCTTTCCCCATGTTCAAAGTCACCGGAAGTAGGCTGAATCTGTATTACAACCAGAGGTCTTCTCTCTTTTTCTCTTCACAGCCATGTAACCCTACCTGAAAGGACTCCTGCAATCTTAAAGTCAAGCATGATTAGGTTATGTCCAGTTGGATAATCCAGAACAATCACTTTATCTCAATGTCTATAATCTTAATCACATCTGCAAAGTCCCTTTTGCTACTTAAGGCAACATTTTCACAAGTTCTGAGAATTAGGGTGTGAACATCGTTTTTTGGGTGGGGGCATTATTCGGCCTACCCATATATCATATAGAGGAAGTATCCCATACAATATGGCAAGAAAGAGAAAGAAGTGGCATTACAGGAGATTGAAAACAAAGCTAAAATGATCTCCATTCATAGACTAGATGATTATCTATGTCAAAATTCCAAGGCATCTACAAAAACAGTACTATATATTATATGTGAGTTCAGCAATATTGCTTACAGGAAGCAACATACAAGAATCAATTGTATTTTTATATACTAGATATGAACAATTAGATATTGACAATTTTAAAGAACATTTTCAGTAAGACCAAAAAGCTTGAAATACTTAGAGACAGACCCTTCAAATTTGTTCAAGATTTGTACAATAACAATTATAAACTGAAGAGAGAAATCAAAGAACTAATATATATATATATATATATATATATATATATATATATATATATATATGCAGTGTTCATGAATTGAAAGTCTGAATTTTGTTAAGATGTCAATTTCCCCTAACATGTTTGTAAATTCAAAGCAATCCTAATTAAAATTTCTGTAGGCAATCTCTCCATTATTGAAGTCTCCAAAAGTATAAAATAGAACAAATGAAACAGAAGAAATTTTTCTTCAGAGCAAAAAGAGACTTTACAGATGTCACAAAATCCAAAGGCTTTCTCCTCCTCCACCACAGAGACAGCTTCCTGAGTAAATTTCTTTCTGAAATGAAGACAATTTAAATCTGTTTTAAAAGGCCACATTTTTGGTCAAGGAAAAACTGACCTAAAAATGAGATCTATTCTGTCAAAATTATTGTATTTAGCACACAAGAACCAAGGATTTTTTTTTTCTCCATGAGCTCCACAAAAACTACAGATGAAGAACTTCAGGCAATCAAGCAGTGAATATGGAAACTAAACCCCAAATATGTGGAACTATGACTACAATGACTAATTAGGGTGATCGAGCATAACACAAGTGTAATGTGCTTCCACAGTGTGAAATAAGGCAACCAACAAAGATTTCACAGAGAGAAAAAGTGATACAATTTTATGACTAGAATACCTTTTAAAAGTGGAACATTAAGAAAAATATAAAGATATTTAACAGAATAATGTTAATGCTAAAAAAAATATTCTCTAAAAGTGATACCAATGAAGGATAAGTAAGACAAAAAAAATGATGCTATCTTTACTATTGCTTATAGGAGGTATTAATAGGTACTGCCTAAGCAGTTAAAGGATGAAGGGTACTATGTTAAGTTTAATTATAAAGGTAATAAATAAAACAACCGAAAATGCCAGCCTTCCTAAATACAAAAATCTATTCACAAGAAGCACAAGAAAATTGAACACATATTAAATACTTTACATTAGAAAATATACAAAATAGGGCCTCCCTGGTGGCGCAGTGGTTGAGAGTCCGCCTGCCGATGCAGGGGATGCGGGTTCGTGCCCCGGTCTGGGAGGATCCCATATGCCGCGGAGCGGCTGGGCCCGTGAGCCACGGCCGCTGGGCCGGCGCGTCCGGAGCCTGTGCTCCGCAACAGGAGAGGCCACAACAGTGAGAGGCCCGCATACCGCAAAAAGAAAAAAAAAAAAAAAAAAAAAAAAAAAGAAAATATACAAAATAATATGAAAGAACTAAAAGCAAACATGTTTCTTATTTCAATGAATGTAAATAAACATATTTTAAAGTTCAGTTAAGTAATAAAGTAAAACCCAAATTTATATTGTTCCACTTAAAACAATGTGGTTTTAAAAATTGAAAACAAAAGAACAGGCAAAGCTATACAAGGGAAAGAGTAAAAGAAAGCAGGGGAGATAATTTTAAAATCAAACAAAACAAGTAGTTTAGGAGACAACTAAACAAGACAAAAGACAAAAAGAAAATATAATATAAAAATGAACTATTGACAAGAAAGGTGTAGAATTTATGAACATTGATGCATGAAATAGCATAGTTGCAATATTAATGAAGCAGAAATCACAGAACTGCAAGGAGAAATGGAAGAACCATGAGTATTAATATTAATATCATTAATAAAGGAGATTTGCCTTATATAGAAAATACTATATCCTGAAAATAGAGACAATATCTTCTTTATATCTGCCTGTGGAATGTTCACTAAAATAGCTCATATACTAGGGCATAAATAGAACATCAGAACTTTCAGTGCTTCTTGCATTTCACTATTGAGTGTAATCCTGGCTTTTGGACAAAAGTAGACACATTTTATCCATTAGGAAATGGCCATCTGTTCTTGATTTATTAATTTTTCTAAAATTATGAATAGTTGTTGAACATTTCCAAATGCCTGTCAACATGTGTGGAGATGAGTGTATTTTTTTCTTTAGATATTCTAATATTATGGATTAGATCAATAGATTTCCTAACATTCAACCATGCTTACATCTGAAATCAGCTCCACAAGATTATTAAATGATTGTCTGTAAAGTGTTTAAAGTGTTCTTTGATTATTTTACATTTAGGATTTTTCATATATATATGAGATTGCTGATACATTAGTATGTGAAATAATCCATTTAACTATCATTATGCTCACTATCACCAGTATCATTTATCAATGTGTAGGAGACACTAACCAATGAAATTAGATAAAGAGATAAATCAAGATGAAAAAATTGGAAAAGATGAGATAACTCTCTCATTATATGATCATATGTGACATGAAAAAACTAAGGGAATCAGATGAAATACTGTTGAAAACAATATCAAAATTCAGAAATTGTGAAAAGTGGAAAATTTATATATATATATATATATATATATATATATATATATATATATATATGGCCTTTATGGTGGGAAAGTGTCCATTTAAAGTAACAAAACCCAAATATAACCAAATATAAAATAACTAGGAAAAATTTAAGAGGAAATAAACAATACCTACTTGAAGTAAACTTTCAAATATTATATGAAGAACTGAACATAGAAAAGACATACCATATTCTTGAACAGGAATACTCAAAAATAAAAGATGTATTAATTTCTTACAATTTAATTTACAAATTTCACATAGAGCCAATAAAATTACGCCAACAGATATTTTGGGAGTAATAAAATCAGAGGATCCTATAGCTCACATGGAAAGAAAAGCTTCAGAGATTAACATGAGAAAAAAAAATCAGTAGAAGATGAATAGCCCCACCAGATCTTAAAACACATAATAAAATCTCCATTATTAAAGTATTATGGTACTGGCACATGAAGAGATAGACCAAAGGAAACACACTGAAATGCAGTGGGACTTTGGAATATTATTAATATGACAATTAAGTAAGAATAATAAAGATAGACTTTTCATTAAGTGGTATTGGGACAACTGGAATGACTTATGAAAACGGTAATGTCGGACCCATTCTTCACACCACACCCCAGAATAACTTCAAATGGTTCAAATATTTAATTATAAAATGTAAACTTTTAACTGTATTCCTCTGGTTAAGTGTCCAGGGGCTTTGCTGATTAATGTTTTTGAGTCATTTGGTGAAGACAAATCAGCAGATAGCATAAACACAGAGAATGATCCAGGAAACCAGGATAACTGGTCACTTTCTTTTTAAGTTGTAACCATGGAAGGTCTACATTTCTGAAGAATAATAACATACTGTCATGTTTGAAAAAAAAAGTAAACTATTAAAGGACCAGAGGCATGGCAACATTCCTTAATAACCTTGAAGAAAGAAAGACCTGACTAAAATTGAGAAGTCATAAAAGAAAATATAATTAAATTTTACTGCAAAAGCCAAAATTTACTGTATTAACCAAAAAAGAAAGAATAATAAAAAGTCTGAGATAAATGTCAAACTTGAAAGACTTTTTACAATGTATATCACAAGCCAAGTACTATTCTCCCTAATAGACAGAATTCCTCAGGTTGATAAGAAAAAGACCAACAACTCAATAGAAAAATAGGCAAAATATATAAACAAAGATATCACAGGAAAGGAATTACAAATATAAGAAAAGATACTCAATGTCACTTATCGTAAAGGAAATGCACCTTAAAATTACATGGAGGTGCCAAGCTCTGTCTACCATATTGAAAAAATCTGAAAGTTTGATTACGTACTCTTTCACTGAAGTAGTGAAGAAGGGAACATTCTTAACCATGACTATTGGGAGTGTAAATTAGTACAGCCTCTGTAGAGGGCAGTTTGGCATGTTTTTCAAAATTACAAATGTCTATATATTTTGACCCAGCATTTCCACTTCAGGGAATTTATCCTAGCATAACAGAAAACATGTATGTATGTGGTTATTTACTATGGCATTATTTCTAATAGTAAAATTGAACTGATGTAAATATTCCTTAACAAAATATAGATTTATTAAAGCACCAACTACGTAAATCAATGCAAACATGCAACAGAATAATACACTGTAAAATAAAGACAGGAACAGAACACAAATAAAAAGATATTATAGACTGGAAGACTTAATATTGCTTAAATGCTAAATATTATCCAAAGTGATATACAGATTCAATACAGTATCTAACAAAATTCTAATGGCATTGTTTTTCAGAAATAGAAGACATCTTAAAATTCATATGCAATTTCAAGGTGCCCCAAACAGCCAAAGCAATCTTGAAAATGAGGAACAAGGCTGGATGTGTCCACTCTTCCTTATTCAAAACATGTTACAAACCTACAGTAAGCAAAACAATATGATACTGGCATTGAGACAGAAATATAAACCAACGGAACAGAATAGATAACCCAGAAATAAAGCCTGTGTATGTGGTTAAATGATCTTCAACAAAGACGTAAAGATCACACAGTGGAGAAAGAACCATCTCTTCAACAAATAGTGTTGGGAAAACTGGATATCCACATGAAAAATGAAATTGCACCATTACCTTACACTACATACAAAAATTAACTCAAAATGGATTAAATACTTAAACATAAGACCTAAAACTATAATATTCCCAGAAGAAAACAAAGGAGAAACTCTTCATTACATTGAATTTGGCAACAAATTCTTGGATATGACACCAAAAGCATAGGTAACACAAGTAAAAACAGACAAATGGACTACACCAAACTTAAAAAAGAAAAAAAAAAAGAAAAACTTCTCTGCATCAAAATAAACAATGAACAGAATGAAAAGGCAATTTGCAAAGTGGGAGGAAGTATTTGCAAATGATATATCTCATAAGGGATTAATATCTGAAGTATACAAAGAACTCCTATAACTCAAAAAACACACACAAAAAACCCTTATTTGAAAGTGAGAAAATAATTTGAACAGATATTTCCCCAAAGATATACAAATGGCCAAAAGGCATATGAAAAGATGTTCAACATCACTAATCATTAGAAAAATGCAAACCAAACCATAAAGAGATGTCACCTCACACCCAAAACAAAAACAAAATGAAAACACAGAAAATAATAAGTCTTGACAAGGACATGTGGAGAAATTGGAAATCTTGGAATTCTTGTGAACTGTTGGTGGGAATGTAAAATGGTACAATCATTATGGAAATCCATATGGAGGCTCCTAAAAAATTAAACATAGAATTACCATATGACTGAGCAATCCCACTTCTGGATGTATATCCAAAAGAATTGAAAGCAGGAGCTCAAAGAGATATTTGTATAACCGTGTTCATTGCAATGCTATTCACAACAGTGAAGAGTTGTAAGCAATCCAAATGTCCACAGACAGACAAATGGATAAAGAAAATGTGGTATATGCATACAATGGAAAATTATTCAGCCTTAAAAAAGAAGAAAATTCTAGGGCTTCCCTGGTGGCACAGTGGTTGGGAGTCCGCTTGCCGATGCAGAGGACATGGGTTCGTGCCCCAGTCCAGGAGGATCCCACATGCCACAGAGCGGCTGGACCCGTGAGCCATGGCCACTGAGCCTGCACGTCCAGAGACTGCTCCACAACGGGAGAGACCACAACAGTGAGAGGCCCACGTACCAAAAGAAAAAAAAAAAAGAAAATTCTATTGCATGCTACATGTTTGATCCTTGAGTACTTCATGGTAAGTGAAATAAGCTCATCACTAAAGAACAATACTGCAAGATTCCACTTATATGAGGTATTTAATTAGTCAAACTCATAGAAACAAAAGCGGAATGCTAGTTGTCAGGGGCTAGGGTGAGGGAGAAATGGAGTGTTGTTTAATGGATACAGAGTTCCAATTTTGCCAGATGAAGAAGTTCTAGAGAGAGAGCTGTAGCAGAACAATGTGAATATCTCAATAATTAACACTACTGACTGCATACTTAAAGATGCTTAAGATAGTTTGTTTTTAAAATAACAAAGAAATCTCTTATACACTTACTAGAAATATCTTGAAGATTGATTTAAAAAAAGGAAGATGAAGAATAGTGTGCATAGTATTCTACTTTTTAAATAAAAATGCAGACATTAAGACCATTTGTTTGTATTGGCTAGAATATGCAGGGATACATTTTGAAAGTTTACTCAAGAAACTGTTGACCTGTGAGTCCAGAGGGTATATGGCTGAGAACTCAGCAGATGGAATTGGGGTGTGGGAAGGAGACATTTTACACTGTTTAACTGTTATTTTTTATTCATTTTGAAGTCAGGAGAAAATAATGCATTTGTAAAATTAAGCTTAAGACAATGAGGTTTTTTTTTTTTTTTCTTTTATTACGTTACGGAATCAGTAGATTGGAAGTCCTAGTTGGATGAAAACACTGCTTAGAAAAATAGTAAGTGTTGAGCAAAAGTGGGCTTTTGTTTGGGTTTGATATTCTACATGGGGTTTAGTTATCAATGATATGTTCTAGAAATACAGTCATGGAAGCGGGTGACTTATTGGGCTGCAGGAACTGACCATTGGGAGTATTGAACACACAGGTGCTGAGAACCTGGGCTGTTGACTCCCTCTTCTACCTGGTTGTCCAAGTCCTCAGGATATGGGTGATGGTCAAGAGAGCAAACCAGAGGCTGAACCCTTTAGTGATGGGGAGTGTCCAGGAGGCTTGTCCATGTCTGTAGTGAGAGCATGGATGGTAGAGTCACTTCCATGAGCAAGGTGTTTACAAAGGGGCTAGAAGAGAAATGGTCCCCAGGCTGCAACAGGAATAAGAAGGCTCTCTCCCCTCAGTGTCCTGTTTCTTCATCTGTAAAATGGGTTTGTTGAGAGGGTGAAATGGGTTAACACACTTAAAGTGCTAAGAACAGGGCAGGCATGTAGCAAGTGTCCCGTGTAGCATATGAGAAAGAAAATAGCCACCTCTGAGAGGGCTGCAGGTGACATGGTGTCATCTGGAATGGGCAAAAGTTGGTAAGAACAAGATGTGATGGGGAAAGAAAGAGAGATTGAGCAATGAAGGGATTCTTAGCTCAGTGGGAGCTTTGAGAGTGGGAAGAGGAGTAGCGGGTGGAGCCAGTAGGAGATAGGGGTGCAGGTGATGAGGGGGAGGGGGGCACCTGGGGCTGAAGCTGGTGGGATGGAGGTCACCAGGGATGGCTAGCACAATGGGGTGGGCCTGGAGGGTCCTTCCACAGAATGATAACATCAAGGACATCTCCATAGCACTTTTCTTTGTCCACCTTGTTGTTGAGAGGACTTGGGGTGACAGATGAAAGGGCTCAGGAGTAGAGAGTGACATGATGCATCCCTCTGTCTTCCTGGGGTACCACACACACCAGAACTGAGCTAACAGATGGTTGACCTCATATACTTTATGGAAAGAATGAGATTGTCAAAGAACACTTCTTTTCTTGTCACTTTGTGAGTGATATATTTTGCCCAGTTATTTCTCGTTTCCCCCTTGGGGATAGGAAATATGGTCTTCTAGGTGAAACAGCAAGTCATTTCCCAGGAGAAGTGATGGAGGCTTCTGTCTTCCAATGGGCTTCTTTAAGTGAAGAAGAAGGAGAGAAGGATAACTTTTCCAAACTTGACCGATAAGTGATTAATATATTAGGAACAGATTTCTGCTGTCTTTTCCTATACAGGTTACATATATATATAAAAACTTGTAAAATTATTTTGTACTACTGCAGACTTAAAAGATACATAAATTATTCTTTCCATGTTTCTTTATGTGCAGAAATATTGTATTTTCTCTTTAAGGAAAAACTAGTGTACACTTCTACAGTGACGTGTATAGGTCCAGTACCTGAAAAATTGCCATAAACTTATTTCCCAAAGACATACTATACATGAGTGGACACTTTACTTGTTAGCAACACACAATTTTTAACCCACAATGAATTATGGATTTTATTTAATTTATTAATTTAATTTATTCACTAGTGTTTGTATATACAGTTGAATGCTATCTAGTCTATTTTAATTTTGTGGTAGATGAAGAAGTACATTATTAATTAAATTAAGAAATGCTTACAAGACATTTATTTCCAAAGCACTAGGGATTCCCTGCAAATAACACCCTCACAAGGCTAGTTTGGAAGAAAGTTGGTGTCATCCATTAATTTTAGAGCACGTATCTTTGTGGAATCTGAATGACCTGCCTCCCTTTAGCGATCTTGCTTTTTTTTATGAGCCAGAAATAACTGATTTTATCTTAGGAAACCTGTCCAGCCAGTATGAGGGGAGAGAAATATAAAGCTTATTTACATATAAATGTTTGAAAGTACAACATCAGCAAGTCAATATTGTAAGCCACATCCTCCATTGCTTCAGTTTCCTTTATAAGCACCTCAGCTGATTTTTAAGAGTCCCATAAAGTTCAATGAGTGCTTGCATAACATTCCATAAATTGAATTATCTTTGCATCAGTGGATAAAGCACAGATTAGCTGGGGGCAAAAGGTTGCAAAAGAATAAATCAAGTGGCCTGATGTCTCATCCACGCACTCTAGATCCAGGAGCTAATGTTCTTTCCTAAGTAGGACTTGTGTGTTATATAACAGAGTGTGAAGTACCCAATTTTCAAAGGGTTACAAAGATAAAATCATTGACGCAGGAGTCAAGCATCTCATTTCATCCTTCTTTTCATGGGGTTCAAGAAAGAGCTCCAATTTCTGCTCTGGTGATTGTGAACAGCTTTTCAGGCTAGCTGACAAATGGCCACCTATGCACATGCTGGTGTTGTTAATGTAGATGATAAGACATAACCCAGGATGCTCCCTCATCCAGTGGTCAGTGGCTTTGGAAAGTACTTACAGGACTGCATCCTGCAAGTACCAATCCCCAGACTGCCTCCTTATGTGTGACTACAGGTCACGTCAGTTGGTGCCTATAGTGGATGCTGAATTGTTTTCATTTTCCTCCTCCAAGAAAGTCTGGCCCTGGTAATGTCTTGCCTAGTGGCAAAGGTATTCACATTGAGATGATGGGCAAGGAAAAAACCCTTGGGCGACACATGGAAATCCTGTTAGTGATACCACAGATAGGTGCAGACAGCAAAGGAGGAGGCTGGTCCATCAGCTGATGATGTTGCAGGAATAGTTCGATTAGCAGGTAACACAGATTCTAAGTCATCAGGATAATAAATCTTAGACTGCATCTCACGTTCTGAGTGTCTTCTTAATTTTCCCTGTTCCATTTTTAGTGCGGGGGTGGCAAATAGAAATAATTATGTAGATTAGAACCAAACCCTCACCTAAAAGACAAATTCTTGGGGCTGGCATTAACATTTCACTGATAATACTCTTTTCATAAATCTTGGCATTCCTGTTAAATTATTCATATGGTGTTCTAGGAGAACATATGACAATTTTTAAAAATGTATTCTTCACAGCATCTTGCAATCAGCCAGAATGCCACTCCATGTGCTATTTTTCTGAATCTTGCCATCTGAATGTTCTGAATAAATTTTACTTTATTCAATAAGTTTCACTGTTGTTTCCAAGCATTTCTTTTATGATTTCTACAGCTTCACTTCTATTGTATTACCCTTCTATTTTATTTTTTTTCCATCTCCTTGATTTCCCTTTATATCTGCCGTGTGCTTCACTTTACCATTTTTGCAATCTATCATCTCAGCTATGAAAAAGAAAGATATTTCTTATTATCTGATCTTCCCTAGATGTACTTAACTTTGTGACACTCGTATTTCTCTGAGTGACCTTTGTGATATAATTCTTTGGTGCTACATCTTGAAACTGCCTTCTGACAAATTTAGCAGGTGCCCTTTTAATTCCCTTACTGGAATCACCCTGCCAGTCTTGAATATACTTTCTGCCAGCCCCATATTGTCTGCACTTCCTAAATCAGAGGCAGCATGATAATAACCCTGGCATGTGATACTCCCAAGCTACCTCACACATTTTTCTTCTTGGAATTGTCAGATGACTTTTTCATCATTATTTGCCTAAAGAAATCTAAGTCAACGTAATGGAAACATAGAAATCCTCATGTAGCTCCAATCTGGGTGGGCAGATTGGTATATGCCACACAAACTACCACCCGAAGCCTGCCGTTTCACTGTAAGAAATCACTTTCTTCTCCAGGTGTATCTGGTCACTTCCCTCTGCTTAGTCCTGAAGTCCTGCCTTGGGACTGTCCAGTGTGAAGGGTCTTCTCTTGATTCTGGACCACACCATCTTCCTACCCAGATTGTTTTGAATTGTGATCCATTTTTCAAGCCAATGACTCTCCTGTCTTGCCACACTGACCTGATGTAACACAGGGGCCTGCCCTATCCTCCATCAGTGGGTTAAATGAATGCCCGTATCCAAAACGAAATCCCAGAGAAGGTGGAAAACCATCAAGATTTGCCTCCCCTCTACCACCTTGAACTAATATTGCCTCATTTTTATAGTTTCATGCTCTTGTCTGGTCCATGATAGTCACTTTTTTTTCAATAAATTAGAATAAATTGTTTAATAAGTAAGAGATGATAAAGTCTCTAGTATTATTCTTAGGAAAGCCATATTCAAATGAACTGCTCAGTTTTTAACAAAAATAATTCTATTATGAACCTCATTGAACAAGAACCTCTGTAGTTCTTTTTAATAAATAGTTATATACCTGAATGATTGGCAGCTTTTAATGGAAAGCTGTAATAAAAGTGGGTGAGGCCAGACATGTCTGTATGATGCATATTGGGGTGATTTTGAGGCAACTTATAAAGAAGATCTTTCTCTACAACCAAAAAGAACTCCTGACAACAAGCCTAATGCTATCCTTGAGGGTAAAAGAATTAGGTGTTCAATTATGTTAATCCTATTGAGATGATGTGAAAAGTTTCTTATTCAAACTGAATAAATGAGTAAATTTTCTTCTAGCACTGAAAATGGGTATAAACAAAGTGACTGTTTGGTGATGACCTTGGGGAAGATACAGGCAGGTCTTCCAACATCCTAGGTTCAGACATTTTCAGTCTTCTCAGCTTCTGTGGTCATTCCATTCCCCACCAGGGCAACAACTGAAACTGACAAGTATAGAGTCCTAGTTTCAGAATGACTCACCTTCTTCTACTGGTTCAGTTTTCATCTCCTCTCCATTGGACACTGTCATCACCATGGCTACTGGGACTGCAAATTGCTTTTAACTTTCCAAAAGCTCAGCCTTTGACACCAACCACAGTCCCACCATCTCTCTTATCCCTTCATGCCAATTAGCATATTGTTCTTTCTCTCTTTACCGTCTTTTTGTCTCATCTTTTTCCTAGTCCTTCCAGTTTTCCCATTATCAGGTCAAACACTTATTGCAGCTTACCTTTCAACTACTTACTGATGCTGGGTTCTCATGGTCAGCCAGTATTGCCATGCCTCTGGTTCTACCCTGGAATTATCTCCTCCACCTTCTGTAGGCATTGCCTTTCCAATCCTCATGGCCCTTACCTCTCACATCTCTGCTTGTGTTCTTTACAAAAAAGTGTTTTAAACTAGGTTAACTAGAGGGTCATATATTTGGTTCATGTAAATTGGGTTTTTGTGGGAAAAGTAACACTTGAACATTATTATTAAAGAGGACTTGTAAACATCCAGGTAAAGAGTGAAGAGCATAAGCTGGGAACACAGAGAAAAGAGCAGCCCAGACTGATGGAACAGCATGCCATGAGGGTATCCCACCAGCAACACAGTTAGGAAGCCTTGAAGGGAGGTGAGCTGACATAACATGATGTCCGGTCTAGGGATGGGAAAGTTGAGTTGAACCCCAAGGTTCTTTATCTGATCTGCTGGGCCATGTGGTGATTCAATATAGTGGGAGAAACAGAGCACAGTGTGGATGGCAAAATGATGAATTTAACCTTATATAGAGTGAAGTTGAGGAAAATGGAATTTGCAGGTTGGACTGTCTGAGAGGTAGGTTGGCATAGATCTGCAGCTTGGTAGAGAAAACTGAACTTAAAAAAAATAAATAGATTTGAGAGTTTCCAAAGCCATATGCATTAATCTAGACTCCAGTTTCAACTTGCAGAAACTGTTTTTAACTAGAAGGATAAAAATGGAGATTTTAACATAGGGCCTCTGGGACAGGAATACAGTGGGTCTCATGGAGAAGTCTGGCATTAAAACTCAGAACTCCTCCAGCATGAAACGCTCTCATTCTGCATTGTTCCTGCTTCCCTTGGAACAATGCTATTAATTTCTTATTTTGCTTTTCAATCCACGTGGTACCCACATCCTGTAAACTTACAAGATACACTTCCAGTTCAGTTCACAAATTGACTGGATGCCTGTAAGTACCAAATATAACTCACCAGGGAAAAGAGTCCAGTTGTTCCAGCTTGGGCCATGTGTCCAATTCTCACCCAATAGGATATAGGTAGGGGGAGGAATTTTACAGTATAAAATAAGTCTACCCCAGGGCCATCCTTGAGAAGAAGAAAGTGATTCTCAGAGAAAGGACACTGGCTCCTGTGTTGAGCAGATCTCCACTAAAGTGATAATTACACCATGGAAATGATGGGGTGACTATGAACATGGAGAGATGAAGAAGTTAGACTAGTTTCAATACACCAGGAATCTCCATGTTTTTCTTCTCATAAGCTGCTCTTTCTGTAAGAAGGTATGTTCTCATGTTCACCCACCTACTAAATTTTTACTCATTCTTTAAGCATCAAGTTAAAGCCTTTCCTTATAAAAAGTGTCCTTAGGGCTTCCCTGGTGGCGCAGTGGTTGGGAGTCCGCCTGCCGATGCAGGGAACACGGGTACATGCCGTGGAGCGGCTGGGCCTGTGAGCCATGGCTGCTGAGCCTGTGTCCGGAGCCTGTGCTCCACAACAGGAGAGGCCACAACAGTGAGTGGTCTGCGTACCGCAAAAAAAAAAAAAAAAGTGTCCTTAGTTGTTCTTATTCAAAGAGATAACTGATTTTTCTGCATTTGAGCATAATTCTATCCATTTGTGTATTAAATCATTCATGGATTTGTATCAGTGAACCTCCTCTGAACTTCATTTCCTATGTAAATAGGTCATGTTTTATTTATCTTGTGCCTTATGTTTCTTTGCAGCCACTAGACCAGCCCACAGCCTCCTCCATCAGAGTGTAAGCCCCTTGAGGAGGGTGATTTATTACCTATCATTCAGTCCTAGCAGTTAGAAAGCATCTGGCAGAACAGGCACTGGACAAACATTCTCTGAAGGAATGGCTGAGCCATTAGTCCCCACTGTAAGTACTGACACATCTGGAGGTCTGGAGTTATGCTGACCATGTCAACTAAAAAATAGAGATTTGTTACAAAGAAAAGCTCACTGTTTCTTGAAGATGGTTTTAAATTTTCTAGAGAATGAGCATTCTTTTACTTTATTCTGATCCCAGGATCCTAGATGGTAGACTACATTAGTTAATCCTCCCTTGAAGTGTTAGCTTACAAGATTAGATCTAGAACATACAATACTAACTAAAATATATATATATATATATATATATATATATATATATATATATATATATATATATATATATATAGTTGCTTTTTAACTAAAAGATACACCACACACACGCACAGGCACACAGATTGGCCTACTAAATATGGATGGAGTGTCTCTTACTTCCCAGAACTTACTTTCATAGGATCTGTAATTGAAACCAATCTACATCTGCTGTGAGAGAGAGCTTCGTTGATGCCATAACACCATTCTATAGCAGGAACGGGAGCGGCATAGATGGGGAGCCAGCTGTCTCTACGTGGAGAGTGAAGAGAAGCCACAGAGGGCAGTGATAACAAAGCAGGTGGAAATTTGCTGAGTGGACCATCTGGAAAGAAAGGGAATGTGCAAAAGCACTGCAGATAAGTAACTATTTTGGCGGCACATGAGACCAAGACGGTCCTTGTAGTAGAAATGTAGGAGACCTCCCAAGTTCAGGCTCCTGACTCCTTTTAGAGCCCTCTGCATGTTGACTCTGTGATTTCATGGCCCTGGGAAGGACTCCTATCATAAAAAATAAAGATGCAAAAACTTTTGTTTCACAATTTCAAAGAATAGGAAATATAATCTCAATAAACTCTGAGATAGGGCTTCCCTGGTGGTGCAGTGGTTGAGAGTCTGCCTGCCAATGCAGGGGACACGGGTTTGTGCCCTGGTCTGGGAAGATCCCACGTGCCGCAGAGCGGCTGGGCTCGTGAGCCATGGCTGCTGAGCCTGCACGTCCAGAGCCTGTGCTCTGCAACGGGAGAGGCCACAACAGTGAGAGGCCCGCGTACCACCAAAAAACAAAACAAACAAACAAACAAAAAAAACTCTGAGATATAAATTTACTTCAACCCATATGTCTCCAGGTAGATTTTACCATGTGCTGGGTACCATGATGGGTGGACAGTAGTACCCAGGACAGACAAAGTCTCTGGCTTCATGGAAATAACAGTCTAGTGCTGAGAAGGGACTCAGCCACAGTGCCACCTGGGAAGAGGAATTACTTCCCTGTATTGCTTTTCTCTTGCTGCTGTAATAATTTACTGCACATTCAGAAGTATAGTACACTACAAATGTGTTGTCTTACAGTTCTGTAGGTTAGAAGTCTCACACAGGCTTCACTGGGCCAAAATTAAGCTCTCAGTGAGGCCGAGTTCCTTTTCTGTGGCCCCAGAGGAGAATTTGTTTGCTTGCCGTTTCCAACTTCCAAAGACCACCCATATTCTTTGGCCCCTTCCTCCATCTTTAAAGTCCTTCTCACATCTCATCTCTTTGACCTTCTCTTCTGACTTTCCCTTCCACTTTAAGGATCCTTGTGATTGCATTAAACCTACCTGGATAATCTAGGTTAATCTCCCTATTTTAAATTCAGCTGATTAGTAAACTTAATTCCATCTGCAGCCCTAATTCCTGTTTGCCATGCAATGAAAAATATTCACAGATTCTGGAGGCTGGGACATGGATATCATCAGAAGCTATTATTCTGCCTACCACACCAAGATAATGCATAAAAGCCGGGCAGTCCAGTGTCTAAGGGAGGTATAAAAGATGGTGCTGTCAAAGGACTCATAAATAAAGTGGCAAAGGGGGCAGGAGGGATTTCCAGGGAGTAGAATCTCAATTAACAAAGGGCCTGAGGAAAAGTGGAGATCATGACAAACTCCACAAACAGAAAAAGGAGCAGCAGGATGGGGCCAGCAGGAGCAAGCGTGGGATGAGGCAACCAGGACGGCCTTAGTCAGAACAGACCCCGGGGCCAATGTCAGGATTTGGAACCTAATCTCTAGGGTAGTGAAAAGATATTGGTGAGATTAGAGTAGATAGAAATACATGAGAGTTGTAATTTATTTTTATATTGGAGTGTAGTTGATTTACACTGCTGTGTTAGTTTCAGGTGTACAGCAAAGTGATTCAGTTATATGTATACATATATCAATCCATTTTATATTCTTTTCCCTTATAACTTCTTAGCTCCCTGTGCTATAGAGTAGGTCCTTGTTGGTTATGTATTTTACACATAGTAGTGTGTATATCTTAATCTCATCCTCCTAATGTATCAGTCCCAGCAACCTTTCCCCTTTGGTAACCATAAGTTTGTTTTTTAAGTCTGTGAGAGCTGTATTTTTGAGATGAATGTTCAGAACTATCATAAAAAATAGAGGTAGTAGGCTGGAGTCTGGCAAAAATAAAAGAGGGCTGATAGGAGAGAATTCTGGTGATATAGGCAAGAAATGATGATGACCATTGCTAAAATGTTTTACCTTAGATGGTTTGCTTCTATTCACTCATCCAAAATTATTCACTGGGTTACTCTGATGACGAATATGACAAAATTTCTACTGAGAAGAAAATACTATTTTAGTATTGAGGGTTTGGTGCTAGAAGTTGTAAAGAAAATGCCACCAAGGATTGGAGGAAAAGCAGTCAGCGAAGTGAAAGTCCTTAAGAAGCAAAAGATAAACTGTCTAATTAATTCTTCATATAAACATGGATTGTTACTTGGGAAAACAACTTGCAAGAAAACAATCTATGATTGTAAATGTACTATATTAAACATATCTTTCTCTATTTTTGTTTTGATCAATATTATTTTTCTTCCAAGCACAGCTCCAGTGAATGTTGATAATGTTGGTACACTACAGGCGTTCACTACAGGAAAATGAAGCCACCACTGTCAATTAAAGTTCCTTGAATGCATACATACTTTGAATCTTTATACTGTGATGTACTGAATAGTTTATCTTAAGGCATATCACATATGCATTTATTATATTATCAGAAGTTCATTCATTAAAAATAATCCTTTCCAGAAGCTTTAAAGTATTTTTAGTTGTCTTTATATCATAGTATAGTAAATATAGAAATGTATTCAAGTGAGTATAGGTTTTACATATCACAATACAAGCAAGCTATGTAATGAGCTATATAAACCAACTTGTGTGTCCTTTGTGATATTTCACCAAAGATATTATTTACATTAAAGTCAAAATGGTGAAGTGAGTACATGATTTTGTGTTGACCAGATGGATCTAGATTTCATTTCTTATGCAGATAGCATCTCACAGACATGTGAGTTCTTCTCCTCCCTGCCTCTCCACATCAGTGGAAAGACTGTCATCTCCCCTGATATCTGCTTTCATGATCCGTGTTTTATGAACATGGTCACCTTCAACCTATTGTGGCCTCTGAGCGTGGCTGACTTGTTGGTTGGTTGGTGTTTTGTTTCACTAGCTCCTGGAGCATGGCAGGCTTGTGTGTATTACTTAGCAGCAAAAGCACATTCTCTGGTTGTAAGGAATGTGAGGTGCTATTTATTTTAAGAGAGTAGACTCTTCCGTTTGTGACCTAATGTATCAGTGGAAGGGAGATGATAATTGCAAAGCAGCCTTCACTATGGAGAGATTAAAAAACGCCTTCAAAGTTTTTACCATCATGAATGAAAAGAAGAATGTGAATGCAAATGTATACTAAAAATCCTGAAATACAACAAATACAAGAAGTTGTTGAGGCTTAGGAAAAGACAAAGATTGACAAAGAAAAGTTCCTTTGTACAATGGTTAATAAATTTATAGAATTTAGCATATTTACAGAATCTCATATGGGTCATTAAAACTACATTATGCAAGTAGATTTAAGTAGACTGTATAAAATTGTCATGGATGGAGAACGATAACTGTTAAGAAGCACAACACATGTTTTAGGTTATAGTTAAGTCAGGGCTTCTGGGGTTTAAGATAAAGTAATTATACTTACTGTGTATCGGAGATGAGATTCTATGTGTTACACATTCTAAGTTGGACCTCAAGGCACATTTTATATTTTTACAGGAAGAATATTCAAATTAATTACAGAATCACCCTTTTTAACATAGAAAAAAATTATTTGAAGTATACAAAACACATGTGAATTACTTTGACTTATTATTATTTTTAAAAATAGATCTCATAATCCTGATGTATTCCATGACTGAACGATTACAAGTAGTTACTTGAGTCAAGGAAACAACTTTATCAAATATTTAGTGAATTAGTTAAAAATAAAGATAGGCTTCAAGAATTCTCAAGAATTCTGTTTTCTTCTAAGACACTATATTATTACCATCCTGAGAAAATAATACAGAGTTCTGATACATACACATTTGATAAATTTTTATAGGGTAAGGTCCTGAATAACAATATACCTTTTAACAGTCATTTAACAATTTCAATGCAAGGCCTTTAAAGCTACAGTGCAATTTCAATTATTTTGAAAAAAAAAAAAAAAAGGAGAATCAGGGAAGTTTTTTATCCTGGAATAATCTCAATTTTGTGGAAGTTGAAAATCCCTCCAGACTTGTTAAAGTACCTGGACAAGGGGTTAGTGCCCACATCTTGTTCTGGCTTCAGAGGATGGCTAGTTCCAGATAAGGAGTGATACATTGTGGACTGGACAATTGGACTACCAGACACCAAATCTGCTGGTACCTTGATTTTGGACTTCCCAGCTTCCAGAAATTTCTGGAGAACTTTATAGATCCACAAATCTAACTGACACTTAAAAAGCATGCTCTTAATGTGGGTCAGAGATGACTTCAGGGTCGATACAACAGAGTTCTCCAAATATAAGCCTTGGTTAACAAATAAAAAGTAAAGAAGCTTCAGGAAACAGAGATCAGCTGAGTTCTCCCTCAACTGAGCTGCTGGGGAAACAGCAAATACCACACAACAGTGTTACAGCATTTCTTATAATTTCTATATCTTCACAGAGTCTTTGGAGAGCTTCTGTAGCACAGAAAGGCTCCTCAGATCATATACCCTGAATCCTCCTCCTCCCTCCTCTTTCTCACTCTCCCCCTCAGTTTCTGGCAGGTGATGGTGGAAACCACCAGCCTGGCCCGACCAGAAAGAGCCCAGGGTGAAGAACAAGTTGTAGGTAAATGGTAATCAGCAGGTAAAATTCTGAGATATCATAAATCAGTTTCTTTCCTACTTCTGGGAATATTATTGACTGACATTAGTTGTTTGCCTTCCTAAATTTAGTTAAAAGTGTAAATCTTTGTTTATCCTGTCCAGTCTCTTAAAGGGAAAGTAAAATAAAAATAATCATAGGTTGAAATGTAATGATAGACCTGAGTGTCTGGAGAAAGCTGGGTGATACTCAGAAGAAATGAAAAGATAGTATTGTGAAAGACCCTCCAATAAATAATATTTATGAAATTGAAGAAGACATAATTTTAAAACTTTTTAGAATTCTAAGCCAACATTTAGAACTATGATTTATTAAGAATTATTATTTTTTATGGGGCAAATTATTGATGTAGGTATTTGTTGACTTTTCTTTTTTCTTTTTTTTTTTTTTCTGGTACGCAGGCCTCTCACTGTTGTGGCCTCTCCCTTTGTGGAGCACAGGCTCTGGACGCACAGGCTCAGCCGCCATGGCTCACGGGCCTAGCCGCTCCACGGCATGTGGGATCTTCCCGGACCGTGGCACGAACCCATGTCCCCTGCATTGGCAGGCAGACTCTCAACCACTGTGCCACCAGGGAAGTCCTTGTTGACATTTTTAATGTGCATTTTTGTTTGTTTTCTGTACATGGATGTCCAATTGTTCCAGCACCATTTGTTGAAAAAATTATCCTTCCTCCATTGATTTGTCTTTGTACCTTCAACAAAACTCAGTTCCATACATGAATGAACTTATTTCTGGTCCCGTTGATCTATCTGTCCATTTGTTAGGTCAATACCACACTGTCTTGATGATGGTAGCTTTAATAATAAATATTGAGAGCTACTGCTATTAACCCTTCTGGTTTGTTCTATCTCAAAATTGTTTTGAGGTATTTTTTGAGGCAAGAGAATTATTCTAGGTAGAATTTATAATAAGTTCACCTCTCTCCTGCCTGATAGTGGTAAATTTGTTTATCCTAATTATATGAATCTTCTTAAGACCAGCATTCAATTTTAATGATTTTCTCCATTACATTTCTGGTGTTTATTTCATTTTCATCTGTTCTGTTCTCTATTATTTACTTTTTTGTTGCCTAATTGAATTAAATTTGCTCTTCTTTTCCTAGAAGCTGAAGTCATTGATGTGATATTTTCCTTCTTTTCCAATAGAGACACATGCTATAAATTCAAGTTATTGCTGTAAGTTCAAGCTCTCTCCTTACAATGTACTAATTTAGCTGCTTCCCACAAATTGAGATGTATTTTTCTTTAATTTTTATTTTGACCAAAATGTTTTCTAATATCTTAATTTTTTTTTCTTTGCTATGTGGGTTCTTTAGAAGCTGGTTATTAGTTTACAGATATTTGAGATTTTCTAGACATCTTTCTATTATTGATTTCTAATTGAATCCATTGTGGTAAAAGAAAATACTTTGTATGAATTGAGCTGTTTTATATTTATTGAGACTGGTTTTATGACCCAAAATATGCTCTGTTTTGCTAAACGTTTCCTGTGCATTGCCAAATAATTTGTATTATCCTTTTGTTGGATATGGTGCTCTTGAAATGTCACTCAGGTGCGATTAGTTGATAGTGTTTTTTAAGTAGTGTGTATTCCTATTGATTTTCTCTCTACTTTTTGAAAGTGGGGTATTAAAATCTCTGAATATAATTATTGATTTACCTATTTCTCCTTATAGTTAAATCATTTTTTTGCTTTATATATTTTGAAGCTATGTTGTTAGGTTCATAAAAAATAAAGATTGTTAGTTCCACTTCATAAATAGATTCCTTTACAATTGTGGAATTATTTTTTGTATACATGGTAATATGGCTTCTATGATATATACTTTTTTTTTGATTAGTGTTAAATGGTCTTTTTCCATCCTTTTATTTTTAACATATTTGTGTCTTTATATTTAAGAGTGCTCATCATAGGCTGAGCATAGATCAGTATTTCTCTTTTTTTTTTTTTTTTTTTTACTTTGACAATATCTGCCTCTTACTTTGGGTGTTGGGATCATTTATACTTACAGTAACTCTTGATTTGGTAAGGCTTAAATCTATCATCTTGTTATTGGCTTTCTAATTATTCCCTCTGTTCTTTGCCTCTTTTATCTTCTTTTTCTGACTTTGTTTGAAATAATTTTTTTATGATTCCATTTTATCTTCTTTCTGGCTTATTAGTTATAATTTTTTTGTTTTGCTAAGTTAGTGGTTGTGTTAGGGTCAATACCATACATTTTAAGTGTTTTAAAGTCCCACTTTACATGACATTATATCATTTCAGTGTAAGACTCCCATGATCATAAACTTTCTTTTCTCATCATCCCCCAAAAGTTGTGCTATTGTTATCACATTTGACTTTTACTTATATTATAAACACTGTGGTATAATGTTGCTATTTTTATATAAATAAACATTTGGCTTTTAAAGATATTTAAATAAGAAAAACTACCTATGCAATTTCTATTTCCCTTGTCTTTTAGTTTCATTTTGTAAAATCACATTTTTCCAGTATCATTTTCTTTCTGCTAAAAGGCTTCCTGTAACCTTAGTTTTAGTGCAGATCTGCTGGTAATTATTTCAGCTTTGTATGAATCAACAATTCTTTATTTCACCTGTGGTTTTGGAAGATTTTTTTTTTTGAATATTCTATGTTGACAGTTTTTGTTTTTGTTTTTTTTCCTTTCAGTAATTTAAGATGTTGGGTTGTTTTCAATATGAAACTTGTGGTCATCTGTATCTTTGTTCTTCTGTATGTAATGTGGTTTTATTTTTCCTTTGCTTATATGTTATTTTTTTTGTCAGTTGATTTGAGTAATATGATTATAATGTGACTTGGTGTAGGTTTTTTTTCATGTTTCTTATGTATGGGATTTGTTGAGTTTCTCGGATCTGTTGATTTGTGATATTTATGAAATTTGAAAAAGAAATTAGCCATTATTTCTTAATTATTATTTTTTATTTCTCTTCCCTCATTCTCAGAGTGTCTAAGTGCATGTATATTAAGCCATTTCAAGTTGGCCCATGGACCACAGATGTTCTTTTTATTTTTAAAAATTATCTTTTCTCTTTCATTGTAGTTTCTTTTTCTGTCTTCATGTTTACAGAGGTTTTCTTCTGCAACGTCTAAACTGAAATTAATTCCATCCACTGAAGTTTTCATCTCATACATAGACTTTTAATCTCTCAAAATTCAATTTGGTTATTCTTTATGTCTTCCATGTCTCTACTTAACTTTTTGTACATATGGAGTACAATTTTAAAACTTCTTAAATGTCCTTGTCTGCCAATTGTTATTTTACTGTTTTGGTGGTTGGATATTTTTGAATTTCTATAAATGTTCTTAGCGTATTCCCCCCCCCGCCCCCCAGGTTACAGTTGTTTTCCTTGAAAGCAGTTTGATCCTCTTTGGTCCTGCTTTTAAAGTCTGGTATGTGGGATGGGAGCAGTGCTCAGTCTATGTCTAGTTATTTCCCTACTCAGATGAGACTTTCCTGAGAATTCTATTCAGTGCTCTTGAGTCATGGGTTTTTCTGGTCTGGCAAAAACAGGTGCCCTTCCAGGATCTGGGTGAATGCTTAGCATTGTTAGCTTTTATCTTTTCTTGCAGTTCTTTCCCAGCCTCGGGGAGGTTATGTGCTTGTATGTTCTGTTTAGTGCTCAGGTAAATACTCTGAAGGACTTCATGAAGGTCCTCAGAGGGACTCAATATCAATGCAGCTCTCTTCTCCCTGGTACCCAGCTCTGGGAAACTCTTGCCACCTTGATCTCCTGGGATACTCAGTTGTGGGCTTCACCGGGGATCATTCCCCACACTCTGGCCTGGAAAATTTCTCAAGGTGGTGAGCTGGGACCATATCACAGGGTTGGCCTTGTTTACTTCCCATCTGTTGGGTATCTTCATTCCCTGGTGTCCAGCATCTTGAAAACCATTATTTTGTATAGTTTGCCTGTTTTTGATTGCTTCTGCCAGAAGGGTAAATCTAGTTCCTGTTACTTCATCTTAGTTTGAAGTGGAATAACCTTGAATACATTACTTTTATGACTTGAATACACGCATTACATTTGGCTATTTGAGCTCAATTAGGAAGCACTAAAAATAACAGATAAATGAGTGTGTTTCCTGTCATATAATCTAATCTAAGGGTGAGGCATATAAAATTCCTAAAAGCAACTGAAAATTTCAAACAACTATTTTCCTCCTCAATGAGCAATAGAGTTGAAGAGTTCTTATATTTTATGTCTATCACATCAAAACTATAATTATGCTTGTCCCAATGTAGTGAAGCCTTGATCTTGTTTTTCATTCTTATTTTGCCAGCTATTATGTTCATTTATAATATTTCATTTGGTACCCATTGATTGATATTTCCTCCTAAGAGTTTTCTTAGCTAGAGCTTGAAAGAGAGCTCCTGCCAAGTCCTATATTTTCTTCTGTTCCAAGCAGAGACATACATTGTAAATACATGTGAAATATGTATTTTCATAGCTACTGGTTTTTATATTGACCTATAAGTTGATTGAAAACAAGGAACAAGTCTAGAGAATCAAATGATATGCAAGCCAGGCATTTCCTGTCCATAATATTTAGTGTTTAGGTTGTTTGGTTTGTGAGCCATTTAATTAACATCTTTAATTAAAAAAAATAAATTAAAGGTAAATGTAGTACCATAGTTGCTAAATTCCCAGCGAGCGTTTCCTTTCACCATCGAAGTCATTGGGAGTCTGCTCCGCTCCATTGCACTGCTGGCTGTTGTGGAAATTTTAATGGTTCTGTCTTATGCAAAGGGTGTGCTCTACAAGGAAAACAAATAAAAATGGGGAAATGTACACTTTGTACCTTTGAAAGGTTACATGCAGTGGCGCAGAAGGCTAGGGTTACAATAACATCTGAAAGGAGCTGGGCAGTGGGAACACGGTAGGACCAGTTTCAGCGGAGAGACAGTTGACTAAACACTGGAATGATTTAGTGCCCCATCCATTATTTCCTGCCTGTCATTTAAACAGGCCATCTATATGCATGGTGGGACGAGGGGTGCAAAGGGGAGGCGGACCGCATGATTTATGTGGGAGGGCAAACACCTGTGGGTTAAGCAGCTCAGAAATTAGCCACAAGTAGCATATTAGTGCAGCTAATCAGGCACGGTTCAGTATTTCGGTTTCTTTATTTGCCCATAAATAAGATTCTATGTGGCTGCCCTGGGGCCTTCTGGTGATTAACTGCCTTGACCTACAGTAAAATACACAGATGGAGAAGCGCGATGGGGTTTGCAGGTGGATGCTGTAATCATATGACTCTCATCTTACACGTTTGTGGGTAGAAGGTCTGCGGGTTTTGAGAATCGTGTTAGGTAGCCTTATCAGGGTACTTAACATTCTATTTATTTTTCATTCCGTACTCCTATTATTAGGTTGACAACTTGTAGACCCAACAGCCCTGTAATCATTCGCTAGCCATAAAATATTTTCTCCCTTTGTGTCTGTTGCAGAAACTGAAGGGATTCTTATCCTGGGTTTTGTACACCCTCATGTTGCTATTTTTTAGTAAGATTTAACTACTTTGTATTATGGTTTTTGTATTCCTTTTTTGCGTGGGGGAGACTTTTTCACTAGTTGGTGTGTGTTTATTTTATCTGGAAAGATCCCCACAAATAGTCTTCCATTTTTAGTTGCTAGACTGGCCGATTTTGTGCTTGAAATGGGACAACAGAAGCCGACGGCAGTGGAACATGGAGATAACTTATTACAGCCAGTCTGTTAAAAATATATTATGTAGTATTTACTAGATATTGTTCCCTTCTTTGATCTTAGAAAACAGAAAAAGGTTATGGAAAACCAAACGGTCAGGACCCTGGGGCAAATAACCTCTGCATTTTAATGAAGGGGGTAAAGTTAGTTATAAAGACTAGATTATTGATCTTGATGACTTAGGTAAGTAAAATTTCACAGGTAAATATAGACCCTCAAAGCAACCAACAATTCATCAGGGAAGTGAGCTTTGTCCCCAGGTTATTTAGAAGATTTTCTGGATCTCCTAGGCTAATTTATGTCCATTGTATCACTCCTGAAATATATATATATTTAATTTTATTTATACTCCCATGTCTATTGCACCACTATTCACAAAATTCTGTCAGCCCATGTAAAAATCTGGTTTGGTTGGGAAGGTCAATACTATGACTTGTTCCAAGGTTTTCCCCAAACCCCAGATCACTGTAAACTTTGGGGAGAAAAAATAATAGCATAGTCAAGCTGCTTGTTTGATCTTGAGTTAGCAGTGGAGGGAGAAATGAAGTGTAGTTAAGAGTAGTTAGGACCTGTGGCTACGATGTGGAATACAGAGAAAGGGAGGATTCAGAGCATGTTTGGGAAGGACCTATTGACAGGATGGGGTAGACAGAGGATGTTCTGAGGGCCAAAGGGAAAAGAAGTCGGAGGTACTCCAGGATTACAAGCCTGAAGCGTGGTGCCACTTCTAGAGAAGGAGAAGAAGGGGTTACTGGAAGATAATAAACTATTTAAAGCGTGTTTCCATTCGTAAGTTAATAAATTCAAGAGAAACCCAGCTGAGATCTGAATGCTCAGCCTACTCTGCTGTGATAGTTACATTTTAAACCAAACAGGGCTGTGTCTGTGATACTCCTCAAGGCAAGAACACTGTCACATGAATTGCAAATGTTAAACTGCTAATAGCTTTCCCAGGAGTTTGCTTCCTGTTAGGGACCCTTCAATGATTTTATCCCTTTATGTGTGGAAAAACGTTGCACTTTCCAGGCAAAGTCCAACACTCAGAATGTTTCTACATTCTTATCAATGGGCAAAGACCATAGCTTGGCTCCACTGGCTTTCTGTCAGATCCTTCACGGCAGGAAACAGTAACCTCTTGCTTCCAACAGCCCTTCTATGAGCTGAGGGAAAGAGCTTCTCATTTGACTATCCTTCCAAAAAAGTTCTGCCAGTGAAGGAGCCAGAGAAGGCCCTAGGAGCCCTTCCTCTGGCCTTTCACAGGGTTATGTGCAGTTTCTTCTGCTGAGGTTTCCAAATACCAGTGCCCCGTGGCAGAAGCAGACAGTAGAGGTGACTAACAAATGTTCACCTCCCTGAAGTTATCACTGGCATCCCCATAATTAGCATAATTTTCCAGATTCCATTATTGTGGCAGAGACCAAAAGTCCCATCATCTGTCCACGTGGCTTTTTCTGTTTTGGAGCCTCTAAGCATCTAAATGAGGTCATATCAGGAATTCTTACCCTTGGACCTTGAGTGGAAGTGATGGGTGACTTCCAGGTCAATGCAGTTAAGACTATGTGTGACTTATTTATACCTTAGAGTCCACACCTCCACTCCCAGTCCTCTGGGGTAGAAGCAAATGACTCCAGCATGCAAAGTTCCTGTTTGTTGCTAGCCTGAGTCCTTGAGTTACCACTTGGAAGAGAGCTGCTTGTGTGGACCACCTAGACTAGCATGTCAGTTTGCAGTAAATCTCTGTTCTGTAAGCCACTTGGAGGTTGAGGTCACTTGTTACTGAAACATAACCTAGTATATCCTGACTGATACAACTACTTTAACTGTGTAACGCTAGCCAACGTCCCTATCTGAAAAGTGGGTAGAGTCGTACCCCTGGGATTTAATGGAACAAATACCTGGAAATTACAACAAAAATGTGTGGTGGGTAACTAAGAGACATTAGCTGCTACAGTGGTTGCCTGCAGAGTTCAGTTTCTCCATGTGTTTACCAAGAATAATTTAGATAAAAAGCGTTCCTCATTTCTCTAGTGAACAAAATTGGTGTTTTCCCCAAGATGAATTTTTCAACTTAACTTTTTAAAGTGCAAAATATCATAGATAATCTCCCTTACATATTTCTGTTCCCTTCTCATGATTATTATTCTGGGAAAATCAACAAACATAACCCTGTTTCAATTGTGTAATATTTTATATTCTCTGATTTGAGAGAACATTCTTTTCCCATTGAATCCATTTTAAAAATTCACTCTGCCAGGAATATTAACTCTGAAATTTATTTGAGAGAGAGGGAACAGAAAGCCTCAGGTCTGTTGTTAAACTTCATGTATCCTGGGAGATCAACTTTAGCTTACAGTAGTTTCAATTAATTCGTAATTACTTTTGTGTTGTCTTTCTATAAGAGGAGACACACTAGGAGTAGGGAATAATAATTTTTAGCACTGTTTCTTTCACAGAGTTGAAAGTAGGTTGTGTTTATTATGAACACTACATTAATGAAAGTGATCATTAACAATTCTTTACATCTGTGTTTATCTACTTCCAAGGAACTTTGAGCTAATGAATTCTCCATATAGATAAAGAGAAGAAAGATCCAGGAGATAATCTCACTTTTTTCCATGGGCATTACATATTTAAAATATTTAGCAAGATATTATGATTTCACATAACAGAAAATCCTCTCTGTAAGGGTAAGTACTTATCATTTTCTGACTTTGAAAACAGTCTACAGGGCCTACTAACATACCATTTATAAAGAATTAGTAATACTTTCAGATCATAAGGCAGCTACTAACTCTAAAGAAATGGAATATTTTCAAACTTTCAGCTATAAGATGAATAGGGTCTGAGTATCTAATGTATAGGCTGATGACTATATTTGATAATAATGTATTGTATAATTGAAGTTTTCTAAGAGAGTAGAACTTACACGTTCACATACACACGCAAAGTAAATATGTGTGGTGATGGAAATGTTGATATGATTAACTTGATGGAGGAAATCCTTTCACAATGTATATGTATACCAAATCAGCACCTTGTGCACTTTAAATATCTTAAATTTTATGTATCAATTATTTGTCAATAAAGCTTAAAAAAAAAGAAGAAATGGGGGGCTTGCCCAAAACCAGTGTCAGGCATTTCTGCAGTCTAAGTCACTCCTCAGAACAAGTCATTAAGTAGGTAAAGGGCACACAATCAAAGTCACTCTTCAGTTTTAGAGTGCCTCACCAAGCGCGTCTTACAGAGGAAGCACCAATCAAATTCCCCCTTTGTTTAAAGGTAGAAATAAATAGTTCCTTATTGCCACTCCTGTTAAAAAACACTCAAAGTAAAGTGACAGAGACTGTGATAAGAACTGGTTGACTTCTGATGTGAGAGCAGCATAATGAATGTTCTGTCTCAGGCCAGTGTGGGAAGATTAACATGCGCCTTAACGGCTCCTTTGCCTTCACCTGCACTGATTTAATCCTGGAGACTTGGGTGTGTATTCTTGTCATTTCTACTATTGTACTGTTGACTGTCAGAGACTATAACAGCTGCCCTTGAGCATTTAGCTCTAAAATAAGGTTATTTATTTGCCCTTCTGGTATTTTAAAATACATTTCATAGCAGTTGTCATATTGTACACACCTCCTCTGTCTGGGGGTGCTTTCATCACTAATAGATTATTCACACATTTCAGTCTCATGTTGTCTTGAAAAAGTACCTAATATGCTATTTATTTAAACTTTGAGAGTCTTTTATCATTCGTTGCAAAACATTTTATTTCTGTTAGTAGTGAAAAACAGCTTAATTTTTGAAATCCAGAACACTTTTTTTCTTTGTCATAGTCATTTGTAGAGCTATATATCATCAAGTGAAAATTTCCCTAAATTTTTTTATCAGCAAAGATGAAGGTTTATGGTTATAGAATAAGGCTTTTTTCATAATAAGTAGCATAACATGATGTTAGGTACAAGATTCTCATAAATTTTACTCTATTAAGCCTTTTCTGCTAAGTCCCAATTACCCTTTTTGCCCTTTCCACTTAGTCTTCTCACTGGCATCTGTTAGGGCAAGGATTGCATCTCTTGATCACCACTTACACTCTTGTGCCAAGCACAGTTCTTAGAAAGAGCAGGTTCGAAATCCATATTTGTTGTGAGGATGAATGAATGAAAGAGTTTGTACAGAGGCAGAAGGAACTCTAAAAGTGCTGATGATTAAGAGTCAAAATAACTATGTTCACAATCCCACCTTTGACTATTATACAGTTGTGATACCATGAAGTAGCCCCTTGACCTTACCCAAAGTTGTGTGTATCCTGAAACTGAAAATTCTGGACTAGAAACCTATGACCTTACAGTTCAGGAAACTGAGACTTAGAAAGGCCACTTGCCTTGCTTAATGTCACAGGGTGTCAACAAGATAAGGGGGACATAGGAACTAACTCTTCAGCCACTAGGTCCAGAAGGGTCAGCACTGTGTTTTCCAGCAAGATAGGTGTAGCTTCATATTCCAGCTCTGTGACAAAAGCACGTTTGTTTTCTAAGTCTCAATAACTCATCTGGTAGCAATATCAACCTTGCAAGTTTGCTGTGAAGATTAGGTAAAGTAGGACCTGAAGAGTACCTAGCACAGCACTTGGATATGCAATTGCTCAAAACCAGATTTCCCCTGTCTTAGCTTTCACTCCTTTCCTTCTTTCTAATATACATCTATGTGATGGATTCATCTGCCAGTCACAGATGGAAATTGGAGTGAGAGGAAATGCTTGGTCTTGAGAATCTTCCTAATTTTTACTCTATAATTTGATATGAACTGTTACAAATCATTTCATAATGCAAATTGTTCCTTGAAAGTGAAATGTATTGTTGAACCTCTTTATGGCAGATATGCTCCAAGATGGTTCCCAGTGACCCCCCACCTTTTTGTATTCATTCTCTTGTGTAATCCTCTCCCCTTAAATATATGATAATCTTATTGGTTCACTTCTTATGAACAGACATGGCAGAAGTTGTAGGATTTCACATCTGAGATCAGGATACAAAATGACTATGGCTTCCATCTTGACTACTGTCTGGAAATCTGTCTTGTATCACCAGTTGCTGTGCCATGAGGTCACTCAGGGACCCTGTGGGGTGGCCAGACAGTGGATTATCCTGTCCTAGCAGAGCCCTGAGATACCACAGCTCTGGACAACAGCTTGATTGTGACTTCATGTGAGATCTCATACAAAGGACCCAAATAAACTATACCCAGTTTCCAGATACACAGAAACTGTAAGGTGGTAAATCTTTGCTGTTTTAGTCTCTCTATATTTTGAGATAATTTGTTGCACAGCCCTAGATAAGTAACACACACTTATATAGCAGCATACAAACTTTTGGATTAGATAACCACTTATTTATGTAGGTTTTTCCTAGTTCTTTTTTGTTTGTTTTAGAATCAAAGTTAGATTTTGATATATACAATGCTGAGATGACAAGATTAAAAATACCCACTTTCAAGAGATGACATCTTAGTAGACTGATAAAATAAAAAGCGATAATTTAAGTCATGAATTTAGTTTGATAAAACATATATCTTGTATCTTGGTTTATAAAACAATAGCTAGGTTAATATCATTAGGATATTTTAAAACACTGTAATTGCATTTAAACACAACATCATCTTTTCATTTTTTTCACAGATGTTTATAGAGTATTCCTCTCTAAGTTTTAGCAACTACAGCCACAGAGATGATTAAGACCCAGAATCTGCCCTCAGAGAAATCAGTGTTTGCATTTTTACTTTTCTATTTATAATCTGTCCCAACAGATCTTGAGAATCTTTAGACAAGTCTGATGGGAAATTTATGGTAAGGATGAGCACCTTGAATTATGAAACTACTTAGATTAAACAATGGGAGCAGTCAAGTGACAAATATCTTACTTAAAAGTATCCTTTCCTTTTAGCCAAAGGAAGGTTTTTATTTCAGGTACAGACAGCTCAAAATGGCTACCTGAAATCAAGAACTGTTTGGAAAAAAAGAAAAGGAAATAAAAAAGAGAATTTATTGTGAGAACTCGGAACTGATAACTGATGATTCTTGGAACAGCCCTGGAGATGTCAAAGATGATAATACAGTAACAACATTTGGGAAGTATTTCTAGTCTTACACTTAGCCTTTCGGCAGGAATTTATTAAGACAGAATAAGCCTGTGACTTTTCAATTCCGAGTACAATTTGTTTCTCTAATACATTGGCAGGAGTAATGTGTGATGGATTTTTTCCTTCCCAGCCCCTCCAGTGTGGATGATGATGTGTTATAATAGGTTCTCGCAGGACATATCTCAGCAATATAAAACACAACACATGTACATCTGTGGCCCAGTGTCAGTGCCTTAAATGTACATCAGAAATGCATTAAATCTTCTGATTGCTATTCTGTTTGTACAGCTTGTTGGTTCAGATATTCTCCTGTAATGTACTCTGCTGATTACCTTGAATTATCGGTATATCCTTGGTAGAACAAGCACACCTTGTTCAGTAAAACAGT
The DNA here is from genome assembly GCF_964341445.2 of Mesoplodon mirus. NCBI lineage: Eukaryota > Metazoa > Chordata > Mammalia > Artiodactyla > Ziphiidae > Mesoplodon > Mesoplodon mirus. Next base: position 181,327,639 of record NC_138980.1, read on the forward strand.
CAAACAGACATGGCTTGAGACCTTTTGGTGTGAAGAAAAACAACAGAGATATTTCTCAGAAGTTAACACAGGTAACCTTGTACTTCCTTAAAATCACATCTCAAAAGCATCTTTGCTCTCAGGTAATCTCTTCAGCACAATCCTCTCAGAACACTCTCAAGATTCTTCGTATTTGATGAACTACAGGTGATGTGCAAATCTCTCTCCTGAAAGGAGAGGAAGAAGGAAAATCGTTTTGGGGCTGGCCTGTGTTCCAAGCAGAAAGAATGCCCCTTTGTCCCTTCTTTCATTACTTGAAGGGTGTACAAATACATTTTGACATACATGATGTCAAGAATAAATTTGGAAAGGCTTTTTTAGAATCTAGCTGTGTTGTATTAGCACTGGCTAACATTTGTGAACCACAGCAATTCAAATAATTATTTTCATGTCGAATATCCTTGCTGCCATCAGAAAATGTATGTTGAAGTATGTACTACAGCTGCCAGTGTATGCAAATAAACATCATCAGAATTGGTGAATTGTTTTAATATTACTGTCAAGGAGTGTGTGTATGTGTGTGTGTATTTAGTGTAAAAGAAATCACCACACCACATTCTTCAGGTTGGTTTTTAAATAGTGAAAATTGATCTCATATAGCTACAACTTTTGTTCCTTTTCTTTTAGGATGGGTGACATGAATTTGTAAAGTTTACAGATGTACTCAATGGCCAAGGACAAAAAGTAAAGCAAAGTTAACAAACCAAGAAGGTGATCTAAAATATTCATTACCATTTTTGTACTAATTACATGAACAAAAAAGAACTAAGATATTAATCCTCATACACTCCTGCCTTAAATGAAATGTTAGATTTTAAAAATACCATTGTCATTTATTATTGTCATCACAACATTAATAGTTTTAAAGCCTAATGATTCACAAAAATATCTATTATTCAGCCAGTGGCTCTGCTGTTCCAGGTTTTGTGCTGGGCCCTGTGGAGAGAAATGGGGTCAGGATGGAATCTGTCCTCAGAAAATTAAAAATCAAGTGAGGAAAACAGCAAATGAGCAAATTGACAGAAAGTAGTAGAGTGTGTTTGTTAAGAAATAAAACTGGGAACATAAGCTAATGGGGAAAGTCAGACTCAGCCCCAGAGGGAAAAGGACCAGAAGGTGATGGGTAAGAGCTATCTAGGGTGCAGCAGATGTGGGCATGGGAGGAGGGGGAGATGGTGCATTTATCCCCAAATACAAGGATGGAAAGTGGCCACCCAGGGTGTTTCAAATTTACTCTCTTATCTTTTGCTTTGTGTTTTCTTTCCATATGGAAAAATAAAATTAAAAAAACGACCTTTTTAATTCACTGTTTGATTGGTGAGATATAAAATAATATGATGAAACATAACGAAAAGTAACATAACTTTTGGCAATTATTAGCACAAAGACACATTTGTTTCTAATTTTTAACTTGGTTGCAGAATTGGGCATTCTCCAAGTGAGAGAGAAACGTGGTAAACTGTCAGAGGGCTTCATAGTGCAGAAACACCCTCTGATTAGTTGGGCTGGGGTTGGTCAGAACAGGTATTGTCTAATTAAAAGAAGTGACTTTATAATGATAAATTTATGTTTGCTATGTCAGCCAACAGAATATAGAATGGATAGATCGTTCTCTGTGTTGTAGGTATCTAAACAAGTCTTCAGAAGAATCTAAAATTCTTTCAGAAAACTGTAATAGAAAAGTTCCCTTAATTAAGTGCATACATAAGTGTATTTTTGAGTTTTCTTCATGTGAAACATTTTCCTAAATGCAAGTATTATTTCATAATTTTTAGAACTTTCCTATAGTCATTACCTATCAGTAATATTAGTAACATTGCTAACAAATAATATTTAAGAGCCTGTGTTTGGTATGCTGTCATTTCAGTATTTGAACCAGCCAAAACGAAAGCTGAGCTGAATCTTGTCACTGGGCACTGCAATAATTAAGGAGATATTGTGACTTATACAGTACTGTCACAAACCTCAAAAACTTTAGTTCCACTGAGTGAAAAAATCCTAAAGGTTAATATGTATACCTCTGTAGCCAGTCCATTTTCTTTTAGTGTATGCACTAATTATGGTAGTAATTGGGGAAAACATATTCTTTCTGATTCGATTAGAAACTATTTAATTGGAAATTTGTATTTTAATCATTGTTACATATAAATTGATACAAATTCAATTGCAAAAGCAATATTCCCAATGTAATCTATAGATTCCTGCTATTTTCTTAATAATGTTGGATAAAATTGCCTAGTTTTAACAAGTTCTTTGAACAGACTTTATTAATGTGATTTGATATTTAACCAGGAGTCCTAAATTCATCATTCATTATGATTAAGAACAGTCTTATTTATTTTATTTTCAGCCTTCTTTAAATGGAAATAAACTCTTATAGAACCACACTGTTAAAATTTAATATAATTAAAGGGAAAATATAACCATGGTGTTATTATTTAGGTATATCTACAAGAGAAAGACATAGAACAGTATTAAATATAAATCCATAGTTGAATACTTGAGCTGGACCAAAAATTCTAGTGTAAAATCTTCTGTTGTTGAACTGGAAATAGTGTAAAAAAGGCAGATGTGTGAATCGTTGTGAGTGTGATCTGAGATCAGGCAACTAACTGGGTTATGTATCATGTGTATATGCATATGAGATGTGTGAGACACACATACACACATATACACACAGAAATAGAGAGATTTAATGGTATCTACTGAATTAAAAATAATCTATGTCACAAAGTCCCTCCCTGATGCCCATTTCTCTACTCTTTCCATGATAATCTATTTTTTTAATAAATAATAATCTGGAGCATATTATTCTAACCTAACTGTAGCCCCAAAGTTGAGTGATCCAAAGTGCCTACCATTCACATCAGAGGTAGAGAGAAGCAGTAAGACCCTGTTGGCATGACTTTCTCCAAGAGGTAGGAAGGAGGAGAAGAGGGAACAATATGCCAAATGCTTGCACTGAACTTTCTAGAACTGGCAACTGGGGGTCATGATTCTGGAGAGCATGCAAATTCTTCCAGTGCAAGGAGCCATTGGCAATTTTGATACAACTTTTTTGTACTATTGTTTAGAAAGCAAAGGTTTCTTTTAGTTTCATTTTCTATAACTGAAAACCAAACTCTCTGTGAAAAGCTGCATCCCTTGAGAGCATTTATTTTTTATCCAGCATAATGAAAACATTGTCCAAAGAAAAAGAGTATTAATTTTAGAGGTGAAGGAAAGTGCTTAATTCAGTGGTCCTGTCTCCTTGGTCCGTGTAATTCACAGTCTTTGGAACAGGCCTAGGACACCAGTTAGTAGTTAGTGAAATATTTGCAGAGACTGATTTCCATTTAAAAACTGCCTCACTCAGTTTTAGCCATTAACTAATCAACTATCTTCAACATGGTGGCAGGTGGGGTAAAATTTTCTCTTGTGTTTGCTCAAATGAACTGAGTTAAAACTCTTAGAAACATAATATTTGATCAAAACAGTAATTAGGGACATGTTTAGTATTTATTTACAATGCTCTGGGTTTTTTAATGTTTTTATTTTTGTAATGTACTGAGATGTTTTTGTAAACTCATCAAAAACATTGTGTATTAATAAATGACTGATGAACTAAGTATTAGGATTATTTACATGTTGGGATTTTATAAGATTTTTGGACTCTGGATAGTAATCTATTTGTCAGTTAATATGAAAGAAAATAATAAGAAGAGCAAGAAGAAGAAACAGGAACAGGAGGAGGAACAGGAGGAGGAGGAGGAGAGGAGAAAGAGAAATGAACAGTATAAACTACTGGAAATTTCAAGGTCTTTGGGGGACTCAAAATTTGAATCTTTTCTAAGAATTTGTCCATTTCTTCCAGGTTGCCCATTTTATTGTCATATAGTTGCTTGTAGTAATCTCTCATGATCCTATGTATTTCTGCAGTGTCAGTTGTTACATCTCCTTTTTCATATCTAATTCTATTGATTTGAGTCTTCTCCCGTTTTTCTTGATGAGTCTAGCTAATGGTTTATCAAATTTGTTTATCTTCTCAAAGAACCAGCTTTTGGTTTAATTGATCTTTGCTATTGTTTCCTTAATTTTTTTTCATTTATTTCTGATCTGATCTTTATGATTTCTTTCCTTCTGCTAACTTTGTTTTGTTTTTGTTGTTGTTGTACTTCTTTCTCTAACTGCTTTAGGTGTAAGGTTAGGTTGTTTATTTGAGAGGTTTCTTGTTTCTTGAGATAGTATTGTATTGCTATAAACTTCCCTCTTAGAACTGCTTTTGCTGCATCCCATAGGTATTGGGTCATCATGTTTCCATTGTCATTTGTTTCTAGGTAGTTTTTGATTTCTTCAGTGATCTCTTGCTTATTTAGTAGTGTATTGCTCAGCCTCCATATGTTTGTATTTTTTACAGATTTTTTTCCTGTAATTGATATCCAGTCTCATAGTGTTGTGGTTGGAAAAGATACTTGATAAGATTTCAATTTTGTTAAATTAGCCAAGGCTTGATTTGTGACCCAAGATGTGATCTATCATGGAGAATGTTACATGAGCACTTGAGAAGAAAGTGTAATCTGATGTTTTGGATGGAATGTCCTATAAATATCAATTAAGTCCATATTGTTTAATGTATCAATTAAAGCTTGTGTTTCCTTATTTATTTTCATTTTGGATGATCTGTCCATTGGTGAAAATGGGGTGCTAAAGTCCCCTACTATGATTGTGTTACTGTCGATTTCCCCTTTTTTGGCTATTAGCATTTGCCTTATGTACTGAGGGGCTCCTACGTTGGGTGCATAAATATTTACAATTATATCCTCTTCTTGGATTTATCCCTTAATCATTATGTAGTGCACTTCTTTATTCTTTATTTTAAATCTATTTTTTTGCTATAATCTTTATTTTAAAATCTATTTTGTCTGATGAGGATTGCTACTCCATGAAGAAATAGAAAATATAAACAGACCAATCACAAGCACTGAAATTGAGGCTGTGATTAAAAATCTTCCAACAAACAGAAACCCAGGACCAGATGGCTTCACAGGCTAATTCTACCAAACATTTAGAGAAGAGCTAACACTCATCCTTCTCAAACACTTCCAAAATATAGCAGAGAGATGAACACTCCCCAACTCATTCCACAAGGCCACCACCCTGATACCCAAACCAGACAAAGATGTCACAAAAAAGAAAACTGCAGGCCAATATCACTGAATGAACATAGATGCAAAAATCCTCAACAAAATACTAGCAAACCAAATCCAACAGCACACTAAAAGATTCAGACAACATGATCAAGTAGGGTTTATCCCAGGAATACAATGATTCTTCAATATATGCAAATCAATCAATGTGATAAACAATATTAAAAAAATTGAAGGAGAAAAATGATATGATCATCTCAATAGATGCAGAATAAGCTTGCAACAAAAGTTAACATCCATTTATGATAAAAACCCTCCAAAATGTAGGCATAGAGGGAAATTACCTCAACATAATAAAGGCCATATATGACAAACCCACAACCAACATCATTCTCTATGGTGAAAAACAGAAATCATTTCCTCTAAGATCAGGAACAGGACAAGGTTCTCACTATCACCACTATTATTCAACATAGTTTTGGAAGTTTTAATCAGAGAAGAGAAAGAAAGAAAAGGAATCCAAATAAGATAAGAAGTAAGGCTGTCACTATTTGCAGATGGCATGATACTATACATAGAGAACCCTAAAGATGCTACCAGAAAACTACTAGAGCTAATCAATGAATTTGGTAAGGTAACAGGATACAAAATTAATGCACAGAAATCTCTTGCATTCATTTCTATACACTAATGATCAAAAATATGAAAGGTAAATTAAGGAAACACTTCCATTTACCATTGCAAACAAAAGAATAAAATACTCAGGAATAAAACTACCTAAGGTGACAAAAGACCTGTATGCAGAAAACTATAAGACGCTGATGAACGAAATTAAAGATGATATAAATAGATGGGGAGATATACCATGCTCTTGAATTGGAAGAATCAACATTGTGAAAATGATTATACTACCCAAAGCAATCTACAGACTCAATGCAACCCTTATCAAACTACCAAGGGCATTTTTCACAGAAATAGAACAAAAAGTTTCACAATTTGTATGGAAACAAAAATGACTCCAAATAGCCAAAGCAATCTTGAGAAAGAAAAATGGAGCTGGAAGAATCAGGCTCTTGGATTTCAGACTATACTACAAATCTACAGTAATCAAGACAGTATGATACTGGCACAAAAACAGAAATATACATCAATGGAACAGGATAGAAAGCCGAAAGATAAACGCACACACATATGGTCACCTTATCTTCGACAAAGCAAGAAAGAATATACAATGGAGAAAAGACAGTCTTTTCAATAAGTGGTGCTAGGAATACTGGACAGCTACATGTTAAAGAATGAAATTAGAACACTCCCTAACACCATACACAAAAATAAACTCAAAATGGATTAAAGACCTAAATGTAAGGCCAGACACTATAAAACTCTTAGAGAAAAACATAGGCAGAACACTCTATGACATAAATCACAGCAAGATCCTTTTTACCCACCTCCTAGAGAAATGGCAATAAAAACAAAAACAAACAAATGGGACCTAATGAAACTTAAAAGCTTTTGCACAACAAAGGAAACCATAAACAAGACCAAAAGACAACCCTCAGAATGGGAGACAATATTTGGAAGTGAAGAAACTGACAAAGGATTAATCTCAAAATTTACAAGCAGCTCATGCAGCTCCATTTCAAAAAAACAAAACAAACAAACAAAAAAAAAGCAGCCCAATCCAAAAGTGGGCAGAAGGCTTAAATAGGCATTCCTCCAAAGAAGATATACAGACTGCCAACAAACACATGAAAGAATGCTCAACATCATTAATCATTAGAGAAATGCAAATCAAAACTACAATGAGGTATCACCTCACACCAGTCAGAATGGTCTTCACCAAAAAATCTACAAACAATAAATGCTGGAGTTGGTGTGGAGAAAAGGGAACCCTCTTACACTGTTGGTGGGAATGTGAATTGGTACAGCCACTATGGAGAACAGTATGCAGGTTCCTTAAAAAGGTAAAAATAGAACCACCATATGACCCAGAAACCCCACTACTGAGCATATAACCTGAGAAAACCATAACTCAAAAAGATTCATATACCACAATTTTCATTTCAGCTCTATTTACAATAGCCAGGATGTGGAAGCAACCTCAGTGTCCAGCAACAGGTGAATGGATAAAGAAAATGTGGTACATATATACAATAGAATATTATTCAGCCATAAAAAGAAACAAAATTGAGTTATTTGTAGTGAGGTAGATGGACTTGGAGTCTGTCATACAGAGTGAAGTAAGTCAGAAAGAGAAAAACAAATACCGTATGCTAACACATATATATGGAATCTAAAAAAAAAAAGTTTCTGAATAAACTAGTGTCAGGACAGGGATAAAGACGCAGAAGTAGAGAATGGACTTGAGGACATGGGGAATGGGAAGGATAAGCTGGAAAGAAGTGAGAGAGTGTCATGGACATATGTACACTACCAAGTGTAAAATAGATAGCTAGTGGGAAGAAGTTGCATAGCACAGGAAGATCAGCTCTGTGCTTTGTGACCACCTAGAAGGGTGGGATAGGGAGGGTGGGAGGGAGATGCAAGAGGGAGGATGTATGGGGATATATGTATATGTATAGCTTATTCACTTTGTTATGAAGCAGAAACTAAGACACCATTGTAAAACAATTACATTCCAATAAAGATGTTAAAAAAACAAAATTTAAATCTTCAGATTTTCTGTTCTCAGCTATACCAGTTTAGAAAAAACAACTATACACTACCAAATGTAAAATAGATAGCTAGTGGGAAGAAGCCACATAGCATAAGGAGATCAGCTCGGTGTTTTGTGACCACCTAGAGGGGTGGGATAGGGAGGGTGAGAGGGAGGCTCAAGAGGGAGAGTATATGGGGGTATATGTATACATATAACTGATTCACTTTGTTATACAACAGAAACTAACACAATATTGTAAAGCAATTATACTCCAATAAAGATGTTTACAAAAAAAAAAGAAAAGAAAAAACAACTAATATTTTACAGCTTTAGATTCATTATCTTCTTAAATGGTGGAAATAATTTCCCTCCCATCCTTTTTACAATCACCAAGACATGGAAGCAACGTAAATGTCCATCAACAGATGAATGGATAAAGGAGTGGTAAATATATACAATGGAATACTATGCAGCCATAAAAAGAATGAAATAATGCCTTTGCAGCAACATGGATGGAACTAGAGTTTATCATTCTAAGTGAAGTAAGCCAGATAGAGAAATACAAACATCCTATGATATCACTTATATCTAATCTAAAAAAAAAAGAGAGATCCAAATGAACTTTTATACAAAACAGAAACATACCCACAGACAAAGAAAACAAACTCATGTTTACCAAAGGCTAAAGGGGGGGGAAAATTAGGAGTTTGGGATTAACACATACACTCTACTATATATAAAATAGATAACTAACAAGGACCTCCTGTATAGCACAAGGAACTATACTAAATATTTTGTAATACCCTATAAGGAAAAAGAATCTTAAAAAATATATTTATGTACATATATAATTATATATATGTATATATATAATTATATATATATATTTATATATATTTACACACACACACACACATATATATATATATATATATATAACTGAATCACTCTGATGTATACCTGAAACAATCACATTGTAAATCAACTGTACTTCAATTAAAAAAAAAAAAAAGAATCGTGGTGAAAAATAAATTTAAAAAAATAAAATGAGGGAAATAATTTCCCTGTTATCCTTACACTGTATTAACCTATATCAAAATGCTTGGAAATTTTAAATGACTATTTATATACAGACATTTAGTAATGTGATTTATCTCAATATAATGAGGATTATGAACATAATACATATACTAAACATGTGAATAAAAAACAAAACAAAACAGGGTAGTGATGTGAAGGACTTGAGAAACTAAACAAGGATATGGCCTGGTTCTTGTCCTAGTGTTCATTTCTGAAATACAAATGCAAGCAGTATTAGAAAGTTTAAAAGACAGCCTTCCCCAAAAGCTGGTAACCAGCTGGCCTGTTACAGCAGCTGACAGCTTCTAGTACACACAAAAAGAGTACGTGTCATGGGAAATTAGACGTGTGCAGTATTTTAATGTTAAATAATTTGCATGCTGTAGACCTTGGCACTAACGTCAAGCATAGAGACACTTAAAAGGGCTTGTGTTGAATATGGAATTGTGTTTCCATAGTTCCCCTTAGACACATTGTTTCTTTCCTTGTCTGACATTCCTAATTGCCTCCTTCTATAAAAATTTGGTTTTTTTTCAAGATGTAGACGTTCTGAGAAAAGTATCATTACCAATAGCAGTATTGCTGTATTTCTAAGTTTTTGCAATTTGCGAATGTCTGTTTTTTTGTGAGGAAGGCAAGCTTGTTACCTCTGCATGTGTAAATATCCAGACAGGCAACCTCCCTCTCAAATGCTTCTTCATATGTGTTGCCATTGGTTTTTCAGAGATATTTGCAAGGTGGCTCTCTTTCCATGTTCACGGAAATTCAGAAGATAAAGCCAAACCTCTACTTTCAAGGGCCCAGAGTATTCATCAGTTTGTTCATATGTATTTGTGAGTTCTTGTGTGATGCTTTATAACTATATAATTACAATAATCAACCAGCCTGAATCAGTCTGGCCTTGGACTTGTGCCTTAACTATCTAACTTCTCCTTCTAACAACATCATTCTGGAAAGGGTCCTGCTTGTCCTTTACTGCTGCCAGGTGGGGCTTTAGCCCTTCTGACTATAATGTATGTGTTGGTCAGGGCTGGCCATAGTGCATCCTTCTCTGGAAAAGTCCTGAAGGAAGTTTTAACTTTGTCTGCAATACAAATGAGACTCCTCTATGTAATTCAAGGACACTAATAAACACCAATAAGTAAGAGATTCTAAGCTTGTTCATTTTGACCCAAAGGCCATCAAATGCCCAGCAAGTTTATACTCTTGCAGGACTAGAGGCATTGCAACTGTCAAGTTCAGGATTGGAGAAGAGTTTCTGTTCTTCTCAGCCTTGTTGAGGACTTCTAGAAATGTTCTTCTTTTTTAGTTTCCTCTCTGTCCCACTTCCCTTGGCTTTCACAGTTCTCTCTCTTGAGATGTACAAAGTTCTTACAGCGAGTGGTAAATTCAGTACTGTTTTCCAAGGTGACTCTTTCTCTCAACTCTTTCTTACTTTTAAATCTTCCCCCATCCCAATGTCACATGCCCTTGATACATCCAAGCACAAACAAGCATGTGACTGTGCTGTGAATCTTCCCTTTATTGCCCCCGCTGCTCTCCACACCACACTAGCTTGCCCTGTGCCAAGACAAGCTGAGCAGTTTGAACTGTATCAGTGAGTTTCCTTCCCTGTAGGTTCCCATGAGTTCATTCAAGATGATGAGATAGAGGTTCAACCAACAGAGACATGGAAGGAAGTCATAGAGCAAGGCTGGAGTATTCTTCCATGTGTTTCCATGGCTAGACGTGTTCTGAAGTGAGGGACATAGATCCAAAGAGCTGACCCATTACATGCCATCCTTTATCTGATTTCTAGTAACTGCCTTCCATTGATTCTGTAACCTTTGCAGATGGGAAGCAAGACCATCTGTTCTCAGCTTTGGAAACTGCATCAACTCTGTGATTCCCTGAAATGTATTTATACCATTAGCAATAACCTTTAATTAAATCTTCTCAAATTGTCTCATTTTGAGTGGGTCTTCAGTTTCTTTCTGGGGCTCTGAATATACAGGGGCCCTTGAGGTTAGTCCCAGCTAAACTTCAGAATTTTTGATTTCAGCTGGACCTTAATGTCAGCTGGACTTTGAGTAAACAATATTTACTTTAATTTACCCCGAAGTTCATTCACTTATTCACTTATTCTTTCATTCATTCTTTTCTAACTCCAGTCCCTCTTCTAGCAATGAACCAAACAGACCCAGATCCTGGTATCATGGGGCTTATGTCCTCATGGAATAAACAGACAAAAACAAATAAAAACGTAAATATATATATATATATATATATTATAATATATATTAATATATATATAATATATATATTAATATATATATTAATATATATATATATATATATATATATAGTGGTGAGAAGTTTTTTTTGTGTTTTGTTTTGTTTTTTTTGTGGTACACAGACCTCTCACTGTTGTGGCCTCTCCCATTGAGGAGCACAGGCTCTGGATGCGCAGGCTCAGCGGCCATGGCTCACAGGCCCAGCCGCTCCGTGGCACATGGGATCTCCCCAGACTGGGGCACAAACCCGTGTCCCCTGTGTCGGCAGGCAGACTGCGCCACCAAGGAAGCCCTGGTGAGAAGTATTTTGGCAAATATCAAACAGTATAAGGAAAACAGGGAAGTGAAAATTTAGGGCAGTTACAGTTTTGGTTAGGGTAGTTAGGGGAGGCCTCTCTGATGACATTGTCCTGGAGAGAATGAGTGATGAACCTTGATTAGACTTAAGAAACAGATATCTAGGCAAAGGATACAATGAGTGCAAAGACCCAGAGATGAGGGCTGACCCAGCAGTCCCTACACATGGGGGATGATTAGAGAGAGGAGGATGGTTAGCAGGGTTAGTGGGGTAATGTTGGGTCATGTCAAGGGAATACCTCTAGGACACTGTGTTGGCTTGGCTTTCACTTGGAGTGACAAAAGTAGCTAGGGTAAGTTTACGTAGGGAATTGGCATCTTATGATTCACCTTTTGGAAAGATTACTCTGTCTGCTTTGTGGAAAATGGATTTTAGAGAAGCAGAGAGACCATTTGGATCCGATTGTAGTAATATGGTTGGTGACCTAGGCCAATGTAGTTATACCTCTACTGGAGAGATGCTTAACAAGCTTCTTCCTCTTCCTGGGCACAAGACTCAAACTTACCTTCCAACTCCTTTGTGCCTAAGTGGGGCCATTCAACTATGCTCATACCAGTGCGAGTGTAAGCATCATGTCAATCCTGATCCAAGGAGTTTGGAGAGAATGCCCCTTTTCTGTGTCTTCTTTCTCTCATCTCCTGACTGTTGTTTTCATGTAGATGCCTAAGGCAATATTGTGACCCACATCTTTGAAGACATTGCAGGTGGTGTCAGATTGGGTCTTGACAAGACTGTATGGAGGAGATCATTCCCTTCTCCCCATCCACCCACATCAACCCTAACAAACTGTGTCATGAAAAATAAACCTCCATCCTGGTTAACTAGTAATATGTGAGGTTTATTTGTTATGGAGTCTAGCATTACTTATCCTAATACTGACATTGGCACCTTGAAGTAGAGTGCTAATGAAATAAAAACTTGTAATTCATGGCCTTGGCAATTGGACAGTGAAATTTGAATAAGCACCATCTGAGGGTGAAAGACACTGGTCCACATCACACAGTAGCAAATCATGAGCTAACTGAGTCAGCAGTTCTGGAGGAAGTGCTTGAAATCAATGTGTTCGTGTGACTACTGGCCAACTTGCAAGGACAAATGGGAGAAAATGGAGTGAAAAAAATGTGGGACCTTAATGGGTTAGGAAAGGCAAGTCTTTCTAGATCTTAAACAGTTGGGAAAATGGTTGAAAAAACTCATAGGCAACCAAGGTCCATTTAAGCTCAGCCATAAACTGAAAACCAGATTTAAAATATGACTTCTTATTCAGACCAAGTAGTTTTGACGTGTGGTCACCCAGTTGAGACAGAGGCATGGGTGTAAGGAAGCAGAGAAATAGAACTGACTTGGGGATTTTGTCTAGGAAAGAATTTTAGGTGGAATTACAGAAACATGGAAGTGACTAGAAGCTAATAACAGCATACTCTGTTATATGAAAGATCATACTTTTGGAGGATTTCATTCCAATCTTACATGAAAAAAATGGATTCTACTGTGCCAGTGCTCCAAATCCTTTTCCCCCCTTTTTCCCTTTCATCTTTTATACATCTTCAACTGCTTCCCCCCAAAAAATACAGGGGTGCATTGTTATGGACACAATAGAAGGGATTTTCAATTCCTTACCATTTTCTTTATTAACCTCCAAATAGAAGTTTTCAGAATTATAGGTTAAAAAAAATGTGGCGTATAAGAACTTCCAGATTTCACTAGAGAGGGTCTGGCAAAATTAACTAAAGATATATTTTGTTATGATTGTATCATATATTAACAAACACAGTCTCTTTTCATATCTCCTGTAATATTTCATTATTCATGTTTCTAGTCCTCAATTTAATTATTAAATAAAATAGGGATAGTAATACCTGTTTTATAATCTTGTGGAGAGTAGGTAAAATATTGTAGATAGAGCAACTAAAGACAATCAAAAGATAGTAGTTTCATATTCCCTTGTTTCTCTTCTTCATATAAAAAAAGGATTATTGAAGCATAAAATAAACTGCACATATTGTAAATTGCATCTACAATGTGATAAGTTTTGACATATGTATACCACTGTAAAATATCATAACAATCAAGAGTATAAACATTTCCATCATCAACAGAAGTACCTCATGCCTCTTTCTTATCTCTCTCTCCTGCTTTCCCTTGCCCCAAACCCTCCTCCTGACCCCAGGAAACCACTGATATCCTTCTGTCACTTTAAATTCGTCTGCATTTCCTAGAATTTCATATAGATGGAATCATATGGCATTCATACTTATTTATCTAGCTTCGTTCACTCAGCAATTTTTGTGTGTGTGAGATCCATTCATGCTGTAACATGTTATCATTATGCATTACTGAGTTAGTACTAAGTAATATTCCGTGACATAGATATACCAGAATTTGTTTATCCATTCTCCTGTTGAGGTACATTTGAGATGTTTCTAGTTTGGGATTATTAAATTAAGCTGCTGTGAACATTCATGTAGAAGTCATCATGTAGATGTATGCTTTTTTTGTCTTAGATAAATATTTAGGAGTAGAAGCACTTGTTCATATGTTAGGTATATGATTATTTTTTTAGCAAACTGCCAAACTGTTATCCAAAGTCAATGTACATTTCACAATCCCACCAGCAGTTCATGAGAGTTCCAGTTCCTCCACATACCCACCCAAAACTTAAAAGGCTACTCTGAGCCATTGTAATGTGTGTGTAATGATATCTCACTGTGGTTTTAATTTATATTAACATAGTGATTGATAATGTCCAGGATTATTTTGTGTACTTACTTGCTATCTGTATATCTTCTCTGATGAAATGTTCAAATCATATACTAATTTTCAACTGTTTTTTTCCCCAAATGTTGAGTTTTGAGAGTTCTTCAGATATTCTAGATACAGATTCTCTATCAGATATATGATTTGCAAATATAGTCTCCAAGTATGAGCCATGACTTTAATTCTCTTAATAGTATTTTCCTAAAATCCAACATTTTTATATTTTATGAAATCTAATTTATGAATGTGTTCTTTTATGGATCATGTATTTGGTGTTTGAAATAAGAAATTTTGCCAAATCCTAGGTCACAGAGGTTTTTGTCCCGTGTTTTCTTCTGAAAGTTTTAGACTTTTAGATTTTACATTTAGGTCTATAATACAGTTGAGCTGGTTGTTGTACATGGTGCATGGTGTGGACAGCGTTTCATTGTGTGTGTGTGTGTGTGTGTGTACATGGATAGCTAAAATTTCCATCATTTGTTAAAATGTTTGTACTCTCTCCATTGAATTATTTTTGCTCTTCTGTTAAATATCAATTAACCATACATAGTTTGGGTTTATTTATGTATTTCTTATTTTGTTCCATGGATCCTTTTATCTATATAGATCATTATCACATTTTGATTACTGTTCCTTTATAATAAATTGTGAAGTTAGATGTTATCTTTATCTTTTACTCTTGCTAACACTAAGGCTTTGGCATTTTCCATATTAATTTCAGAATCTATTTGGCAATTTCTATAAAAATATGCAGATTTTGGGCTTCCCTGGTGGTGCAGTGGATGAGAGTCCGCCTGCTGATGCAGGGGACAGGGGTTCGTACCCTGGTCTGGGAAGATCCCACATGCTGCGGAGTGGCTGGGCCTCTGATCCATGGCTGCAGAGCCTGCGTGTCCAGAGCCTGTGCTCCACAACAGGAGAGGCCACAACAGTGAGAGGCCTGCGTACTGCAAAAAAAAAAAAAAAAAAAAAAAAAAAATGCAGATTTTATGAAATGTAAGATTAATTTGGGGAAAATTTACATCTTAGAAATGTTATATCTCTTTTTTAATTTTGTATAGTATTTTTAATTACTCTCGGAAAATTTCTGTAAGTTTTAGTGTAGCGGTCTTGCACATATCTTAAGTATTTCATATGTGTTGTTGATATTGTATGTCATATTGCTAATTTGAATTTGTGATTGTTCAACTCTAGAAGAAATGAAATTGATTTTTGAAACATATTCATCTTATCTCCTACAGCTCTTCCAAACTTTCTTGTTAGACTCAGCATGTTTTCTTGTAGATTCCATCAGATGTTTACCATAAGTGATGGTGCTGTTTGTAAGTAAAGACAGTTTTACTTCATTCCAAACTTATTTTTTTAATGGTAAGAACATTTATTTAGTTATTTATTAACATCTTTATTGAAGAATAATTGCTTTACAATGATATGTTAGTTTCTGATTTATAACAAAGTGAACTAGCTATACATATACATACATCCACATATCTCCTCCCTCCTATGTCTCCCTCCTACCCTCCCTATCCCACCTCTCTATGTGTACACAAATCACCGAGCTGATCTCCCTGTGCTATGCAGCTGCTTCCCACTAGCTATCTATTTTACATTATATATATATATATATATATATGCCACTCTCTCACTTCATCCCAGCTTACCCTTCCCCCTTCCAATGTCCTCAAGTCAATTCTCTATGTCTGCATCTTATTCCTGTCCTGCCCCTAGGTTCTTCAGAACCACTTTAAAAAAATTTTTTTTTTTTAGATTCCATATATATGTGTTAGCATATGGTATTTGTTTTTCACATTCTGACTTACTTCACTCTATATGACAGTCTCTAGGTCCATCCACCTCACTACAAATAACTCAATTTTGTTTCTTCTTACGGCTGAGTAATATTTCATTGTATACATGTGCCACATCTTCTTTAGCCATTCATCTGTCGATGGACAATTAGGTTGCTTCCATGTCCTGGCTATTGTAAATAGAGCTACAATAAACATTGTGGTACATGACAGTTATTGAGTTATGGTTTCCTCAGGGTATATGCCCAGTAGTGGGATTGCTGACTCATATGGTAGTTCTATTTTTAGTTTTTTTTAAGGAAGCTTCATACTGTTCTCCATAGTGGCTGTATCAATTTACATTCCAACCAACAGTGCAACAGGGTTCCCTTTTCACCACACCCTCTCCAGCATTTATTGTTTGTAGATATTTTTTGATGATGGCCATTCTGACCAGTCCGAGGTGATATCTCATTGTAGTTTTGATTTACATTTCTCTAATGATTAGTGATGTTGAGCATCTTTCATGTGTTTGTTGGCAATCTTTTATCTACTTTGGAGAAATGCCTATTTAGGTCTTCTGCCCATTTTTGGATTGGGCTGTTTGTCTTTTTTGATACTGAGACGTATGAGCTGTTTGTAAATTTTGGAGATTAATCCTTTGTCAGTTGCTTCATTTGTACATATTTTCTCCTATTCTGAGGGTTGTTTTTTCATCTTGTTTATGGTTTCCTCTGTTATGCAAAAGCTTTTAAGTTTCATTAGGTCCCATTTGTTTATTTTTGGTTTTATTCCCATTTCTCTAGGAGGTGGGTCACAAAGGATCTTGCTGTGATTTATGTCATAGAGTGTTCTGCCTATGTTTTCCTCTAAGAGTTTTATAGTGTCTGGCCTTACATTTAGGTCTTAAGTCTATTTTAAGTTTATTTTTGTATATGGTGTAGGGAGTGTTCTAATTTCATTCTTTAACATGTAGCTGTCCAGGTTTCCCAGCACCACTTGTCGGAGAGACTCCCTTTTCTCCATTTTATATTCTTACCTCCTTTATCAAACATAAGGTAGCCATATGTGTGTGGGTTTATCTCTGGGCTTTCTATCCTGTTCCATTGATCTATATTTCTGTTTTTGTGCCAGTACAATAATGTCTTGGTTACTGTAGCTTTGTAGTATTGTCTGAAGTCAAGGAGCCTGATTCCTTCATCTCCTTTTATCTTTCTCAGGATTGCTTTGGCAATTGGGGGTATTTTTTCTTTCCATACAAATTGTGAGATTTTTTTCTTCTAGTTCTGAGAAAAATGCCATTGGTAGTTTGAGAGGGATTGCATTGAATCTTTAGATTGCTTTGGGTAGTATAGTCATTTTCACAATGTTGCTTCTTCCAACCCAAGGACATGGTATATCTCTCCATCTGTTTGCAATATCTTTAATTTCTTTCATCAGGGTCTTATATTTTTCTGCATACAGGTCTTTTGTCTCCTTAGGTAGGTTTATTCTTAGGTATTTATTCTCTTTGTTGCAATGGTAAATGGGAGTGTTTCTTTAATATCTCTTTCAGATTTTTCATCATTATTGGATAGGAATGCAAGAGATTTCTGTGCAGTCATTTTGTATTCTGCTGCTTTACCAAGTTCATTGATTAGCTCTAGTTTTCTGGTAACATCTTTAGGATTCTCTATGTATAGTAACATGTTATCTGAAAACAGTGACAGTCTTACTTCTTATTTTCTGATTTGGATTCCTTTTATTTCTTTTTCTTCTCTGATTGCTGTGGCTAAAACTTCCCAAAGTATGTTGAATAATAGTGGTGTTAGTGAGCAACCTTGTCTTTTTCCTTACCTTAGTGGAAATGGTTTCAGTTTTTCACCATTGAAAACAATGTTGGCTTTGGGTTTGTCATATATGGCCTTTATTATGTTGAGGTAAGTTCCCTCTATGCCTACTTTCTGGAGGGTTTTTATCATAAATGGGTATTGAATTTTGTCAAAAGTTTTTCTGCATCTTTTGAGATGATCATATGGTTTTCTCCTTCAATTTGTTAATTTGGTTTATCACATTGATTGATTTGTGTATATTGAAGAATCCTTGCATTCCTGGGATAAACTCCACTTGAGCATGGTGTATGATCCTTTTAATGTGCTGTTGGATTCTGTTTGCTAGTATTTTGTTGAGGATTTTTACATCTATGTTCATCAGTGATATTGATCTGTAATTTTCCTTTTTTGTAGTATCTCTGTCTGCTTTTGGTATTAGAGTAATGGTGGCCTTGTAGGATAAGTTTGGGTTTGCTCTTTCCTTTGCAATTTTTTGGTAGAATTTGAGAAGGATGGGTGTTAGCCTGTCTCTAAATATTTGATGAAATTCACCTGTGAAGCCATCTGGTCCTCAACTTTTATTTGTTGGAAGATTTTTAATTATGGTTTCAATTTCATTACTTGTGATTTGTCTGTTCATATTTTCTATTTCTTCCTGATTCAATCTTTGAAAGTTATACCTTTCTAAGAATTTGTCCATTTCTTCCAGGATGTCCATTTTTTTGGCATAGAGTTGCTTGTAATAGTCTCTTATGATGCTTTGTATTTCTGCAGTGTCTTTTGTAACTTCTCCTTTTTCATATCTAATTTTATTGATTTCTAATTTTATTGATTTGAGTCCTCGCCCTCTTTTTCTTGAGGAGTCTGGCTAAAGCTTTATCAATTTTGTTTAACTTCTCAAATAACCAGCTTTTAGTTTTTTTGATCTTTATAACTGTTTCCTTAATTTCTTTTTCATTTACTTCTAAACTGATTTTTATGATCTTGCTTTCTGCTAACTTTGTTTTTTCTTGTTGTTGTTGTTTTTGTTTTTTTTTTTTGTTTTTTTTTTTCTTCTTCTTTCTCAACTGCTTTAGGTGTAAGGTTAGGTTGTTGATTTGAGATGTTTCTTGTTTCTTGAGGTAGGATTGTATTGCTATAATCTTCCCTCTTAGAACTGCTTTTGCTGCATCCCACAGGTTTTGGATCATCGTGTTTTCATTTAATTTGTCTCTACGTATTTTTTGATTTCCTCTTTGATGTCTTCAGTGATCTCTCTTGGTTATTTAGTAACATATTGTTTAGTCTCCATGTATTTGTGTATTTTACATTTTTTCCCTGCAATTGATTTCTAATGTAACAGCACTGTGGTCAGAAAAGATGCTTGATAGGATTTCAATTTTCTTAAATTTACTGAGGTTTGATTTGTGACACAAGATGTGATCTCTCCTGGAGAATGTTCCATGTGCACTTGAGAAGAAAGTGTAATCTGCTTTTTTTGAATGGAATGTCCTATAAGTATCAATTAAATCTCTGTGGTCTATTGTGTCATTTAAAGCTTGTGTTTCCTTATTAATGTTCATTTTGGATGATCTGTCCATTGCTGTGATGTGTTAAGTTCCCCCACTATGAGTGTGTTACTCTTGATTTCCTCTTTTATAGATTTTGGCAGTTGCCTTGTATATTGAGGTGCTCCTATGTTGGGTGCATATATACTTATAATTGTTATATCTTCTTCTTAGATTGATCCCTTGATCATTATATAATGTCTTTCCTTGTCCCTTGTAACATTCTTTATTTTAAAGTCTATTTAATCTAATATGAGTATTGCTACTCCAGCTTTCTTTTGATTTCCATTTGCATGGAATATCTTTTTCCATCACATCACTTTCAGTTTGTATGTGTCCCTAGGTCTGAAGTGGGTCTCTTGTAGACAGAAGATGTATGGTTCTTGTTTTTGTATCTATTCAGCCAGTCTATGTGTTTTGGTTAGACCATTTAATCCATTTACATTTAAGGTAAGTATTGATATGTATGTCCTATATTACCATTTTCTTAATTGTTTTGGGTTTTTATTGTAAGTTTTTCCTTCTCAGTGTTTCCTGCCTAGAAAAGTTCCTTTACCATTTGTTGTAAAGCTGGTTTGGTGGTGCTGGATTCTCTTATGTTTTGCTTCTCTGTAAAGGTTTTAATTTCTCCATCAAATCTGAATGAGATCCTTGCCGGGTAGAGTAATCTTGGTTGTAGGTTTTTCCCTTTCCTCACTTTAAATATGTCCTGACACTCTCTTCTGGCTTGCAGAGTGTCTGCTGAAAGATCAGCTGTTAACCTTATGGGGATTCCCTTGCATGTTATTAGTTGCTTTTCCCTTGCTGCCTGTAACATTTTTTCTTTGTATTTAATTTTTGATAGTTTGATTAATATGTGTCTTAGCCTGTTTCTCCTTGGATTTATCCTGTATGGGACTCTCTGTGCTTCCTGGTCTTGATTGACTATTTCCTTAATCATATTAGGGAAGTTTTCAACTATAATCACTTCAAATATTTCCTCAGTCCCTGTTTTTCTCTTCTTCTTCTTCTGGAACGCCTGTAATTCAAATGTTGTTCCAGATGTGTCTGAGATTGTCCTCAATTCTTTTCATTCTTTTTTCTTTATTCTGCTCTGGAAGAGTTATTTCCACTATTTGATCTTCCTGGTCACTTATCCGTTCTTCTACCTCAGTTATTCTGCTATTGACTCCTTCTCTAGAATTTTTAATTTCATTAATTGTGTTTTTCATCATTGTTTATTTGCTCTTCAGTTCTTCTAGGTCCTTTTTAAACATTTCTTGTATTTTCTCCATTCTATTTCCAAGATTATGGATCATCTTTACTGTCATTACTCTGAAGTCTTTTTCAGGTAAACTTCCTATTTCCTCTTAATTTGCTTGGTCTGGTGGGTTTTTACCTTGCTCCTTCATCTGCTGTGTATTTCTCTGTCTTCTCATTTTGTTTAACTTACTGTGTTTGAGGTCTCTGTTTCACAGGCTGCAGGTTCATAGTTTCCATTGTTTTTGGTGTCTGCCCCCAGTGGGTAAGGTTGATTCAGTGGGTTGTGTAGGCTTCCTGGTGGAGGGGACTGGTGCCTGTGTTCTGGTGGATGACACTAGATATTGTCTTTCTAGTGGACAGGACCATGTCCACTGGTGTGTTTTGAGGTGTCTGTGAACTTATTATAATTTTAGGCAGCCTCTCTGCTAATGGGTGGGTTTGTGTTCCTATCTTGCTAGCTTTTGGGCATAGGGTGTCCAGCACTGTATCTCACTGGTTGTTGAGTGGATCTGGCTCTAAGTGTGGAGATGGAGATCTCTGTGAGAACTCTTGCCATTTGATATTACATGGGGCTGGGAGGGCTCTGGTGGACCAATGTCCTGAAGTGGGCTCTTCCACCTCAGAGGCTCAGGCCTGACACCCAGCCAGAGCACCAAGTCCCTGTCAGCCACACAGCTCAGAAGAAAAGGGAGAAAAGGGAGGAAAAGAAAGAAGGAAAGAAAGGAAGGAAGGAAGGAAGGAAGGAGGGAAGGAAGGAAGAAAGAAAAATAAAATGTTATTAAAATAGAAAAAATATTACAAATGAAAAAATTAAAAACTAATAAAAAAGGGAGAAAGAAGAGAGCAACCAAACCAAAAAAAAAAAAAAGCCACCAATGATAACAAGCACTAAAAACTATACTAAAAACAAAATAAAACAGACAGTCAGAGCCTTAGAAAAAATGGCAAAAGCATAGCTAAACAGACAAAATCACACAAAGAAGCATACACATACACACTCACAAAAAGAGAAAAAGGAAAAAATATATATATATATAATAAAAAACAAAGGAAGAGAGCAACCAAATCAATAAACTAATCTACCAATTATAAATAGCTCTAAATACTAAACTAAGATAAACATAAAACCAGGAACAAATTAGATGCAGAAAGCAAACCCCAAGTCTACAGTTGCTCCCAAAGTCAACTGCCTCAATTTTTGTATGATTCATTGTCTATTCAGTTATTCCACAGATGCAGTGTACATCAAGTTGATTGTGGAGATTAAATCTGCTGCTCCTGAGGCTATGGGGAGAAATTTCCCTTTCTCTTCTTTGTTCTCACAGCTCCTGGGGGTCATCTTTGGATTTGGCCCTTCCTCTGCATGTAGGTCATCTGAGGGCATCTGTTCTTCACTCAGGCAGGACGGGGTTAAAGTAGCAGCTGATTAGGTGGCTCTGGCTCACTCAGGCAGGTTGGAGGCAGGGATATGGTATGTGTAGTGAGCCTGTAGTGGCAGAGGCCAGAGTGACGTTGCAACAGCATGAGTTGCACCATGTGTTCTCCTGGGGCAGTTGTCCCTGGATCGTGGAACCCTGACAGCGGTGGGCTGCACAGGCTCCTGGGAGGGGAGGTGTCAATAGTGACCTGTGCTTGCACACAGGCTTCATGGTGGCTGCAGCAGCAGCCTTAGCATTTCATGCCCGTCTCTGGTGTCTGCGCTGATAGCCGTGGCTTGTGCCTGCTCTGCAGCTCATTTAGGCAATGCTCTGAATCCCCTCTCCTTGTGCACCCCAAAACAATGGTTGTTTGCCTCTTAAGCAGTCCCATACTTTTTTCCAGACTCCCTCCTGGCTAGCTGGGATACACTAGTCCCCTTCAAGGTGTATTCATGTAGCCAATCCCAGTCCTCTCTCTGGTATCTGACCTCCGAAGCCTGAGCCTCAGCTCCCAGCCCCCAACCATCCCAGTGGGTGAGCAGACAAGCCTCTCAGGCTGGTGAATGCTGGTCACCACTGATCTTCTCTGCAGGAATCTCTCTGCTTTGTCCTCTGCACCCTTGTTGCTGTGCTTTCCTCCATGCCTCTGAAACTTCCCCCTTGCCCACCCCTCATCCCTGCCAGTGAAGGGACTTCCTAGCGTGTGGAAACTTTTCCTCCTTCCCAGCTCCCTCCCAGATGTGCAGGTCCCATCCCTATCCTTTTGTCTCTGTTTTTTTTTTTTCTTTTTTCTTTTGCCCTACCCGAGTACGTGGGGAGTTTCTTGCCTTTTGGGAAGTCTGAGGTGCCAGTGTTCAGTAGGTGTTCTGTAGGAGTTGTTCCACATGTAGATGTAGTTTTGATGTATTTGTGGAGAGGAAGGTGATCTCTATGTCTTACTCCTCTGCTATCTTGAAGGTGCCCTACTTTATATATATATATATATATATATATATATATATATATATATATATATATATATATATATATCTTTATTCTTGCTTTATTGCACTGGCTAGAGCCTCTAGTGTATGACTGAAAAAAACTGATAACTGACTTACCATTTTTTGGATTTATTTTCATATGATTCCACGTTGCTCCCTTTGCAGCTTATTAGCTACAATTCACTGGTTTCTTATGTCAGTGGTTGTGTTAATTTAGGACCACTTACGATCCAGTGATATTGTATCACTTCACAAATAGAGAAAAATCTTTCAGTAGTATGCTTCTTTGTCCCCATTTCTGACCTTTGTGCTATTTTTCACAAGTTTCCCTTTACATGTTATGAATACCAATTTGTATTTTTATTTTTGTTTACTCATGTAATTACTATTTCCAGTGATCTCCATTTGTTTGTTTTTATCCATAAATCCATCTGGTTTCATTCCTTTTTGTCTGAATAGCATCCTTTACTTTTTTTTTTTTTTCAGTGCAGATGTGCCAGTGATTCATAGTTCAACTTTTGTATATTTGAGAACATTTTTCAGGCATCTTTTTTTCTGGTAAAGAATTCTCTGTTTATAGGGTTTTTGTTTTACTTTGTATTTATTTTTGTTTTCTCTCAGTAATACAACAAACATTGTTTATTGTCTTCTCATTTGCACTATTTCTGACAAGAAAACTATTTTCATCCTTATTTGTATTCCTCTGTATATAATGTTCCATTCTGCATCTGTCCTTATGTGTTTTGTTATGGTTGGTTTTGAGCAATTCAAATATGATATGTCTTGGCATAATTTTCTTCATATTTCTTGTGCTTGGCTTTTGTTGACTTCTTGGACCCTTAGGCTTATCATTTTCATCAAATTCTTAAACTTTCAACCATTATTATTTTACATATCTTTCCTTGACTCACTCCAATTAAATATATAATAAGCCATTTGAAGTCCCACAACCCACTAATACTGTTTGTTTTTAATTATTTTGTCTCACTCTTTCAACTGTGATAGTTTTTTGCCATGTCTTTGAGTTTACTAAGCTTTTATTCTGCAATATCTAATCTGCCACCAGTCCCGGATAGTATATATTTTATCTCACACATCTTAGTTTTCATCTCTAAAATTCAATGTTGCTCTTTTGTTGTATTGTCCCTGTCTTTACTTAACTTTTGAATACATGGTACACAGTTATAATAACTGTTTTAATGTCTTCATCTGAAAATTGTTTTTCCAGCTGTGTCAGTTATATGTGACTGTTTACTGATTGATTTTTCTCCTTGTAATGTCTCACATTTTCCTGTTTCATTGCATGCCAGGTAATCTTTGATTGGATGCCAGACATTGTGAGTCTTACCTTGTTGGATGCTGGCTGTTTTGGGTATTCCTATAAATATCCTGGAGATTTATTCCCAAGCACATTTACATTACTTGGCAAGAGTCTAAACCTTTGGCATCTTGATTTTAAGATCTGTTACGTGAAATTGGAGCAGTGCTCAGTCTAAGGCTAAGTACTCCCCTCTACTGAGGCATAAATTTCTGTGTATTCTACCCACTGTCCAGGAAACATGAGGGTTTTCAATCTGGTTGATGGTAACAGGCAGTATCACTGGTCCTATATAAACTAGGGTACTAGTCTATAATCCTTTCTAGTGTCTCTTTTCCCTGGCCCTGTGTAATTTCCACAAACATGAACAGATAAGTACTCAGAAGAGTATTCAAGGGTAACCCCCTTCAAATTTCCAGGGTTCTCTTTCTGTGCCCCTCTCTCCTGTACAGTACTCCATATAGCAAACACCAATAGATCACCGAGTCTTATACTCTTGGATTTATTTTCACAACTCAGGAAGTTTGCTGGGTTTGTTTGAGTTCTTCCATCCTGAGACTTGGCCTGAAAATTCCCTCAAGGTTTTTGAGAGAAATTTTAGGGCTCCAGTTGTTTCTCATCTCTCAGGGATTACTGTCTTTATTGTCTGATGATCAGTGTCTTAAAAAAATAAAACAAAGCACTATTTCATAAATTTTGTCCTTTTTTTTATGTTTGTTTTTCTGTTTCAGGCAGGAAGATAAGCATGGTCTCTACTACTTCATTTTGATCAGAAGGAGAAATCACTTTTGTTACCTTGCTTCTTTTTTTTTTAACAGCTTTATTGAGGTGAATATACATATTATAAAATTCAAGTGTACAAACCAATGACTTTCCGTGACTTTATCAGGTCATGCTACCATCACCATAAATCAGTTCTGAAAATTTTTATCCCCCAAATAAGATTCCTCTTGCCCATTTACAGTTAATTCCCATTCCTACCCAGCCCCAGGCAACTAATAATTAAATTTCTGTCCCTATAAACTTGGCTTTTGTGACCATTTCATATAAATGAATTATCCACTGTGTGCTCTCATGTCTGACTTTTCTCACTTAGAATAATATTTTTGAGGTTCAGTCATACACAACATGTGTTAGTAGTTCATTCCTTTTTAAAGCTGGATAATATCCTTTGGTATGGATATATCACAATTTGTCTATGCATTCACCAGTTGATGTGCTTTAGACTGGTTCCACTTTTGGACTACTATAAATAATGCTGCTATAAACATTCACATGTAGGACTTTACTGGAAATATGTTTTTTATTTCTCTTGGGTAAATACCGAGAAATCTTGTTGCTGAATGGTAGGGTAATACTATGCATAACTTTTTGAGAAATTGCCAAATTGTTTTTCAAAGTGGCTGTACTAATTTACGTTCCCACCATTGATGGAAATTTTTCCATTTCTCCATATCTTTATTAACACTTATTATTATCTCTTTTATTTATTATAGCCACTCTAGTGGGAGTGAAATATTATCTGATTGTGGTCTTAATTTGCATTCATATATCTTTTTTTTGGATGTATTTATTCATATTTGTTGCCTACTATTTGATTGAATTGTCTTATTGTTATTGAATTGTAAGTGTTCTATGTAAATTCTGGTTATGAGTCCTTTAATGGATAACGGTTTAAAAAATATTTACTCCAAGGCTGTTGCTTGTTTTTTTTTAACTTTCCTAATGGTATCTTTTGAAGAGAAAATGTTTCGAATTTTTATGCAGTCCAATTTCTTTTTCTTTTATGGATCATGATTTTGAGATCATGTCTACAGAACATTTTTTTAACCCAAAATCTTGAAGATTTTTGTCGTTTGTTTTCTTCTAAAAGCCTCATTTTAGCTCTTACATGTAACTCTAGGATCCATTTTGAATTAATTTGTTTGTGTCATGTGAGGTGAGGTGAGGGTTTAAGTTCATCATTTCCCATGTAGATATCTAATTGCCCCAGCACAACTTGTTGAAGAGAATACTTGTCCTCATTGAAGACAGTTTTGTCAAAAAGAAATTGTAATATATGAATTTTTTCTGGACTCTCAGTTCCATTTCCTTTTCTAACCTATGCCAGTACCACAATCTCTTGATAATTATGGCTTTATGGTAAATTTTGAAATCAGTAAGCAAAAGTTCTCCAATTAAAATATTTTTTCAAATTATTTATTTTTTCTAGGTAAACTTGAATTTTCATATACATTTTAACATATGCTTATCTATTTCTGTAAAATAATCCTATCAGGAATTTGATAAAGACTTACTATTCCATTGATTCTATAGAACAATTTGAGTAGAATTGCCATACATTTTTCTTTTCTTTTTTTATTGAAGTACAGTTAATTTATAATATTATATTAATTTCAGTTTAAAACACAGCGATTCAATATTTTCATATTTTACCCTCCATTTAAAATTACTACAAAAGCATGGCTATATTTCCCTGTGTGGTACAATATATCCTTGTTGCCTATTTATTTTATACATAGTAGTTTCTATCTCTGAACCCCATACCCCATCTCACCCCTCCCCCATCTTAATGAAAATTATTCTTCCAATCTATTGACATGGAATTCCTCTCCAATTATTGAGATCTTCTTTAATTTTTCTCATCAAAATATTGTAATTTTCAGTGTATAAGTTTTTGCACTTTTAAAAATTGTTTCCTAAGTTTAGTATTATTTTAATGTTATTGAAAATGGAAATGTATTCCTCAGTTTATTTTTGGATTTTTAACTACTTGTATATAAAAATACAATATTTTGATATTGCTCCTATATACTCACAACCTCACTATACTTGGTTATTATTTTGAACAGTTATTTTTTTTGATGAGTCTACAATGGGATTATGTTGTGTACAAATAAATACAATTTTTCTAATTAAGATCTCCTTTATTTCTGTTATTTTCTTGCCTAACATCACATTGCATTATTATTTATATTTTTAATCAATTCTAACTTAATTTTCTTAAAATGTAAATTTATTCCCTCATCCTATTGGATTGTGTGTTTCCCTTTTATTTTTCTAACATATTTCCAAATTCCAGTCATCTAACATATGCCTATATACATTGAAATATAGACATTAAGAGTTAGAATTTATATGAATTCATCAAGAAACAATGTGATTGGATAGCATCCCAAAATGAATATTTTAATTATTAAAAATATCTTAGGTTTATTTCCTTTGTGTCTTAAATCTGAATTAAAAATATTTTATTGCCTCAAATTCTCCTCTCCTTTCTTCTCTTCTCTTCTCCTCTCTCTTTTCTTCATCATTCCATCTTTACCTCCCTCCCTCTATTTTCCTTTTCTCTTTTTGGTAGAAAACTGTGATGAACTCTGCATGGAAGAAATCCACTTTCACATTTTATTTAGCTGTTGATTAATTTACATTACTGGGACTACAAAGACATGATGAACGTATTGCTGTCTTCCGGTTCTGAACCTCCACCAGAGATAGCACTGTGAGCCTCTAGTGATCCTTTATTCAATAGGGTCTGTTTATAACTTCAGCAGAGGCTGGGTTTTCATTTTAAAATGGCTGAAATCTAATTTATTTGGAAGAATTAGGATACACTTTCCCTTTAGAACTGTCAGCCCACACATGGAATAAAATGGAGCTTGACAGCAGTTTCTGGGGTACCAGGAGGCGTAAAACCTGCTCTGGAAGTCAATGACGCTCGCATTCATTTTCAAAGAGTGTTTCAGAAGTTTATCAATTTGTTTCTAGTTAGGTAGTACCTAGATGTCAGTTTTCTCCTTTGAACAGTCTTCAGGGCTAGAATGCTGCTTTATTATGAATAATATGAATATGAGAAAAATAAATCTCATCACTAAGAAAGGACTTGGAATCCCATTTCGGGAGGGGTTTGGTAAAATCAGGTTTGAAAGGACTTTCAGAAAACTGAAAGGAGGTTGGCCATTATAGCAGCTACTGGAAAAGTCTGTGAATAATTCACTGAAGAGTGGTTTTGTGTCATTGGCAATTCTTTTTCCGTTTATTGGTGAAAAAATAATTCCTTACCTGAGGTAATGTGTTATAAAAAGGAAAACACTTAAAAAAGTGAACAAATCAGTACTTTCCAAAAGATTTCCCTGAAGGATGAAAAGACAAGAAATGTCACAAGACATAGCAAGGAGAACACTTAAATGTCACTAAAAGGGGAATTTTGGGTTTGTTTTTTGTTTTGCCTTGTTTCATTTATTTGTTCCCAATTTAAGGGAGATAACATAACAGACAATGGTATAGTTACATTCATTACTATGCACCTAGGATTATGCATTTTATCCCACTCACAGAACTAGGATAAGACTGAAATGGTAAAAATACGGTCAAAATGAAAAAGAAAACAGTACTCTGCAAGAAAGTAAAGAAAAGGTGAGGTAGGAGGGAATAATATAAACAACCACTACAAGACTGAAAATATATGTGTAAGAAAGATTTTGACAACAAATTCCCTTACCTTCCCAGACAACCATACATTTGTTTTTGTTTCAGTGTGTTAACTTAACATTTGTTTATCTTTTTTAAGTTCAATATTCCACAAGAGAACGGATCTGTCATGTATTATTACTCAACATAGTAGCCGTGGCTCTTAGCCCAGCAAGTGGAGAGCTCATGACACTACACATCCACCCATGTGGACAGAACATGAACAATTGTTTTTGTACAGACATTAAAAGAATGGGATGCTATGAAATGGATTTAAAAATTATGTCAGTCTTTCCCATGAAATATTTTTTTTTAATTTATGTCAATGTCTCTGTTCTGCCTTGAATAAATCCTACAGGATGCATGTTTTCTGAAGAATTCCAGGGTGCATAGGCATATGTAGCCAAATATAAAGTGTGAATTACAGGTATTTTAGTCATACCAAAGGAATGTTTGTGAATGTACTGAAAGAAGTGGGCTGATTGTCCTTGAGCAGGAGAACTGTCTGAGTCGGCTCAGGAGCATAGTCTCTGTGGGGAAATATTGGTTTTACCACCTCCTGCAGGTCATGCTGGTGGCTTCTACAAAAGCAGTGCCCTAACACATTGGCTTTACTTAGGGGGAAAAGGACAGAACCCAGAAATGTGAAGTTGAGATGGCTGGAAGTTTGCTACCCAACAAGGACCCCAGGGAATGGCAGCCAGGGGACCAATGTTTTTCCAGCTTTCTATTTCAGTCTATTGGGAACAGTCTTCAGGAACATCAGGAATAAGACAAGAGGGTGGTATTCTCATACCTCTTCTGGAAACTTTCTATTTGGTGTATGGAAAATGACTGACTCTTCATTTTTAATTTAATCAGGTACATTGACATGCAATTTTTGCACCCATTTTATGTGTACAGTTTGATGAGTTTTGAAAATTGTCCATTCATGTAAGGTAACTATAAACAGGTAGTGAAATTCCTATCACCCCCCCAAAGTTTTCTTATTCCCCTTGGGAACCAACCTCAAAGCCCACTTCTGGGCCCAGAACATCACTATTCAGCTTTCTGTCATTGAAGATTAGTTTTCTCTGTTTCAGAATTTTACATAAATGGAAACAAATTGTATGCACTCTTTTGTTCCTTATTTAGTTCAAGGAAAAACTTCTGAAGGGCATCATCTTGTTGCATTCTTCAGTAGAACATTTTTTTTTAATTGTTGAGGAGTACCCTATGATATCAACATACCACATTTTGTTTATTGATTTACCTCTGGATGACCATATGGGTATTTTATATTTGGGGGCTGTTACACATACTTTATTCATAATTTGCATTTCACTGATGATAAATACTGTGGAACATCTTTTCAATTGCATGTCTACCCTGTATGCCTTCAATGGACAGGTATCTGTCCAAATATTTGTTCATTTTTAGTTGGTTTGTTTTTCCCTTTTCTATTAGGGTGTGAGAATTTTTAAATATATTATGAAGATATTTTATCTAATTAATATTTTGTAAATATTTCCCCATGTACAAACTTTTTCTCTTAATAGTGCTTTGAAAAAGCAGGGTTTTTGAAATTTGGATAAAGTTCAATATATTAGTTTTTCTTACTGTTTTACAGTTTATGAAATGTTTAGGAAATCTTTGTCCTCCTTGAAACAGGGTTTCTCTTATTTTTTTCTCCTCAAAATCTTATAGTTCTAGTTTTTATGTTTAGTTTTATATATTCCATCTCATTGATTCCATCCATTTGATTTTGCAGTATCTTGTGTGGTAAGGTTCAGTATTTGTTTTTTTCTATGTGAATAGTAATTTTAAGAATCATTTCCTGAGAAAGCCCTCTGTTACTCATTGAGTTGTCTCAATAAGTTTGTTGGAAATCAACTGGACATACGTGAGTGTGTCTGCTTCTGTATTCTCCATTCTGTCCCATTAAAATATATTGATACTATATGACTATTCTTACATCAATATCATAATGTCTTAGTTTCTGTATCTTCAAGATAAATTTGGAAAACAGAGTAATTATTCAAAATGTATTATTTTTAGGCCAAATTCTTTGGCTTGAAGCCAATCACTGATTCATCTGGTTTTTCTATGTAGAGAAGTTGCATATTTCCTATGAGGATTTTAGCCACAAAATACTATATTGAATATAGCCTGTCCTCAAACAAAAACTGTAAAATAGCAGTTATTCTTAACTGTCTCTCCTTCCATGTATTTATCCTGATCCATATTCAACTGTTTTGTTCACTCAAGTAGGGTTTTTTTTTTTTAATTAATCTAGGGATTGTGGTCATTATATGTGAAGGGTCTATTTGATAGATGCTTATTTGGCTTTTACAGAAGCTCTTCTATTTGAGCTCAAAATAAACTAGAAAATATGGAACACTGAGGCATAAGTATCTGCAAGACAATGGCATGTCTCACCAAGGGACTTATACTATGAAAAATATATAATATTTATGCACAGATATATGACGCCAGTTGATACATAAATGAGATGCAAGAGACAAACATAAAAAAAAGGAAGACTCATTCTTCACAGATGTTGAGAACTCACTCTTTGCCATATGTTATACAGGATACTGGAGGATAAAAATTTGGGATGACAATGTTTGACTGCAAAATATCCAAAGCCTGTGGGTATTTAGGAGAGGATTAGCAGTACAGGTGATTCCTGATCTAACAGAGCAGAGCATGAATATTAGAAAGCTACATGGAAAGAATATTCTTATGCATTCTAAGAATATTCTAGAGATGGAATATCCCAAATGTTTCCAAAGAATCACACAACTTAACAAATAATTATTGATCACTTAAGTGTAACAGATACTGGATTAGACACTGGAAGATGGGGAAGAAATGAGAAATGCAAAGTCCTTGAATTGGAAGCCTAGCTTCTGGTGGTTCACTGGCAAACATTGGTTTGTTCCTTGGTGTGTATATGTGTCACCCAGATCTCTTCCTCCATCTTCACCTGGTGTCCTCTCTGTGTACATGCATGACTGTGAATGAATTTCCTCTTTTTAAAAGGATACCAATTACATAGGATTAGGACTTACTTACCCTAATGACCTCATTTTAATTAATTATATCTTCAAAAACCCTACCTCCAAATAAGGTCATATTCTAAGGTACATGCATTAGGTTTTCAACATAAATTTTAGGGGGAACACAATTCAACCTGTAACAACACCTAACTGTGTGTATTTCTTATTTCACTTTAAAGGTGAATTTTGAGCTGATTATCAAATAGAAATATACAGTTTCTAAGAAGATAATTTTCTGCTTTGTTTTTTTTTTCAGGGTAGAGGTTGGGAGAGAGCAAAAGAGGGGAGGATAAATCTGAACAAATGTTAGAGAAGCATCTAAAATAAGGGAGGTGCTCAGGGCTTCCCTGGTGGTGCAGTGGTTGAGAGTCTGCCTGCCGATGCGGGGGACAGGGGTTCATGCCCCAGTCCAGAAGGATCCCGCATGCTGTGGAGCAACTGGGCCCATAAGCCACGGCCACTGAGCCTGCACGTCCGTGGCCTGTGCTCCGCAATGGGGGAGGCCACAACAGTGAGAGGTCCACATACCACAAAAAAAAAAAAAAGGAGCTCAGTGTCAACCAGAAAGAAAGAAGATGGATTCTAGAAATATCTTTGTTGTATTGATTTTTTCCTTTATTTTATTTTATTCACTCCAAAATATGACTTAATTCTTAGATGAAATTTTAAAACCCTAGAGTAACAGAAAATAAGTCATCTAAATCCTAGCATTCAAACCTCTTCCTAGAAAATGGGACCTGGAGATACCTGACTTCTGGTGCCTGAAGCCTGTGATTCTGGTGCTTGGTTTCTCTCTTCTCTTCTTTTTTAAATTGCTTTAGTAAGTTTCTTCCATTCTTTTTTATGTAACCTGAAACTAAAATAGAGCCTTGTTTAAAAGAAGACTGATTACTTCAAGGTCTGTGTGAGATTGTTAGTTGTCCTTCTGCAGGCCTTCTGTGGTTCATCCTAGTGACATGTCAAGTGGTTGGGCTGGATTCTGAAAGGTCATGGGGAGATAGTATCAAGCCGTTTGTGGTTTTCTATGACTGTTTAGAACAAGAGTGAAACAGAAGATGCTACTGACCTCATTCTCCAGGGCGTGATAGAAACAAATGGAAATAGTGACATCAATAAACCATTACTACTTAAATGAATATCCTTGATAAACTCTTCAGGTTTCTTTGATTTTAAAAAAATCGATAACCTCAACATTAAGCAAACTTATGTCTATGACCATGTGGACGGACAACCCTGCTTTGTAACAGGTGAATGCTGCATCGTGTAGTTATTGAGATATATGAGGGAATCAATATTCTTTGAATGGAACAAAGATATTGCAAGGAAATCACATCCCAGCAAACAAACACATGGCAAATTTTATTTTAGGTTTAGGTTGATAGTATGTCAGGTTCATGGGAGAATTGCAAGGGACTGAAATGAGAGTTCATTTAAGTAGGAATCATCTGTTCCACCAAAATAAACTTCCTTTATTGGAGCTGGGGGAGTCCTCAGTTATCACTTCTTTTTAAAAAGAGAAGTACTGCTACAGTTGTTTTTCCTGTGAAGTTGTTTATTTATTATTTTATATAACTTTTTTTTTTTTTTTTTTGGCGGTGTGCGGGCCTCTCACTGTCGTGGCCTCTCCCGTTGCGGAGCACAGGCTCCAGACGCGCAGGCTCAGCGGCCATGGCTCATGGGCCCAGCCGCTCCGTGGCATGTGGGATCCTCCCGGACCGGGGCATGAACCCACGTCCCCTGCATTGGCAGGCGGACTCTCAACCACTGTGCCACCAGGGAAGCCCTATTTTATATAACTTTTAAGGTTGTTTTTCATTTATAGTTATTACAAAGTATTGACTATATTCCTCATGTTGTACAATATATCCTTGAGCCTGTCTTACACCCAATACTTTGTGTCTCTCACACCCCCACTGGCAATCACTAGTTTGTTCTCTGTATCTGTGAGTCTGCTTCTTTTTGGTTCTATTCACTAGGTTGTTGTATTTTTTAGATTCCACATATAGGTGATATCATACAATATTTGTCTGTCTGACTTATTTCAATCAGCATAATGTTCTCCAAGTCCACCCATGTTGCCACATATGGCAAAAGTTTGTTCTTTTTTATAGCTGAGTAGTATTCCACTGTACATTTTTATATGTAGGCATATCTATAAGTTTTTAGACATATACGTATATTTGAAGATTTCCATAAAATACAATTACACACAGCAAACTATATGCAGAGGGATGAGTTTCTGTTTTGGGATGTCATAGCCTGGATCTGAGCCCCCAGAACAAACACACCCAGCCTGACGTCCACAAACACTGTGGCTGGTGATGCTTCTCAGGTCTCTCACTCTAGTTCTCAGCCATCCAGTTTCTGCTGAATCTGTAAGTTGTCATGTTCATGCCATCTTACATTTTCCTCAAATTTTAATAACTATGTACTGTCCAATAGATTCAAACATGACTACATAGTGGTATGCAATCACATCCCCTCCCCCATACTGGTCTCTCAAGCTCATCTTAGTTCAACTAAGAACCAAGCCAAGCTCATCCTCCTCCTCCCATGGGCCCATGTGGCCCTCCTCCTGGTGGCATATGACATCATCACCCACCCAGCACCATCCTCATCTCCCTCGCCAGAAATCTGGGATTCATACCCTCATCTTCATTTTCAGCCTTTTCCCCGATAACCAAGAACTGGTGACATTACCTCATAAACACCTAAGACTTCTGTGCTTTCCCTGTCCTCTGTCTTAGGGCTGATCTTCACCATGTTCTTGGCCACAGAAGTGACCTTTTAACTGATTTCCCTGATTCTTATCTCCTCTTGCTGACTCCAACGGAAGCAAGCAAATCCCATCTTCACTCCACCACCACAGTGTTATCATTAAGTAAAACTCTGAGGAGGTCACACACAGGTTTGCATCCATCCAACTTCTGACAGTGGTGTCAATAGGATCAAGTCCAAATCCTTACAGTGTCATAAGTCCCACCTGTCACTTGGACTCACAGGCACCTTTGCCTTATGGCCTGTCCCTCCTCACCTTGGGCCACATGTGTAACTTTGCTCAGTTACACAGCTGCCAGGATACATCTGTAATGCACCTGCAGTGACTCCTTTAAAGAAAGGCTAATCATCTCTAAATTCCCTGGTTCTACAGAGCCTGGCACACTGTAAGGACTTGACAAATGTTTGCTTTTTAAAAAAATATATATATTTTATTTTAGTTTTTAAAATTTATTTATTTTTGGCTGTGTTGGCTCTTCATTGCTGCACTCAGGCTTTCTCTAGTTGCGGTGAGTGGGGGGCTACTCTTTGTTGTGGTGTCGGGCTTCTCATTGCAGCAGATTCTTTTGTTGAGGAGCACACACTTTAAGTGTTAGGGCTTCAGTAGTTAAGGTACGCATGCTCAGTAATTGTGGCTCGCGGGTTCTAGCAGCAGGCTCAGTAGTTGTGGCACACGGGCTTAATTGCTTCATGACATGTGGGATCTTCCCAGACCAGGGATTGAACCCATGTCCTCTGCACTGGCAGGCAGATTCTTAATCACTGTGCCAGGGAAGTCCCTTGACAAATGTTTTAAGAGAACTACATCTTTTTACTAAAATTTATTGGATGAAAATAGAAAATGCAGCTCTATGGGCTTCCCTGGTGGCGCCGTGGTTGAGAGTCCGCCTGCCAATGCAGGGGACACGGGTTTGTGCCCCGGTCCAGGAGGATCCCACATGCCACGGAGCGGCTGGACCCGAGAGCCATGGCCACTGAGCCTGCGCATCAGGAGCCTGTGCTCCGCAACAGGAGAGGCCGCAACAGTGAGAGGCCAGCATACCACAAAAAAAAAAAAAAAAAAAAAAGCAGCTCTAATACATAGCAAATGATACATAACTAAATGGCATTGCCAGCATGACTCATCCTTGCTCTCTGAGTGGAACTCTTGGTATTTGAGACTGTGTGTAAGGACAGAGATCGCCCTTACTTTCGGCATGAAAATAAAGCTTCGGGTGAAGGAGATCTGAAAGGAGGCTATTTAAATATACTTTTATATTACTCAAACTTTTTCTCTTTATCTTTAGTCAGAAAGGAACCAGGGGT
The DNA here is from genome assembly GCF_964341445.2 of Mesoplodon mirus. Taxonomy (NCBI): domain Eukaryota; kingdom Metazoa; phylum Chordata; class Mammalia; order Artiodactyla; family Ziphiidae; genus Mesoplodon; species Mesoplodon mirus. The sequence continues at coordinate 181,363,631 of NC_138980.1, forward strand.
AGATTTAAAAGGTCAAAACATAAAGACAAGCTCCTTTGACTTGACAACATATAAATTATTCACAGTATGTAAGAGCAAAGCCGTGATGTCCAGGACTGTGGTTTTCATAACAATGATAAGGGTAAAAAAACAATACAACTTGTGATAAATCAAGAGCTCTGTAATAACCAATAGATGTGAAACTTTTAAAAATAAATGCCTGTTGAGCTCAATTCCTTTAACACAGGGTTAGTTTTATTTTCCAGTGCAGTCCACAGACCCTGAAACCTACCCCCCTGACTGCCTGCAACACACACACTTTGTCTCTAGCACAGACATCAGAAATGTCTCTGATCCAGGATCCCATGCAGGACCCAGCATCACATTTAGTCATCATGTCTCCTCAAGCTCCTCTTGGCTGTGATAGTTCCTCAGACTCCCCTTGTTTTGATGACAGTTTTGGGGCCTATTGGTTAAGTATTTTGTAGAAGGTCCCCCAATTGGGATTTGTCTGATGCTTTGCTCATGATCAGGCTGAGGTCATGTGTTTTGTGATGGAGGTCTCAAAGGTCAAGGACCATTCTCCTCCCAGATTATCAGAGGCACATGCTATCAACACAACTCGTCACTACTGGTATTGATCATTTGGCTAAAGTAATATTTATCAGGATTCTGTGCTGCAAAATCACTGTCTTTTCCCTCCTCTCTGCCCTGTACTCTTTGAGAGGAAGTTGCAATGCACAGCCCACACTTAAGTAATGGGGAGTCATGATCCACCTTCTTGAGGCAAAGTATCCACATTAATTAATTGGGATTCTTCCACAAAGGTTACTCGTCTCTTCTCGCACATATATCTATTCATTCAATCGTTTATGGGATGCACTGGGAGTTTGGGGCTAGTAATACTACATTTAGAATGGGCAAACAACAAGGTGCTACTGTAGAGCACAGGGAACTATACCTAATCTACTGCGATAAACCATGATGGAAAAGAACGTTAAAAAAATGAATGTCTATATGTGTAAAACTGAGTCCCTTTGCTGTACAGCAGAGATGACACAGCATTGTAAATCAACTTTACCTCAAATTTAAAAAAATCATTTATGTATATCAGTGTCATCTTGTTACGTACTGAAAGTTTGTGTCCTTCTCAAATTCATATGTTGAAACTCTATCCTCCAATGTGATGGTAATAGCAGGTGGGGCCTTTGGGAGGTGAAAAGAGGAAACCAGAAGGGTGGAGCCCACATGAATGGGATTAGCACCCTTACTAAAGTCAGGAGAAGCTTGCTTCTCCTCTCTCTCTACTCTGTGAAGGTAGAATGAGAAGTTAGTCATCTGCAACCTGGAGGATGGCCCTCACCTGATCTCAACTGTGCTGCCACCCTGATCTTGAACTTCCAGTCTCCAAAACAGTGAGAAAATCAATGTCTATTGTTTAAGCCACCCAGTCTATGATATCCTGTTATAACATCTCAAGCTAAGACACAACTCGTGAATATTCATTTTATATTATGGGTTAGAGTCAAACTATGTTATTGATTTCATTGCTCAAACTGTTTCAGCTTTGGACATTGCGAGCTCTCTCAGTTGGCTCTTGTGTTTTTTTGACATACTTCTGCTGTCATGGGATTTATTTTCTTTTGTTATGAGCACAGTCTTACTTTCTGGCACTACAAGATGCTTTGATCTCTTTCTCTCCCTCTCTTTCTTTTCCTCTCTCTCTCTCTCTCTCTCTCATTTTCTGCCCCAGTCCTTAAATCAGACATTTCTCTAAAGAGTTCTAGCTTTTTTTTTTTTTTTTTTTTTTTTTTTTTTTGTGGTACGTGTGCCTCTCACTGTTGTGGCCTCACCCATTGTGGAGCACAGGCTCTGGATGCACAGGCTCAGCGGCCATGGCTCATGGGCCTAGCTGCTCCGTGGCATGTGGGATCCTCCCAGACTGGGGCATGAACCTATGTCCCCCATATCAGCAGGCGGACTCTCAACCACTGTGCCACCAGGGAAGCCTTGTTTTTTTTTTTTTTAATTGGAGAATGTTAATAGAATCCAAGAACTGGGAGTGAGTTACATTTGTTGCTACTGGGGTTTTGGTGTTTCTAGGCCGTTTCAGCTGACACAGTAAGGAAGATATATGTGTGTATACTAAACATGTATGTGCATACATCTAAAGTATTTCTACATGTAGACATCCGTACCTATATGATGCTGAACAAACCATCATGCTGATATCCAACTTTAATCAATTAACACATGGGGTCATTCTAGCAATGGGGTCATTCTAGCTTCCTCCTTTTTCTTTCATAACCTCCTGTTCTGACAGTGAGAAACCTCGTGACCACCATCCGCCATCCATGCCTATTTCTTCCATCTGATTACACAGGTATAGGGCTAACAGAAATGCTATCCCACAGCCCTGTGCAGGGGAAGAAAAAAAGCCTCCATCCACTGAGGTAAAGTGCAGGTGTGCAGCTCATTTTGCCTTCAGTTTTATGGACCTCATTGTTTCTCCAAGTTACCAGGTCATAACTTTTTTCTTCACCCCTTGCAGTGAAGTTGTTTCACACATTTTACCACACTTATATTGCTTTTTCTCATCACATGCTGTGATCCCACAATATCTTAATTTTTTTTTTAATTTTTATGCTCTATGATTCACTTTTTTACTGTCAAGTTCTATGGGGTTTGTCACAATGTCATGGATAAACCTTTAGAGTATTATAACAAAGAGCTTTACCATCATGAAAAATAGTGAAGCTATGGTTCACCTATTCAATCCTCCTCCTCCTCCCTGAACTCCAGGAAAATGGTACTGTTATTGTTATCTCTATAAAAAGTTTTACTTTTTTCCAGGATGTTGTATAAGTGAAATAATTCAATATATATAGCCTTATCATACTGACTTCTTTCTCCCAGGTATATGCATTTAAGATTCATCTGTGGCTTGATAATTTATTTCTTTTGAGTGATGAATAATATTTCATTGTATGGATATGCCACAATTTGTTTACTCTTTTTTTTTTTTTTTTAATTTTTTAAATTTTATTTTATTTTTTTGCTTTATAACAAATTTAATCAGTTATACATATACATATGTTTCCATATCCCCTCCCTTTTGCGTCTCCCTCCCACCCTCCCTATCCCACCCCTCCAGGCGGTCACAAAGTACCAAGCTGATCTCCCTGTGCTATGCGGCTGCTTCCCACTAGCTATTTACCTCACGTTTGGTAGTGTATATATGTCCATGCCGCTCTTTCACTTTGTCACAGCTTACCCTTCCCCCTCCCCATATCCTCAAGTCCATTCTCTAGTAGGTCTGTGTCTTTATTCCTGTCTTATCCCTATGTTCTTCATGACATTTTTTTTTCTTAAATTCCATATATATGTGTTAGCATACAGTATTTGTCTTTCTCTTTCTGACTTACTTCACTCTGTATGACAGACTCTAGGTCTATCCACCTCATTACAAATAGCTCAATTTCATTTCTTTTTATGGCTGAATAATATTCCATTGTATATATGTGCCACATCTTCTTTATCCATTCATCCGATGATGGACACTTAGGTTGTTTCCATCTCCGGGCTATTGTAAATAGGGCTGCTATGAACATTTTGGTACATGTCTCTTTTTGAATTATGGTTTTCTCAGGGTATATGCCCAGTAGTGGGATTGCTGGGTCATATGGTAGTTCTATTTGTAGTTTTTTAAGGAACCTCCATACCGTTCTCCATAGTGGCTGTACCAATTCACATTCCCACCAGCAGTGCAAGAGTGTTCCCTTTTTTCCATACCCTCTCCAGCATTTATTGTTTCTAGATTTTTTGATGATGGCCATTCTGACTGGTGTGAGATGATATCTCATTGTAGTTTTGATTTGCATTTCTCTAATGAGTAAAGATGTTGAGCATCCTTTCATGTGTTTGTTGGCAGTCTGTATATCTTCTGTGGAGAAATGTCTATTTAGGTCTTCTGCCCATTTTTGGATTGGGTTGTTTGTTTTTTTGTTATTGAGCTGCATGAGCTGCTTATAAATTTTGGAGATTAATCCTTTGTCAGTTGCTTCATTGGCAAATATTTTCTCCCATTCTGAGGGTTGTCTTTTGGTCTTGTTTATGATTTCCTTTGCTGTGCAAAAGCTTTTAAGTTTCATTAGGTCCCATGTGTTTATTTTTGTCTTTATTTCCATTTCTCTAGGAGGTGGGTCAAAAAGGATCTTGCTGTGATTTATGTCATAGAGTGTTCTGCCTATGTTTTCCTCTAAGAGTTTGATAGTGTCTGGCCTTACATTTAGGTCTTTAATCCATTTTGAGCTTATTTTTGTGTATGGTGTTAGGGAATGATCTAATCTCATAGTTTTACATGTCCCTATCCAGTTTTCCCAGCACCACTTATTGAAGAGACTGTCCTTTCTCCACTGTACATTCCTGCCTCCTTTATCAAAGATAAGGTGACCATATGTCCGTGGGTTTAACTCTGGGCTTTCTATCCTGTTCCATTGATCTATCTTTCTGTTTTTGTGCCAGTACCATACTGTCTTGATTACTGTAGCTTTGTAGTATAGTCTGAAGTCAGGGAGCCTGATTCCTCCAGCTCCATTTTTCGTTCTCAAGATTGCTTTGGCTATTCGGGGTCTTTTGTGTTTCCATACAAATTGTGAAATTTTTTGTTCTAGTTCTGTGAAAAATGCCAGTGGTAGTTTGATAGGGATTGCATTGAACCTGTAGATTGCTTTGGGTAGTAGAGTCATTTTCACAATGTTGATTCTTCCAATCCAAGAACATGGTACATCTCTCCATCTATTTGTATCATCTTTAATTTCTTTCATCAGTGTCTTATAATTTTCTGCATACAGGTCTTTTGTCTCCTTAGGTAGGTTTATTCCTAGATATTTTATTCTTTTTGTTGCAATGGTAAATGGGAGTGTTTCCTTGATTTCTCTTTCAGATTTTTCATCATCAGTATATAGGAATGCCAGAGATTTCTGTGCATTAATTTTGTATCCTGCAACTTTACCAAATTCATTGATTAACTCTAGTAGTTTTCTGGTAGCATCTTTAGGATTCTCTATGTATAGTATCATGTCATCTGCAAACAGTGACAGCTTTACTTCTTCTTTTCCAATTTGGATTCCTTTTATTTCCTTTTCTTCTCTGATTGCTGTGGCTAAAACTTCCAAAACTAGGTTGAATAAGAGTGGTGAAAGTGGGCAACCTTGTCTAGTTCCTGATCTTAGTGGAAATGGTTTCAGTTTTTCACCATTGAGGACGATGCTGGCTGTGGGTTTGTCATATATGGCCTTTATTATGTTGAGGAAAGTTCCCTCTATGCCTACTTTCTGCAGGGTTTTTATCATAAATGGGTGTTGAATTTTGTCGAAAGCTTTCTCTGCATCTATTGAGATGATCATATGGTTTTTCTCCTTCAGTTTGTTAATATGGTGTATCACGTTGATTGATTTGCGTATATTGAAGAATCCTTGCATTCCTGGAATAAACCCCACTTGATCATGGTGTATGATCCTTTTAATGTGCTGTTGGATTCTGTTTGCTAGGATTTTGTTGAGGATTTTTGCATCTATGTTCATCAGTGATATTGGCCTGTAGTTTTCTTTCTTTGTGACATCCTTGCCTGGTTTTGGTATCAAGGTGATGGTGGCCTCGTAGAATGAGTTTGGGAGTGTTCCTCCCTCTGCTATATTTTGGAAGAGTTTCAGAAGGACAGGTGTTAGCTCTTCTCTAAATGCTTGATAGAATTCGCCTGTGAAGCCATCTGGTCCTGGGCTTTTGTTTGTTGGAAGATTTTTTATCACAGTTTCAATTTCAGTGCTTGTGATTGGTCTGTTCATATTTTCTATTTCTTCCTGATTCAGTCTCGGCAGGTTGTGCATTTCTAAGAATTTGTCCATTTCTTCCAGGTTGTCCATTTTATTGGCATAGAGTTGCTTATAGTAATCTCTCATGATCTTTTGTATTTCTGCAGTGTCAGTTGTTACTTCTCCTTTTTCAATTCTAATTCTATTGATTTGAGTCTTCTCCCTTTTTTTCTTGATGAGTCTGGCTAATGGTTTATCAATTTTGTTTATCTTCTCAAAGAACCAGCTTTTAGTTTTATTGATCCTTGCTATCGTTTCCTTCATTTCTTTTTCATTTATTTCTGATCTGATCTTTATGATTTCTTTCCTTCTGCTAACTTTGGGGGTTTTTTGTTCTTCTTTCTCTAATTGCTTTAGGTGCAAGGTTAGGTTGTTTATTCGAGATGTTTCCTGTTTCTTAAGGTGGGATTGTATTGCTATAAACTTCCCTCTTAGAACTGCTTTTGCTGCGTCCCATAGGTTTTGGGTCGTCGTGTCTCCATTGTCATTTGTTTCTAGGTATTTTTTAATTTCCTCTTTGATTTCTTCAGTGATCACTTCGTTATTAAGTAGTGTATTGTTTAGCCTCCATGTGTTTGTATTTTTTACAGCTCTTTTCCTGTAATTGATATCTAGTCTCATAGCATTGTGGTCGGAAAAGATACTTGATACAATTTCAATTTTCTTAAATTTACCAAGGCTTGATTTGTGACCCAAGATATGATCTATCCTGGAGAATGTTCCATGAGCACTTGAGAAAAATGTGTATTCTGTTGTTTTTGGATGGAATGTCCTATAAATATCAATTAAGTCCATCTTGTTTAATGTATCATTTAAAGCTTGTGTTTCCTTATTTATTTTCATTTTGGATGATCTGTCCATTGGTGAAAGTGGGGTGTTAAAGTCCCCTACTATGAGTGTGTTACTGTCGATTTCTCCTTTTATGGCTGTTAGTATTTGCCTTATGTATTGAGGTGCTCCTATGTTGGGTGCATAAATATTTACAATTGTTATATCTTCTTCTTGGATCGATCCCTTGATCATTATGTAGTGTCCTTCTTTGTCTCTTCTAGTAGTCCTTATTTTAAAGTCTATTTTGTCTGATATGAGAATTGCTACTCCAGCTTTCTTTTGGTTTCCATTTGCATGGAATATCTTTTTCCATCCCCTTACTTTCAGTCTGTATGTGTCTCTAGGTCTGAAGTGGGTCTCTTGTAGACAGCATATAGATGGGTCTTGTTTTTGTATCCATTCAGCCAATCTGTGTCTTTTGGTGGGAGCATTTAGTCCATTTACATTTAAGGTAATTATCGATATGTATGTTCCTATTCCCATTTTCTTAATTGTTTTGGGTTCATTATTGTAGGTCTTTTCCTTCTGTTGTGTTTCTTGCCTAGAGAAGTTCCTTTAGCATTTGTTGTAAAGCTGGTTTGGTGGTGCTGAACTCTCTCAGCTTTTGCTTGTCTGTGAACGTTTTAATTTCTCCATCAAATCTGAATGAGATCCTTGCTGGGTAGAGTAATCTTGGTTGCAGGTTTTTCTCCTTCATCACTTTAAGTATGTCCTGCCACTCCCTTCTGGCTTGTAGAGTTTCTGCTGAGAGATCAGCTGTTATCCTGATGGGGATTCCCTTGTGTGTTATTTGTTGTTTTTGCCTTGCTGCTTTTAATATGATTTCTTTGTGTTTAATTTTTGACAGTTTGATTAATATGTGTCTTGGCGTATTTCTCCTTGGATTTATTCTGTATGGGACTCTCTGTGCCTCCTGGACTTGATTAACTATTTCCTTTCCCATATTAGGGAAGTTTTCAACTATAATCTCTTCAAATATTTTCTCAGTCCCTTTCTTTTTCTCTTCTTCTTCTGGAACCCCTATAATTCGAATGTTGGTGCGTTTAATGTTGTCCCAGAGGTCTCTGAGACTGTCCTCTGTTCTTTTCATTCTTTTTTCTTTATTTTGCTCTGCAGCAGTTATTTCCACTATTTTATCTTCCACCTCACTTATCCGTTCTTCTGCCTCAGTTATTCTGCTATTGATCCCATCTAGAGTATTTTTTATTTCATGTATTGTGTTTTTAATCGATGCTTGATTCATCTTTAGTTCTTCTAGGTCCTTGTTAACTGTTTCTTGCATTTTGTCTATTCTATTTCCAAGATTTTGTATCTGGGAAATAGAATCTTGGATCATCTTTACCATCATTATTCTGAATTCTTTTTCAGGTAGAGTGCCTATTACCTCTTCATTTGTTAGGTCTGGTGGGTTTTTATCTTGCTCCTTCTCCTGCTGTGTGTTTTTCTGTCTTCTCATTTTGCTTATGTTACTGTGTTTGGGGTCTCCTTTTTGCAGGCTGCAGGTTCGTAGTTCCTGTTGTTTTTGGTGTCTGTCCCCAGTGGCTAAGGTTGGTTTAGTGGGTTGTGTAGGCTTCCTGGTGGAGGGGACTAGTGCCTGTGTTCTGGTGGATGAGGCTGGATCTTGTCTTTCTGGTGGGCAGGTCCACGTCTGGTGGTGTGTTTTGGGGTGTCTGTGGACTTTTTATGAGTTTAGGCCACCTCTCTGCTAATGGGTGGCGTTGTGTTCCTGTCTTGCTAGTTGTTTGGCTTAGGGTGTCCAGCACTGTAGCCTGCTGGTCGTTGAGTGAAGCTGGGTGCTGGTGTTGAGATGGAGATCTCTGGAAGATTTTCGCCGTTTGATATTATGTGGAGCTGGGAGGTCTCTTGTGGACCAGTGTCCTGAAGTTGGCTCTCCCACCTCAGAGGCACAGCACTGACTCCTGGCTCCTCAATTTGGGATGATGTGTTGTCTATTCATGTATTCCACAGATGCAGGGTACATCAAGTTGATTGTGGAGCTTTAATCCGCTGCTTCTGAGGCTGCTGGGAGAGGTTTCCCTTTCTCTTCTTTGTTCTCACAGCTCCTAGGTCTCAGCTTTGGATTTGGCCCCGCCTCTGCGTGTAGGTCGCCGGAGGGCGTCTGTTCTTCGCTCAGATAGGACAGGGTTAAAGGAGCAGCCTCTTCGGGGACTCTTGCTCACTCAGGCCAGGAGGGAGGGAGGGGCATGGAGTGCGGGGCGAGCCTGCAGCGGCAGAGGTCGGCGTGACGTTGCACCAGCCCGAGGCGCGCCGTGCGTTCTCCCAGGGAAGCCGCCCCTGGATCCCGGGACTCCGGCAGTGGCGGGCTGCACAGGCTCCCGGAAGGGCGGTGTGGGCAGTGACCTGCGCTCGCACACAGGCTTCTTGGCGGCGGCAGCAGCAGCCCCAGCGTCCCACGCCTGTCACTGGGCTCCGCGCTTTCAGTCGCGACTCGCGCCCGTCCGTGGAGCCCCTTTAAGCAGCGCTCTTAATCCCCTCTCCTCGCGCACCAGGAAACCAAGAGGGAAGAAAAAGTCTCTTGCCTCTTCGGCAGCTCTAGAGTTTTCCCGGACTCCCTCCCGGCTAGCTGTGGCACATTAGCCCCCTTCAGGCTGAGTTCTCGCCGCCAGCCCCAGTCCTCTCCCTGCGCTCTGACCGAAGCCCGAGCCTCAGCTTCCAGCACTGCGTGCCCCGGCGGGCGAGTAGACAAGCCTCTCGGGCTGGTGAGTGCCGCTCGGCACCGATCCTCTGTGCGGGAATCTCTCCGCTTTGCCCTACCCAGGTATGTGGGGAGTTTCTTGCCTTTTGGGAGGTCTGGGGTCTTCTGCCAGCGTTCAGTAGGCGTTCTGTAGGAGTTGTTCCACGTGTAGCTGTATTTCTGGTGTATCCGTGGGGAGGAAGGTGATCTCCGCCTGTTTACTCTTTAAATCTGAGGGATGTCTTGGTTCCTTCCAGGTTTGGATGATTATGAATAAAGCTGCTATAGACATGTTTTGCAAGTTTTTGTGGGGATATAATTTTTCAAATCTGTTGGGTCAATATCTAGGAGCACGATTTCTAGATCACATGGTAAAAGTGTTTACTTTTGTTAGAAACTATCAAACCATCTTCCAAAGTGACCATAACACTTGACATTCCCACCATCAGTGAATGAGAGTTTGCACCAGCAATTAGTATTTTATCATTTCATTTTTTTAAAAATTAACCATTCTAATAAGATACATGGTGGTATTTCACTGTTGTTTTAATTTGCATTCCACTAATGACAAATGATAATGAGCATCTTCTCAAGTACTTATTTGAAACAGTATTCTCTTCTTTGATGAAGTGTCTATTCATATATTTTGCTCACTTTTTATTTGCGTCATTTATTATTACTTATTTTTGAGTTTTAAGAGTTCTTTTTATATTTTGGATAAAAGTCCTTTATAAATAGGTGTTTTGCAAATGTTTTCTCTAAATCTGTGGCTTTTCTTTTCATTCTCCTAACAGTGTCTGGCAGAGCAGAAAGTTTTGGTTTTGATGAAAACTAGAGTATTATTATTTTTTTTCTTTCCTAGGTAGTACTTTTGCTGTTAGATCTAAAAATTCATCACCAAACTCAAGGACACTTAGCTTGTCTCCTATGTACTGTAGGAATTTTATAATTCTGCATTTTATAGTCAGGTCTATGATCCATTTTGAGTTAATTTTTTGTGAAAGGTACATGATTGGTGTCTAAGTTTGTATGTGTGTGTGTGTGTATATATATATATATATATACACACACACACATCCACATATATATTTATTTTTATCCATTTACTTTTTGCATATAGATGTTCAATTCTGCTAGCAACATTTGTTGAAAAGATTATACTTTCTATATTTTACTCACCCATATGCTGCAGATTCATTTCACTCTCTTCTTGCTTATATGGTACCCAATAAGATGTCTGCTGTAATTCATATTCTTGTTCCTCTATGATAAGATACTTTCCCCATTTATCTTCCTTTCAAGATTTTGTCTTTGTCCACAGTTCTTTGCAATTTGAATGAGATATGCTTAAGCATATATATTTTTATGGTATTTATCCTGCTGGTGTTCCCTGAGCTTCCTTCATCTGTGGTTTGGTGTCTGTTATTAATATTAGAAAGTTAAGCAATTATTACTTCAAATATTTTTTTCATCCCATTTTCTTTTCTCATATGGAATTCCAACTATACTTTGACTATGCAATTTGAAATTGCCCCATGATTCTTGAATGTTACGTGTTTTTTATTTTTATTTTTTTCATTCTTTATTTTCTTTGCATTTCAGTTTGGGAAGTTTCTATTTACATATCTTCAAGTTTACTATTTCAGTTCTTAGTCATACCCTGTCTAAGGATGTATCTGTCAGGCATTCTCTGTTTCTATTACAGTACTTTTGATTTCTAGCATCTCTTCTTGATCATGCTTAGGTCATCCCATCTCTGTTTACACTGCCCATCTGTTCTTGCATACTGTCTACATTTTCCATTAAAGCTCTCAACATATTAGTCATTTTAAATTTAAATTAATTTAAATTTAAATTAATCATTTTAAATCTTTTAAAATTCCCTGTCTGAATACTCTGATATCTGTGGCATATCTGAGTCTCATTCTCATGATTGCTTTGTCTCTTCAGATTGTGTTTTCTTCTTGCCTTTTGACATGACTTGTAACTTTTTTGTTGAAAGCCAGGCATACTGCATCAGGTATTAGGAACTGAGTTAATAGGCCTTCAGTGTGAAGATTTGTTAATTCAACTAGGAGCTGGGCTATTTTAAATGCTTGCTGTGGCTGTAGGTGACAGAGGCTTCAGTACCCCCATAGAGTCCTTTTGTTTGTCTCTTTTCTTCTGTTGAGTTTTTCCTAACTACTCATTCTTAGAGAGAGTCTGCATATTGTAGTTCGTTCATCTGTGATGCTCTGTTATTATACCAGAGCCTTGCTGATGGAGTGAAAAATTGTAGAGAGGGGAAATATTCTGTAACCTTATGATTAGATCTGTGTTTTATCTGCCTATCTCACCTGTCCATTTTTCTTCATTCATTTACTTTTTGTTCTTCAAATTAAATAATTTCTATTGATATATCATGAATTTCATTGATATTTTTCTCCTAACATCTTAAATTTATTGTCTCCACAGTACCTACATCATTATTTTCTGTGATATACATTCCTTTATTGACATTTTCTATTTGATGATTTCTACTTGATGATTCATTGTGATCATAAATTTTCTTTCTAAGTCCAACATCTGGACCCCCTCAGAGAAATTTTCTATTGACTAATTTTGTTCCTGTTTCTTTGAATGTCTCATAGATATATTTCTTAAATATTGGATACTGTAGGTAATAATGTCATAATTCTGGATTCTTGTCTCACCCTGGGATCTACCCATATCCACCCTGGAAATCATTGCTGTTGATTTTTTTATCTGATTAATAACTTCCCTGGATATATTCTAAAAAGTCTGTCTGTCCAGCAGTGTGCAGCCACCAATGTCTCTGCTGAGTTTTTGTTATTTAATTCTTATTTTTATTTTAAATTTTGATCTTAATTTAATTTGTGGGTCATGTTATATCAGCATAGCTTAGTCATCAGTCAATGATTCTTCAGAGGATTTGTTCAAATACCTTGAGCCAACAAGACTTACATGATTTGCTGATGGATCTGTGTGTACATTGGAGAGCACATTCAAACCAGGCTGTTAAAAAAGTCTGTCCCAAGTTATTTTCCCCTGAACCTCTCAGGCTGCCAGAGTTACGTGGGAGCTTAGAAAGCTTACACGTTTATAAAGGCTCCATATTCCTTATTGATTATATCTTCCTCCCGGCTAGCCTGCTGGTCTGTTTCTTGCCCCAGTCAGGATCAAAACTAAGACTGTACCATTTGTTACCCCATTTGTTTTCCACTAAGATGGCTGTTGTTTCCAATGACCACCATGGACATGGGTTTTTCTGTGCTCTGTTCCAGTCAGTTTCTTCCAGCAGCAAAGCTACTGAGCTCACAGATCAACACTCCCGAAAATCCCTGTGTTAATGGATCAAGGGTGAGATGGGAACATTTCTAGACAAGAAGGCCACAGAGTTCCACTGCTCTTACTCAAGGTTGGATAGTTTTTCTTGAATGATTGCTTATTAATTTTTGTATACATTTGGTTAATGTCCAGAGTCCTGAAATGAATTTTGCCCAATATGATCACTGACTTTGTGGCAGAGGATTTGCCAAGCTCCTCACTATACCATTCTGGAAGACTTGACTCCATTAATAATTAAGCTTTATTAAAATTAGTTATCCTTCCCCATTTACTGCATTGACAAGGCTCTAGTAAGTAGGTTTTCATGTGTGCCTTTATAATTTTCAAAGATTAAGGAACACTTATTTGTTGGCTTATTCTATTTGCATTTGTGGCTAAAACAAAAACCTATATTCAGCCAAATTTGAAACCTTTTCTAAGTGTCACTTAAAGTTTTCTTTTCACCTTCCCCCACCCCATTTTTTAAAAAGACCAATTGAAACATAATAGAAATTCTGAGAAGATTTGTTATAATCTTTTCTTGCCCAGTTTTGCAGTCCAAATAAAGTTATTTTAAATTCCTTTTACATTCCTGAATGGAGATGAACTGATTAAGAAAATCCATGAAGAGAGCCACACTGCTGGCTTAAGTGCATGATGGAAGCCTGCATGTGCAGAGCCTTACAGAGACACTCACATCCTCCAGTTTCAATTGGGAGCTGTGTCTGTGCCTGGAAGGTTGATCTCTTTTAAAAGGCCCATCGTAAGTTAGGGACACACCATGGATCAGAGCATATTGTGAAATTTTTGAATGCTAATCCTCTGTGTTTCTATTCAAGATAATAAATACAGAGTTTAAGTTACTTAGATATACTTTTGAAATCAAGTTCTGAAGGAGATACTTATGCTAAAATGCATACTTTTGTTAATTCAATTGAAACATTTGAAAAAGCATGCATTCACTCTACAGAAAAGAGGCCGTAGTATCATACAATATGCTTGAAAGAAGTAAAAAATAATTTCCTTATGAACCTTATTTAGAGTTTCAAAACTTCAGATATCATCTATTTATATATAACTTCATAGCTGAGTTCAGCTGCTAGAAGAAATAAATTCTCAGGATAGAACAGAGAATATTTTCTTACAAGCAGGCCTAAGCACTCAACTGAAACAAATGTTTGTAACATTGTCTTTCTGTGTCTGAGTCATTAGTTCAGACTTTAAAAATGGTCATTACTTAAGCATTGTTGATAAGGTGGCCTGGATTCCTAACTAAAATTTTTTTCTAAAATTATTTGCAATTTCATCCCTCTAAAATAATAGAATGTTTAAACTCACTGCTAGATAGTCCTTAGGTCAAATAAAATTATCATGTCTATATCTCAAAACTTCTCTAGGAGCTTGTTCTTTAGAAGATTTTTCACCTGAAAATCTTGCTAACAATTATTTTATCAAATCCAGTTTATAAATGGTGGAAATTCCAAAGATATTTTACTGGAATCACATATAGGATGTGGCCTAAAATCTCAACACTGATGTATAACCAACATTTTGGTTGCTTTATTTTATTTTTTTGGCTAATTTCTGCCTCTTGGAAAGTGGTAGAGTACATTTTATTTTGCTTTTTAAAATAAACTAAATGCTAAAACATATGATTGTCTATGGGGAAAAGTATGTAGATAATCAAATTGTACATTTGCATCTATACTTAGTTCCTCTGTAATTTATTTATTTATTTTTTTCTGGGTACTAATTTATTCCCATACATGTCAATTTCAGTAAATAGAATTCATCTGATGAACTTGACAGAATCATCTTCCCCAGTACTTAATGGGACGTGGTGGCATTTTTGAGAGTGTAGGGTTAAATGGTGCACTTGAAAGGGTATTAAACCATTCAAAACCAATTAAATGCTTATTTAATACTATCAGATATATAGGGCACAGTGCTCAATATTTGAGATGGAGAAATACTTGAAATAAGAAACCTGCCTACAAGTATGTCAAGGTGTAGAAAACAAACAAACAAAAAAACCCAAAAAATAACCCTAAGAGAAGCAGACCTGTTGTTACATTGTGGTGTGTGATACAGTGCTATATGTACCCTGATAAAAGCAAGCCCAGGATACAAGGGGAAGCAGTGCCTGTTTTAGTATCCTATAGGAAAAGCCCCTAGGGATGACCCCATAAAGCCAGTTAGGAAGGGACAAGTGGTGCAGGCATTGAAAAATATGTGTGCAAATACAAAAAAAAAAACTATTCCAAACTTTTGGAAAAGTACAAGTGGTTCCTCTCAGCTGAGGGAGATGGGAGTCGGGGTTTGAGGGAACATGAGTCCAGAAAGACAGATAGAACCTGGCCGTGGAGGTCCTGTTACCATGTTCAAGGTGTCTGGCCATCACCTTCAAGATGATATAGAGTGTTAATAAAGGATTCTTAAGCAAGAGGGTAATGTGATGATATTTGCTTTTTAGAGTGACATGGTGAGGGGGTGTGAAACAATAATATGGGCAGGAACACTAGAGAAACAGTAGGGTGACATCTAAGCAGACATGGCAAAAATTGTGTGATCTATACCAAGGGAGTGCTGATGGGTGTGCAGGTGGGAGATGGAATCCAGAGGTGCTCTTGATTAGAACTTCCATATTGCTGATTATGTTAGGAATATGAGGAAGACAGAGTGGTCAACAATGATGTTCATGTTCACATTTCTGTGTCACCAACTGGCTAGAAAGTCACCATTATGACACATATAGTGGCAGAAACAAGAGGAGGTTTGTGGAGTGTGTGGTGGCAAAGTGAAAGATAGGAGGGAGTAGCTGATGACATGTCCAGCCGTGGAAATATTGAGTTTGGGGAGGTGCTGGCACCTCCCCAAACTCAATATTTAGACAAAGGGGGCCAGATTTAGGAAAATGGGGACAGAACGCATGATAGTATTTAAGTGAATGTTACTTTTATGATTCAACAGAGAATACAGGTTATAGTTAAACACAGCTGAATACAGTGAGAAAAGTATTTAACCCAGAACAGCAGAGAAAACAATATTCGTCATAGGTTATCTCCAGTACTGATCCTATGGTCTCTGTCTCCTGGTACCCATGGCCTTGTATAATGCCCTCCCCATGTATAAACTTGCTTCTAACCAATAGAAGATAACAGGGTTGTGGGGATGTCATATCTCTGATTAAGTAACAAAATACAGTTACTATCTTCTTGCTAGCAGAATAGCCCTATTGCCTTCTCGGATTGCTCTCAGTCCAAAAGCCATTAAGAAACTGAATTCTACCAATAGCTACTACAGCTTGGAATCAGCTTCCTCCCCAGTTCAGCCTTTGGGTGAGACCTCAGGTTCAGCCAACACCTTGCTTGCAATCTTGTGAGAATCTCTGAAAGAGGGGACTCAGTTAAGTCATGCCTAGATTCCTGACCCACATCATGTAAGATAATACAGGTGTGCTGCTAAGTTTTGGGGTAATTTGTTATGCATCAATAGATAACAAATGCAATATTTAAGGCAACATTAGAAAATAGTATGTGCAATAATTTTTTAAAGAATGGCCAGAAAAATAAGAACAGAAACAAGAGAACATACTCTTTGCAACATGATAGAAGAAGAAAGTTCAAGAGGAAAGGTATAGGTGTAACAGTGGAGAAAAGCCAAGTGAATGAGAAGTGAAAGTTCAACAAGGAGATATTTAATTTAACAAGAAGAATGTTTTTACCTCCTTTCAAATTTCATGGGAATGGTGGTCTTAATTAAAGGAAAAACAAGATTGTGGTGAAATAAAGAATAGGAAGAGGCCAGGATACAGAAATTAAAGGGTAGAGAAATGAGTGAGAGCTACTACTGGATGGTTAATTAAGGTTGAGGGAGGGGATAGTTTGGAAATTTCAAGTTGGGAATGACTCAAGTGGGCATATTTAGTCAGGGGTATTGCCAGAAATAATGTGAGTGAGAAAACATTAATTATTTAAAAATCACACTTTTTGGAGCTGACCCAGTGGTTTGAATGAAAGGAAAGTCACACAAAGTTCTCTGGAAGAATGAGCCATGGAAGTCCCAAGTAGTGACACATGTCGCTCCTTAGGGTGTGACTTCTGGCAACCCCCTCCACCTGTGTAGTGTTCAAGGTCGGTCACCCTGATTTCTGCAGCACAATTCAGGCTGGGGCTGAGCTGGACCACTGAGCGAGTCACATTGTGGACCCTGAAAGGACAGGTTGGCACCATTCTGTACGGATCTGCTTTTTATATGTTGCCTTTCTACCCCTTGATTCTTCTTGGTCGCTCTTAGAAATGGTTGTTTGGTGTGTTCCACTTTTATTTATTTATTTTTTGGCTGCCCTCATGTCTTTAGGTTGGACTGAACAACTATGATTGTTAGGAAAAAAATGACTTTTCATGAAATGCATACAATTTAAACATGGTTACCATTAAATATTAGAATTTCAAAAATGTGTGTGCTTTTAATCTATGCTTGTGATAACACTGGTTTTGTTGTTTTTAGTGTTTTCCCAGAATAATTATTAAAAAAAAACTGAGGGAATTATAATTTATTGGATTAATTCTACTTTGCATGCAGCACTTTTCAGATAGAAATATACATTTATTTATACAGATAACAGCCCATCTTTCTTGAAATTTGAGGGGATCCTGGGTATGTGTGACCCACGGGCCTGTGGTTCTTTGACATCAAGTTTATTTTCCTCAACCCACAGTGTGATATTCTAGCACTTAATTTCAGAATGCAGCTTAAATCACAGACGCCATAATATGTCAAATGATCCCACACTTGCAGGGGGAAAACAGTAAGTAATGAAAAAGCTATGATTGCTTTTCTGTCCTTCCAAATGACAGTTATCACTTCAATGACCTGCTCCGGGGGACCGGTCTAAACCTGACACACTAAGGGATAACGTCATCTAACAGGGTAGTTACAAAAATCAATACAAAACCCATTTCAAAGATACTCTGTGTAAGAATCCTGGTGTAATGTTCATTTATTGAATAGGCCTGGGGAAAAAAAAAACACAACAACTTTTCTGATATATATGCCTTACCTCTCAAGCAAAGGAATTCCGTAGGTAAGCAATAATTGTATTTTTCAATCTATTACTTAGACTTGCCATGGCTCAGGCTGGAATCTAATATATGGGTGACGGCTATAACTCAATTATGGAGCCTCCACAGAGTCCTAGTGTATTCAAAGAGTAAAGAACAGAACAGGGCAGCTCTCTGTGCTTCTCTGGATGAATGAGAGTGTGTACGTGAAAGTGTGTGTGTGTGTGTGTGTGTAAACTCTCTTTATAAGCTTGTCTTGTTGTCTTTTTGACTACAAAGGAATTTGAATATTTAAATAGTTATATTTAACCAGGGCGTGTAATTTCCTTGGATGCCCTTACTTGCTTATCACATGGGAAGCAAATGCACTCCTTTTGAATAAACAGATACACAATTGCAAGAAGAGGCACTGGCTTGTTGGGAGTGTCCTCTTAAACGCTGGAAGCTGAAAGCCAACTGGCATCATGGTGTGCCCCCCATGCATATCTGCATGGCAACAACTATGACAGAGCACTGGGCTTGCAAAATCTTGGGCTCGCTAAAGCTTGGGCTCAGTCAGCGTGGCAGTTATTATGAACAAAAGCTCAAGAAGGCATGTAGTGAGATGTAGTGAGTGTGCCCTGCACAACTTTCAAGGAAATATTTGGTAAAAGGATTTTAGCTCAAATTAGTGCTACTCCTGGGAAATGCTAATGAAACCTGTTAAATCAACCCATGTACCAGAAGTCCAATCATCTTAACCTTCACACTTTATGACCATCACACTATTGCATTACCTGGACATTTTGATTCTTAATGAAGAGCCATCATGACATTGTTCAAATCACGGAATATTAACACGAACATTGTATGGTGAGAGTCATACGTTTTCAAATTCTCTATGCTAATTTCATAGGGCTAATATTCATTGACAATACTGCTTATGAAACCTGGTAATGAATTGGATTTTAATTATTCTCTGCTCCTCTATAATTTTCCAAACAAGTATTTATGAAATGACCTATAAAGTCTTATTATAACAGCTCATACTTGCCTGTTCAACAGGTTCTAAAATTTGGAAGATATTTTGGCTGCTGTCCAAACACTTATATGCTTGTTTGGACCAAGTGTCACATTCAAATGCCACCTGTTCCTCTAATCAATCATTATCAGGATGTATGTGATGAAGTCTCTACTCTAGGAATAGAGAGCTACGAATATTTATGCTTGCACTGAATATTAGAAAATGAGAGTGGGATCTTACTTTTGTGTAAAAGCCAATTTTCTACTACCACTTAATTTGAAATATTAATAAAATTATTTTTAAAGCTTCAGAATGCTTTCTTCATTTCCTGAAGTTGACTTTTGATACTTTTATTCTTTTAGTGTCTGTACCTGAGAGACCAATGACACAGATTCTGTCCCCAGGTCACTTCACTACGATTGGGTAAATTACACAACACTCTCTTCCTCAGTTTTCTCTCTTGTAAAATGGGAGTAAAAACAGTACTTAATGGACAGAGATGGCATGAGCCTTGAATTAGTTAGCATTAAGATCAGTATGTCCAGTAGTTTTATGTTTCATGTATTTCATCTAAGTCATTAACCTATTTTGAGTTGATCTTTATTTATGATGTGAGACAAAGGTCTAATTTCATTCTTATGCATATGGATATCCAGTTTGCTCAACACCATTTATTGAATAGACTCTTCTTTCTTCATTGTGGATTCTTGGAACGCTTGTCAAAGATGAGGTGACTGTAAATGTGTGAATTTATTTCTGGAGTCTATTCTGTTCCATTGGTCTACACATCTGTTTTTATGCTAGTATCATAAAAAGTTACCATATGAAATCAGAAAGAGTGATGCCTCTAGCTTTATTCATCTTGCTCAAGATTTCTTTAGCTATTTGAGGTCTTTTGTGATTCCATACATATTTTAGAATTATTTTTTCTACTTCTGTAAAGAATGGCATTGGGATTTTTGAGATGGACTGCACTTACCCTATAGACCACTTTGGTTAGTACAGACACTTTAACAATATTAATTCTTGCATTCTATGGGCATGGGATGTGTTTCCACTTATCTGTTTTTTTTTCAAATTTCCTTCATCAATTATTTATAATTTTCAGTACACAGATCTTTGACCTATTTGATTAAGGCAATTCCAAATTATTTTATTATTTTTGTTGCTATTGTAAATGAAACTAGGAGAAAAGCTTCTTGCCATTGGTTTGGACAATGAGTTTTTGGATATGACAGCAAAATCACTGGCAATAAAAGGAAAAATAGACAAGCAGAATGACATAAAACTAAAAGGCTTCTACATAACCAAGGAAACAAGAGTGAAAATGCAGCCTACAGAATGGGGGAAAATATTTGCAAACTCTCTCTATATATATTTAAGGAGTTAAAATCCAAAATATATAAGGAACTCAACCATTCAATAGCAGAAAGAAAACAAATAACTGATTAAAAATGGGCTAAGGACCCAAACAGACATTTGAACATCTTTTCATGTATCTATTGGCTTTTTGTATTTCTCAAAGGAAGACATACAAAAAGCCAATAGATACATGAAAAGACGTTCAACATAACTAATCATAGGGGAAATACAACTCAAAACCACAATGAGACGTCACCTCACACATGGTAGAATGGCTATTACTAAAAAGACAAAAGATGACAAGTTTTGGTGAGGATGTGGAGAAAAGGGAACTTTGTATACCATTGGTGCAAATGTAAATATGACCATTACAGAAAACTGTATGAGGAAAACAGCAAGCCCACTTCAGTTTATATATTCAAAGGAAATTAAAAGTGAGTACCCCCATGCCTATTGAAACATTATTTAAAATAGCCAAGATATAGAATCAACCTCAATAACCATAAATGGATGAATGGAAAAGGAGGATTTAGGATAGAGAGATGATTGACAGATAGATAGATAAAAAATAGATGGATATTATTAAGCCTTTAAAAAAAGAAGGGAATTCTGCCATTTGCAATAACATGGATGAACTGGGAGGATATCATGCTGAACAAAATACACCAGAAAGACAAATACTAC
This sequence comes from Mesoplodon mirus, assembly GCF_964341445.2. Lineage (NCBI taxonomy): Eukaryota > Metazoa > Chordata > Mammalia > Artiodactyla > Ziphiidae > Mesoplodon > Mesoplodon mirus. Next base: position 181,384,448 of record NC_138980.1, read on the forward strand.
ATGACGTCACTAATATGTGGAATCTAAAATAGTTGAATTCATAGAACTGGAGAGCAGAACAGTTATTATTAGGGGTGGAAGTTGGGGAAACTGGGGAGATGTAAGTCATAGGATACAAAGTTTTAGTTATTAGATGAATAAGTTCTGGGGATCTAATGTACAGCATGGTGACTATAGTTTACTATAAGAGATTAACATAAATAATGTATGGGATACATGAAATTTCCTAAGAAAGAGAAGATCTTAAGTGTTCTTAAAAACATACTCACACACAAAAAAAAACATACTCACACTAAAAAGGAAACTGTGAGATGATGGATGTATTAATTGGCTTGATTGTGGTGATCTTTTCACAATGTATTGAATACTTTTAATCAATATCATATATCAATATATAAATAAAGCCAAGAAGAAAATTTGCAAAGAAAAAAGATCAATACCTCTATTTTTTAGGGTATTATATTCTTTTTTTGAATTTTATTTGTTTTTTTGTACAGCAGGTTCTTATTAGTTATCTATTTTATACATATTAGTGTATACATGTCAACCCCAATCTTCCAGTTCATCCCACCACCACCAGCCCCATGCCCCTTTCCCCCCTTGGTGTCCATACGTTTGTTCTCTACATCTGTGTCTCTACTTCTGCCCTGAAAACTGGTTCATCTGTACCATTTTTCTAGGTTCCACATAAATGCATTAATATATGATATTTGTTTTTCTCTTTCTGACATACTTCACTCTGTATGGAAACCTCTAGATCCATCCACCTCTACAAATGACCCAATTTCATTCTTTTTTGGCTAAGTAATATTCCATTGTATATATGTACCACATCATTTGTATCCATTCATCTGTCGATGGGCATTTAGGTTGCTTCCATGACCTGGCTATTGTAAATAGTGCTGCAATGAACATTGGGGTGCATATGTCTTTTTGAATTATGGTTTTCTCTGAGTATATGCCCAGTAGTAGTATTGCTGGGTCATAAGGTAATTCTATTTTTAGTTTTTTAAGGAACCTCCATACTGTTCTCCATAGTGGCTGTATTAATTTACATTCCCACCAACAGTGCAAGAGGGTTCCCTTTTCTCCACACCCTCTCCAGAATCTGTTTGTAGATTTTCTGATGATGCCCATTCAAACTGGTGTGAGGTGATACCTCATTGTACTTTTGATTTGCATTCTCTAATAATTAGTGATGTTGAGCAGCTTTTCATGTGCTTTTTGACCATCTGTATGTCTTCTTTGGAGAAATGTCTATTTATGTCTTTGGCCCATTTTTTGATTGGGCTTTTTTTTTTTTTAAATATTGAGCTGCATGAGCTGTTTATATATTTTGGAGATTAATCCCTTGTCCGCTGATTTGTTTGCAAATATTTTCTCCCATTCTGAGGGTTGTATTTTCATCTTTTTGTAGTTTCCTTTGCTTTGCAAAAGCTTTTAACTTTCATTAGGTCCCATTTGTTTATTTTTGTTTTTATTTCCATTACTCTAGGAGGTGGATCAAAAAAGATCTTGCTGTGATTTATGTCAGAGAGTGTTCTTCCTATATTTTCCTCTAAGAGTTATACAGTGTCCAGTTTTACATTTAGATCTCTAATCCATTTTGAGTTTATTTTTCTGTATGGTGTTAGGAAGTGTTTTAATTTCATTCTTTTACATGTAGCTGTCCAATTTTCCCAGCACCACTTATTGAAGAGACAGTCTTTTCTCCATTGTATACCCTTGCCTCTTTTGTCATAGATTAGTTGACCATAGGTGCATGGGTTTATCTCTGGGAATCCTATCCTATTCTCTTGATCTATATTTCTGATATTTGTGCCAGTACCATATTATCTTGATTACTGTAGCTTTGTAGTATAGTCTGAAGTCAGGGAGTCTGATTCCTCCAGCTCCATTTTTGTCCCTCAAGATTGTTTTGGCTATTTGTGTTTTTTTGTGTCTCCATACAAATTTTAAGATGTTTTGTTCCTGTTCTCTTAAAAATGCCATTGGTAATTTGATAGTGATTGCATTGAATCTGTAGATTGCTTTGGGTAGTATAGTCATTTTCACAATATTGATTGTTCCCATCCAAGAATATGGTATATCTCTCCATCTGTTTGTATCATCTTTAATTTCTTTCATCAGTGTCTTATAGTTTTCTACATACAGGACTTTTGTCTCCCTAGGTAGGTTTATTCCTACGTATTTTATTCTTTTTGTTGCAATGGTAAATGGGAGTGTTTCCTTAATGTCTCCTTCAGATTTTTCATCATTGGTGTATAGGAATGCAAGGTAATTCTATATATTAATTTTGTATCCTGCAACTTTACTAAATTCATTGATTAGCTCTAGTAGTTTTCTAGTGGCATCTTTAGGATTCTCTATGTATAGTATCATATCATCTGCAAACAGTGACAGGTTTACTTCTTCTTTTCCAATTTGTATTCCTTTTATTTCTTTTTCTTCTCTGATTGCCGTGACTAGGACTTCTAAAACTATGTTGAATAATAGAGGTGAGAGTGGGCATCCTTGTCTTGTTCCTGATCTTAGAGGAAATGCTTTCAGTTTTTCACCATTGAGAATGATGTTTGCTGGGGGTTTGTCGTATATGACCTTTATTATGTTGAGGTAGTTTCCCTCTATGCCCACTTTCTGGAGAGTTTTTCTCATAAATGGGTGTTGAATTTCGTCAAAATGTTTTACTGGATCTACTGAGATGACCATATGGTTTTTATTCTTCTATTTGTTAAATGGTGTATCACATTGATTAATTTGCTTATATTGAAGAATCCTTGCATCACTGGGATAAACCCCACTTGATCATGGTGTATGATCCTTTTAATGTGTGTTGGATTCTGTTTGCTAGTATTTTGTTGAGGATTTTTGCATCTACATTCTTCAGTGATATTGGTCTGTAATTTCCTTTATTTGTAGTATCTTTGTCTGGTTTTGGTATCAGGGTGATGGGGGCCTCATAAAATGAGTTTTGGAGTCTTCCTCTGCAATATTTTGTAAGAGTTTGAGAAGGGTGGGTGTTAGTCCTTCTCTAAATGTTTGATAGAATTCACCTGTGAAGTCATCTGGTCCTGGACTTCTGTTTGTTGGAAGATTTTTTTTTTCTTTTTCTTTTTGCAGTATGCAGGCCTCTCACTGTTGTGGTCTCTCCCATTGCAGAGCACAGCCTCCAGACACACAGACTCAGCAGCCATGGCTCACAGGCTTAACTGCTCCATGGCATGTGGGATCTTCCCAGACCAGGCATGAACCCGTGTCCCCTCCATTGGCAGGCAGACTGTCAACCACTGTGCCACCAGGGAAGCCCCTGTTTTTTGGAAGGTTTTTAATCACAGTTTCAATTTCATTACTTGTGATTGGTCTGTTCTTATTTTCTATTTCTTCCTGTTTCACTCTTGGAAGGTTATACCTTTCTAAGAATTTGTCAGTTACTTCCAGGTTGTCCATTTTATTGCCATAGAGTTGCTTGTGATAGTCTCTTAGGATGCTTTGTGTTTCTGTGGTGTCTTTTGTAACTTCTTCCTTTTCATTTCTAATTTTTTTGATTTGAGTCCTCTCCCTTTTTTTCTTGATGAGTCTGGATAATGGTGTATCAATTTTGTTTATCTTCTCAAAGAACCAGCTTTTAGTTTTATTGATCTTTGCTATTGTTTTTTGTTGTTTCTATTTCATCTATTTCTGCTCTGATCTTTATGATTCCTTTCCTTCTACTAACTTTGGGTTTTGTTTGTTCTTCTTTCTCTAGTTGCTTTAAGTGTAAGGTTAGATTGTTTATTTCAGATTTTTCTTATTTCTTGAGGTAGGATTTTATTGCTATAAAGTTCCCTCTTGGAGCTGCTTTTGCTGCATCCCATAGGTTTTGGATCATTATGTTTTCATTGTCATTTGTCTCTAGGTATTTTTTGATTTCCTCTTTGATTTCTTCAGTGATCACTTGGTTATTTAATAACATTTTGTTTAGCCTCCATGTGTTTCTGTATTTTACTTTTTTTCCCTTTAATTGATTTCTAATCTCATAGCATTGTGGTCAGAAAAGATGCTTGATATGATTTCAATTTTCTTAACTTTACTGAGGCTTGGTTTGTGACCCAAGATGTGACCTATCCTGGAGAATGTTCCATGTGCACTTGAGAAGAAAGTGTAATCTGCTGTTTTTGGATGGAATGTCCTATAAATATCAATTAAATCTCTCTGGTCTATTGTGTCACTTAAAGCTTGTGTTTCCTTATTAATTTTCGTTTTGGATGATCTGTCCATTGGTGTAAGTGAGATGTTAAAGTACACTACTATATTTGTGTTAATATTGATTTCCCCTTTTATAGCTGTTAGCAGTTGCCTTATGTATAGAGGTGCTCCTATGTTGGGTGTGTATATATTTATAATTGTTATATCTTCCTCTTAGATTGATCCCTTGATCATTATGTAGTGTTCCTCCTTGTCCCTTGTAACATTCTTTGTTTTAAAATCTATTTAATCTGATATGAGTATTGCTACTCCAGCTTTCTTTTGATTTCCATTTGCTTGGAATATCTTTTTCCATCCCCTCACTTTCAGTCTGTATGTGTCCCTAGGTCTGAAGTTGGTCTCTTGTATACATCATATATATTGGTCTTATTTTTGTATCCATTCAGCAAGCCTTTTTCTTTTGTTTGGAACATTTAATCCATTTTCGTTTAAGGTAATTATCAATATGTATGTTCCTATTACCATTTTCTTAATTGTTTTGGGTTCGTTTTTGTAGGTCCTTTTCTTCTCTTATGTTTCCCACTTAGAGAAGTTCCTTTAACATTTGTTGTAGAGCTGGTTTGGTGGTGCTAAATTCTCTTAGCTTTTGCTTGTCTGTAAAGCTTTTGATTTCTCTGTTGAATCTGAATGAAATCCTTGCTGGGTATAGTAATCTTGGTTGTAGGTTCTTCTCTTTCATCACTTTAAATATATCATGCCACTCCCTTCTGGCTTGTAGAGTTTCTGCTCAGAAATCAGCTGTTAATCTTATGGGAGTTCCCTTGTATGTTATTTGTTCTTTTTCCCTTGCTGCTTTCAATAATTTTTCTTTGTCTTTTTTTTTTTTTTTTGTCAGTTTGATTACTATGTGTCTTGGCATGTTTCTCCTTGGGTTTATCCTGCCTGGGACTCTCTGCTCTTCCTGGACTTGGATGGCTATTTCCTTTCCCATGTTAGGGAATATAAGACTATAATGTCTTCAAATATATTCTTGGGTCCTTTCTCTCTCTCTCTTCTCCTTCTGGGACCCCTATAATGCAAATGCTGTTGTGTTTAATGTTTTTCCAGAGGTCTCCTAGGCTGTCTTCCTTTCTTTTTAGTCTTTTTTCTTTATTCTTTTCTAATGTAGTGAATTCTGCCATTCTGTCTTCCAGGTCACTTATCCATTCTTCTGCCTCAGTTATTCTGCTACTGATTACTTCTAGTGTATTTTTCATTTCAGTTATTGTATTGTTCATCTCTGTTTGTTTTTTCTTTAATTCTTCTAGGTCTTTGTTAAACATTTCTTGCATCTTCTCGATCTTTGCCTTCATTCTTTTTCCAAGGTCCTGGATCATCTTCATTATCATTATTTTGAATTCTTTTTCTGGAAGGTTGCCTATCTCCACTTCATTTACTTGTTTTTCTGCGGTTTTATCTTTTTCCTTCATCTGCTACATAACGCTCTGCCTTTTCATCTTGTTTATCTTTCTGTGAATGTGGTTTTGTTCCACAGGCTGCAGGATTGTATTTCTTCTTGCTTCTACTGTCTGCCCTCTGGTCAGTGTATTATATTTTTTCCAAGTCTGAAACTGCAAACTGCTAGTGTTGGATGGTCTCCTGCAGAGGCAGGAGGTGGCTGTGGCTCACCATGGGGACAAGGACAATGGTAGTATAAGTTCCAGCAAGTACTCCTTGGCATGAGCCCTCCCAGAGTCCATCGTTAGTCCCACCAAAGAACCTCAAGATCAGTATCTCTTATAGCATAGCAAATTACTGTCTCAGAGAAAGTGTTGTGTATTTTTATCTTAAGGGATTTCTCTTTTTCAAATTCCAGTTACCTGAACTTCATGCTGTGGACTCAGAAGTCAGTATATGGGTTGGGCCCCTAAACTTCAAGGCCCCATTCAGGAGCAAGATGAGCAAGGGTTAGGGTTAGCAGCCAAAAGTGGAGACAGTTTCCTTCCTCCAGAACTGTGTTGGTTAGTTCCATAGGCTGCCCCAAATAATGCTGCAGTCCTGGCCCAGTTGTTTATAACTGCCATGTTACTGCCTTTTTGCTTCCAGAAGATAGGTGATAAGGTCCTTAATTACTGTATAGTGTACCTGTATAGTTAAAGTTTTGCACTGCTCTTACCATTATAATGATAACTGCTTGATAAAGCAATTTAAAGAGAATGGATAGCTCAAGATTACTGTAGAATGTGACCTAACTCTCTTACATTTAGAATCTTCTAAATGGTTATGTATTTTGCCTTTAAATCTACATGAAATATGTTCTGGGGTCATTTGTTTTTACAATACAGAATTATCTTTGGAAATGGAAGCAATAAAAGCAATCTATGTTGCATTGCAAAATTCACCACATCATATGGGATGAACAATCAAAGCAAATGAACATTTTATGATGTTGAAAACCCTTTGGTATTAGAAGTATGTGGATAAGGTATGAAAGTGCTGCCAACTTGTTTGAAAACCCAAATGACACTATCTCTGGAGTATAGCCAGAATTGTAAAAAAGGAAGGCACACACTGGTTTACTACGATTGATTTATTTTTTATTATGTTTATTAGGGGAAAGGGGAAAATCTAAATCTACTGGAAAGCAATGAACTAATGTGAATCCTTCCTAAGGTAATACACTCACATCAAAGAATTTAAGGAAGCAATCAACTCAATTTTTACATTAAGAATTAAAATAGCCAACATTCATTCATTAATATTTATAAGCAATAAGATAATTGGTTAATTTCTTTCTTAAATATTTTACTAAAACAGTGAGAGTTTGTTGAGTTAAAAATTGTTTTCCTCCTTAAGAATAATAAGTATTCAAAATTATGTTTATTAACTGTAATATTTGTACCTTTTGTGACAATTTTGTTCCTTGAAAGAATTGCTGGTTTTAAAACCAACCTATTATGTTTTTAAAAAACATAGTGAAGAAAGTTAAATAAATGAAGGATTTGTGTTTTGCAATGTCTGCCTGGTCCAAAATGCTAACTCTGGTCACTTCCCCTTCAGATCATTAGAAACTAGACACACCTTACACAACAGTAGGATTCCACTGGAGAAAGACAAAAAAATTATATTCCATGTAATGATTTGTGCTACTATCTACCTAACAATTCAAACATAATATGCTTTGATTTGAGAGTATTTAAAGAGTTAAATACTCATGCTATAAGTGCAATAAAGGGTGTTTATAGAACTTCTGTGAATGCAGCATGGTATTAAAATAGACCTATCCCAGCAGTATGCATAGGGATTGGATACCTAACCAACATGTAACTTACATAATTTTCAGATACCTGGTGTCCAGGTACTTTCTTGAAACTGGGTCTCCTCTCCCATACCTGGAGTGAATTTTGCATTTCTTAGGTGATTCATGACTTTTATACCCCATGTAGTTGTTGGTTTTGAAACAGAAAAAAATAGAAATATTTCAAAGGCTCCTGCACAGTTAGCTTGGGCACTTCTCACACACAGACAGTTGCTGTGTCAATGGAGCTTGGGGATTAAGATACTTGGCCAACAGTTGAGCTTTGGAAAATCCACAGAGGGACAGCTGTGTGACTCCTTTGCTTAGTAAGATTGTAATATTAAGAGCCCTACCCCATCTATGACCACTGGAGATTGCATGAAAATAAACTTTTACTTGCCTTTCACCTCCTGAGAGAATTATGGGGAAAATGCATGAATAAGAATGCCCTCTGGGGCCTCCCTGGTGGCGCAGTGGTTAAGAGTCCGCCTGCCGATGCAGGGGATACGGGTTCGTGCCCCGGTCTGGGAGGATCCCATATGCCGCGGAGCGGCTGGGCTCGTGAGCCATGGCCGCTGGGCCTGCGCGTCCGGAGCCTGTGCTCCGCAACGGGAGAGGCCACAACAGTGAGAGGCCCGCGTACCGCAAAAAAAAAAAAGAAAAAAAAAAAATGCCCTCTGGCTTAAGGCACCAAAAAAAAAAAAAAAAAAAGTTGTCATTGTCAAGATTTACCTTGTCTCTATAGCTAAAAATGATCAACAACAGGAAGCTTTTTTCCCCTTAATATGAAGCTACGATGTACTGTTTGTAATGATGAACTTTGGTCCTTGGGAAATGTGAACATGTGTACAAACTCCCCAGTTAAAGATCTTTATATTTGAACTTAGATGATCAAGAACGAGGAAGAACAGTTGCTGAGTTTCTATTTCATGTTGTACTGTACTTCAAAATTCAAACCACAATTTGAATCCTTTCCTTATAGCTTACTCTGTTTTTTTTAATCCCCCCCAACTTGAATAACTCAGATTTTAGGAAAACCAATGCTATCTTCTTCCTCATCTCAGTAAATGGTACCACCACCCACTCAGTTGCTCAAGCTGATATTCTGAGAATCATCTTTAATTCTACTCTTTACTTCTCCCTCCTCTAGTCCAGTTAGACCCACTGATACAATACGTTAGTGAGTATGTATTTATCCAATTGTCAATGAAAAACTTAGTTCCTATGGAACTTCAACAGGAGAGCTAGACCAAAAGATTGCAGTTTAAGACCAAGCTTCTTCCCTAAAGGAATATGAAAAATTATGCTGTGGAAGTTTAAACAAAGGAGACCGTGGACAAGAAGAGTCAAGACTGGAGACCAGGCTCTGTCCAGTGTGGGGAATAAACACAGTCATATCTATAGACAGTTTTAAATTCCAGAAACCCAGTAAATAGACTACAGTAATTCCCACCAGTTACCTCAGGCTTTTAGCACATTCTCATGACCCATGAGTTCTTATAGGTGAGGAATTAAGGGAGATGTTTAGAGACAAGGTGTCCTGCCAAATTCCCTTCCTCCATGTCATGAGGATGTAGAAGCAGGACATAGAGGAAGATGTTGCCAAGAGTTCCTGGTGTGCACAGACAGCTGCAAGTGTTAGGGAGTGCATGCTCTGTGCACAGTGGCCAGATTCATGATTCCGGAGCAGAGCTGAGACAGCACCCTGACAACACACACACACGCATGCACACACACACAAAGTGTCATGGAGTGCATGCCTTGTGTAAAGTGGCCAGCAGATTTTGTCATTACCAAAGTTTAGGAGAGATCAATCAATATTTGTATTTGACAGTTAACTGTAAACAACAGCACATGATAAGTGGCTGAAGGATAGATATTTTTTTTCCTATTGTTGTTAAAAGTATGGCCATTTACCCCTGCTGCCTTGGAATCCACAATTATCATGTTCCTTCCAAGTCAAAGAAGGACTTGGAAAGAAGAACCTGTAAAGAGAGACACTTCTGGCCCAAGAGTAGCTTCACCCAGACAACACCTGGAGCAGTGCTGGCGACTACTCTGATCATTCTTGTAAATTTCTGTAATTTGAATTTTGATGTCACTCGGAAATTTTACTTCTGGTCCTTGGAAATAGCTTATAAATATTCAAGGTGGGTGGTGGACTTTGGCTCTTGCTTGAACTTAACCTTACAATTGCCATCTGAGCTTATTTTTTGATCCACTTGAATGAAGGATAATAAGGCTCAATCACCCTTGGTGGAAACCTCTTGAAATGATCAGAAATTCTCAAGGTGGGTAAGCACCTATCCTGGGGCAACAGTGGCTGCTCCACAGTCAGGGCTTGGTGCATCCCAGCCAAAGCAGGCCCTATGCACTTCGGTTCCTCCATCTCAATAATCACGTTGAAAGCATTTTGATCTTCCATGTGATTCATTTCCCTTGGAATAAGTCTCAGATTGTTACTTAGTATTATTTAATTATGACTTATAATGAATCAAATTTAGGAAATGAAAAGTCTCCTGGACATTATTTGTTATAGGTTCTATTTATTTGTGAAGTTTTAATCAATGATTCCATCTGTTATTCTGAGAAGGAAAAACAAACAAACAAAAAAGAATGACTGTGGTCTCTAAAACCAAAGGTTATGGGGGAAAAATGTACTTCACTCTTGCAGCTTTACTATTTATTTACTTTCAGAAAGTATTTTAAAGTACAGGGAATTGATTTCCATTTGCAAGGAATCACCATATTTGAAAAAAATATGTATACATATATATTTAAATTTAAAATTATATATATATTAATAAATATATATTAATTAAATATATGTTGATATAAATATATTTATATATTAATTGTGTAATATATATTCACATTATTTAATATATTTAAATGAAATATATGTACACATATATATTAATTTTTTTTTGCTTTATGTTTGATAGTACATGTATGAATATATGGGTGTAGTAAAATACCTTCAAGTAAGAAAACAGGACTAATATTATCTATGTCAGTATCTCACAATTACCATAGACTTCTAAGTACATCATTAGGTTTGGGGCAACATGATTTGACCTATAGCTCAATTCAAGAACAAAAGATCTATATACCAAGGGATGCTAAAAGAGAGACTTACAGCGAAATCATAATCTATAATATTTTCTAACTAGGAAGAGACATATACAAAAAATTTGAGTGAGACAGAAGATACAAATACAACTCACTTTGATTAATTAACATTATTATATTAATATTACAGAAAACATACACACAACAATGATCCCAAAACAGGGCCAAAACCATCATTTGTTAGCATATAGTTTAAGACAATGTGAGAGCTCCATATTTCTTACCAGATCCACTGGGAGCCTTCAGTCCACAGAATGATCCTAATTGAATTTTCCCTGACTAAATGGAGTTGCCCTGATATGAACTTGCTTTGAACATGATGACAGGAGGCGACGTCTCTGAGCATCAGTTCTCTGAGACCTTGGGCCCTCCTTCTATTACCTCCATTACCTAAACAAATAACCTTGGACAAATCAATTTATATTAATCCAACCTTGTGGTATACAACTCCCTACTCTCCTTCAGAATGTCTCAATCAAGATTCAAATGGATTTGCTTCAATATTTAGCTACCAAAGAACTAATCTCTTTACTTAAACCTCAAGTCCATTGAACATTATCTTCTTTTCAAATTTAAAAGAAAGGAGTTAGGAATATAAATGGAAAAGAATAGAGATCATATGAAATTATAAGCTGTTTATATTATAAAGAATAGAATTCAAAATGTCTTCAAGATATACAAAAAAAATACACCAAAGGAGTAAGATTACAGTCTAACTTTGCCATGGAGAGTCTTTCTCTCTAATGAAAGTAGCACTTTGGTTTATAGGTACTTTTCTTGCATTTCCTGATGCTCATAGCTGAACATTTGAACAAGTCATTAGACTCTGGACATGTGGTTGATTAGATTATTGTTCAGAAATGTTCACACTTTGTACCCCTTCCAACTTCCATGCCCCCTTTATATTGAGCTTTGCTGTGTTTTGTGTTGGTTTGACACAAAGGATTAACATGGAGATTATTATTAATACGGTGGATGCTTCTCCTGTCCTTGGTTTGGTGTCTTGTGACTCAAGCCAGGGGGATGTTACTAGAAGCAATGCAAGCAAGTGCCATTTTTCATAAGAAAGGTATCCCCTGGGTACTTACTACCCCTTCAGCCTGTGCCCAGGAAGACATATCTGGAGCAGACTTGAGCCAAACCTGAAGGAAAACACAGAAGATCTGACAGCTGCACCCAACCTCCACCAGCGATGGTCAAACACATGGATGTGAAAGAATGACTACTGTTTAAGCCAACGAGTTTGGGGAAGGTGTGGTTACAGGGACATAGCTACCTGATTGGGGGTCTTGCTATGTACCAATGACAAACCCCATTTTCTTGATGCTACTAGGTCTCAACTGTGTATCTTCTCTAAGTTACACACCCTCCTGTGTTTATGCCCACACTCATCATGTGTGGTGATTAGCAGGAAGAGACTCTGAATTAGGAATTCTGAAAGACAAGTCTGAAAAAAACAATTTAACTTCCTGGAAAGAAACAAATTTAAGAGAAATATTTGAACCCATTAAAACCCCCAAACCTGTCTTAATCACATTTTTGTTAGGTGTTGACTAAAGAAATAAAGCTCCTATAGTATAGACAGATAATACTTATTCTTTCCAGGGAGCTCCCAGAACAGGACTTGGCATATTAAATCTTCATGGTCCTAAGTCAGGAACAGATAGTTTCTTAGATAGGGATGGTCAGGCCTTGATTTACCTATTCCTTCGGTAGGGAAGTTCTCTATCATCATGGCATACAGTGTTACATACATACATTTATTCAAAAGTCAGTGAGCTCATACTTAGGTAGACAAAAATGGTGAGCAAGTCATAGGCCTTCTTTTCAAAGAATTTTAACAGTCAATAGAGATGATGTGGACAGAGAGACAATGAACTATAATTCGAATGAGAAATATATACCACAGCAATAAGACAGTAATGAAAATAAAACCATTGCTGAAGGCTTACTCTGTAACAGGCACCTTCTTAAATCTTTTATATATCTGATGTCACTTAATTGTTATAAGAACTGTCTAAATTTGACATTATTATATGCAATTACAGGTGAGAAAATAAAAACACATATAGTTTAAGAAGCTGCCACATGCCACCAGATGGTAAGTGAATTGGAACCAAGATCTGTCTGCTTTAACCTCTATTTTATTCTACCACTGATATTTTCTTATAGGAAATTTTGGAACTGAGAAGGAATCAAGATTATACCCAGTGGGGTGAGCTCAAGCAAAACTTTATAGCCTATTGTCCCTGAAGCTGATTCCAAGAGACTGGTCTAAATTTTGGCAAAAAGAGGCAAAAAGAGAAAGAAATTAATCATGCTTTGAAAGGAAAAACAAAGTAATGGAAATGGATTGGGGAAAGAAGAAGATTTTGATTACCTAGGTGTGAGGCGTCCAAAGTAAGTTTTGACTTTTTTTTTTCATACTCTTCCCTTGGGCTGGTCCTGACATTTCTATATACAGAATGTGCCATACACTGGGTGTCACTAGCTCAGTGGTTCTTTTCAGGTCTAATGTTTTACATTTTCTTTGCAATATTTGCAGTTGTGTGTGTGTGTGTGTGTGTGCGCGCACACACACGTTTGCATTCCTGTCATTTTCTATTAAAATATTTTATAGTTATACTTTGTTTAGTAATATTTTATCTACAGTGACACTAATAAGGAAATTCATTGGGAATATGGAATTTTTTTCCAAGCCTATAGATATGTGGCATATATAATCTATCCTTTGCTCCCTCAATGATTATTGTTCATGTTTTATTAGCCATTACGTGTAAACCATGATAGAATGTGGCTCCCAATAGATAAAGCTCAAATTGGTAACTTTCAAGACTTTGTGTGCACAGTCCCCACATTTTTATTATATACTGATTTCTGTGATCAGAATGCTATAGCAGAGAGTGAGGAATCATGTGTCTTGGTTCTGTGACAGGCAAGAAAGAAGAGCCTGTTTTTGTAGCAATGTTTTTCCATACTTTATAATGACCCCCCTCTCTTACCTTTATAATAAATTTCCCAAACAAATTAAAACAAGGGGTTGGCTACTGCCTGGAATGATCCTGAGTCCAAGGTTCAACAAAGGGATGAGGCGTGCCAACCAGGACATGAGGTGGGCTGAGTCAGGCCACCCTGTGTCACCTGAGAGATAGTAGGTGGTGGGGCTGGACTCAAGCTAGATCAGATAGTGCAGTCATGGAACGCAGTGGCTGGAGTCACCACTGACCATCTGGAGGGAGACTGAATGTTTCTTGCCATGCTCAGAGGCCAGGAAGGACTTTGGACAATAGAAAGAATAAGGGATGTGTGAAAAGGCTCTCAAGTTGGTTGAATGAAAAGAAATGAAAAAAACAAAAACAAAAAACAGATAAGCAGAATTGTCACCATCAGGATGAGACTGATCCAGAAGCAGCCAAGGACTCGGGATCAGACTGGAGTCAGACTGGGAAGTGACACAGAAGCCAAAGGGGTGGCTGCCTCTACCTCGAACAGAGCATTTGCTTGGGAGTGGAGAGATGGCCAGTGGCCAGTCCAATGCAGATGCCCCGTACCACCCAAAGCAGGACCCGAGCAGGGCACACTGGTGAAATTTTTAAAAACAATGAGCAGTTGTTTTTCCCAGGTTTTAATTTTAGGTGGATAACACAAACAAATTCTGATAGCAGAGTTATCAAATCCACAGCTAACACCTGTCTTACCATCTCTATTTCAAATGGAAATTTAATGATATCAGTAGCCGGAGGATTAACTTATTGGGCATAATCACAAGACGAACTGCACATCTAAGAGGAGAAGGACTTCCTGCATCTCTTCAGAATAAGAATAGATACTCTTGAATTGAACTCACCTGCATATTAATACAGAGGATGCGCGTAACTGAATATACACGCTTCCTTTCTTCAGAGATGCTCACAGCACTTCACAGAAATTCGAGTTCCCTTTATCCCCTCAATAAACCTTCTAAGTAGGCAAATTAGATTACTTCTGAGGCACTCCAGGGTTTTTGCATATGTGATCGCTTTATCCTCTCAACATCTCTGGAGTCAGAAGCAGAATGCAGGTAATGCAAGGAGGCTCTATTTTCCTTCTTTGACAGAGATGGGATTTGAGGAGAGGAGATGCTTGTGAATTCCTGAACTTTGCACATTAATCAGGGGTGAAATCAGAATTAGAAAAGAGATTTCTGACTACAAGTTCAAGCCTAAGAGACTGTCATCAAGATCATTTCAATTTAAGTTAATTTGTAAAAAATCACTGTGAAATACTGAGGCTGTGCTCAATATTGGATAATAGTCTAACAGCATGAATATAGTAAACAAAATCTGCTTTATTCTCTAATAATATTTGACACGTTCTTGAGTTTTCACATTTTAATCACAGGTTTTGGATTAATTGCTCTTTTATTATAACAGAGCCATACAAAATAATTCTCCATATGTAATATCTAGAAAGTTTTCCTGACGGTATAATAATTTTAAAAATAGGGAAATAAGAAAATATCTGTGACTTTGGTTCAAGAAAAATCCTAATTTTCCCCATTTTCTTCCTTGGTTGTTGGATAACAAAAATGAACAGTTTATAGGCATCATATATGACATATGACTTTTCAGACTTATTCTTCAACTTGAAAGGAAGGCTTTGTTTTTCTTTTGTGTTTTCCTTCCATCCTGTTTTCCAGGCACATCTTCCTACTTGCACACATTGATGGAATCCAGCCTTTCCCTTTTTCCTCACTACAAAAAAGTTTGCCCCTTTTCTTCAGGGAATTCTGTCCTTGCATTTGGTGGGTCCCCTCCAGCCTGGGAGGACTGTTTACATTTGGAGCACCAGTGGACCATGGTGACTCCCTCTGTTGCAAGCTTCTTTGGGGAGCAGGGGGTGTTTGAGTAACAAAGACCACAAGCTGGGGGGCTTAATACAACATGAATTTATTCTCACTCTTCTAGAGGCCAGAAGTCTGCAGTCAAGGGCTGCTGGCTGGATCCTTCTGGAGGCTCCAAGGGAGGAACATTTCCACGCATCTATCTCTGCCTCCATCTCTGCCCCCACCATCACAGGCAGCTGTCCCTGTGTGTCTGTCTTCACACGTCCTTCTTAAGAGGACACGAGTCTTTAAATCTGGGGCCCACCCTAATCCATTATGACCTCATTCTAACCTGATTCCATCTGCAAAGACCATACTTTCAAATAAGGTCAAATTCACAGGCACCAGAAGATAGAACTTTAACATACCTCTTTGTGAGGCACCCTTCAGCCCACAGCAGAAAGAATGAGAAAAAGCAAAAACTCATTTGCAAAGGAAAGTTACCTGATGATTCCACAAAATTAAGGGGTTCTAAGACTAAAGAAAACAAGCTTCATGTTTTCAAAGCAACCCCAAGAGGCAAAGCAGGCGTCTGTCATACGTGAGCAAAAATGAGGCTTAAGAAGGAAAAGCAGACAGAGAGGTGGGCTCTGGGAGTGGGAGCTGTAAACACAATTGTCTCCAAAAGCAAGGTTGTCCTGACTCATGTGCCCATGAAATTTGGGGAAACCACCTAATCTGGGATCAAACATGGCCCCAGAAATGAAAGTTAAAGTTCTTATCTCTCAACTGTCACTCGTCCTGTAGTCTTGATTGCATGTTGGTTTTAATAAAAAATTAAACATTATTTTCAACTAAATATAGACGTGGTCAATTACTTTTTATTTTTTAATCAGTAAATGGTTTGGGGCTCCAGCAAAATGAAGATTTTGAAAACTGATGTTCAGCCTTTGTGACACAATGGTTATCTTTAACTTTTATCCCCAAAAGAGGTTCCACTGGGTCTAACCTAGACAGTGTTCAGAATGATGGAGAACAGAGTTATTGCACTTTCAACAAATGTTGACAATCCTGTCTCTTGTCCTTAAGCATAAACCTGGGGAGAAATGCTCACAGTCATGGGGCACCTTGTATTTTCCCCACGTTGCTTGGAATCCTGTCATCGCTATCATTGGATGACAATATAGCAATGGACACCTCAGCAATTTATGCCAATGCCTTAGTTTTTCCTTCTGTCTTAGTTTAAATTGCTTTATATTATTTTTCATTAAACTGCAAATTTTAAAACAAATATATCTAACTAATATTATAATAATTTTGCATACACCTGGATACTTTACTGGAGAGTTCTTTGTATAACCCGCTACCTATTGATGCAATAATCTATTTATTTATTTACATGAATCTATTATTTCAGTGGCAATAATAGCTTCATATCTTAGCTGTTTTCACAATTTTTTTATGTGAAATATTTACTAAAGTTGTTATATTTTTACATTCCTGTTTCTACCCATCCAATTTGAACAGATTTTGCTTTCTTTTTTTCTTTCTTTCTTTCTTTCTTTCTTTCTTTCTTTCTTTCTTTCTTTCTTTCTTTCTTTTTTAATTTTTCTCATAGAACTGGAGTTCTACTCCTTGGCAAGAAACTCAGTGATCAGAACCCAGTAATCAAAAAATCGGACAGGGTATAATTTTTAATGACAAATCATGTTAAATGTGTTCCCAATTTTCCTGCCAGGTTTTTGCTGAATACATAACCTTTACATGAACTTACTTCATTAATCTTATGGGGAAAATGTAGCTGCTTCATATGTGGGATTAAGGAAAAAAATTATTAGAGTTCTTCGCCACTCTGGTGTACTTTACTCTCAAGAAATGTAAGAGTACAGGAGGTACATGTCAAATTTCATTATTGTTATTTCTGGACATAACTTCCTAGAAGTTATTCCTTCACCCAATTTCTTTGTGCTATGCAATGGGGCAGCCAACGTTGCAGTAACTCAACCCCAAATGTGGCCAGCAGTTGCCTCCTTAACTGTCCTTTCTCCTCTAAGTGGTTTGGGTGCCCAAGAGCAGACAGAAGAAACTAACTTTGCTGCAAAATGAATGTGTGATCATTGGTTCAATGGAGACTTTCATCTTTTGATTGTAAAGCAGACAGATATCAACATAAATAATTTAGGTTAAAAATTATGTTTTAATATCTAGAAACAATTCTTTATTTCCTGGGAGCGTTCTTGGGAAATGTTCCATCAACATTTTCCTTGTTAATAAGCATCTCACAAAAATACTGGG
Organism: Mesoplodon mirus; assembly: GCF_964341445.2. NCBI lineage: Eukaryota > Metazoa > Chordata > Mammalia > Artiodactyla > Ziphiidae > Mesoplodon > Mesoplodon mirus. Next base: position 181,402,141 of record NC_138980.1, read on the forward strand.
ACTGGTTCAAAGTCAAGCATGTTCCATGGAGGGGATGCTGCCCTCTAACCCTGAGCAGGTACGCCAGATACTCCCAGCATCCTATTTAATGGATGCAAAACCACATACAAAATTATCGAGAATGGTTGTGTTCTTCTAATTTCCCAAATTGGTAAGTACATTGGCACATCAGTGATAAGAGATGCTAGGAATTTAAACTACAAAGCTATGAACCTCAACAAAATGATACAAGAGGAGAAAGGGAAAGACTTGTATATCATCTTCCCATTTAGAATAAGCAGATTCTGCTCATGATCTTATCTGACAAGACTACCACTGTTAAGTAAATTTTAAGAAACTCTACTTAGGGCTCCTTGTACTAATAAATAAATAAATAAATAAATAAATAAATAAATAAATATATGTTCAAATTAAATAAAAATATGATGGCTGAAAAAATTGACAAGAACATCTGGAAAAGGTTTTTGTTCTCTCTTGAAGGCACATGGATTCAATCTTAGCAGGCAGGTGAAGCTTGAGAGAATCAAAAGGATGTAAAAAAATTAAAGGCAGTCCCACTGGATTGTTTCCCGTGAAAATGTTTAGACTGAACACAAAATCTGTGAGGGCAGAGACCACATCTTGTTTATTTTGCAATTCACAGTGCCTGGCCTCGGATGACACTCAGGTGCAACTTACCTATAAGTGTGTAATCGATGAAATACACAAGTATGCAAGTTTCCAGATGACTGCAAATAATGAGAAGTCCTCAGTCTTCATCTGTTCCTTTCTTCAACAAATGCTCATTGTGCATCTACTGTGTGACTGGTCATTACTCTTGCCACTAAATATAACGCAATGAAGAAAAATGACAAAAAAAATTTTTAAAAAAGCCCAAACAAAAACAAACAAACAAAAACCCCTTCCCCCATGGAGTTTATCTTCTAGAGGAAAGACAGAAAATAAGCACAATAAATCAGCAAAACACATGTCATACATTAGACAGTGATGAGAATTATAAGAACATTCAGCAGAAATGAGGCTAGGGAAATCTGAAAAGAGAATGCGCCATTTTATACAGGCTGGAAAGAAAAGCTGGGATGAGAAGATACCATCTGAGCAATTATTCGAAGGTAGAGAAAGAGAGAGTCACTTGGAAATGAGCCTTTTGGGCAGAGGGAGTGATGCCCCTCAAGGCGCCAGCCTGGGGCCCCGAGATGGGCCCAAGGGTATGTCCGGAGGCAGATGTGTCTGCTGCAGAGCCTGTAGGTGTGAAGTGACAGAGGTGAGACGGGAGAGGTAGAAAGAAGGCCTCATCTGCCCTGGATATTTGATACCTCACCCTCCTCAGAGTCCAAAACAGAATGCTCCACCCTCCTCTCTAAAATCCGCAGCACCTACAACCTTTCTTTTGTCAATCCACCACAAGGTCGCCTTTCTAGTGGCCCATGCCAAACCAATGGGAAGTATCTTCCTTCTTGTCATGTCACACAGCTAAATCCTGCAGAAATTCTGTTGCCTTGACTTTCAAAGTACCTCCAGAGCCTGATCACACTTGAGCCCTCAGGGATCCCACGCTTGCCCCAGCAATCATCCCCTCCAGCTGCTGTAATTCCTGCCTCCACTCTAGACACCACCTCTTCCCTGCCTGTTCTTTGGAGCCTGTTCTCTGAGAGCGGTCCTTGTCAAGGTCAGTTAGGTCACGTCAGGTCTCTGCTCACAGCAACAGGCCCCTGTCTCCCTGGGAGGGAGGGCAAAGTGCCTGAAGACCTGTAAGGCCCTGTGTGATTTCTCACCGGTGTCAATCAAGGCCACAGTAGGACATGGGGACACACTCAGATTAGACTGATTTAAGGAGGGTTTACCCTGAGGACTCTTTACAGAAAGTGTGAGCAGATGAGAAGGAACACCCAGCAGCTGGGGGGTGTGTGGGGCCTGGAGGGACGCTGATACCCACACCCCCTGGCGCCCCCCGGCCCTGCACACACACACCCCAACCTGGGAGGAGGTCAGGGCAGCAAGGGTGGGGGTGCTGCCTTGATAGAGGCCGCGGCCTTCAGAAAAGAGGCAGGCAGGGGACAGTGGCCTCACAGGGCATGAACTGAGAGACAGGAACCCGGAAAGAAGCAGAGGGCAGGGCCAAAGTGATGGACGTGGCCTGTGGGACAGCAAGCAGGGTGTCGGGGTGGGCCCCCAGGACACTCCCCCATCTGCAGCAGCTGCGCTAATTTCCGTGATTGGTCAGATAGCCACCTACAGGCCTTTGCACTGGCTGTTCCTTGGCCTGAACTCACTTCCTCCTGAGGTCCTCCGTGCCATGTGGTTGTCCAGCGCCACCTCTGAACGAGGATAGTTCAGCTGCTTTCCTTCAAGTTCCAAAATGCCCTCCTCACCCTGTCAGCCCAGCGCCTCAGTCCCAACCTTCCTTAACGTCTCCACCTTTGCTTCTTTCCAGACCTCTTCTCAAGCCCTGAAAAGATCATCTAAAATGTATTTACAGACTATGGAGGTTGTTCATTGTCAGCCTCCCCTGTTAAGATGTTCCCCATGGCCTCCATCAGAAACACTGAGAACCACGTGATGATGGGGGCAGCTAGACTCTTCCTGGGCCCACAGGGAAGGGCCCACAGTGCATCCTCAGCTGGCTTAGTGGTAAGCCAAAGTCCCAGGTGGAATCAGGAAGCAGATATCTCAGATTGTATAAAATTTGGAAGGCAGTCAATTTTCACATACCTGGATATTTGGGGAAGTTATTAACAGATAGTAAATTTTCATTGGAATAAAGATCCACCTAAAGCTACACCAAATTTTAGTCTTAAAATTACAAAGATAAAAATAATTGAAGGGAATTGTAACAGGCAGAACAATGTGAATATGTTAGCTTATAAAGCAAAAGGGACTTTGCAGATGAGTTGTGGTGACAGATACTGAGATGGGAAGATTATTCTGCCTAGTCCATGTAATCACAATAGTCACTAATAACCGTACTGATCACAATTAGTCAGTAATACAATTATTATGCAATACATATTACACAATATATGATGATGACAGTATAAGCACCAAGGTCTTTATAAGAGAGAAGCAGGAGGGTCAGAATGAGAGGGGGTGTGATGATCAGGTGGAGTATGGGGTGACCTGGGGCCATGAAACAAGGGATCCAAGGGCCTTGAGAAGCTGAAAATGGCAGGGACACAGATTCTACCCTGAAGCCCCCAAAGGAAATGCAGCCCTGCAGGCATCCTGGTTTTAGCCCAGTTGTTAACTCAGGTTCATGTGCTGGACACATGGTGAGGCCAAACAGACTGAAACATAGGAGTTTGGAGCAGAGAAAAGTTTATTGCAAGGCCATGCAAGGAGATGAGGTGACTTATGCCCTAAAATGCCTTGTGCTCCCTGAAGGGTTTTGGCAAACCATTTTTAAAAGCCAGGTGAGTGGGAGGGTGTCTCAGGGTAGGTGATCTGATTGTGCACAATTCTCTGATGGGCTGATGGTGAGGGAACAGGGTGGTGTCACAAGGGTCCACATTATCAGTCCTTAGGCTCCAGGAGGCCTGGGGCTATGTGCTCAAGGTCATCAAGTTGCTAACATCTTCCATTTGCTGGACGTTTTTCACATCTGCAAAACAACTCAGGAAATTTGCATCAATTACTATTATCTGGGTACTTCAGAGAGGAGCTAAAAAAGAGGATATGGGGGAAGCCCCCCAGGGCGTCCTACTCAGTTACAATGAGGCCCATTTTGGACTTCTTTTTTTTTTAACTGATATTTATTTTTTATTGATGTATAGTTGATTTACAATGTTGTGTTAGTTTCAGGCGTATAGAGTGAGTTATACATACCTATTCCTTTTCAGATTGTTTTCCCTTATAGGTTATTACAAGATATTGAGTACAGTAGGTTCTTGTTGATTATCAATTTTATATATAGTAGTGTGTATATGTTAATCCCAAACTCCTAATTTATCCCACCCCCCCTTCCCCTTTGGTAACCATAAGTTTGTTTTCTATGAGACTGCTTCTGTTTTGTAAATGTTTGTTTCATTTTTTAGATTCCACATATAAGTGATATCATGTGATGTTTATCTTTCTCTGCCTGACTTACTTCACTTAGTATGATAATCTCTAGGTCCACCAATATTGCTGCAAATGGCATTATTTCATTCTTTTTTTGTGGCTGAGCAATATTCCATTGTACATATGTACCACATCTTCTTTAACCATTCATCTGTTGATGGACATTTAGGTTGCTTCCATGTCTTGGCTATTGTAAATATTGCTTCAATGCACATTGGGGTGCATATATCTTTTCAAATTATTTTTTTCCTGTGGAAATATGGCCAGGAGTGGGATTGCAAGATCATATGGTAACTCTAGTTTGTTTCTTTTTTTTTTTTTTTAAGGACGCTCCATACTGTTCTCCATAGTGGCTGTACCAATTTACCTTCCCACTAACAGTGTAGGAAGGTTCAGTTTTCTCCACACCCTCTCCAGCATATATTATTTATAGACTTTTTGATGATGGCCCTTTTGACTGGTATTATGTGACACCTCACTGTAGTTTTGATTTGCATTTCTCTAATAATTAGTGACATTGATCATTTTTCATGTGGCTATTGGCCATCCGTGTATCTTCTTTGGAGAAATGGACTTCTGACCTACAAAACCATAAGATTATGTGTGTTCTGCTTTCAGTCACTGAGTTTGTGGTGCTGAATTACAGCCAGTTCAGAAGGCTAGGAGAGCTCTGATGACCTGGGACAAAATCCTTGGTATCAGAGCACATGTTTCTGAGTCGGGATCCTCCAGCATCCAATTCTGCCCCAATTTGGTCAAACTGAGCCATTGTTTGAAAACATAAAAGACTTAATAGCAATCATATTTAACCTTTGCAATTTTTATAGTGATCACAGTGGGGAAATTGTTAAAAAATTTAAATACCTCTGTTTATAATACTGACTCTGAAAGAAATTTAAAGTACTTTTAAAATCTGATAATTTGAGAGTAATATGATTTGAATTTACCTCACTCTCGCCAAAGAGAAAGTCACCCACAGACACAAATGTAGGTGTTATAACCACCATCAATTATTTTGTTCAATTAGTGTCATCTACTCAGTGTGTGTGTGTGTTTATACGACACCATATACAACTATTAATCAGTAGTAATCATTGCTATGAACATACAGCTATATTAATAGGTCTAATTTTAGAAATGAAGGTCACTAAAACTGTCTGTAAACATTTTAAGAACCCACATACACATCTTAAATAATGGTTCTATTATGATAAATTCTAAATAATCACCTTATGATTATACTTTTATTTTGATACTCACCCCACTTTTAATCTGGGAAAGACCTGCCTGCCAGAGTTGATTTCTTAAGCAGAAATGCCAATTTTACATTAACCTAAACTTACAAAATGATTTGATTCCTTTTGTTTTGACTTTTTTTTTAACATTTAGTTTTATATTGGAGTATAGTTGATTAAGAATGCTGTGTTAGTTTCGGGTGTATGAAAAAGTGATTCAGTTATACATATACATGTATCTATTCTTTTTCAAATTCTTTTCCCAATTAGGTTGTTACAGAATGATGAGCAGAATAGATGACTCCATCCTGGACAGTGTTTTCCTGCTGCCTTTGTACTGCATCCAGTGACAGCATTCTAGAAACAGCATCAGAATTAGATTCAATTGGACTTTCTTATTATTTATTCTTCACATCACAAATGTCTTTTCACAAGGCCAAATGACTTGTATCAAAATAAGTTCTCTTTCCTTTGTTGTTTCCTTCATTTTCTTCACTCTGGGTCAGAAAGAATCGCCTGTTTGCAGTCAAACATGCCTGTATCCAAACCTACAGTTAAGAACAGGGTTCTAGAATCTTCTGCTCAGTCATGTGAGGATTTAGCTTCTGTTCTGAGATGTATTCATTCTTCAGAAAATGACCAAAACCCACAAATATGTCATTGAATTCTAAGCTGAGTTATGTCACTTAAACCTGATCCTTTCTGATAGCTAATAAATAATTCTTTCAATTAACGCATCTAGATTTTTAAGTCACTGCAAAGTAGAGTACGGTGTAAAGCACATTCTTTGAGATGAGAAAAACGCATCTCATCTGCAAACTCCTTGCCTCAGGGTTAGAGGGTGAGAGGGTTACAGTAGAAATCAGGCTCCATGACACTTGTGCCAATACCCACCTGCTCCAGTCTGCACACCTGGTGAAGAATGCACTTCTGGTTATGTGTTAGTCTCCACCTTTCACTCCTAAATGTAGAAGAGGGTCTCTTCTTCATCTCCCTCTATACTCACCACTATGATGACCTCATCCTGACTTGTAGCTTAAAAACCATCTGTATATTGATGACGCCTCCATTTATATCCCTTCAAAGCACCTTCCCATTTACCACAAATGTCTAATCAGGTCCTCAAACTTAAAAATGAAGCTACTTAAATATTAAGCTAATTATCAACAAAGAGATTCAGCCCTGGTCTGCCCCAGAGTCAGGGTAGTAGAGCTCTCTGTGTGAGTGGATTAGTGTGTCCACTGCAGGGATGAAGAAGATATGAGTTTACATGGGGGATTTTGGGCTTCACCATCATCCCTCAAACACCACAAGAAACCTAAAAGCCTGTGTGATTCCTATGAAAATAGATCATTTTTTTTCTTTTTTTCTTTTTTTTTTTTTAATTTGGTATTAGGATACTCTGATTTATCCACTTATTTAGAAGTTATTTTTTTGGTGCCCATGCTCTCCAGGCATGGTACTGGATATAATAGAGCTATAATAGCTTTGTTTTGTAATAAAAGAAAAGCCATGATATAATACATTTTTTGTTATTATTGTTGTTTAACAGAACAGTATCCCAACTGAGAAAGTCGTATTTATTTATTTGCTTTTATTTTTATTTTTTTTAAGATCCACGTGAACTTATTTAAAAAACAGAAATAGGCTCACAGACATAGAAAAAAAAACTTATGATTACCAAAGGGGAAAGGGGGAGGGAGGGATAAATTAGGAGTTTGGGATTCACAGGTACACACTACTATATATAAAACAGATAAACAACAAGGACCTACTGTTTAGCACAGGAAACTCTACTCTATATTTTGTAATAAGAGAAAAGAATCTGAAAAAGAATACACACACACACACACACACACACACATATATAACTGAATCACTGTGCTATACAGCTGAAACTAACATGACATTGTAAATTAACTATACTTCAAAAAAATTTAAAAATATAAAAAAAGGGAAATACACCTTTAAGAAAAATCAACTGCCCTGTACACCTACTCTTCTGATAAGGCTACTACACCCCGGTCCTTCTCATGAGGAGATTCTGCCTCTCCATTTTAACCTTCCTTAGTCACAGTTGTAGGAGAGATGAGTGTTCTCCAGATGCTAAGTGTTTATTAAGCCAAGGTCTTCTAATTCTGAAAATATCACACAGTCTACTATTTTCAAAAAATGTTAAAAATAACATTTGATAAAGAGTTTATGGAACTAAATTAAGAGTTTTTAACCTTTGTACACTACGGGGGGAAAAGTGGAAAGAGAAAAAGTTTAATTTATATTTGTACTTTACTATGTCAATCATAAACATCCATATCATAGGTGGTAGTATCCCATGTGTATGTTTAATTCTAATGGTAATAACATGAACTAATTTTGCCAAAAGAGCTCTTTAATTATCTCTATTGGAGAAACTTCAGCAAAAGGCAAAGTTCAAATACCAAGCTAATATAGCGATTGAGAAAAGCTTAATGCCTAAAAACAGTGAAATAAATTTAGATTTATTATGGGTAATAATGGATAATCACAATCATTCCAATGCATTCCATGATGGCATAACATTACATAAGCTACATTATATTTATTGTGAACATCTGGCATACTGTACATTATTCAGATAATTTTAATTAAACCAGCCTCCAAGCTCCTATATAAAGCAATGGTGGTTCCAAAGAGAACAGCCCAGAGTGTTCATGAATGACTCAGCCTTAGAGGCTGCCAACTTAGAGGTTAGTACCTGTTCCGAAACAGAACAGGGCCCTATGGTTTATGCACCCCATGTCAGCCTGCCTTTTGTCTGTGGAAAAACTTTAGCCAAAGAATAAGTTTAACGAGAGAAGTGAGAAAATGCAGAAGCAAAGTAAGCAGTCAAACAGAACAAAACAATAATAGTTTAGTCAGTAAGCAAAGTCAAGCTCCTTAATTCCTCCTCAAGGGCTATAGATAATATTCTGAGCCACATCCTGTGAGCTGTCTTATAGATACTGAAACCCCCACCAGGTGGACGAAGTTAATTACATGATGACCAGACTGTAGCCATGACCTAAGCTGCCACAATTATGAAAATTGGCCTGAAATTATGAAAATTGGAACTGAAGACTAACTGTACTTAAAACAATCAAGATGATGCTGATCAGACCACTTCATGACCAATTTCAAGATGACTGTGAGAGGTGACGGTGCTGTTCCTGCATGTAGCCCCTTCCCTCTATCTATAGAATCTCTCTTGTCATTAGGGGGAGTTGGCTTTCGGACAGGAATCCACCCTCTTCCTTCCACCAGGTTGCTGTCATCCCAAACAAAGCAGACTTTCCTTTCCACCAGCCTTGCTTCTCCATTGGGTTTTGAGTGGTGAGCAGACAGATCCCATTTTCGGTCAGAATTCCTTTTACACAAGAGGGACTTAGGACAATAGTTTGCTGAACGCCCCTAACTTCAGACCTGGTACAGTAAACTCTAATGTATGTAGCTTTTGGTCCAGCCACCTAAAAGTCAGTACATGACAGACATTCCATTCACTGAGTATGGCACCTTCAGGGTTTTGTATAGAGAAAACCAGGGGCTTCTAACCACTTTGTGTGGAGCTGTCCCTCTTCTTTCTCCCATTAGTGGGCTATTGCTCTAAGTCGCATGAACAGGCAGGGCAAGGATGCACCTGCTGGCACTGTCTCCCAGCTTGCTTTTTTTTTTTTTTTTTTCGTTACGCAGGCCTCTCACTGTTGTGGCCTCTCCCATTGTGGAGCACAGGCTCCAGACACGCAAGCTCAGCGGCCATGGCTCAGGGGCCCAGCCACTCCGCGGCATGTGGGATCTTCCCGGACCGGGGCACGAACCCATGTCCCCTGCATCGGCAGGCGGACTCTCAACCACTGCACCACCAGGGAAGCCCCACCTTGCTTCTTTGTAAGTGAGGATGGAAGGTGTGGAAGGGATGTGAGAGGGAGGTTGGGCAGTCACTACAGACTGAGATATTGCTGAGCAACAAATATTTCCTGAATCCCACTACATGTCTGGTGCTCCTCAAGGTACTAGGAACACAGCAATGAGCAAAACAGACAAAAGCCCCTCCATACTGGTGCTTACCCTGGAGTGGGGAGGAAGGCAATGTGTGAAATAAATGAGAACATGTGTTAGTAACAAGGGTTAAGGAGAACAAGAAAGTGGGAGAAGAGGATGGGAACTGGAGAGAGTTGAAATAATACATGCAGGGGTCAGAAGATGACATCTGAGAAGAACATTTTTCTTCAAAAGTAATATTACATGAAAATAAATATAAAGACAGAAATAACAGAGGTGACCTGGTTGAAGCATTGGATGGAGCCCAGAACCTGACACCTTGCACTCCTAACACCCCATGGATGCTATTCATGAAAAAACACAACAGGTAGATTTCTCTTCTTCAACACTTTTCTCTTCAGCTACATTTTCCCCAAAATATTTTGAAAACACAAACCTATTGTGTGAAATTCACAATGACATCCATCCAGCTGGTAAAATAATAAGATTTTGAAAAGTTCAGGGGAAAATAAAAATGTGATTTTATGGACAGAGACCATTGGTAACACATGGTCTTTTAGCACAGTTTTTTTAAATCTCCGGAGCATGTCTCACACCCTGAGGAAGAGTGTCAAAGGGCCAAAGGTCAAGATGAAATGGACAGAATTAGTTGATTTTTCATCTGTTTAAAATTAATACAAAGAACTGGCTGAACTTATAAGCTAATAGAATTTCTCTTCAAACATAGAGGTGCCAAAAGAAATTAAGATGAACAAGTATATCCATTTTCAAAAGTTAGTAAATTGCAGGATTTTTTGAGTGATATTATTGCCATTGATTCACAGCAGATTTCTAGAACAATTGTTAGGTTGGTCATTTGTGGGCAGTGAGAAAACTGGCAGAAGTCACCAAAGACTGGAGAGGATTCCCAAGAAATGAGTCTTGTCCAAGGACCCCCACCTCTGTTTTCATGAGGTTCAGAGTATGGAGCAGCCAGTTCTGTGGACACAACTAAACTGACTTCTCCAAAACATGTGACACAGTTGCCTATGACACCATTTAGAAACGTATATGGAATAAGCCACATACTTAGAGTTCATTGGGAGAATTTGTTGCTCCTTACAAAACTGTTCTCAAAAAAATATTAATTGATCAAAATCGATACAGATGACTAGCGAATTGCTACTAGGCTCTGTTTTTGAAACAATCATATTCACATGATTATCCATGACTCAAAGGAATATCTTAAAGATGTTTCTATTAAATATGTGTCTAACCAAATCCAGAAAGACCTGAAAACACAGCAGCTGATTCGAGTAGGAATTGTAACTTCTCGACAGACTGGAACCCAGAATAAAGGGCAGATCAAATACCCCATAAATGTGAGGGAACTCTTTTCTCACAGGCTTAGATGGAGACCATGACTTTGCTGTCAAATGAAGAACTTGAGCGGAGGAGGAATTGGGGGAGAAGACATTCTAAGTGGCACATTATCTTTAGACAGAAAGATGGTTTATGTTGAAGATGAGGTGGGAGAGGTGGATTGGACCAAAGAGGAAAGAAGTGTATTGAATGTCTCCATATCACATGGCACTCAATCCAGAAGAGAGTAGCCATGGAGGTTGTGGCAAGGTACAATCTGCATGGTCTCACCTTATCCAGAGAAAGTTCAAGATCTTTCTTACAGAAAAAAAAAAAAATCAGGTTCTGTATGCTTTTATATGTTAACCATCAAAGGGAAATTTAAAATAGATGCACAAAAATGAAGGAATTATGTTGCCTGAGGACACTAGTAGCAACGGGCATTGTTGCATCAGATAAGATGATCCTTTCCCTACACCATACAGACCTGGACTTGGCCCCCTATGTGAACTCTGTAAGAGACAACCAGCTAGGGTTCCTGTGGACTTTCAGAATCCAAGCAGCTTCTGGGAAGGAAGGTCAAGAGGCAATTAGAACAAACTGACACATTCTTCATAGCTCTTATCCTTCTGTTTACCCGTCTATTGTCCTGACAATAGACCACTACACAGGGCTGGATCCCTTCCAGTCTTAACAGCCAGCAGCCTGCATTCTTACCAGTGGAGATATGAGATTATCTTTCTGTCTCAAGCAATGCAGCCTAAACCTCTGACAGCAAGTGTCTCTTGGAAATCAAGACACTGACCTCAATGTGTCCTTTTTATGACAATCCACTCTTTCTATGATTCTAGGGAGTCATGTTACTCCTTTTAAAAATAGCTCCTGACTCTCCAGAGGCTCTGACTGTTATCTCCTTCTCAGACATCCTCCCTTCTCCAGCACTCACACGTCCCCTGAAAGGCCAGTCTGACTCATCTCCAGCGGCTGCCTCACCCCTCCTACAGGTCCTCCCTCTGCCCTTGAAATGAAAGACAAGGCAATAAGGATCTAGTCAGACCTCATACAATGATCCTGCTGGCTGGAATCCAGAGCAGAACAGAAGGACCACACAGGCAATTCAGTTGGTAAGAAATGCTGAAAGCTCTGAGCTGGTGTCCACCTGGGGAGGATGGTAAGATGGAGAGGAAGCACCTGGGGATTCAGCGTTCCCTATTGATCCATCTGCGGGAAGGTGATGGAAGCCCAGCTTGATTTTCTGGCATCAGATACTCCTAACCCTCTGATGTTCTAGAAATCCTGGAGGTGACTCTCAGAGGCCCTCATCTCATGACAAGTGGGGCAAAATCCTACCTATTACACAGGGGAGCTTACAGCTCCATCCTGTATCAGGAGATGGTAAACAGTTCTAAGACTAGTGGAATCTTCCTGTAAACAAATAAATTTTATAATGGTGCTTTAGGTCAAGGATTTCTAATTTTTGCTTCTGGCAGCCTCTTTCTGCAGCACGGAATTGGGCTGCCCTGTGTTTCTATGTTGTATAAATTTTCTTTCATATTAATGATTATATTTGCATTCAGGAAAAAAAAAAGTGTAGTTACCCCAGTTTCAGAGAGTCAGGAAAACATGTACTCACATTAATAAAATTTTAAAACAAAAGCAAAATGTGATAAAATTTATAATATCGAGTCTATTGTTTTAAAAATAATTTAGATACTTTTAAAAGGCAGTCAGAAATTTGGATGTTTTTTGGTGTTTTAATATTATCTTGAAGTCCTTAGTGTTTTTGATTATGTACCAATAATTTGTCTACAAAATCTTGAAAAATAAAATTTTGGTGCCATCAAGGTGTATTTTTACCTCACATGCCTTTCAGAAATGTCTCAAGGCTCATATTTCACATTTAAGTAAAGAACTCTGCTTTGGCCTTAGCTTTTACCCTACACACAAAGGGAGAAGCCAGAAACTCAGATTTATGAAAAATATTTTTTGAAGTATAGTTGATTTACAATATTGTGTTAGTGTCAGGTATACAGCAAAGTGATTTGGTTATACATGTATGTATATATCTATATTATATTTTTATTCTTTTCCATTATAGTTTACTATAAGATGCTGAATATAGTTCTCTGTGCTATACAGTAGGACCTTGTTGGTTACCTGTTTTATAGATGGTAGTGTGTATCTGTTAATCCCATGCTCCCAGTTTATACCCCCCTTCCCCTTTGGCAACCATGAGTAGATTCATGAGAACTTTGGATGAGAGCTTATAGAATTAAATTTTCTCAAAATCTTCAGGAGTGATTTCTGTGAGAACAGCCTGAAATAGCTGACACTACTTTCATTATATATGAAGAGTACACACAATGGGTGTATGGCTGAGGCTGATTGTGTGGGGCTAGACATAACCCTTGTACAATAGATGGCCTGTCTCCACTTTTGCACTCTCTCTTCTTCCTGTGTGCAAGAGCTTACCCCCATATTTGGAGGAAAGTGCTGCTGACCCATCCTTCAAAGCTTCTCTTAAATCCCCCCTTCTAGGGCAAGCCTTTCATGTCCTTGGTATTTTCAGGAAGCCCTCCATCTTCACCTGCCCTCCAGTCAGCCACTGACATCACCATCTTCTAGACCTTGCTGTCCCCAGGGAATGCATCAGTTCCCCCCCAATGCAGAGCCTCCAGCCCTGTAGCCAATGCCCACCCCCCACCCCCTCAAACTGAGCCCTGCCACCACCAGCAGGCCCACCATCACCATCAGAGCATTTACTGTCTGATTCTATTTAGAGTTTACAAGGTGAGCAGCACTGCTTAAATTCTCACACCCCTTTACCTACAGCCTGAGGTTTACTCAACCACGTCTCCCCTCAGGGAAGGGAGTTCAGTGACTGGAGAAAACCCCACCTGGGCGCCATGTGGAGAACGACCCCCTCTCTTAGCTCTGTGTCTTGTCCCTGACGAGGTCCCCCACCTTTTCCCCAGTGGTTCAAGAAATGAGCACTGCCTTGTCCACTCCAGGACGTGGTCTCCAACTCCTGCTCAGCTACACTGAAAATACTGTCCACAGGGAGAGCATGGAGCCCTTTCAAATATATTTTTTTAAGTTTTATTAAATTGAAATATGAACAGAACACTGTAATTGTGTATAAGTCCAGGTCCTCTGAGAAGCAAACACTGAGAGGAATAAACAAGAAAGGACTTTATTAGGAGAACTGAGTGTGAGAGGAAATGAGGGGGGGACATGAAACCCAACACGACCCAGTGGGGCTCCTGGACAGAAAAGCCTTGCAAACAGTTGCTAATCAGGGAACAGGGATGCAGATATAAGGCAGGAGCAGCCAAGAAACAATAGTGCAGCCTTGGAGCAGGGTCCTGGTCACTCCTCAAGGGATACACATAACAATATCTTTGAGCTGTTTATAGAACTAAAAGCCCCAACAAATGGAATATGTTAGCATTTGTCATTCCAGATTAAGGGAACAAGAGAAGCTCTTCAAGGGACCACCTGAGACCAGATTAAAGGAGTGAAGGCCCTGTATACACCCTGACTCTTATCAGCAACCCCACCCTTGAACCATTGTTATAAAATTCCTCACCAAATACCTCTGGGTTGGGACACACAGTTTTGAGGGGCACAAGTCTGCAATGGCCCCCTTTGCCTGGCAAAGCAGCAAAGCTGTGCTTCACCCAAAACTCTGTCTCTGAGATTTGATTCGGCACCTGTGCACAGAGGCTGAGTTTTCGGCATCAGGCAGAGGATGCTGTGGTGGTAGACCACAGCAAGGCTGATCCCAGGGAGGACGAGGGGGAGAAGGGGCAGGAGGCACCCTGGAGGGCCCTGTGGATGTCCTGTCTGCAGGAAAGGGCTCACCTTAGCATCGCTCTGGTTCAGCCAGGGCTAGCGACAGCCTGTGGGAAGCTTGGCCTCCAAGCACAGGAGGGTATGGATTTCAGAGCTCAGCCAGAGTCCCACTGTTGGAGCACTGGGAGAAACACTCTCATGGCCTGAACAAACCATAACATCTTTCTCTTGACCCCTGTGCACTCCTTTCTATGACCTCCTCCTTAAAATCCCCCACTTGGACTTCCTTGGCCTGGTTCACTCTTTCTTTCTCTCCATACTTTCTAGTTGCTTCCCACTGTGCTTGTTATTTTTGGATGTCAAAGCTGTAACGTACACACACACCAGTTCTATCACTGTCTATCTGGACATAAAATTATACTATCTAATTTCAACAAGCTCTTTAATACTCTCTTCAGAATCCAAGTAGCCAACTTATGGGAAATGATGACCAACTTGAGGCTTACTTTCCAGTGTATATAGTCTGTTTCTTTTATTTTTTGCATTTTGTTGGCTCAGACCCCCAGAAAAATGTTTAAAAGCAGGCATTGTTTTCTTGTTCTTAACGCGGAATTTCACTAGTTTTTCCCTGTTAATTATGTTTCATACTGAATTCTAATTTGCCTACCTTTTTATGTAATAAAAGATTCTGTGTCCAGTTTTCTGAGAGTAGCTATCAGAAATAAATGCTAAAAACTATCAAATACCTTTCTTTTTATCTCTTAACAAGATCAAGCAACACCCACTCATTTGAACTATTAGGATAGTAACATATTTTCCTAGAATTACCCTTTAATTGTTTATAGTGTATTTATGTTTAACTTACATATTATTTAGTATTTTCAAATTTGTACTTTTAAAAGAGCATGGTTTATGCATTTCCTTGACAACATTTGAGATTCATGTTAGATCGGCTTCAAAAAAGTAAGTTATAACTCATTCTTTTTATGAAAGTTGATAACACCACTATCTGTCCCAGAGATATTTTTTACAACTTCCCCCAAATTCCTCTGAATCTGATGCTTATTATTTAGGGAGGTGGGGAATAGTGAAAATAGCCAGTGTTGTCTATGTTATTAGGATATTCAGTTTTCCTGAAGAAATAGCTTTATTACCATTTTGCCAAGTTCTACATAAAATCATATTCAAAATTGCATTGTATTTATATTACACTGAAGATTAATTTTGGAATAATTGACATCTTAAAGACATATTATTTTCTATTGGGAAATATTGCCTCTCCTTGTATGGATTCATCTTCTTTTATGTGATTTATCAGACTACGTCTATCTTGTATATATAGGTCCTTCATTTCTGTGGTTAAGTTGATTTCTAAGTAGTATGTATTTTTGTTGCTACTATGAACGGATTTTTTGCATAATATTTAATATAGTCATTTTGAAATTAGGGATCTGTTTTTTTGGGGGGGTTCTCTTTTATTTTATTTTATTTATTTATTTATTTAAACATCTTTATTGGAGTATAATTGCTTTACAATGGTGTGTTAGTTTCTGCTTTATAACAACGTGCATCAGTTATACATATACATATGTTCCCATATTTCTTCCCTCTTGCATCTCCCTCCCTCCCACCCTCCCTAACCCACCCCTCTAGGTGGTCACAAAGCACTGAGCTGATCTCCCTGTGCTATACAGCTGCTTCCCACTAGCTATCTATTTTACGTTTGGTAGTGTATATATGTCCATGCCACTCTCTCACTTTGTCCGAGCTTACCTTTCCCCCTCCCCGTATCATCAAGTCCATTCTCTAGTAGGCCTGTGTCTTTATTGCCATCTTGCCCCTAGGTTCTTCATGACTCTTTTTTTTTTTTTTTTTTTTTTAGATTCCTTATATATGTGTTAGCATATGGTATTTGTTTTTCTCTTTCTGACTTACTTCACTTTGTATGACAGACTCTAGGTCCATCCACCTCACTACAAATAACTCAATTTCGTTTCTTCTTATGGCTGAGTAATATTTCATTGTATATATATGCCACATCTTCTTTATCCATTCATCTGTGGAAGGACACTTAGGTTGCTTCCATGTCCTGGCTATTGTAAATAGAGTTGCAATGAACATTGTGGTACATGACTCTTTTTGAATTATGGTTTTCTCAGGGTATATGCCCAGTAGTGGGATTGTTGGGTCGTATGGTAGTTCTATTTTTAGTTTTGCAAGGAACCTCCATACTGTTATCCATAGTGGCTGTATCAATTTACATTCCCACCAACAGTGAAAGAGTGTTCCCTTTTGTCCACACACTCTCCAGCATTTATTTTTTGTAGATTTTTTGATGAAGGCCATTCTGACCAGTGTGAGATGATATATCTTTGTAGTCTTGATTTGCATTTCTCTAATGATTAATTACGTTGAGCATGCTTTCATGTGTTTGTTGGCAATCTGTATATCTTCTTTTGAGAAATGTCTATTTAGGACTTCTGCCCAGTTTTGGATTGGGATTTTTTGTTTTTTGAATATTGAGCTGCATGAGCTGCTAGTAAATTTTGGAGATTAATTCTTTGTCAGTTGGTTCATTTGCAAATATTTTCTTCCATTCTGAGGGTTGTCTTTTGGTCTTGTTTATGGTTTCCCTTGCTGTACAAAAGCTTTTAAGTTTCATTAGGTCCCATTTGTTTATTTTTGTTTTTATTACCATTTCTCTAGGAGGTGGGTTGTAATCAGGGATCTTAACCCTACCAGTTGATCCTCTTGCATTTTTCAAATAGACACAATTCATTCACAAATAATAATTTATTTTTATGTATAGCATATGTAATTTTTTTTCTTTTCTCTAAGTGTAGACTGAAATATTTAAAATTGGCTTAAATAATCCTAGTAATAGGAATGTATGAAAGGTTTAGCCTTAAGTATAAATTGCTCTTGGTTAAGAAAGATATTCCTTAACATATTTTTCAAGTTTCTTTTTTATTATATTATATTAAGAGATAGATCTTGATTTTGAAGCAGGATAGATGTTAAATTTGGGGGTTTGTAATCTCATAACTTTGCTCCTGGTGATAGTTCTCATTTAACCTATGGTGTTTACATTTCTGTACAACACCATGCTTGGTTTTGAGGGTTTTCAGAAAGAGTATATTGCTATATTTGACTTGATAGTATTGTACCTAGTATTTTGCATCTCCACACGTAAGTGTGATTTGCTGATTTTCTTCATTGGGTTTGCTTTTTCTTGCTGACTTCCAAACATTAGGATCAGGAGGCATTTACTCCTTTGATTTTCTGAAGATATGTAAGCAGATTGGGAACTTGATGTTGATTGGGTTTGAAAACCTGAAATAATTCACATTTTAGTGATCTGGGGATAGCACCTTGTTTTGATGGTAATTCCTTGACAGCCTTTCATTTTTCCACAATTTAAAATTTTAATGCATTGTTTTAAAATTCTAATCATCTTACATTTTGGTTAGAAATAAAGGCTGTGCAATTTTCTGAACAGCCCCAGCAAGGTGTAATTGACATACACATTTAAAGTATACAATCTAAGTTTTGATATATGTACACACCCATGAAACCATCACCAGAATCATCATAGTGAATGTATTCATCACTCCTAAATGTCCTCATGCCCACTTATTCCTCCCTTATGTCCCTACCCACATTCTCCCCAGAATCCATTTTCTGTAATTATAAATCAGTTTGCATTCTCCAGAGTTTTAGAAATGAAATCATACAGTATATACCATTTTAATCTGGCTTCTTTTACTCAGCACAGTTATTTTGAAATTCACCCATTGTCTTGACACATCAATAGTTCATTCATTTTTATTTCTGAATAGTATTCCATGGCATGGATACATCACAATTTGTTTACCTTTTGATGAGCATTTAACTTGTTTCCATTTTTTGCTATAGCAAACAAAGCTGCTAGGAACATTCATGGACAGGTAGATTTTTTGTATGGACTATATTTCCTTTTCTCTTGGGTTAAAAGCTAGTAGTGGGATGGCTGGATCATATGATAGGTATTATTTATTTATTGAGAAACTATGAAACTGAATTAATAGTACCATTTTACATTCTTACCAGCCGTGAATGGGAGTCCAAGGCCCACTACACTGTCACCAAAAGTTGGTATGGGGGCCTCCCTGGTGGCGCAGTGGTTGAGAGTCCGCCTGCCGATGCAGGGGATACGGGTTCGTGCCCCGGTCTGGGAGGATCCCATATGCCGTGGAGCGGCTGGGCCCGTGAGCCATGGCCACTGGGCCTGCGCATCCGGAGCCTGTGCTCCGCAACGGGGGAGGCCACAACAGTGAGAGGCCCGCATACCGCAAAAAGAAAAAAAAAAAAAAAAAAAGTTGGTATGATCAAGTGTTTTTAATCTCAGTTGTTCTAATGCATGTGTAGTGGCATCTCATTATGGTTTTATTTTGCATCACCCTAATGTACTGGGTCTTTCTTTCAGGCATTCTAGCTTCAGTCCCCACATTCTCAACCTAGGCTATGCCATACTGTCGCCTTAACCTTGTTTTTTATGAAAGCATCATCAAGTTGGCTGTGCTATACTTTTTCCTAGAACTTCTCAGTGTGAAAGTACAAATAGAACAAGGGTAGAAGTGTGGGTTTATCTAGAGCTGTGAATTAGTGCAGAGAGAAGATGCAGGAGTGTATTTGAACTTAAAGGTATTATAACATTGGACCATGGGTTTAATTCTGATAGAAAATAAGTAAAATGATCATAGCTTAGAAGTCTATATGACATAGCACAATTGTTTTATCAGAGTTTCTTGAAATGGTTGGAAGAATGAGATTTTTTTTCAAGAAGATTACAGACTAAGACTAAGAGTAGGTTTTAGAATATTCAAAGAACAATGTACCTCTAACTTCTCTGGTATCCTCAAAAATATTTCTTCTTTGTCTTGAAGTTTGATAGATTTTCAATGGCAGGAAGGCTAAAATCTGAGAAGTGAACGTCTCGGATGCATCTGTCCTCTTGCATCTGTTAAATGCAGACGTTAATGTGTTAATTAACAGAGCTTCAGGTAAAACAAAAGTTTGTGTCTTATGCAACTTCAGGTCCCAAAAGGGAGTAGTCTTGCTTTTACTCAAAAGGAGTCTTGGAGTACCTACAGACAGTCTTAGGATGTTAGTTAATTACTGCTGACCAGTTTATTTCCTCTATAAGAATGTTTGGTCCTTTGTCACACTTCATAAATACTCAGGTGTCTTTTTCCCCCCCTCTTTTTCTTATCCTACTCAATTAGAGCATTTTTTCCACACCCTTCTCTTTGTTGAATCATAGGTAATTCTTCCACAACTGGACTTCCCTGGATTGCATAATTAAAACTTCAAAAGATTGCCTTCTTATTTCTTTAAAAGGCTACTAAGGATGTCCAGCATAGCAAGGTTACTGTTGTACCCATTTATAGCAGGCTTTCTCCATAATAAATAATGTATTGCAACCCTAATAACCCTTAATAAATGGATCACTCTTCTTTTTTAAGCTTGTAAGCTTAATTCTAAATATCCAGTTTCTGTAGAACGAAAGGTACTCATAAATTTAATGTATAATTTAGTTACTAATAAGACACACAACACATTTCTTACAAAGACATGATTATTGTAGGCAGCTTCTAAAATGATCCTCAATAATCCCTGCCTCCTGATAGCCACAGACTTGTGTGATTCTCTCTCCTTGAGGGAGGAATGGACCACCCCATCGAATTAACCTGGTAGAATATGGCAAAATCGAGGGGATGTATTTGGTGACTGAGTTGCAGATATTATGACATCCATCTTTTTATCAGACTCTCTCTCATGCTGGCTTTTGTGTTGACCATGCCCACATGGCAAGGAAGTGAGATGGGCTCCTGGCCAAGCAAGGAACTTAACTTTTATCCTCGTGGCACAACTCAAAATAAAACAGGACCTGCCAACAACCATGTAAGTCAGCTTGGAAGCAGATCCTTTCACAGTTGAGTCTCAGATTAGACTCCAACCAGGGACAACACCTTTACTAAGGTCTTTGAGAGACCTAGGCAGAGGTCCCAGCAGAGGCATACCTAGATGTTTGACCCACAAAAACTCTAAGACCAGAGTGTGTCTTGTTCTAAACCACTAAACTTTATAATAATTTGTTCTGCAGCAATATGTAAGTAATACAATATCACACTTTTATTTTCTATTAGCTGCTTTTAAAATCAATTATCATAGAGACAACTCACAAAACGTAAAGTTCTGGACTGGTAGAGATTTAAGGCAAATTTTTATTAAATTGTGCCATATAATATGTTTATGCTGACTACTCTGAGCTTAAAAACTTAATAGTTTAATGTCATTCATCACCATTCGGCTTAAGCTTTAGCCTCACAGGTATCATTCCTAGAGAAAAGATATCAAGACTAATGGATTTGTTTGCAGAATTATTATACTAAAGTCAAATAAACTATAGTCTGTTTCACTTGGTTAATGTAGAACATAATCCTGTTTTAGGCTCTCACCTTACCAGGATGAAATTTTCATGTTTCCTACGTTTCCCTCAGAAATAATGTTTCTATTCAAAATTATCTTGGTATATGTTGACAACATATGATGTAGAAAAACAAAGAAATCGTATCTTTATCTCTGAAAGATTTGTCACTGGCTGCTTTTCTCATTTAGTAATTAGCGTAGCAAGGCAGACATCCACAGGACATTATCACAGCATAGTTTCAGAAGTGTGTGCTGCAGTGGCCTGTGATAAATCATCAAATATTTTTCTACATGAAAAGTTTTATTCCTTTGAAAATAGTATATCACAAATCTTTCTTACAGAAAATTTCCAAATACTCTAAGTTGACACTCCCACTCTGGAAGGTATAGTTGGATCTCCCACACCTAGTGTGGCCTAGATGCATTGACCTCCTTGCAAACAATGGAGTCTGGAAAGGGAAACATAGCCACTTACAAGTGGACACACCTGGCACCATGACCTGCACCAACTGGTCAAGGCTGACTCAACCAGTAATGTCTGTGGCTCCCGTGAACCTACTGATGTGAAATGATGAAGACACCTCAGCTCTGTTGGTTTTCTTCCCCAAAATCCATAACTCTAATCCAATGGTGGGAAGACATCAGAGAGACCCAAACTGAAGGACATGATACAAATACTACTTTAGCATTCTTCAAAACTCTCAAATTCATAAAACAGTGGGAGACCGAAAAATCCACTCATCAAAGGAGACATGATGAACAAGGCAACGTATAATCCTGGGTTGGATGTTGGAACAGAAAAAGAACATTAGTGAAAAAACTGGTAAAGTTCAGATAATCCATAGTTCAATTAATAGTATTGTATGAATATTTCTTATTTAGTTTTGACACATCTGACGTTGTTATGTAATATTTTAACAGAAGAATCTTGTGACAGGTATACTGGAACTCTTTGTACTATCTTAACAACCTTTTTCTAAATCTAAATTTATTCCATAATAAAATTTAAAAAAATATATTATGTCACATTAGCTTATACTAATTGAAATGAGTAAGAACCCAACTTTGCTGTTTAAGAACAAATCTTAAAACTCTTTCCAACTGCCTTGTCCAATTTAAACCAGTTTTGGTTATGTATTAATTTAGTATGCTTAAACAGTTTTAAAAAATAACATGTGCAACCAGAGACAGACTGGAACAGTTTTTGTTTGGTTTAGAGATTAACACAAAGAAAAACAACAAAATTGTAATGCCTCCAGACACACCTTACTGAAAGTACTCCAGCCTTCTGGTTTTATTAACTTGAGTGGGAAGACAAAGGAACTTTATTACATATTTGATAAAACATCCAGGAGGCTTCAGATTTCTTTTTCTTGCGCTCTTTCGTGATGATCATCAGACTATTGCAGAATTAAGCACAAACCCAACAATGTGAAGAATGCTGAGTGAGGTTAACCACAAGTTACATAAATGAGACAATTAATCCATTGAACACAGAATTCACTCACAGTTTTTTCTGTTCTTTTCTTTTATCGACTGTTTAAGTAATTTATGGTTCTCACTGATAAGGTCTAATGCCTGTGGCCAGCGATCATCCGTTTAAACAGCCTTCCAGATGGCATCCTTGACCAACAGGGAAACTTGAGAAGCAGCCCACATAAACCACTTATCCCAATGCAGAAATCCCAGCCATTGTTTTGTGAGGAACCCAAGGCCAGTCTCTTTCAGAGCATAAAGGGACTTTACTAATCAAAGTCCATCTGGACTTTGCATTCCATTTCAATTTTGCAAACCTGTTTAACTGCCCTTTCATCTCTCTTTAGATTGCTCATCCTCATACTATGGAGTGGGTTGGAGTTGGGGAGGTTGCCACTTGTTTTTTGTTTTTTTTTTAAATATAAAATCAATTAAAATGTGTCATTGATTCTAACCTTCATATTGTGAGGAACAGTCAACATAGTCCTGCCTCTTGTAAGCTTCCCCTGATCAAAGAATTACTGATAACCTAACCACAGCAGGTAGTAAATATGGGGAAGAAGATTCATAATTACATGGACTTAGGTACATTTCTTTATTTCTTTATCTTATTTTTTTCATCTGTATTGAGGTATAATTGACATAGAAAATTATATTTGAAGTGTGCACTGTGGTGATTTGATATAGGTATACATTGTAAAAGGATCCCCCCTCCCCATCTAGTTACTAGTTAATTAATACATCTATCATCCCACTTTTTTTATGTGAGAGCATGTAAATTCTACCCTCTTAGGAAATTTCAGTAATACAATATGGTGTTTTCAACTATATTCACCATCTTATACTTTAGATCCTCAGGTTTTATTCATATTATAGCTGAAAGGTTGTACCTTTTATCAACTCTTCTATTTCTCCCATCCTGCTCTCCAGACCCGGAAAACCACTTTTCTAATCTGTTTCTATGAGTTTAACTTTTTGTTAGATTCCATATGTAAATGAGGTCATATAGTATTTGTCTTTATCTGTCTGATTTATTTCGCTCAGCACAATGCCCTCAAGGTCCATCCATGTTGTCACAAACAGCAGGATTTTCTTCTTTCTCATGGCAGATTTTTATATGTATTAACATGTATGTGTGTGTATGTATATATGTATACATATACATACATATATACACACATTATATTATCTTGTCCTTTCACCCATTGATGGACACTTAGGTTGTTTCCATATCTTAGCTACTGTGAATAAGGCTGCAATGAACATGGGAGTGCAGATATGTCTTTGTGTTCCTGTTTTCATTTCCTTTGGATATATACCCAGAAGCAGGATTGCTGTATCATCTGATAGTTCTCTTTTTAAGGTTTTTGAGGAATCTCCATAGAGCTTTCCATAGTGGTTGCACTAATTTATATTCCCACCAATAGTGAGGCACATTTAAACTGGTAAAGTTTAAAAGTAGAATACAATATTCAGCAATTTTGAAATTTTAATTGAGGTATACCTAAAGAAATTATAGCATCCAGTAAGTCATGTAATTGTGCAGATTAAACTTTTGTGCTTTTTAATTCATAATTAAGTTATTGGACATAGAGATGTATTTTAAGGGCCTCACAGAGATTATTGGATTTAGAATAATTGTGCAGAATAATAAAGCTAAACGACCTATTTAAGTCCTAGATAAAGACCTTACTCTCTAGAATAGATGGTTTCAAAGCCCTTAGGCACAAAATTAAATAGACCAAGGAAATAACAGATTCAAACATATACATTGACATAACTGTTGGATCTGACAGTCTTTCACATCAATTTTTCTATATTTCTTTTAAAAGTCTTAGAGGTAAATTGAATGTGCTCCTGATTGTTGAGTAAGGCTTTAGAAACTAAGATATTGCCCTATATTCTTAGTTAAGTTTTAATGGCCCATTTCATTAGAAAAGTACATACCTATCACTTCTAGCCCACACTGTCCTCCCCAAGGAGAAGTCAGACGTGCATTGACTAAACCATCAGCACAGCTAGGATTGTCCTCTTGCAGGATATATTCTGAAGAATATATTCCAAGGAATGGCATAGACCTGAGCAAACACACATTTTAGTTTTTGGAATTATTCATGTTACAAAAAATATGATAGCCCTGGCCTGTGGAAAAATGTCCCTTGTACAAAACTTTTAATGGAATACATGGTCCTTATGCACCCTGTGTTTGCTCACTAATATGAAATCCTAGACTGTCTTAAACCAGTACTGATTTGTTTAATTGCTTCCTCCTGGTGACATACATTTCCCGTTAAGGCATACTGGACCCTCAGCCTTTCCTGTTGAGACAGAGCATAAAAGAAAGCAACACAAGGTCATTATATTAGTATCAGGGAAGTAGCTTTATGACATGTTATGGTTAGCTTGGTTAGAATACTTAAATTGCTTAGGTATGGGTTTTCTCTTTGTGCTGATACAGAATCAGAAGGGCTGTTTGAAGCAACATCTCTATTAATTTGCCTGCCAAAATAGCTTTATCACGTTTCATGGGAAATATACAGATTATTGGAGCAAGTGCTCTATGACCATTCAAATGGGTCCATCCTGCCCACCTTCCACATGGTTAAATAATCAGAGCAAGAATTGAGGCAAGGAGGGAGGCACCCACGATTTTTCTGGGAGATACTGGAGAGAAACCCTCTGAACATATGAAGAGTCAAGTGCAGCCTTCAATACCTTGATTCACAGCGTGGTCTCCTGGAGGGGATCCTAGAATAACAAAAGGACATTAGTGGGAAAACCAATGACAATTTATTAAATTCTATAGTTTAATTCAGAGCAGTATATGGGTCTTGGTCCCTCAGTTGTGACAAGTGCATCATGATGAAGTAAAATATTACCATGGGGGGCAACTAGGGGCATAGTACCACCTTTGCAAGTTTTCTGTGAACAAAAATTATCCCAAAATGTAAAAGTGTATTAAAAAAAAAAAAAAACCTTTAGGAAGTCAAAATGATATAGAAAATCCCACACTGGCCATGTCACACAGGGTAAGGTGACAAGTTACCCTGAGCAAATCTTTGCCTAAAAATCCTTGCCCAGACACCAAATAATAAAAACCCAACTATTGTTATAAATCATGCTGGAGGCTTCACTGAAACACCCAGCCTCTCCAAAATAAGAGCAGCAAAACTTTACTTTGTCAACACAGTAAAACACTGTCTAAACACCTCTTGGGGAATGAGAACTGGTAATATCCTTAGACTCAAAAATATTAATAGGCATTCACTAACTAGTCAAGTTCAGTCTTACAAGTCCCCCTGCTGTTTTGGCTTTTAGGGCCTACCATATGTTTGATCACACTTAAGAAGTGACTAACAGATTTAGAGAGTTTAGAAACCCCAGCAATAGAATCTTGCATAAGGATCAAAGGCTACACAGACCTTGTGTTTTATCTTGAACAGGCCCCTACTCCTCCCAGGCTTTATCTGCTGTGTGAAGAAGAATCATCTCAATAATAAGAAATGTCCTTATAATGCATATGCGAATAATGCATTCCTTCATTAGACAGGTGTTTATCACACACATACTATGTGCTTGACAATGTGGCCATTGGGGATAACAAAGATTAATAAGAGGCCTCTGGTACTTGAGGGCCAATTAATCTGGCACAAAGAAGAGACACCTAAAATGACAAATCTCAGGAAAACAGAGCACCAGACATGTGAACATGAGGGCAAGATTCCCTTGGGACCAAGAAAACACAGGAGTGTCCACATCATGTTCAACAATAAACCATTTTGATTGGAAATAAAACAATTCAGCCTGTAGACCTGGTCTATATCTCAGTCTTTCCTCCTATTAGAGAAGGTTATTTTTGTGTCTTCAGAATATTGTCAAACAAACAACGCAAACAAATGCTTGGAAAGCATTCTGAGTCCTTTGAATAAATGAAATTATAAGACTGAAGCCAATGTTACATTCTGGGTCAATAGACTTTACAAAATGCATTTAGCACTAAGAACTATATAAAAATAAATAAAGGTTTTAAAAATACTAGGAACTAGAGGTGGCTAATTCTGCACCACATACATGAAATACCATTACATTTTTTGACTGCCGAAAGCCTGGATTGACCATGATAATATCCTTTAAATGTTTGATGTAGGGTTTAAAGAGCTTCTGGTATAAGGCATCGATCCAACCGAGAAATTTTCATAATGAAGTTCCTACCCAGCTTGGGATTTCTGATGCTGGCTAGTCAGACAGGGACCAGAAAGATGCCTTATGTCACCCACATCAGCCGCAACTTCTCTTCTTTTCTTTCCATTCTGGTGGTATTTTTGCTGAACCTAAACCGATAATAATGATATACTTACATGGCCTGTTCTGTATATCTGTCATATTAAAGTCTAGGCTGTTTGTTTATCATACTGTGATCTATAGCTTTCTATTAATTTAATTATACTAAAAGATCTTAAAAGCCTTGGGCTAAGTAACATGTCAATTAGGAATGAGTTTAACCTGGAATAAATATACATTTAATACTTGTAATTTATGGCTTTAAATACAAACAAAGCCCTCACTATGACACAATCTATTATTAATTGCTCCAATGCCTGAAGTCCAATTAAGGAAATCCATTTATATTTTTTTCAGAGAAAGTCAATGTTCATTTCTCATAGGAAGTTCTAGATGCCGCCACTCTCTCATAAACCGGTACTGCCACAAAGCACTTTTGTGTGTAATGAACTAGGTCATGTGAGAAGTGAGAAGGAGGGTAAAGGGGGAGATAAAGCCTGTGGCGAAGGCTCAGTAACACCCAGACCAAAATGTAGGGCTCATATAAGTGTTTCCAACTAAAATATGATTAGACCCTATCACAGACTAATTAACTACCATTTTATGAAGGTTTTTGACTTGCAGTAAATGCATTTCAGGTACAAACACACCTTAAGCTACAATATTAGTATGTTTTCAGTAATTATATGCGACCTAAAAACAACTTTACTACTAGCTGTTTTTCAGCAGGCATATGAAAAGTTACACATAAAAATGTCAGTCTCTGTGTTGAGAAAAGATAGTTAATGCCTGGGGTCACATTTTATGGCAAAAGTTATGAATCCCTGAGAAATAACTTTTACAGTGGAAACCCTGACACAGTGTTTTCTGCACTCGTGCTCTCCTCAAAAGAGAGAATTTAGGAGTTTAGAAGTTTTAATGTGTGAATTGTAAACAAATATATTCTAAATAACTCTAAATATTTTCTGTTATTTCAAATCCCTCCAAAACAGCAAAAACGTTCTTCATATCTTGTTTGTGATCTTCACTGGAGGTTACCACCCAAACATCATTTATTTTAATTCAGATATGTCTCTTTAGCATTATTATATTTTTCTATTAAATACTATGGACATTAGTTGTGCTTTACAGTGTGATGGATTCCAGGTTTCTCTAAAATCTGTGTGAGGGAGCAACAGAAATTTTATTCTGTGGGATCTATGTTGTGGTCTTAGTTTATAAATCAGAGATGTTGGCTGTAATACAGTGGCAAAATGTAGTCACATACCTGTGTTTCATCCATTCTTCTTAGGAGAGAAGATTCCTGGCTGGCTCCTTTAACAAGGACCCTTCCTTCAATACGAAAATGATGATAGTAATATCTATCATAACACAGTATATGGCACAAACAAGATAAGCCATCTATAGTACTAGGCAGCAGATTATGACCCAATAAATGGTAGATACTATTGGTCTAAACAAATATTCACATCTTAATGTCATTTAGAGACCCAGAAGGTAGTATATTCATAGCTAATTTATCAGGTTACAGATACATTATATATATATATATATATATATATATATATATATATATATATATATATATATATATATAACATATATATGGCTCTTTTAGGTGTTAATTTAAAGTTTTTGCTCAATTTGGTTTCTCCTATCTAATAACAAAAATAGAGAAAAGAGTTGGTCCATGTATCAAGATGGATGACATATGTCATTCTTTCCAATCTAATATTCTACCTACTGAAAAATTAATTTAGTGCCTCCATCTAAAACTTCAAGAATAAATTGTTTTTTAAAAGCATCTCCAAATTGGGAAAAAAAATCTCAAATTTTGGGCAACACCTTAGTAATTTAAATTAAGATCTATTAAAAAGAAATAAGCACTATTTTGTTTCTTAGGCCATCAGAATCTGAAGCAGAAATTTCTTGAATGTTCAAATTTTACCAGTGAGAAAAGACTCAGGTCTTCCTGTTGAGATGGAATGATGATTGAATGAACTCAGTTAATGATGTTTGATTTAATGATTTAAAAATGTCTGCATAGACACATTTAACATATCTAATTAATATACACTACACTTAAAACTAGTAGCTTCCACAATGTTTCATTTTCCACGCTCATTATAAGATGTAAGTGCATGTGGATTGCATTATTTCCTGCATCTGAAATATCTAAATTTTAAATATCAATGGAGAGAGATTGCTGGCATTTAACATCATGTTGAATTTTGTCAGTTTTTGTGTTTGTTGAGTGTGTATCAAAGAGACCACATTTCTTTCCTGAGGAGGAGAAAGAGGCCATCCCTACGGATCTGGTTTATGGAATAAATGGGATGGGATCTGAAGAGGGCCAGGCAAAGTCAGCCCCTTGGATTATCCTATAGGAAGTCGTATCGTGTGCCTAATATGAAAAATGAGTTGTTTAACACAATATATCTGTAAAGAAACAGATATATCCATTGCTTTGGAGTTTATCTTAATGCATGCACATCATTATTCAGTAAATTTTCACAGAAAGGAAGTCCTAAAATGTGGTGGTAATATTGCTGTCACACAGAGCAGAGGTTGGGGAAAATCTAGTTATTTATCTACTAGTTAGATACATAATGAGAGGCTGAGGTGTCCAGGTCCAGGAACATGGCCTTGCTTATAAAAGTTAGATTCTATAAAATTTACATACATATAAAGTATAAGCAACATTTATAAACTATAATATAATTAATAAATTTCAAAATGTCACATTTAAATGAATAATTAATTTAAAGTACTTCAATTTGGTTATTATTTTAATGAGGCTTGAGGTTTATAATCCAATAAATGCTTCTATTATTATAACAAAATCTTGAACAGAAACAAACATTACACGTGGAATAATGTAGTTAGAGAGAGCTGCTTATGTGCTCATCCATGTTTATACGTTTATCTACGCTGAGTGATGTATGTCCCCATGAAGTGTCTGCACACTAGCCATCAGAGAATCACGTGACAGCTTCATGTCTAGCCTTCACAGAAACAGTTGGAATGTAGGTAGTTCTCCTCAGGTACCCAACAGTGGGTTGAGGTCATTTATTAAAAGCTCTCCAGCCTCAGGATAGAGCTGATATTTGAATCTGATCTCTTTGAGGACAAAGCCTGTGTGTTAGCTTCTGGGCTCATCTGCCTGTAAGTCTCAAGGGGCCATTGTCCTTAACCCCATGTGGAGACATTGGTATTGACCCAGACACCCAGGTGTGTTCACACACACGTGCATGTGTGACACACCCACATACACATACATACACATACAGGCACACACACATACACACACACCCATATACACACACACAGCCATTCACACTTGCAGTGTTTTGTTTTGTATTCTGCTTTAAATTCCAGTCTTACATTAAGAGACTATAACTGTTTATTCAACTACTAACATCCAACCTTATCTAAATTGTGGTTTTCAAATTCTGCCTTATATTAAAAATCACAAGCTAATCCTCATTTGGATATAAAAACACACTCTAATAAAATGACCTACAGTGATTTATGAAACTAGTGTGCGTGCACATTGATAATCTATGTCCATTTGAATTTGTTTATAAATATTTCCCCCTAAATATCCACTTAACTCAATCTGCATCTATGAATGCACATATATTTTTCTCTCCACGAATTAGATATGGTTCTGAGTGTGTGAGGGGAATGTAAACCTGGGCTGGTCTATATCAGAGAGATAAAATTGAGCAGGGAGAGAGGAAAGTCAGAGAGCCTGACTGCACAATAAAATATTCACAACAGAAAGCCCACAACTGCAAATAATTGAATTAGGCAAAAGCAATACAGACGGGGCATTGCCTGGGGATTGATGGTCATCTGTGGGAGTTGATCATTCGAGTCGGTCATCAATCCCCCAGAAAATGCCCTACACCAAGGTCATTGTGGCTATAAGAACCTATTTTTTTTCACCATAGAAGATTTAAAAATCCTTCATTTTCCTTGATTTTCTGCAGTATCATCATTCCTTCAGATGACTGTGCTAGGGATGGCTTTGAATGGTGCTGGGCTGAATTTAGTATTTCTGAATCATTGGCCTCCAAGGCAGCCACCAACAGCAAACATTTTTCCATTGTGGAATGTTTTATCTAGGCTGAGTAATATTTCAGAGTTTTTTAAACCATGAAAATTTAGTGAAGTCCTAAAAATTGTAAAATGTGCACTTTGTCTTAGACCAAAACACTCTTGGAAAAAGATATTATAAAACATATATTATTGGTTTTCATCAACATTCATTATGGGAATAAAGATACAAATTACAGCGATCAAGAATGTCATAGACAAAATTATCTAGAGTTTATGACTAGCTCTCATTTACAACAACATTACATTTTATAGCACAAATGACATGATGAGATGTGGTCAATTAGGGACATGATTAAATCTGTCTATGCTACCTCTCAAAAATAATCATGAATAAAATGTTTAATGACTTTTTAAAATCAGAAGTTTAAATAATTAAATTTCTCTTAGTTGCTACTTACCAAGACAAATTTATTATCTGTTAGAAACACATGTGTTATTTATATGCTTGCTAACAAATAATAAAATAAAAAGAACATTATTTAAAAGGTGAGAAGAAAAGACAAATTACTGTTGGCAAAATTAGCTCAGACTTTAGACTTTAACAGTGAAGTTTTTTTTTTTTTAATTTGAAATTTTCATTTGAATTATTGTGACCTAAAATTTTACATCATGGCCACACTTTATAAGCCTTCCCTGATTTTCTTGTCCTCAGAAAACCAATGTGCCTTCCAAGCTTGCTCAGCCACAGGTATCAGCATGGAGCTGGTTATCCAGGCAATGACCCTCTGTCTCACCTCCTGGGTGACTACCTTAGAGGCCGGATGAGGCAACCCAGACCTGTTGGAGACAACTCCCAGTGGAGCAAACGTTGAACACAAGGAAACCTGAGAAAGAGGCAGCCAGCTAGATCAGGTCCTCTCCTTTCCTCCCCTCAAGGGACTGGCCAGCTAACATGCTGTTTTGTTTCACAAGGCAGTGGCCCATGCTCAGTATCTCCTGGTGTTCCCATCCCTCACTGCCTGCCTCACTTCCCTCCGACCTCAATCACATATCTCCAGATACGCAATCCTTAATCAAACATTGGTGTACACGTCTTCTTCCTAGAGATCCCAGGATAAGAAGCAATATCCAATTATGCAAACTTAAGACAAAATGGTACCCATGACACCCACATATACCAAACTAATTTTAATATTTCGGTAATTGCTTTTCTCATAATTTGATGTTTAATTTTGTTCACAGAATTACTATTTTTCCTTATTCATACTTCATTCATATCTAGAATGTAGGCAAAATTGAAAATTTGTTAATTTGGCTGATCAAATTATAGTCTGCACATTACCTATTCAACTTACCAATCTGTAATTTTCACCTCTATTAATTTTCAATACCTTAGGCAATATGGGGCTGAATTCTTCCCATGCATGTTTATCTTTGTTCCTGTCTTCTCTGGGATCTACAGTTTTTTGGACAAAACCATCTTGTAGTAGATACGGCTAGTTGATTTTCTAATACCCATGTCCCTCCTTCTTCTGTTATTTAACAGAATCTGATGTAATTAATAGTGGTGATGTGTCCTGGCAAACTACACTTGATCCTGGACTCCCTTGCAGTTGGAGGGACCCAATGAGATGTCAGCAAAAGTTGTTGGGCTGGTGATGATCCGTTGGCCCCCTTGACATTGACCTCCATCCTCCAAGTCTTCCACTATGTTCTGTGCCCCAGGAGCTGCTCTGTGAGGAATACGCCATCTACCCATCTTTCATTTTGGTCAATGGTGAACACAGGAAGATGAAAAAGACAGAGAGAAACCAAGATCAAAGACAAGGAGACTAATATAAAGCAAAGTGAGGTGGGACATTTATTCTCCTGGTTGCATTTCTGAGCTGAGGTTCAGAGGTCTTGTCCAACAGCCCTCGTCTCACTGTTCCCTCTCTTTCCAAGGCTCCATAATCTCCAGTTTGCCAATTTTACTCTAAGAGAAAGACTGAAGGACATGCCCACCATTTAAAAATGTTAACGTGTTCTTGTGGAGACCTGTCCAACTTCAAAATATAACTTTTTTCATAATTGGAAATCATAATTTCTTCTTACTGTATTGTCCTTTTTCCTTTACTGCCATTGAAAATAAATCAAGACACTCCATCTCTTCATCACTTCAACTTTTTATCTTCTATAGTATGGGCACTCAGCATTCCATCTAAAACACAGTATTTCTCAACTTTTCCCTGGAAACTAAATGACCACATATTTCCCTATGGAGTCATTCCCAATGTATACCACCCACGTCTTGATTGTCCAGGTTGTGCAGCTCAAGAAGAAACCTATCTGAGTGTATCTGATCTAGGCTATTCCTCTAGAGTTAATTTGAGGCAGAACAAAGATTTTTTTAAAATGTAGCTTCCTTTTGCTGGTCTCTGCTTATTTCCATGAAGACTTCTGCAAGTGTCTGAGTCTATTCAAGTTATTTTAAAAGTATTTAAAAGTAAATTTTAGAATATTCTACACTCACCATCTTCACAATAAAAGTTATTTTCTCCTACCATTTTGAGAGGAAAATTGGACCCAGATAATATAGCATCATATTCAGGTATTTATAATAGGTTCTCTCTCTGAGTGTAGTCAACTCATAAGAGTTGTAACACAAGGGGATGTTGATAGGACATCAATAACACCACACAATGAATAAGCACTAATCACTACCCTCCCCACAAAATCACAATATTTTGCAATATTACTCCAGATTTATCCACTGAAATATGATTTCAAGTTTCAAAACTAATTATTGAAATTGGATATGCTCCTACACTGACAATAAGTCCATCCTTTTCTTTAAGAGAGAATAAAAATACAAATTAAAATTAGGGACAAGAACCTCAGGCTAAGGACCATGGATGCTTCCATCTACCAGATATTGAAGGACAAACCCACTCTCTCCTTGTGCTGTGTCCTCAGGGAGGTCTCCAAACAATGCCTACTAGAGTTCTATTGCCTAGTTCATGTGAGCTCTGCAAATAATAATAATTAAAAAAACAAAATAAACAAACAAAAAAACACTGTTCAGTTTCTTTGCTAACATGTTTTATTTGTATCAGCATTCATAATATATTATTCTGCCAAACACTGCTGAACTCTGAGTAATTTTCCTATTAGTAGTACTACAAAAATGTACCCTTAAATAATAGAATACCAGCCAGGGTGTTCTAATGAAATATATTAGTTTCACATGTTAAACATTGTCAACTCTTACTAAAAAGTATTATAGGAGTAAAATTATGAGAGTATATTTGGCAAGAGGGATTTCAAGAGCCATGTCATTCTGTACATTCATTTCATTTTTTAACTTGTAAAATAATGACTATTGTAATCTCTTTATTTAACGATCAGACTTTGTGTAAATTTTAGCTGCCAAAGATCGTTTAAAGGATAAACAGCCAACATTAAAGAGTGTTGGAATCTTAGTTTCTTTGATGCTTTCTCAGGAGAAGTGGGTTAGTCACTTCCTTTCCCTCATGCTGAATCTTGTCAAAGAAAATGACAAGAAAAACAAAACCAAGCAAATAGCAAACAGACGAATGAAAAGTGGATGTTGCGGTGGGGTATGTGTTGACACAGAGCTGTAGTATAAAGGGTTGTCATTCATTTGATTATAAAATTTAAACACTACAGAAATATTTTTGCAAAGCTCTTTTGGGGAAGACTTACTGGGTATGTTAGTTATTCCTTTAAAAAAAAATACATCTTGGTAGAAGTCCACCCTCTGGATCAGCGCATGCCATATCATGTATAAAACAAGGTTAAGCAATTGTGTGAAAGACTGGATTAAAACAGAAGCCATCCCTGCCTGGGAACAAGCTTTGGCCAATAAAGTCACAGGAAGGTCCTGTTCCATTCCAGATCACCCAGGTCAGGACTCACAGCCCCCTACTTGTACTCTGTCCCCTTGGCTCTGTCAAGCCTGTCTCTGAACCTGGACCAGAATTTCTCATTCTGTTTACCAGATCCAAATTTGGTCCCTGCATGTAGCCAACCTCTACCCACCAATTAGATGCTCTCTTGGTTCTCTTCTCTGCTACCATCCTTATATCTTATGCCACCCTCTTCTTTCACTGGATTATTTATCTACCCACCCTTACAGTCATCAAAGGCTTTTCAAGGCCCCACTGGGCTCCAGGCATGGTACCAAAGGCAGGAGTTACTGCAGTGAATGAAGCAGAAGAGGCCCAAGAGCTCATAAACTTTACATTCTAGAGGAAGAGAAAGACAAAAAAGCAATAAAGAAACATCAACCTAAAGGGAAAGTAGCAAATATTGCCAAGCCAAGGTATGGGAAAAGGTGGCCTGTGGAGAGTGACTGGATGGTCTCCATAGACTGGGTGGTAATGGAAGACCTGTTGGGGAAGGAACTTTGTAAGCTGAGATCTGTGGCTGGACAGGGGGTGGGGGGAGAAAGGACAGGGAGAGGATTTCCGAGGAAGAGCCAGAGTTTCATCCCCAAGGCCGGATTCCTACACTCCAGGGACAGACGGCAGGCACAGATGTGGCTGGAGAACTAGGACACAGGGAGCACTACACCAGCATGGTGTGGGGTGAAGACCAGACCCTGTGGGCTTCACTGTGCCTGGGAAGATTATGGATGAAAGGAAGCAATCCTGAGGGGTTTCAAGCAAGGGAATTACATGGTCTGAGTTGTGCTTCAAAGCAACTGTTCTGCTTCCCTGGAGAAGGACAAAGGGGGCCCTTAGGAAGCAGACTTTCACTGTCACACAAGATGAAACTAGTTTGCCCTTCCTACAAAGTCTTTCCAACCCTTTTAAACAATCACTCATGCATTTGGAAGGTATGAAATGAAATCTGAAAATAGAGCCTGGTGAGTGTTACTTGATTTTTTTTTTTTTTTTGTAAAAGTATGTGATAGAAAATATATTTTCAAAATTTTGTTGTCATTGTTAATAGCAGAAAAAAAAGAGTTTCCTTGATTATTTCCTATTTATTATAGAAGAGAGTAAGTATCAATTGGGGGCAAAAATTTTTGTCCATAAAGAGCATAACTTTTCAAGAGTTGGGAAAATACAAGAAAATATCAAACCTCACCCTAGATAGAGGCAGACTTACAACTTATTTGTCATCCTACACATGAGCAGAAAGCTATTGTGATTCTGCAAACATTATTTGTTGTTCCATTCACATGATGATCTTTCTCCACACTCTGTTTCCACATTCATGTTGAACATGATATTGTACATGGTGGAAACCCAGTCCTTCCCAGTGGCTCACTGTTGTGATTCTGCCAGAGCATGGATAAGAGGGAGCTGGTGGAGCAGTGTAAAATTTTCTGCAACATATACACAATTTCAAAATTTGTGAAGGACTTGTGCTCTTATCTTGTGAAAGGTTTACCTATACCAACAAGAAAATATTGGCTTTAATGTGGATTAATCACATACAATGACATTTTTTTCTTGATTACAGTAAAATTCTTGTCTTGAGCTAATTTTCTTCTGAATGAATGAGTTGGCCAACAGACTGAAGTGACCTTAATTCAGTAACAAACTTCCAACAGGTATATCTATGTGGATACTTCCATGAACTCATATTCCAGTGAGGAATTAGAGAAGACATAAATATCCCACTGATATTTGAAAAGACTGTGGCATAACCACAATGTTTAAATTTGGAAGTAATTATTCCTAACATCTTAAGCCTAAGATTCTGTATCTACTTGAGCAATAAAACATTGGTTTCAAACTCCTCTATTTTCATATTAAAGAAAAAATATCTGGCTTTGTCTGCAAAGGAGCTATCTGACAATTATTTGGTTAACATTTTTGAAAGCAATTTTAAACAAAGATAATTCAGGACAGAATCACTTCACTTTATACTAAAAAGTCTTGTAGCCTAGACTTTATTTTGGTTCATATTTAGTTCTTTTGTTTACTTAATCTTTAATTATTTGCACTAGTTTCTTAACCATCCAAACATCATGAAATTGTCCTTATGTTGATACTTACTACCAACGATTTCACACATGGAGAATATTGTTAGGAATGATACTCTAAATTTAATACCCAGCTACAGCTGATTTGCTTTCATCAAGTGCAGTAATAACCATAAATAGATGCTTCATTTTTGGCACTTACTGCTTTTCTCTCCCCAATTGCATTGCCTAATTATGGCTCTCACTTGAATAATTTGGCAAATGCTTGTACAGCATCTTCAATTAAAAATAAATAATGTAGAAGAATGTTCTTTCTGTACTCTTCAGCTTAAAAAAAATGAATGTTATCCTTTAGATCTGTTAAAGGAATCATTCCAAATCTTCTTCTCTTTCCAATGTAATTTTTCTTGGGGCAAATTAAAAATGTATGGTATGTAATCCAAATAAATATGACACTTTCCAGCCCACACACTTCCTGTTGCATCAACCTCCCAAACAACTGTTTCATACAATTTCACTAAGAGTGGAAACTCAGAGCATGTGTCTACTCTCCTTTAGAGCGATTTCTGACACTGCTCATGGGCCGCTGTGTGACTCCTGCAAATCCTCTCTCTACTGTGACTCTGATCCCCTGATTCACGACCCCTTATGAGCCAAATTGTCTGGGAGTCAATAAACGACAGAAACTAGCTCAACCTTTTTCAAAGATGAAGTTTGAAAAAATGAACACTTCTGCCCACTACATTTCACTCCATTTGGTTATTCGTGGGGGACCAGTGATTACCGCAGTTGTAGTTAACTCTAATTGGAAATGTGCTTTGGGAAGTTAAATTATTGTTGACAGAGAGGGTTTTCTGGTGTTTGCCATAAATAGAAGGCAACAAAAAGAATATGGTTATAAAACCTTAAAAACTTTATGTCATACTGAACATTTTAGTGTTAATAAACCCTAGAATCTAACAGTCTTAACATCTGTAGTAGGAAAAATAGATAAGCAATAAAGTTGTTTATCTTACAATGAAAACACAAAGAAAGTATAAAACGCAGAAGACCTTTCAGGAGACAAGAAGCATTCTGCCCTTTCTTTTCTGAAATGAAATGTGCTGGGCACACGTAACATTTTTTTCATTTTCATAATCCCTTCTCTCATGTTGCAGTGGGAGCCCTGGGTGTTAATGACAGAAAGATCAAAATGTTCTCAAAATCTGACTCCTAGGTGTCGAAGACAACGTCCTCATGTAATGTTGCCATAATTCCCTCAGCGGAGCAGCTTTACCACCTTGCTGCAGTCCAAAGTTCAAGGTGATTAATTCACTTGCTCAGCTAAGAATTGATCTGCATTTTGGCATGTCATACTGTGAAGGAATAGAAGTCCTCTGTATAACCCTTGGGAAGGTAGGGAAGGCAGGGGACGAATATTTATCCACCTTGTGGGCAAAATCACCTGCCCAAGGGCTCAGAGGGTCGGTCAGCCCACAAAACCCAGAAACCTACCTCTCCTGGCACAGCAAGGGATGCAAAGAGCTTCCTGGATTACGTGCTGGACAATGAATTCCGGAAATCACAGTTCTGCTAAACCATCAATTTAAAAATTAGTTTGCACTTTATCGAAATAAATAAAATAGGGACTATGAAACTATTGTCTAAGAAATGTAGTAGAGAAACAAGGATCAGAGGAAATGAAGCCAACGAGTTGTTTCATTATGTTACCTTTAAAATCTTCTTTGTTACTGCTCTCTGCATTATAGTTTGTCTCACCTTTAACTCAAGGGGAAAGATTCACTCAACCATGGATATGGAGATAATGCACACATGGCCACACACTCTCAGCTGCCATCTTTTCTTTGTGGTATGAAGATGCACTTGTGTAATGTGATTGTGATGAATGTCTTGAATGTGTGCTTCTCCATACATTCACTCAATTTCAGATTCTAAATTCAAGGCAATTCAAATTTTAAGTTAGATGTTTCTAAGCAAATTTTCAAAATATTTCTTAGATAGAGGGGTTTCAGAAGCATGCACATTGTAAAGGGCAAGATTGGTGTTTAGATATGAGTGGAGACATCATGGCAGAAGGAATACCTGGATGCTGGTGCCATCCGTCCTTTGATTTCCTCTTAGGTTTAAAGATTTAGAAATAAACATGTGGCTTTTTCAGGGCTGGCTGCATACAGTAGACACTTAGGCACGTACTAGTCACTGTTAATAATGACACCTGTGTGCCTAGATACTGTGCCCACTCTCTCCCTTGTTCCTGTGCATGAATCCAAGATCAATCTCACCCAGGAAATAAGAGCTCACGTGTGTTGAATATTTGCGTGCCAGGCAGTAGCCCAAATGACTCAGAGAGATTAGCTCACCTAATTCTCACACCAACTATAGGAAGTAATTATCACCCATATTACCAATTGGGAGATGAGGAAACTGAGGCATGGAGAGATGGGTTATCTTCCTCTGAAAATGTGCTGAGAAACACTAGAGACAGACATTGAATGCAAGCAGTTGGGCTCCAGAATTGGTATTCTTTGTAGCTGTGTTACACTGTGAACTTCAGAAACTCATCTAAAGCTGAATTGGATTTTTAAAATTTAAATTTAAATTGGTAATCTATTTGCTTATTTAAAAAAATTAGTAGGGTATTTGTTATTATGATATTATTTTGGAAATATTCTTTGTTAGCATGACATTTGATGACAAAAATCACTTTAATGTTTTGCTTTACCAGCTTTTTAAAATGAAGACCATAATACCTTTCTATAAAGATGTACATGACATTTGCAAAAAAGTAAAGAGTGAAATATGTTAATTCTGATAATAGGAGCATAGATCTTAGCCTACATACTTACAGACATATAAATTAAACTTTTCATTGGCTATGTAAGGTAACTATGAAACAACAGTTTTATGTCAATTTAGGGATTAGAAAACAAATGAGTGGCCGAGACATAAAGAAGGTATCTATCTAGCTCCTGCAAGGACAAGGGACCAGCCATGACCATTCCTGTGGGTCACCTGTTCCCTTCCACACACTGGCTGCATCCATGTACCGGCTGGTGTTTGAAAGGGAATCTGGGGTAGAGACCAATGACTCCTACCAGCTTATACCACCAGGCTCTAAAAAGGAGCTTGATACACATTCCTAAGTCGAATGAAACACAGGTTTTAAAAGATAAAATATTAAGTATAATACACACTAGTCACTCTGTAGAAATGAGAACTAGAAAGGAAAAGAGGAGAAGGAAGAGGAGGAGAAAGAGAGGGAAAGTGGAGGAGGAGGAGGAGAAGCAGGAGGAGGGAAATGGGCTCTTTACCTCTGCTGGCTGGAGACCTTGTTCTTGATGCTGTCTGGTCAGGCGCTTGGATCTTGGTGACAAGAACCTACTGTTGCCTCGGGCCAGCACACTGAATCCAGCATTGATGATTTGAAGAGCCTGAGGGGATATTCTTTCTTATCCCAAAAACAACATTCAGAGTTTTCTCTCTGTGAATGTTTTCTTGAATGAATTTGAAATGCCTTTGTCTTAAGGAGTAGAATGAACCACATTGTGTGGAAAATGAACAATGACTCATTATTTCCTTTGTGAACCCTGAATTCTTCCTTGGCTGACATTGACCACATACATTTTACTTTTACCTAGAAGTTCCATTTCTTAATGTCAGACTAACACATTTTTTTGTTTCACTTTTTCCCCTTTATAGTGAGTGGTTCTTTTTATCTCCCTGTGACACTGGTTTGCATAGGATTTAGATTTGCTTTCCATATTTGTGAAAGAGAAAATTATTCTCAAATTTTGTTTGTGGATACAATGATTCTGAAATAACAGTCATGTAGTGTCCCCATCAGGTTTATGTTAAAACAATAGAAACCAAAATAATAAGCAACAGGGGAAAAAAAGATCAGAAGCCACTTTACTTGCGAGGTGATGATCTATAGTCATGAGTAGGCATAAAAGGACTCTAAGACTCAAAGCATTCAGAAGCTTCAGAAACTAATGCTGTAATAATAATTTAAAAAAAAAATCTATGCCAAGACTTTCACTGAAAAACCTTACAGCTTCTTTTTTTTTCTGACATAAGTAACAGTTTACTTAGAAATATTGGGGGGATAAGGTATCTAAGTAGTTATTTTATCTAGAATCTAGATATGGCACACATATTAAATTCAGTCATTATAACTATAATAAAATTAGTAAAATGGACACCATGACTGAGATTTTTGTAGAACCACAGTACAATGTTTTCAAAGTACAATATAATTTCAAGAATTTCTTGAAGTTCTTGAGAATTTCCTCAGCCAGTACTTTGTGAAATTTAATTGTTTTAGCTCTGACTTCAGAACAGAGTTTAGTTAAGCATGAAGTTAATTGTCTACATCAACTTCAACCCCCAACCCAGACACATCTGGTAATGTCTGGAGATATTCTTGTTTGACCCAGTGAGTGAGCACTATTGGCATCTTAGGGGCAGAAGCTAAAGATGCTGTTTAACATCCTACAAAAAACAGGACACATCCAGAAGAGAGAGCTATTTTGCCCCAAATGTTAACAGCATCAAAATTGAGGACCCCTGGCTTAGGGTCTTCAGTTCCTCTGGAGGTTGCAGTCTGATGCTCCAGCTGTTAATTCTCTGGTGCTTATCTAGCATTCATCAGAGGTGCATTATTTAAAGGCCACTAATCTTGTATTTTCCATTAACATTATCTGGATTCTTCCTCCAAATTATAGAAAAGGAATGACTGACAGAGGAGGAGCTCTAGAGAACCCTCTGATGCTCTGACAATTCAAGGCCATGCAGGAGATCTGGGCCTGTACCCTTGACAGAGTCATCTGAAAAAACTGAAGGAAGAGATTTGTCTCCCACTTCCTGACCCATATCTCCCACTTCCTGACCCATATCTCCCACTTCCTGACCCATATCTCCTACTTCCTGACCCACACCTCCAACTTCTGGACCCATATCTCCCACTTCCTCACAGTGTCTCCTACTTCCTGACAAACTTCCCACTCCTGTGGGTGGACATCTGGTAAACCACAGTGGCTGAGAAGCAGCACAGCTCAAGGCAGTCAGCTGAGCCTGGGCTCTGCATGTTACAAGCCACAGACCTGTGTGGACATTAGACATTGCCTTCCATGTTCTCTGGTACCATTCTTACATTTTTAAGAAGTACGTGTGATTTCAGACACATTTTCCAAGAATAAAGCAGCCTCTACAGTCCAGCCAAAACTGAGTTTCTTTGGAGTGTTTATTAAGCTTCAGTTCTTGGAGTATCATTTTGGCCAAGCAGAAGCAGTTTTAAAGGAATTATGTCTCAACTCTGACTATTCAAATTGGGTTATATTTAGAAACAATATTCCCCTGATATTCACTTTGAAAAAGTGTCTTCTTTGAAATTTTATCTCTCCTCAGAGAGATTTATATGTTCTTGGCCTTCATGACTGAAATTCCCTAGTGAGCCTTTCTGAGCTTTATATTCAGAGAGAATTGTGTTTGCCACATTTACTTTAAATGATGAATCTTCATGCGTATATTTCCAAAAGCCTTAAAGCAATAGATAAACCTTATAGAAATCAAATACAAAATAATAAAGAAGGAAATAAAGGTCTTGATGTACTCAATAATCAATAATCTTTATTTTAGGACCCGATCAAAATCACAAGGGATGGAAACTCTTTTGGTAAATACAAACTAAGATGGATTACCCAATGGAATGTTTGTTTCTGTGGTATATAAACAAAAAATACAGAAGCAATACCAAAAGAGCTGACTCATTTGTCAAAGGGCAAACTCAAAGAAAATGAAAAGTACTGGAACCCACTGCAGTGTTTCAGGTGTGAACAGTCCTTTAGTTTATGGCTGGCCTCTTCATGTCTAGTTGTTGTGAAATACTTTTAAAGGAGCAAACACTATGTGGTCATTTCTTCTTGGACAGTTACCTAAATTATTAAATTGATAATTTCATGCTGTGAATGTCATTTAGGATAAAACTTTTTTTATTTGGGTTCATGATATGGTAGAAAAGGGCCACACATATCATGAAATTGGCTAAATTTTAGAATTTAATGCATAGGGTCAATCAAAGGGTTCCTACTTTGCTGATAATGGTGTAGAAGGGCTCAGTGTTTTTTGGAGGTGAATTTGGCAATATATTTTTAAAATAAAAATACACATATCTTAGGATGCAGCATATATTTTGACATCATTCATAGGGCAGAGTTGCATGTGTACAAGAAAAGTTATGTAAAGAATAGCCTCTGAAACAAGAAAGATTCAATGAACTATTTCACAGGTGATGAATCTGGGAGTGATCTTTGAGTTATCCATTTCAACTCTCATTCCCGATACATCAGACAGTTCTTTAAAAAATTTAGTTTATAGAAAGAAGAAGAAGAAGAAGAAAAAGACTGAAACATACTATTTAACATCTAAAAAAAGATAGATACAACTGTATGTGCCAAGATGAAAAGATTTCCAAGATAATTTCTAAAATGAGGAAACAAAATTACAAAAGATTTGTTGTGAAATAGTAAATACTGAGTTATAAAAGAAACCTATACGTGCATTAGCATGCAAAGAAACCTTTGCATTTACACATACATTTGTATATAAATGTATAAGAAAAGTCTGGAAACCATCTCTAAAACACACTTACAGTGGTTTCTTCTGAGAATGACATTGAGAAGAGATCAGGGACTTGTCTAATAAAGATATATTTAAGCAGAAACTTGAATAATGAGCAGGAAGGAGTCAGAGCTTTCCAGATGGAGAAATGGAGAATCAGCAAGAGCAAAGGCCACTGGAATGAACCATAATGGAAAAGAATATTAAAAAAAAGAATGTCTCTATGTGTATAACTGAGTCACTTTGCTGTACAGCAGAGATTGGCACAGCATTGTAAATCACATATACTTCAATTAAAAAAAAAAAGAGTAAAGGACACTGAAGGCAAGATGAAATCATAAATCAGTGAGGGTAAGGATGCTGCTAAGTGAACAGGGAGTAAAAGAAGACGGTCAGAGGTGGCCCAGGGCCCA
Organism: Mesoplodon mirus; assembly: GCF_964341445.2. Taxonomy (NCBI): domain Eukaryota; kingdom Metazoa; phylum Chordata; class Mammalia; order Artiodactyla; family Ziphiidae; genus Mesoplodon; species Mesoplodon mirus. The sequence continues at coordinate 181,445,844 of NC_138980.1, forward strand.
GCGTGTTATAGACAGGGTTGGTTAAAGGGCTCAGATTCTAATGAATAGAATAGAAATCCATTAGACAATTTGAAGTATATATAATGAAGATATACAATTTCTCTTTTGAAGAGGTCTTCCTAAAGTATTATAGTCAATAGTAGGACCAGGGAGCCTGGTTGTCTTTTGACCTGCTCTGGCAGGACATAATGGTAGCTCCTATGTTCAGCAGAAGGTATCTTAGTATTAGCGATTAGAAATAAAGTTTAAATTTTGGAAATAAAGTAGGATCCAACATTGAAATTATGACTTGAATAACAAGTTCTACCTGGATGTTTTATTTATTTGTTTGTACGTTTGTTTTTCAGGTATGGTTATTTGGACCTCAAAGCACACTAAGTGTCTTTTGGGTCTCTATGAAAAAAATATCATATTCTCTTTGTGGTGGTCATTAATAATTCATGTATATTTTAACACATTGAATGTGTTTTTAAAAGAAATGAAAGGGTGGAACACGGAAAAAAGAGCTCCCTATTAAGAGCTCAGTAGATCTCAAACGAATTTGGTATTGAATCACCAGGTCCTTTGGAGGTAACAAAAGTATTAGTAGAAAAATTGGATCCAAAAAATGAGGTAAATAATGTTTTAATTATTTGCAGGTGTTACTGTGGGTCTGTGCCAGAACCAATCTTATAATAATACATTTTGTAAAATAATCCCAATATTTTATTTGGATTTAATCATAACTCTGTATGGATGCTGGTTATCCAAAGAACAATAAAGTTAAATTAAGCACAATAATTATCAATATTATTAAAGGTAGAAAACTATGGCTACAAATGAAAAAAATATCAAAACAACAACATAACCCTCTTACAGTGGAGAGTTATATTTCTAATATCTTTTCTATAGACGTCTTTATCGTGGAAAATTTCTCCCTTTATCTGAATCACTTCTCCATGCTCTTTACTGAAACAACAGGCCAACATATTGCTAGAAGAAGGATTTAAAATTATGAAAGTAATACAGCTTCACACATTTATGTTGATTCATAATCATTTTTTTAAATTTGATATCCCATTTGTGGTTTGATTTACAGTAGGGACTGTGCATGAATACAGTAGAAGATAATTTATTCAGGAGTTTACACATTAAAAATATCCAAACAGTGCAATTATTCTGAAATAATGATTATTTATTTAGCAAAATAATGCCACTGTGATATTTGAAAAAATATGTTTCCTGGTGTGATTTATTCACGAGCTCCATGGGGCTGTGAATTATGCTAGCTGCCAGCCCCAGCGACTGGACTCAGAGTTTTGGGGATAGGAATGGGTGACTCAAAAACGACCCTCTCAGAGGGCTCTTCTTCTTGCTGTAAAACTCATATAAATTTCATGGAATAAGGGTCATTTTTTTCAGAGTAGAACATCCTCAGAATGAAAGGGAAATGAGCAAGGGAAGCTCCAGCAAGAGTGACCTGGGTATCTGATGCATCTTCCCAAAGATGCCTGCACCATCCTCTCCTTCCCTTTCTGAGACACCTAGTCAATAAACCCTGAGAATGCATGCATTGGTCATGCCCATCTTCATGCAGCAAGGATTTATTTTTAAGAAAATGAACATGAGTTAATGATGAAATCTTAATTTCCTATGTGAAAATTGCTATGTAAGTGTATAGAATGTATGTATTTCTGTTCTATTTCAAATTAACCTGGATTTCTTTGATTGATGCAAGATAAAGACAGATCCTTAATATATTTATATCAAATAAAAAGTTTTATAAAACATGGATTTTTGAATCTCATTTATTTTTTCCAGTCTACTTTATGTCTACCATTAGTACCAAATTTTATGAGCCAGAACATGTTCTTAATTATTTTGCTCTATTGGATTCAAAATATGTGAATTCTGCAAAACTTATTAATTCACATCAGGTCAGATCATAAACATCACTAGTTAACGATTTTCTAATATACTAGCCAAGTCAAGATATTAGTTTTGTGCAAGCAGAGATACATGAAATTCATCAGCATTTCCTTGAAAGTAACAAGGAAACAGGATTCTAGGTTATAACACACACACACACACACACACACCTATTTGACTATAAAAGTACAAAGAGAGTCATAAAAGATTATTTACTCATTGCTACTACACGTAGTTGTTATACACAGATCAATAGCTGGAGCTCATATTCATGGTTATTTTAACCCACCAAGAAAATAGCAAAGGAAAGGTAAAACATGGAAGATAAAATACAGAGATTTACACAGCTCAGGATACACTTAGACATTTTGGTCTTTGAGGTGCCAATAAAATTATAGAGTATCCTATAATAGCTATACTTGCTGCTTTCTTTGACTGATGAGAATGAAGAAAAAGAAAGACAGAAAGATTAAGAAGACCTTAAAATCCATATGACTAAATAAAACTGTCCTTATTTACTAGCATCACAGACTGTTACCAAAATAGCCTACAGCTAGAGTGAATCCCAGAATAGAGATGCATCTTGCTGCTACGGGGCAGAAAAGCAAACATCTAGCAGTGAAAAGGAAGCAGGATTTTTAAATTAAATTAATTCATGGATAAAATGCAAAACATAAATTAAAATATTCTTGTTCCTGAAGGTTGGTCTTCCAGTAAATAAATCAGAGAGGGAGTAAATAGTGATTTGCTTTTTCTTCTCTGTTTAAGAGCCTCTAATGAGTGCTTCAACCTCTCTCACTGTCTCTCTATCTCTATTGCTCTCCTTCTCTTTTCATTTTAATTTTAAATCCAACACCACTGAAATGTTTGCCCTATATAAGTGGAAAGTCTTAGGACTCATAAATTTGATGGTTGCATATTTCCCAAGAAATAGAAGAAACCCTTTGTTCCATGGAAACGCACTATATGCAAACAACATCCTTTGTCTTTTCCAAATACAGTCTTTACCTTTGCCACTTCCTTGGCAAAAGGCCTGGAAACTCTTATCCGATATAATAAAACAAAATATTGTTTCTTCAACTGGGGAGGTTTTATCTTACAAGACTGACTAATTAAGTAGAGTTAATATTGGACCTGTATTTTGCTGTCAACATGTATTTGCTGTAATATCACTGGCCTCTCCAACTGCAGCCTAGCATGAAGAACTAGCTCTGGTTCTTATCTTTGGTCTTTTTAAATGATTCCTGGGAAAGAAAGGAAAAAGGAAGGAAAGAGGAAGGAAAGAAAGAAGGAAGGGAGGGAGAAAGGGAGGAAGGAAGGACGGAAGGAAGGGAGGGAGGGAGGGATGAAAACTCCAGGACAATTTGGCTTCTGTTATTGAAAAATAGTACTCAGTCTTCATGACGTGTTTTGGTTTGAAGGGAGTAATGAACTGACTCTCCTGAGCGTCTCTGAGAATGAGAAGAGTTTGATATGAAACTGAGACATAGAGCGTCACACTTGAGGAAAATCTGATATCACAACTGAAAATCAGAGTTAACAAAACATAAGATAGTGCAAGTTGTTGACTTTTTATAAAAATACACTGTTAGTGAGTTCCCCCTTTGTTCTCAGAGATGGATTTAATTGTTTTTCATTCATTATATGCATAATGTTTATGAAAGTATTATTGACTTACATGACGCAAGAGTGCTCTCTTTAAGGCCAAATTGCCCCAGGCATCCTGAGAGGTCACCCAGGTCTCCATCAGCTAATTCCTCAGCTTGCTAGATCCTGCCAGAGACAATCAGCATAGAATTACAGATGAAATGATGGTTACAGAATATTTTAACACTTTACTGATTCGAAAGTGCCTCATTGGAAGTGTCACACATATCTTTCATTTTTCGTAAATGGCTTTAGGACCTTATTCCATGACCATTACCTGAAGTGAATCAGAGACCAGCTCAGGGTTATATTTCATATCTCAGAAGAGCAGGAGTTTTACCTGCATACAGAGAAGTTCCTGAGACAAAGAAGGTAACTGTCTTGTTGTTCAGATGGGATACACAACACATCTATCAATCAATTGTCCAAAATGCATATAGAAATAAGAGTTGCATTAACAAAAAAATAACAAACAAGTTGTACTTTAGTACTTACAATGCCCTGTGAAAAATTAATCATCTTTCTTTCCATTGGACACCTAAGAAATCTTCACAAAGATATGTATTAAAAATCAAAAAAGAAAAATAAGCAAGATGTAAAAGAACAAAATCACTCCTGTGATGTGTATTCCAGTGCCTATGATATCTGATGATCACAAGTAGGGCACTGACATTCCAAAACAGCTTATTAGGTAAATGTGTAAAGCTTAGGGGCTGTGCACCATTCTCTTTATTTTTTCCTTTGTTGCATATAATTCTGACTTGGGATAAGATTCACTGCTACTTCAACGTCTGTGAAACTGGCTTGGTGGAGAAGCCCACAGAGCTCTTTGTGGTTTTCTAGAGCTTAGAAATCAACAGAAAATTAAGACCAAGTGCTGAAAATCTTTTTTTAGACGAGCTCTAGGAATGCACATTCACTGAAGCATGCCCTTTGAAAACCCTATTCACTTATATGTTTTCCAGAACTATTGATGTATAACCCTCTTATACTAACACTAACACTTGGGTACATACTGTCAACATATGGTCAATGTAAATGACATAATGGCACAGACATGTTAACATACCTCAGAGCAGGCATTCCTTTTATGTGGGAGGGTTCACTATTGGAACAAGAAAGCACCCCAAAGATGAACGGGATAATGCTCACAATTTCCAACAGAAGAAAACTTTGATCTGCCCCTGAGACATGGTTTGAAGAAGGTTGTCATTGTGTTCTCATGTCTTCCAGCCAGATTTTACACACACACCCTCCTCTTCCACATACAAAGCAGAAGTTGGTCCTTTGGCCTTTCCCTGTTAAAATCATGCACACAAACAGAGCCAACTAATGACAACATACTTCTTGCGTATCTGGACCTTTAACAATGTCTAAACAATTGTCAACACTTGGTCCCATCTCATTCTTAAAACAAACATCACATGTACTATCATTGTTTTACAGCTGAGAGTGCTGAGTCTCAGAGATGCTGGGACTTGCCCAAGGTAATACACGTGGGGGAGGTGGATACACAGTTAGAGCTCAGTTGTTCTGACATCCTAGTCAACGCTCTCTTTATTATCCATGCATCCCAGGTCAGAATCCATTTCACCACGCAGCCATGTTAAGGTAGCATAAAAAATGGCATATGCCATTTCTTCATGAGGATAATGGGCCAAGTAAAGAACTTTTTAAAATATTGAAGAATTAATTTCACATTAGGAAAATATTTATATCAGAACTTGTAAGACACTATCCTTCTGGAATTGATAGTCCCCATTTACACAAGGCAAATCTAGGCTGTTTGCCAATAAAAAGAACGATTGCAGTTCTGTCACCAAATCTTCTACTTTCTCATTTAAACCTCTACAGAACTAATGCACAAATTACATAATATATATAATATTAATGTAAATAATATATATAATATAAAAACCAAACTGGGACCACAGAAATAAAATTGTCTGAAAGTTGGGGCACCTTATTAAATTCCGTGCTTCAAAGTACTTAATTTTAAATAGATTTCACTCTGAATTTAGGGCAGCATATTTAAATATAATAATTTTACTGTCATACAAAAATTTGAATATTTTCTAACTAAAGTATATAGTTTCTTTATAAGAATGTTTGTCATTAGTAAGGATATGAACCATTTGTTCAGCAAGACTTCACTTGAAGACTTTTGAGCCCCATTGTGGAAAGACAAAAAAACAGAACCAAAACCAACAAAAACCTCCATCTGGTCAGTGTGAAATAAGGTTAGTAAAATTTATATATATATATATATATATATATATATATATATATATATATATATATATATATATACACACATAGATTATCGAGAAGCAAGACAGAGAGTCTACACATAACTTATTGATTTACCTCATTCAACAACTCCTGATCTGTTTTGGTATTTCTGAAATTTGGATGACTTCCAACCCTGGAATTTTTCTCCACGAGAAAAAAGAGAGTTGCACATGTGTAAGTTTTATGCTGAATTCTGGATTTGAATAGATCAACAACAGATCAAGTATCTTTTATATGCAAAAGTAAAGTTAGCTGAGGATCATTTAATGTGCATTCACTCTACTAAAAGCGCTTTTTAGGGGAACTAAGAATTCAAGACTCTTGAACAACTAGGATCTCAGGATTGTAATTTCTGACATTGGGTTCAGGTTAATGTAGATATAGCTAGGTAACCTCACATAATATTATAAATATTTAACAGATATAGATTTAAGTGGTGTGAACCACTGAAGAAACTCTGCAATGAAAATAGGGTTTATTGTACAGAAAAATAACCAAAGCTACAAAATTCCTTTTTTTTTTTTTTTGGAAAGGAAAACAGTGACAATTAATCCCAAACCCTTCTTTTTATATTAAGTATGAGTAAAGTAATACTTAAAAGTCTCTTGCTTCAGGGAGACCTTCAAGATGGTGGAGGAGTAAGACATGGAGATAACCTTCCTCCCAACAAATACATCAAAAATATATCTACATGTGGAACAACTCATAAAGAATACCTACTGAACATTGGCAGAAGAATTCAGACTTCCCAAAAGACAAGAAACACCCTATGTACCTGGCCGTGTGACTGACAGGTTCAAAATCCTCCAGCCAGGTGTCAGACTTGAGCCTCTGAGGTGGGAGAGCTGAGCTCAGAACACTGGACTACCAGAGACCTCCTGATCCCCCATAATATCAATTGGCAAGAGCTCTCCCAGAGATCTCTGTCTCAACATTAAGACTTACCTTCACTCAACGACCAGCAAGCTACAGTGCTGGACACCATATGCTAAACAACTAGCAAGATAGGGAAACAACCCCACCCATTAGCAGAGAGGCTGCCTAAAATCATAATAAGTTCACAGACACCCCAAAACACACCACTGGACATGGTCCTGCCCACCAGAGAGACAAGATCCAGTCTCATCCACCAGAACACAGGCACCAGTCCCTTCCACCAGGAAACCTACACAACACATTGAACCAACATTACCCACTGGGAGCAGACACCAAAAATAATGGGAACTATGAACCTGCAGCCTGCAAAAGGAGACCCCAAACACAGTAAGTTAAGCAAAATGAGAAGACAGAGAAATACGCAGCAGATGAAAGAGCAAGGTAATACCCACCAGAACAAACAAGTGAAGAGGAAATAAGTAGTCTACCTGAAAAAGAATTCAGAGTAATGATAGTAAATGTTATCCAAAATCTTGGAAATAGAATGGAGAAAATACAAGAAATTTTTAAAAAGGACCTAGAAGAACTGAAGAGCAAATAAACAATGATGACAAAATAAATGAAATTAAAAATTCTCTAGAATGAATCAATAGCAGAATAACTGAGTCAGAAGAACAGATAAGTCACCTGGAAGATAAAATAGTGGAAATAACTCTCACAGAGCAGAATAAAGGAAAAAGAATGAAAAGAATTAAGAACCATCTCAGAGAACTCTGGGACAACATTAAATGTGCCAACCTTCAAATTATAAGGGTCACAGAAGAAGAGAAAAAAAGGAACTGAGAAAATATTTAAAGAGATCATAAATGAAAACTTCCCTAATATGGGAAAGGAAATAGTCAATCAAGTGCAGGAAGAGCAGAGAGTCCCATAAAGGATAAATCCAAGGAGAAGTATGCCAAGACACATATTAATTAAACTATCAAAAATTAAATATAAAGAAAAATATTAAAAGCAGCAAGGGAAAAGTAACTAATAATGTGCAAGAGAATCCACATAAGGTTAATAGTTGATCTTTCAGTAGAAATACTAAAAGCCATTCTGCAAGCCAGAAGGGAGTAGCAGGACATATTTAAAGTGATGAAAGGGAAAAAGCTACAACCAAGATCACTCTACCCAGCAAGGATCTCATTCAGATTTGATAGAGAAATTAAAACCTTTACAGATAAGCAAAAGCTAAGAGAATTCAGTACCACCAAACCAGCTTTACAACAAATGCTAAAGGAACTTCTCTAGGTAAGAAACACAGAGAAGGAAAAGACCTACAATAAAAAACCCAAAACACTTAAGAAAATGGTAATAGGAACATACATATCGATAACTACCTTAAATGTAAATATATTAAATGCTCCAACAAAAAGACATAGGCTCGCTGAATGGATACAAAAACAAGACTTGTATATATGCTGTCTACAAAGACCCACTTCAGACCTAGGGAAACATAAAGACTAAAAGTGAGGGGATGGAAAAAGATATTCCACACAAATAGAAATCAAAAGAAAGCTGGAGTAGCAATTCTCATATCAGACAAAATAGACTTTAAAATAAAGACTATTTCAAGAGAAAAAGAAGGACACTACATAATGATCAAGGGGTCAATCCAAGAAGAAGATATAACCATTGTAAATATTTATGCACCCAACTTAGGAGCACCTCAATACATAAGGCAAATGCTAACAGCTATAAAAGGGGAAATTGACAGTAACACAATCATCGCAGGGAAATATAACACCCGATTGTCACAATGGACAGATCATCCAAAATGAAAAGAAATAAGGAAACACAAGCTTTAAATGATACATAAAACAAGATGGACTTAATTGATATTTACAGGACATTCCATCCAAACACAACAGAATACACTTCCTTCTCTAGTGCTCATGGAATATTCTCCAGGATAGATCATTTCTTGAGTCACAAATCAAGACTTGGTAAATTTAAGAAAATTGAAATCGTACCAAGTATCTTTTATTACCACTATGAGACTAGATATCAATTACAGGAAAGAAAACTGTAAAAAAATACAACCATATGGAGGTAAACAATATGCTACTAAATAACCAAGAGATCACTAAAGAAATCAAGGAGGAAATAAAAAAAATACCTAGAAACAATTGACAATGAAAACACGATGGCCCAAAACCTATGAGATGCAGCAAAAGCAGTTCTAAGAGGGAAGTTTATAGCAATACAATACTACCTCAAGAAACAAGAAACATCTCAAATAAACAACCTAACCTTACACTTAAAGCAATTAGAGAAAGAAGAGAGAAAAAAAAAAAACAAAGTTAGAAGTAGAAAATAAATCATAAAGATCAGATCAGAAATAAATGAAAAAGAAATGAAAAAAATGATAGCAAAGATCAATAAAACTGAAAGCTGTTTCTTTGAGAAGATAAACAAAGTTGATAAACCATTAGCCAGACTCATCAAGAAAAAAAGGGAGAAGACTCAAATCAATAGAATTAGAAATGATCAAGGGAAAGTAACAACACACACTGCAGAAATACAAAGGATCATGAGAGATTACTACAAGCAACTATATGCCAATAAAATGGGCAACCTGGAAGAAATGGACAAAATTTTAGAAAAGCACAACCTTCTGAGACTGAACCAGGATGAAATAGAAAATATAAACAGACCAATCACAAGCACTGAAATTGAAACTGTGATTAAAAATCTCTCAACAAACAAAAGCCCAGGACCAGACAGCTTCACAGGCAAATTCTATCAAACATTTAGAGAAAAGTTAACAGCTACTCTTCTCAAACTCTTCCAAAATATAGCAGAGGGAGGAACACTCCCAAACTCATTCTATGAGGCCACCATCACCCTGATACCAAAACCAGAGAAAGATGTCACAAGAAAAGAAAACTACAGGCCTATAACCCTGATGAACATAGATGCAAAAATCCTCAACAAAACACTAGCAAACAACATCCAACAGCATATTAAAAGGATGATACAACATGATCAAGTGGGTTTTATCCCAGGAATGCAAGGATTCTTCAATATACGCAAATCAAACAATGTGATAAACCATATTAACAAATTGAAGGATAAAAAACATATGATCATCTCAATACATGCAGAAAATCTTTTGACAAAATTCAACACCCATTTATGATAAAAAACCCTCCAGAAAGTAGGCATAGAAGGAACTTACCTCAACATAATAAAAGCCATATATGACAAACACACAGCCAACATCATTCTCAATGGTGAAAAACTGAAACCATTTCCACTAAGATCAGGAACAAGACAAGGTTGCCCACTCTCACCTCTATTATTCAACATAGTTTTGGAAGTTTTAGCTCCATCAATCAGAGAAGAAAAAGAAATAAAAGGAATCCAAATTGGAAAAGAAGAAGTAAAACTGTCAGTGTTTTCAGATGACATGATACTATACACAGAGAATCCTAAAGGTGCTATCAGAAAACTACTAGAGCTTATCAATGAATCTGGTATAGTAGCAGGATACAAAATCAATGCATAGAAATCTCTTGCCTTCTTATAAACTGATGATGAAAAAACTGAAAGAGAAATTAAGTAAACACTCCCATTTACCATTGCAACCAAAAGAATAAAATACCCAGGAATAAACCTACCTAAGGAGACAAAAGACCTGTATGCAGAAAAATATAAGACACTGATGAAAGAAATTAAAGATGATATAAACAGATGGGGAGATATACCATGTTCTTGGATTGGAAGAATCAACATTGTGAAAATGACTATACTACCCAAAGTAATCTACAGATTCAATGCAATCACTATCAAACTACTAATGACATTTTTCACAGAACTAGAACAAAAAAATTCACAATTCGTATGGAAACACAAAAGACCCCCCAATAGCCAAAGAAATTTTGAGAAAGAAAAACAATGTTGGAGGAATCAGGCTCCCTGTCTTCAGACTATACTACAAAGCTACAGTAATCAAGATAGTATGGTACTGACACAAAAACAGAAATAGAGATCAATGGAACAGGATTGAAAGCCCAGAGATAAACCCACTCACATATGGTCACCTTATAGTTGATAAAGGAGGCAAGAGTATACAGTGGAGAAAAGACAGCCTCTTCAATAAGCAGTGCTGGGAGAACTGGACAGCTACACATGAAAAAATGAAATTAGACCACTCCCTAACACCATATACAAAAATAAACTCTAAATGGATTAAAAACCTAAATGTAAGGCCAGACACTATAAACCTCTTAGAGGAAAACATAAGCAGAACACTCTATGACATAAATCATAGCAAGATCCTTTTTGACCCTCCTCCTAGAGGAATAGAAATAAAAACAAAAATAAACAAATGGTACTTAATGAAACTTAAAAGCTTTCACATAGCAATCGAAACCATAAGCAAGACAAAAAGACAACCCTCAGAATGGGAGTAAATATTTGCAAACGGAGCACCTGACAAAGGATTAATCTCCAAAATATACAAGTAGCTCATGCAACACAATATCAAAAAAAATAAAATAAAAATTTCAAAACTGGGCAGAAGACCTAAATAAGCATTTCTCTAAAGAAGATATTCAGATTGCCAACAAACACATGAAGGAATGCTCAACATCCTTAATCATTAGAGAAATGCAAATCAAAACTACAATAAGCTATCACCTCACACCAGTCAGAATGGCCATCATCAAAATATCTACAAACAATAAATCCTGGGGAGGATGTGGAGAAAAGGGTTTTCTGTTGCACTGTTGGTGGGAATGTAAGTTGATACAGCCACTATGGAGAACAGTATGGAGGTTTCTTAAAAAAATAAAAATAAAAATACCATACGACGCAGCAATCCCACTACTGTGCATAAATCCTGAGAAAACCATAATTCAAAAAGAGTCATGTACCAAAATGTTCATTGCAGCTCTATTTACAATAGCCAGGACATGGAAGCAACCTAAGTGTCCATCGACAGATGAATGGATAAAGAAGATGTGACTAATATATGCAATGAAATATTACTCAGCCATAAAAAGAAATGAAATTGAGTTATTTGTAGTGAGGTGGGCGGACCTGGAGTCTGTCATACAGAGTGAAGTAAGTCAGAAAGAGAAAAACAAATACTGTATGCTAACACATACATATGGAATCTAAAAAAAAAAATCGTTCTGATGAACCTAGGGGCAGGACAGGAATAAAGATTCAGACGTAGAGAATGGACTTTAGGACATAGGGACAGGGAAGGTTAAGCTGGGACGAAGTGAGAGAGTGGCATGAACATATATACACTACCAAATGTAAAATAGATAGCTAGTGGGAAGCAGCCACAAAGCACAGGGAGATCAGGTCAGTGCTTTGTGTGCACCTAGAGGGGTGAGATAAGGAGGTTGGAAGGGAGACACAAGAGGGAGGAGATATGGGGATATATGTATACATATAACTGATTCACGGTGTTATACAGCAGAAACTAACACACCATTGTAAAGCAATTATACTCCAATAAAGATATTAAAAAAAATTCTATCACTTCATACAAATCTCCCTGAGAATGTGGACTTGATTATGCACCCACAGTTTCCTGGTTTGGACTTCTACCTACTTTGCAATGATATATGTATATATGCACTGAACTGTGGATTCCACTTTTATGCATCCCAATCTCAATGTTCTATATATTATACAGTTATGTTTTAGTTTTGCTGCAAGAATCCCAGAAGGGATGGCAAAAAAAAAAGTTTCACTTTCTTCTCTCTTTTATGTCTACTCTCTTCTTTCTTTTTTCTCTTGAAAAGCAGAGCAAAAAAATCATGAAATGAAAATAACATAAAAACTCAAACAAAAACTAAGTCATAAGAAAACATCAGTGATGTTTTGAAGGAAGCTCTGTGGTTCAGAATACCAGTCCACTGACCACTCCAACACATTCCTCTTGCCTTTGTTCTCAGAGTCACAAGATCCTCTGTGGCACCTCTGCAGTTGTGCAGAGAAACTGAAGTGGTGAGGTTGTAGGATGTGGACCTTCTTGTTCACCTGCATGATGCTTTCCTGACCCAAATGTCCACACTCTGCTCTATTCACAGGCCTGACAACGTTGCCAAAGTCTGGTTCCAGCAGCATCTCTTGTCAATGTTTTCCCTAATGCTGATGTTAGAAGCACTTTCTTCCTCTTCTGAGCCTTCACTGCCCAGGCATATCCCTCAGCTGGCATTCAAGACTTCCACGTTTCCTACCCTATGGCTCATCTTCCTCTGCTACGCTCTGTATCCCCTGAGGACAGGGTCGTGGGTCTCATAAATGCTCACTTTGAACACAGTGTTTTGTACCACACTCAAAGTATATAATTGTTAAATGCCTGCAGAAGGAAGGGGCAAGAATCCTTCTGAGACAAAGATCCCTGTGAAATTCTTAATTCTCTGTTAATAGCACCGACATTACATCTAAGGGACCTTATTTCTGGAAGGTCCCTTGACAAAAACAATATGAAAAAAAAATGTATGTAAGAAGAAATTATGTTCTACTTTGCATGATTAGCTAAATCTTGTCAGAAGAAAGACAGTAGTGGAACAATGGATGATTTTATATTACAAAAGTGCTCTATTTTTCCCTTGGTAGGGATAAAAAAAAAAATTGGCAATGCTCAGATCGTTGCTTGATTTGGCACTGAAAGTTTTCTCACTGTGTCAAAATAAAGCATTATTGTTCAGTGATGTTTTCTTATCTTGATGTTCAGGAGAATGACTTTGAATTTTGTAAGTGGAATTACGTTACCATTTTATTTCTTAACTTACTAGAGTTACCTGATTTATCCAACCCAGGGACAATATAGAGATTTTTCATTGCTGAATGAATGATTTACATTGGCAAGGGAATGCAAAACGTCTATCAAATATAAGAGAATGAGAGAAATGGGGGGGGCATGGACACTTTAATTATTATGTTTCAAAGACTCTGTTTTGTAGGCATGGCAACTGCCCAGTATAAAGTGACCACAAGTAAGCCATCATAGGAAGTTGTTCCTGAATATTTACAGCCAGAAGGGAACCTGGAAGCTCAGATCCTTGGGTCTTTCCCCTGGCTTTCAGCAGGGAAGTCTCCCCACTTCTAACACACCTGCACTCTTTTTGAAAAGGAAGCATTACTCTCGTCCAGCTGGGCTGGTTTTCACAATTGCTGTCAGGCTCTAGGTAGCCATCAAGGTGACTTCTGAGTTGCCTGATATGTAAAATGTTTCTTCTATGGGCTCCTTTCCAGAAGTTTGCAGTTTGAAATGAAACAGTACACTTCTTAATAATCCGTGGGTCAACAGGAAATCTCAAGAGAATGATTATGAAAATACAACCTATAGAAATTGGTGAGATGCAGCTAAAGCAATCCTGAGAGGACAAAAAATAACACTAACTGCTTATTGAGAAAAGTGAAGAGGTCTTTTCTTAGGTCTCTCAGCATCATTAGCGTACCTTGATGAAGGTTGAATTTGTTTCTTCCAGAGAAATATGTTGAAGTCTTAATCCTAGAACCTGTGTGTGTGACCTTATTTGGGAATTGGGTTTTTGCAGACTTTATCAAGATGAGGTCATACTGGATTGGAGTGAGCCCTTAGTCCAGAGACTAAGGTCCTATCAGAAGAGGGAAATGTGGGAACAGACACACAGAGACAAGGCCATGTGACAACACAGGTGAGACTGCAGTTACACTGCCACAAGCCAAGAATCACCAATAATCTCCTCAATCATCAGAGGCTGGAAAAGGCAACAAAGTATCCTCCAAGGGAGCATAGCCCTGCTGGTGTTGCACTGACCTCAGACTTCTATCCTGCAGAACAGTGAGGGGATACATCTCTGTTGTTCTAAGCCTCCCAGCTGTGGTGTTTTGTTACAGAAACTGATGCATGTGGACACCACCTTTGAAGGAGTATCAGGTCACCTTTATCTGCCACTTACCTGACATGTCCAGAGAAATGAAGTCACAGAAAACACATTTCTCCATTTCCGGAATGTTACGATTCCAAAATGTACAGACCCATAGCTCCCCCTTGCCGACTGACCCCATGCTGTGCAGCCTCACCCCCATGAAAATGGCATCAACGAGATCCAGTGCCATTATGGAGGGAGCAATGGCCCTAAGGACACTCACATCCAAATGTGAGCATGGGATCTTTTTGTGACCATGACTGTAGCACATGCAGGGAGATATCCTGTCATTTTCAACGCTATTTCAGGCTTTCTTCTTGACTCCCAGTTATGTTTTGCTTGGGAAACAGGCTTCCTCACTTCCTGCACAGTCCACTGCCTCCTGAACTTACCCAGGTAACCAGCCACCCATAGCAAGTTAGACAGTCATACAGCCTGACTCTGGGCTCTCCTACTCTCACTATCACAGCTGGACGTGCCCACATCTGCCCTCCTGGGCAGCTCTGAGCCCCCACTGCCCTGAAACCTTCCCAAACTCTGGATTCAGCTGCAACTCCATACCCTCTGGGAAATGATCTTATAGGTTTCAACCTGAAGAGTGATGCCCAATCACACTCATTTTAGGATTATTTGCAATTTAACAAGAATAAAGATTTTAGCCATAGACGGTCACGTCACAATAAAATATTTTAGGGGCTAGGGTTTGGGACAGTGAGGTGAATGGGTGAGCTGTTTTCACCCATAAGTCAACTCTCATGCAGACCTCTGACCCTCACACACAAATGAACTCTTTTGTGGCTTTTGTCCTAAAGCTACCATGAACTATAATTATTTTAGACATAATATAGGAAGAGCTTTCTTAAAATTAACTGTATAACACAACAAGCTTCTAGGAACTAGACAAGTTATAAGTTCTTTCATTTTATGCATTCTTATCCTGGGGACCACTGGAGGTTGGGCCAAGAAAAGGTACTAGTGTTAGTTGGTTGATAGGCTGGTTTCATTAAATCAAACCTGTCTACACCAAAGTCTTTCCTTAAGGTAGTCTACACTATTCTTCCTTAAGAGATAACTTTCTCAAGTCAGAGAGATGACACGGGACAGAGTGCACAGCAAACACTCCCTGTGCCTGATATAAACCAGTTAAAGCATGGAGATTCACATTTCCAGGACCCGCTTAGGACATACACATTTATGAGAATTTTCATTATGTTCAAATCAAATTCACGGGACACAGTTTTACTCTTTGGGACTAAAACTACACCTTGGAAATACATTGAGATGACTGAACTACACATTTAATGAACCAGCAAGCCCTTGTTTTACAGACTGCCTGGAATCATTTCCTCTTTGTTTTCTTCTCTAGAGGTGAGTTGAACTGATTGCAGCCACCTACTTCATTGATTTAGTCTACTGAGGGATGGAACATTCATAGGTAAAGTACTTTCTCACTTGCTATGAAAATGATGAGTTATCAACATTTTGCTTGAAGGCACAAGATATAGCCCCATCTTCATTCAAATCCATTAAATATGCCAGAGACCCAGCTGTCAATACCATTGTGGAGTAAATTTAATTTCCAGAGTCAGTATAGGCCAACTGCATTGAGCATAAGATAATTCTGACACATTGTTAATTTGAATGGACATGTAAGGCATTGTCTAGACAAGATATAAGCCCAAGTCTTCATAGGTGATCTGTGCATAAAATGCAGTGTGCATTGTAGAGAATACTACAATACTACTGCAAGGTTATAGAGAATACTAATAACACCAGTCTGGCTTTTTAACCAATACTGATTGTTTTTACTCCAACATGGTCCAGAAGCCTCAGAGGTGAAACGCTGAGACCTTCAGCACTAATGCTCTTGTTTCGACAAAACAGTAAATATTCTGAAGGAGTTGCAAGGTGTAAGGTATGAGGAATTTTTTACAGATAACAACTCAATTTGCAATTCTTAGAAAAATTGATAACATGATTATAGACTTCTGTATGATGGGAAATATTCCTATTATTAATGTTACAATGTTAGTGGCCGCTGGCAACAACTACTCTTCATGATGATTTTGATTAGGTATTGCACACTCCAAGTGCTTCCCAGAGACTTTTCTTTCATATCATTTTCATTTCATGTCTTTCTAGGTCCCGTCCTGCTCAGCCTGATGCAACATTAGTCATTGATATTAATTACAGCCCTCTTAACTGGGTGTGGTTTACCTCTTGAAGGTCAATGACAGTCCACTGACCCATCCAACACTGGTTTAGAAGAACTATCACTGCCAGTCACCAAGAAACAAGGGTGAAAACATTTAGTCTCCTGTCTACAGCTACTGGTGTCAGAGGGTGGCCATTTTTTGGCAGTTACATTGCAAGGGATATTCAAAACTAACACTAGCAAAACCCAGCTTAGACCCACTCATCAGAAGCATGTTATGACTCTCTGCTAATCAGCCCTGGTAGAACCAACATGCATCCTAGAGGCAGACAGCCCTGAATTAGAGCCCCAAGTCTACCACTTACCAGACATAGAATTGTGGATAAGGCATTTTTCTGTGTTTGAGAGACTCAGTTTCCTTTTGTTCAAA
Source organism: Mesoplodon mirus (assembly GCF_964341445.2). Classification (NCBI taxonomy): domain Eukaryota; kingdom Metazoa; phylum Chordata; class Mammalia; order Artiodactyla; family Ziphiidae; genus Mesoplodon; species Mesoplodon mirus. Next base: position 181,463,080 of record NC_138980.1, read on the forward strand.
TAAAGAAGAGTAACTGATTTATATTAGTCTAGGTCCAACTAGAAAGTGAAACCATTCTAGGTATTTCAAACAGAGGGAAATTAAAGCAAGGTTTTCTTTTTACCAGGTGATGAAAGAACTGAGAGCCAAATAAGGGGTGGTGAGTCAACCCAGAGATTAGCCATGGCAGGATGCTCTTATCACCCCTTGACTGGGGGATGGGTGGGTGGGGCACACCCAAAGCTGACGATGGAACTCTGGCCATGACGGGGCTGTCCAGAGGCACTGTGACCAGCGAGGATGTCACCATGGTCAGAAAACCATTCCTGATGTAGACAGAGTGGGGAGAAATACTCTGGCTTCTCCCCTCTTTGTTCTCTCCAGCTTTCAGCCAGCACCCAGAATCCAAAGGCGAAGGAGGCTGAGAAAACTAGACCCACTGACACAGCGTGAGGTGAACAGGGCTGGGAATGTACGGGGAGCAGAGACAACACCAGCTGTAGGGCAGAAAGAGACAAAGCAGAGAGAGTGTCTGGTTCCAGTGGAGCAGCCCAATTTCTCGCATCTAACTATCAATACAAAACCTCTCTTTCTCCATCTTTTGTTAAAATAATTGAAAAGGGTACATTTTAGGGGAACAGAGCTCAGCTTAGGAAAGACCATGATCATCTCTGACAGTGGTCAAATCATACAAAGAGGAAGGATGCACAGGGGTATGGGAAGACTTGGAGAATGAACATAAAAAGAGAAATGGTGGAATGTAAAGACCCCTTTTGTAACTTCGGATGACTGGATTAGTACACCACTGCATCGAGACAAGACAGGCTTGGGAAGATGAGTCCATGTAAGTTGTTTTAATGAGGGAATTCTGCACCTAAGACCTAAGAAGAAGCAATTCTGCCTTTGCTACAGAACATTTTTTTTCCACAATTAGAGCTCTATCAATTTATATTTTCAAATTAATAAACAGTTTGGTATCCTGCAAGTAAGCTTGCCTTAGCCATCAAAAAGTCTGGATTCTGGTCAATGATTTTGCCATTTACTAGATGCCTAAATTTGAGTAAGTCCAGCTATTTCTAAGACTCAATCTCCTAATTTGTAATACATGCTTTTCCTATGAGAAGCAAATTAGCAAAAATCCATTAAAAACATAAAATCTTCCAAAGTAGCAATCCTTTCAGGAAAATCCAAAGATTTTGAGGATAATTAATTGAACAGATTTCTATCAAGCATCTAACACAATATCAAGGATAATTCTAGGTTTCGGTGAAGACCTGACATCCTGCAGTTTTTAGTCTAGTGGAAACATTTAGACAAATAATTAATATACAATGTAACAGGTACTATCCTGTATGAATAATAGTGAGAGAATTGTCCCTGTCACAGAGATAATGTACATATGCAAAAGATAAATCGCCCAGAACACAACTATAAACACTTCCTATGTTGAATTTGTGGGTTTTGTACAGAACAATGTGTCCATCGGTGGGTCTCTCTCCAACAATAATAGGTGGAATTCATTTTATGAATAGACTGCTGGATAAAAACTAAATATAAGTCATTATTCTTCATGACTAATTCATTGTGGTATCAATAGAATAACATTCTGGAATTCTTTTTTAAAATTAGTAAATTTTTAAGCAATTTGATTAACATCTTAATTTGCAAATACTGTACTTTAAACGTCTACTAATGTAATTTTCACCTCTTCCAATGAGAATCCAGCACAAAGCAAAGCAAACAAATATACGAACAGAAAGCACCACCACCACCACAAACAATGAGAATCGTAAAACAAATGGAAAAGGACCCTTAGATGATGCATAATCAGGGCCTCCTGCTTTTGCAGTGGGCCAAAAAACTGATCTTGAAGAGATGTAAATATAACATTTCCCCATATTTTGTGTCCATGAGCTAAAGTAACACAATTGCTCAAAAACATCCCTCCTCCTGGGATGAGACTGGGGAGGACTCTCAGGAGAAGTGGTGGAGCAGCATTCCCAGCATCTTGTCTATTAAAGTCACCATCTTGACTTTAATTCAATTAATTTAATAATGAGTTCCATGAGAGAGGGCTCTGATCAGAGATCGGGTGCATCAGGGCCACCCAGCATGTGATGCCACCATGCCTCCAATGAAGGACAGGGCCTGCAAAGTGCAGGCAGGGGGATGTTTCTGAACCTCCCTAGAGCTAAGCATGGTTCTTACATGTTTAAAGGGTTGTAAAAAAATTTAAAAAAAATGAAAAATCTGGGGCTGCAAATCCTAAGATTTATATCATCTGGCTTTCACAGAAGAGATCTTCCAACCCCTGTTCCAAGCATTCAAAACAATGAAATTTAAGCTCAGAGCTATTTGACAGACAAATCTAATTGACTAAGTGATTGATGCTGTTTTTCAAAAATATTTTCTGAGTCCCTACTAAGGCCCAGTCACTTCTCTAGGTTCTAGAGGAAAAAAAAGTAAATAAAACAGAAAAGGAATTCTACCTTCTCCTCCTCTAGAGGAGAGAGAGAGAGGGGAAATAAATATGTAAGTACACCAAGCTCTGACTGCATAACAAGCCTCCTCCAAAGTTCCATAATATTAAAACAAACAAACAAACAAACAAACAAAAAGAGCTATGAGTTATTTCTTACAAGCCCATGAGCACAAGGGATCAAGGATCCAGGCTGGTCTCAGTGGGCAGTTTTTCTGGTCATATCTGGGCTCAGGCATAAGTGATAAGCCTGGGGGCTGGCTGGTCTTGGCTGATCTTAGCTGGTCTTGGCTGGGTTCACTTAAGGATGCATATCCAGAGAGGAGTCGCTAATCCCAGCTGGGCCTGGCAGGGTGGCTCTCTTTGTTTCACCTGTCTCTTACCCACCTCACTGGATTAGCAGGCACACGTGGGTACATCATTTCCATGATGGGGGCAGAGGTTCAAGGGAGCAAAGGAAACACACAGAGCCTCTCCAGGTCTGGGCTCAAAACATGCACACCATCATATCTTCCTCTTTCAATTGTCTAAACCACATCAGGCAGGAAAGAGGATCTGTGGTCAGAGGACACTGCAAAGTCCCCTGGACAGAGGGAGGGGAGGCGAGTGGGCTCCACAATGCAGCCCACTGCAAGAGTAAATGACAAAGCATCAGCAGCTGATACAAATCATCAGACATGAAGGAGCATAAAGAAAATGAAGCATGGGATCTGGAGGGCAAGTTTATTTAGGATTCAAGACTGGAAAGACCAGCACTTCCTGAACCTAACAGACAGTGGGGTGATACAGGAAGGCCCTGCCCAGGCTACCTGGGGGGTGCCTTTTTATACATGTTGTTTGGCTGACTCCACTTCTCCTAAATTGAGACACAGCATGGAATTCAGTGAAGTTTTATTTCAGAAAAGAGCAGTCAACAAGACACCTTTTAAAGCACACTCTAATTTGTTTCAAAGAAGAGAGTTTATTTACAGTAAGTTCAGGATTGAAATGTTTTGATGATGATAACTCCTTTGTCAGTCCGCCTTGGAGGGTTCATATCACTGAATAAAAACTGAGATGGTGTCGTAAAGGAAGAATCAGAATAGCCAGGTTTGCATATGTAAAATCCTAGAAACCTTCTCAATAAACACAGAAATCATCATGTGAGAACACTAACTTTTCACTATTTCTAATTAGTTAGAGGTGGACTTGCTTGGAGAGACTAAGGAATGTAGTGTGTCAAGCAAAGATAGTGCAAAGACATTCTGGGGGCCGTTTGGCTTGCTGAGCAAACATGAACGTGAAATGAAGGTGTCCATGGGTTTTGCATGAGGCTCAGGCCAGCTGTGTTAGCAGAAAACCCTTGAAACTCCATCTTGAATACTTGGCTTCCATTTAAATTGCTCAAAACCTGCAGAAACTAAGCCAGTTTCCTTAGAAGGAGATCCTCACAGCCTTCGGTCTGAAATATCTTTTTGCTGGAATTTTGTGCTATACGCAGTCTCCTGCAATCCTTTCCTGAATGAAGATGATGCATTCTGCATACACCACATTGTAGGAAGTGAAAATAGAAAACTCTTCGGCTTCTCCCTAATTCCTCTGCATGGCCGTCTTAAAACATACATAGCCCACTGACCCCCACTACATTGTTTTTCCCCCTTTTTAATGTTTTAGTTTCTTGATTTTTACAAAAGATTATGGAAGGGATCTTTGCTATGATGGCTTTACATCATTCATGCATCTTTATCCCCTCTTCACACAGCCTGACGTGGTGTTCATTCTTTCTGACTGGTGCGCTGTGCAGAGCAGATGTTTCCACTGAGCTATGATGGTTTTTAGATCTTATTCTCGGGAGGTTACAGCTAATTCAGAACCCTCCAGCATAGAAGAGGTGTTTAATTTATTCTTTCTAGTAAGTTACCCCTTATCTGCAGTGGATTTCATCTGCTGTCACGTTGCCCAGTTACTGAGTTTTGTTCCATCCAACTAGGATGCTCCACCATCCTCTCTGTTCTCCACCAACCTAATCATTTCATCTCATCAGCACATTTCACCCTGCTGCTATTCAGGCACATTTAACATCATTAATCATCGGCCTTGAACTCTCTGTCCCCTTCAACTCTGCCTTCGATACTGCTGGGCAGCAAAGAAGGTACATGAAAGGCAATTTCAAGATCAAATCTTCTTTAGGTTCTACCAACCAACCTTACCCATCCACTCTTTCAGAAAGACTGCTTGACCACTTCATTTTTCTGCTGCTACCTCTGATCAAGCATGCGTGTATAGTTGTACCTCTTCTTGGTTCCTTGTACCTCTTGCTCCCTGGGAGAAAACCAGTTTGGATATTCCAATGTAATTCCTCAATCTGTTCAGTCATCTTCTCAGACACACCACTGTGACGTGTTTAGCTCTAAAGAAAGGTAAAAATATTTTCCACAACTATTTCCATCCTTGTGTTATCTTTTGAGCAAACCAAAAGCACCCAGAGATTCTGTGACTCAGGAGGATGCAGGAAAAGACAAGTGTGTCCAAGTATGTGCAGGAAGGGCAGTGAGTGGCCTTCCCCACATGCTCTCCCTGACTTCATGGGTGGTGACGAACATGCAGAAGCCGAGTCCTTTGCCCAGTCCTTTTGCTATTTGCATAAGCTCTTGAGGTCTTCCTTCCGTCCACAGAATCTAAGTATTTAACTAGGACAGGAAAAAATTAATTCAAAGACAAAAAACTCAGGGCAACAGTTGCAAGATCACAAATAAAGATCCTGTTTATCCTAATTTACATGTGTTCTCCCTCTGCTGAATCTGAACCCTCCTGCTCACCTTTAATAATAAATATGCTGGCATTTTTCACTGGAATGACCTGGACGCTACTGCCTGCACAGGTGTGTGGTCTGCCTGCACCCCCCTCTATTCACCAAACCTCCCATCTTGCAGCTACCTGCTTCAATGCCTTATACTTTTCCCACAGAAACGGTCAGGGGCTACCTGATCTCTCACAACATTATGCTGCTAACAATTCAGAACGATGTGCTGATTCTTCATTGAAATGAGAGGGTGAGATTATCTTGAAAAAGAAGGAAATAGCTGAACGAATGTGTGTGCTCATTACAAACAGAAGCCATTGGAAATGCTGGTAAATAATTTTTAAAAATACTTCCGGCAACATACCATGTGGGTGTAAAACACTTACCCTTTTGTCCAACACCCCTCACAATTTACCCTAACTATAAAGGGAGAAAAAACGAGCTTCTAGTCTTTCATAATTCCAATTTTATCTCTCACCCCACAATTAATTCCTTGGTGAATCCTGTTGGCTCTGCCGTCTAGATATTTTCAGTGTGTCCCATCATACCAATTTAGAGACCACAACTCCAGTCCAAGCTGTCAGTTACCACCTGGACTTTTTGAGTATTAGTTTCTTAGTCTCAGCAGATCTTATAGCATCCTCTCTTGCTTTCACCTTTCTGGTTCCTACAGGAGCCAGGGGACACTTAAATACACACATACACACACCACAATTTAGATGATACCACTTATGGCTCAAAATTCTCCAATAGTTTCCCACCTCCTGGGGAAAAAAAAAAGATGGCAGTCCTCACCATAGCCCCAAAGGTCCTGCACCATCCCACCTGCCTACTGCAAATCCTCTGACCTCAGCTCCTCCTTCTCTATGCCTCTTGCCTCCAGCCCATCTCAGCCCATCTCTAGTACTCCCCTTCCTGTGCCCAGCTTCTGCTCTCATGGTTCCCAGGCTCTTCTCTCCAGAGAGAACTCTGCTTATATGGCACCTTGCAGAGGAGTCTCTCCTGGACACCTCTACCATCATCCTTGGAATCACATCACTGCCTGGCATGGTTTTTATTTCCCCAGTTCGTTCATTCATTCCTTCATTCCTTTGCTCCTTCCTTTGTTCATTCCTTCCTTCCTTTCACTCTTTCTCTCTTTCTTTCTTCTCACTTTCTCTTTCTTGCTTGCTTGTTTGCTTTCTGGCTTCCTTCCTTCCTCCCTCTCTATCTCTCCCCTCCTTCCTCCCTCCCTCCCTCTTCCCTCTCTCCTTCCCTTCTTTTCTCTCTCTCTCTATCTCTTCTGTGTGCTTGGTTGGTTATTATCCTGTTTCCTCCCATGATGAAACTCCCTGAGAGCAGGGCTTTTGAATGAGCTCTGCATCTTTTGTTCCTCAAATAGTACCCAGCACATAGTAGCTGCTAAATATTTGCTACATGAATAATTGTCAGTGGTTTCTCTTTGACTAAGTAAAAATAAAGTGTTTTACTCTAGTACAACAATGACTTATCAGTAACTGACTCACTCGTTGGGAAGGCAGCTGGTCTGGTGCTATGCCAGCAGTGTGAGCTGGTTCAGACTGTGCACTGACTTCCATAAAGTGTGTCCTGGAATTTAAGAAATTGTACTACCAGTTCCGTTCCATCACCAACAGAGACTTGGGATAATTCTGTTTCATCACTAACCAGCTACAGGAATTTGGGGCTCTCACTAATTTCCCTGAGGTGCTTTATCTTATCCATCAAATGTAGGAGGCATCTGGTGTGGCCACAATGTCATGGAAACTGAATGTTATTATTGAACTATGTTTTACTTGTGTAATAGTTACTTAGCCAATATTGAACTCTGTTTTACTTGTGTAATTGTTATTTAGCAAAGAAAGACCATTCACCGTGTATCCCATTGGCCTTGAATATTGGTGGGGACTAGCTGTAGACACTGAAACAGCAGGTGACAAGGCAGGAGAAGGGCTGACCCCTTAACTGCAGAAACTGTAATCTGAGGAATGAGTGCTCAGGAAGTAATCTACTACATATAAACAAACACGTGTGTCACCCCCACAGGCGTGAAGTGTCCCCTGCACTATTTCTACTAAAAAGGATAACAGAAACTGTAAACCATTGTATTATAAGTCAGTTTTAAAGTTATGTACATAGTTTTTAATAGTCTAGACCCAAAAGGACTATATAAACAAGCTTATTATGTAAAACTTTGAAGTTTTTCTTTGAAGAAAAATGATTTAAATGTCTATAAGTAGAGAAGAGGGTGAATTCCAATACATTCTTTGGAAGAAATATTACAGTCATTTAAAAATATGTGTAGAAAATTGCATAGCCCTAGAGAACAATGCTTCTGTTAAGTGAAAAATGCAGAATGTAGAAACTATGTAATCTGATTACACTTTTGCAAAGTATCTGTGTATGTGTGAGCACAGCTGGAAGAGAACGTTCAAAATCAATATATTGTTGAGGTGAGAAAATAATAGCGTTTTTAAAAATTATTTTCATGTTGTTTTATTGTTTACATACAAGGATTCCAGAGAAGGAAATGGAGGTCTCTTCTGAAGCATAGCTACTCATCCACAGTGGGGATTTGGTTGCCATTTGTTTGGGAGAACTCCTTACTGGGCATTCTAAGAAGACTGGGCTGGACGGTCTCAACAGGGCTTCCATGTTGTCCCTGTAACTGACCTTGTCCAGGGCATGGACTATGACATCTCCGCCCTCAGCCAGAGCTAGGGAAGGAGGGTGGACAGAGCATACTCAGATGAGTGAAAGTCAGGTGGCCTGGATGGAGAGACCCAGGAGACAATAAGCCACAATGAGAAAAGCCAGAGAGACACAGGGAGGAGAGATGTGTGTCAACCAAGACCCAGATCTCACCTACCTCTGTCACCTCCACCAACTGCATCCTTGCCTTGAGCCGGGGGGCCTCCCAAGTGCACTCACCATGAGCTTCAGGATGAAAGTGTTGAGGAGAGGGCTGGGCCATGCCAGCTGTCCCGAGTTGATGACTCACAGAGTTTCTGACCAAGTTTTCATTTTGACAATTGAGCTTGGTATACAGAACATCTTGGTTCATTCGAGCTGCTATAACAGAATCCCTTAGACATGTTGGCTTATAAACAACAGAAATTTATTTCTCACAGTTTTGGAGGCAGGAAGTCCAAGATTAAGGAGCTGGCAGATTAGGTGTCAGGTGAGGACCCGCTTCTGGTTCACAGACAGCTGTCTTCTCTCTATGTCCTCACATGCCCAAGGGGCAAGGGAGCTCTATGGGGTCTCTGGGGGCATTAAGCCCATCATGGGGGTTCCATCCTCATGATACTAATCACCTCCCAATGACCCCACTTCCAAACACCATCACATGGAGGTTAGGTTTCAACATATGAATTTTGGGAAGACAAAAACCTTCAGCCTGGAGCACAGAATGATGATACTGACCCCTCCAAATTCAAGGCAAATTTGTAATTGCACTTTAAGCAGACATTTCTCATGTCTTTGCTATTACCAACCACATTTTTTATTTTAAAAATACTTTGAATTCAAATTCACATGAAACATATTTCAAAGGTGGCAAAAATAGGTGAAATTAAATGCTTACTGAATTCCTTGCAGAAATCATCAAAGATGCTTTTCCATCTGATCTTGATCTAACATAAAAATGATTTTCAGGAAGTTCTTATTATCATAGGAGCAAATATAAATGTATCTATTAGTAAGGTTTTGTGTATTTATTAGTTGAATACTGTACACCAATTTTTTCAATTAACCTTTTTTATTTATGCATATGTTGAGGATCAGAGAGATTGATCTCACTGTGAGAAGGTGGCGGAGAGGGGCTTACACATAGGAACCATAATTGCCAGACAAAACCTGCTTCCACACGTTGAAACTGTCCATTAAAACCTCAGGGTCTGGGATAGGGAACTGAGGCTGGGAACAGGTCAGCCATAAAGTTTGGAGAGACAGGTTAATTCAGATGTGCCCACAAAGGGGGTGGCCAGAACATTCTGACTCCCTCAGCTGAGACTAGGAGACTAGGAGACAGGATATGACAGGGAGGCTGCTTTCTAGTTAAAAATGCACTTAGTCACATGATACCAACTTGTTTAAACCTAGACTTCAAAAGAGAAGACACTTATTACAGTTTAAAAAAGACTGATTGAATGAATAAATTCTCCATCAATACTGTATATACTTTAACAAAACTGGTCTGGGCTGAATCCTGTTTAACTAACATTCATTGGGTAGCTTACCGCATGCTAAGCACTAGGTTAGGTTTTTTTACATTTATTACTGCATTTCCTCTTTACAAGTGGACCCTAATATCCCAGTTTTATATATTGATAATCAGGAAACTGACACTCAGAGGGGCCACGTGGCCTGCACGAGGTCACAGATGCCATCTATTTATGTGTGTGTGTGTGTGTCATTGCAGGTCAGTGTGGATTCTGGTGGAAGACGAGACCTCATATGAAGGAGCCCATCACAGGTAAACAAGGGGTTGTCATTGAAATTCTCAGCTCTCCCTCCTAGAACTGCCTATGGCCAGGTTTCTGGACATCACTCCCTTGTTGGAGCATCACACAGAGGTTTTGTGAAACAGTGATAACTAAATAAGGCTTAAGGTGAATATATGTATATGTATGGCTGAATCACTTTGCTGTACATCTGAAACTAACACAACATTGTAAATCAGCTATCCTCCAATAAAAGAAAGAATTAAATAAAAAGCTTAAGGTAAAGTTTTTTTACTCTACTATTTGGATTTTTTTTTTTTTAAGTCACAGCTCTTAAAGAAAGCATCTGTGACTTTCTACTCAGAAGCAGAGGCCTTCAACCAAAATCCCAGAGGGATTTGTTTCAAACTCCATGTCTCCCTTATCTTTCTCATTTCTAATTCTTACCCACTTGCTAATTGAGCCTGAACTTCCATGGGAAGGGGCTGAATTCCGAATAGAAGACCTCTTATCTTGACATGTGGCCTGGGCAAAAGAGGGAAGTGATATAGCTTCATCAGGCAGCACCAACCCCGGTTCAAAGTCAGCCAAAGCTGCCTTCCTCACTGAAGTGCCCTTGATCAAGAACAGCAGCACAAAGGATTTTTCTGGACATTAGTCCTTTCTACTGTATTTGAAAATACAACAAAACTTCGTGTGCAATACAAGTTATGCCATCTGAACGATGAAACTTGTGGGAGACAGCTTCTGACATATCATATTTATACTAAATCCCATCCTGTTATTTTCAATTTCCTAAGGAAAGCTATCATTAGCAACACTTAATGACCAGCTTGAGGTAAAACCCAAGGTCTTCTCACCTCAAAAAAGTCATAATCTGTAGCAGTGATGGACAAAGAAGAGATTAGCACAATTATAAAATGCAGCCACTGCTCCAAATGGCCCTGGGGATGGCTATCACCTTTCCCGAGTTGACAAGTGATCTGAATGAAGATTCGTCCAGACGCACCTGACTGTGACTCCCTTTGCTATCCTGTCTCTGTCCCTCTAGAAGCTACCTGAAAGTATGCTGGCATTGAGATTGTATTCTCTTCATTTAAAGTGAGAAAGACATTCCTAAAATTGGTCTGATTTTCAAAGCATCATGCCACTGAATGGTTATATGATATCAAATTGCTCTATGCAGAGTAATTTCCCTTGGAAGGTTGATTTTTTTTAAGTGCCTAGAAATAACAAATATACATTTTCACATAGAAACATATCTTTCCTTGAAGGGTTAGTAAGTGATCTATGTTGCTTACCTTTCAAAATATAAGCCAGTAAGAGAGCTTCATATTTTAAAAGAAAATGTATTCTTTAAAGGAAAGAAAAATAAACCAAGAACAAACGTTGTGAGGGCAACTAGTTATAATCTCTTAAGTTGTCCATAAGTGAGGCTGGCATAAGGCATTGTAGAAAGTATTTCTGAAGAACTGTCCTAATATGTTCGACCTCAATATACCTCATATTGAATTTTGCAGCTTTTTTACCTCAGTGGAAATTCAAGGACTGCTCAGTTATTATAAATGTGGGCATAAACCATTTCAGTTATCAGTGGACATAAAATGGCCAACTGAACAAGTGGCAAAGGATGGAAAGGAGAAGGTGCTGACACAGGGAGGACTGCCTACACTCCAGGGTTAGTGACCCTGGCTTTGACATCAGAGTGCTTGCCCTCTGAGCATGGACTCCTTTGGCCCTGGATTGGGGCCCTTGAAGCATTGTGGGTGGCATCTTACTCAGGAAAATCTAATTCCAGTAGTCAGCAGGGGCTGTGCTAGGGCCAGTGTCCATCTCAACTTCAGAAGCTCTTTGTGGACCTGGGAACCGAGCTGCCACCTTCAGACTCAGAGCTCCAGCTTCTGGGACAGACTAGGAATTGTGTCAGGTCCTGAAACGTGCCAGCTGTGGCCGCCCGGCCCCTGAGGGTCTCTCTCCTCGGCCGAGAGGCCAGGGCCTTGTGTGAGGGTCTGAGCCAGAGCAGGCCCCTCCCTTGAAGGCTCCCACAGAGAATCTAGCCTCAGCTCAGGTCTGAGGGTTCACCTTCCAGGACTGTGAAGGATTCTGCACCTCTGAGCTGATTCCTGGAGGCTCTCAGATCCCCAGCTTCCAAAGAGAGTTATCCATTCCAGTTTCCCAAGGCTGCCCTCCTCTTGTCACAGGGGTTCATGTAGACCAGGGGTGAGGGTGCTAGCCTGGCCCAGACACCCAGGCCTCAGGACTTGCCAGGAGTGTGGCTTTGGGCTTCTTACCTGCCCTTTCCTTGACTAACTTTCCCAACTGCAGAGTGGAGATAATAATCACACTTTCTTGAGAGTTTTGCAGGGCTGGTAAATGGACCCGTGTAAGGAAGAGCCAAGAAGGGCGCTGGTCCAGCATAACTCCTCGGAAGGGCACACCCTGGAGCCTGTGGTCAGGTGCTGGCCTCCACCCTGGCACCACTGCCCCACCCCCACCGGGACGATGCATCTGTCCTGCTGTCCTGTCCCTCCAGACCTTTACCATCTCTAGATAGAAGCCTCATCCTCTTCACAGCCCTGTGTGTGTTCCCAGGGCCTTGAGCACAGGGCCAGTCAGATTCCTGCAAAGCAAGTTCACTGCTCACCCGCTCCCACTTCCTGATCTCTCCCCTTTCAGGACATACCTGGGTCTTACAAAGCAGTCCTTCATGTGGTATGGCCTCCCCACAAAGGGAGCTTGTCTTCAGACATCAGCTCCACTATGGCCTCCACCAGGAGACCTGCTCTGACAGCATCTCCCCTTCTTTCACTCCCCCGTTGTCAGCAAACACCCCTCCTGGGCAGTTGGTCTGTCCTTACACACGAGTGGGTCCTTATCCAAACCCACTTCATGGTGCACAGTAATAATCCATTTATTCTCTGTGGACCTCCACCAGACAGCAACAACGCTGGTGTGTCACCTTCTTCAGACTGACCCCTAGTTAGTATTGGGACCACCCAGACCAGTGTTCTCCTGTAGCACTGTTCTATCAAGGGCCTGGCCTTCCTTGGGCCACAGGCTAAGACCAAGGAGTGTCCCAGTGGTCACCACTAACTTCCCTCAGGCATAACAGAACTGGGCAATCTGATGGGGTCACTCACATGGTTCCTTTGTGGACACAGTTTATATGTTTCCCATTCAGAAACCCTACATCGGCATTTGTAGCTCTTGAAAACTGGACCCCAAATCCAAGCACTATTTGTACAGAATTTTTGAAAGTATAGTTTCCATCCTGGGCACTGCCATATTCTGAGAAAGGGAGCCCATGACATTTATAAGAGCATCAGTTTGTCTTTGCACTTTCCAGATACAAGATCCCTGGAACTCAGGATTTCCTGAAAGCTTAACATTGTTGAAAGTCGGGTCACTCTGACTGAGATTTAAGTGTGGGGGATTTACTGGGGAGGGGACTCAGGAACAAACACAGGGAAGGGTAGGGCAGAGGAAGGGGCTTCACTGAAAGGCAGTCACAAGAGAAGCAGCAGGTGTCCCAGGGGCTCTGGAGCCCAGATGCTCTCCAGAGTTGCCCCCAGCTTAGGTAAGGAGTTGACTTTGTACCCCAGAGCAGTCATGAAATGTGGGATGCCCCTTGGGAGGGGGTGTAAACTTCTAGAAAAGTTTCTGGAAAGAAACTCAGCTCTGTAAGGTGAGCAGACCACAGCCCAGGGCTGGAGAATGTGTCCCTCAGTCCTGAGGGGGTTCTAAGCGCATGGGCATAGCACTGCCGCACCCAGGAAACTGCAGGAACAAGGGGGGCATTGACAGTAGAGCATTTATGCTCCTGGGAGGTTTTGCAGTTGTAATCAGATTCTCAAAGACCCACAAGTAACAACAGAAGCAAAACCACTCCCCTACATCCTGAGTGGAAATATAAGAAAGAAAGTTTCTGCACTACACAGCGAGTTCATACATTTTCCCCCTCCTCACCTCATGTACAAAAACTGGCAAGTACTGCCAACCTTCTGCAACTAAGATTTGGCAACTATTCTATTTGTTTATTTTTTCCACCTTTGTTCAATTGTTGTATAATTCCTAATATTGATCCATCCATTCTGTTCACAATAAAATTTACTAAAAAGGAAGCAAGAGACTAAATACATTCTTTCCTCCCTCTGATTCTGTGATGCCGTTATAATGGAAATTCAGTTAACATCCAAGTCTAACTTGGAGGTATTCTTAAGTTTTTAATTAATTTGAAAAATGTGAAATAACATGAAAAGAGCTGGATGTAATAGCACATTCCTAAAAATGCCCCCTCCTTTTAAGCAGTACTGCTGCGGTATAGTCTCCAAATTCTCACCATTTATATTTTAATTGCACGTGAGCCTGTTTCTATAGAGAAAATGAGACCATTCTGAGGGTGAGGCTTTAAGTTGAAAAGGATGCTCAGTCATTCCCAGAACAAAAGACCTTTAGACCACATACTCACAGCAGTCACAGGCCATGGAAGGAAACCCCCCCCTTTTATCAGAGGGCTCTTCCTCTAAGGCGCCTGAGAGTGGGCAGGGAGGACCCTGTGGGAGCCAAGTGGGGCTCAGCCATGTGGGGAGGATAGCTTCACCAGGAGGAAACAGGAAGTCCTTGCTGGGGTCTGGCATCTGCATATGCTGAACCCCCAGAGCCATTGATTATTTTAACCAGGCTCAATTTGTCTTTGAAAGAGACGTTTTAGAAAGCAAAAGAGCTTAAACAAACATGAAAGTAATCTAATTCAGGCATAAACATGAAAGTTAATGAAATTACCATGAATTGATCTAAATATGACTTAAAATAATTTGAAATGATTTTTGATGGCATGCCACTTCAGTCGGGACACTTTTATGTTACATCATGAAGCCAATGGATTATTGCTTTCTAGAATATTTTCTTGTTGTTTATGACCTTCAAAGATATCCCAGTGTTGGCAGACCTGTCAGTCAAGATGTCTCCACACAATGAATGAGTTGCTGCATCTACCATAGCTCTTCCTTCATACTATCTTCATGTAAAAACAGTGCCTTTGTCTTGTTTCAATTAGTTGCTTTCTCCTGAGATAAAGTCACAGGTATATGATTTCAAAGAGGATAAATATTAATTGTTTCAAGTCTATGGCAAAAACATATGTAAAGAAACATGCTATGATTGTTGAAGGCTGTAGGCTGTACTTCAACATAAATGTGAAGATTCAGAGACTGCGGGGTAGGCATTTCCTGGGTCTACTGTATCCCTAGGCCAACACCAAAACTAAGGGGCCCTGTGAAATAAACATTTGTGTTTTGTGTTTGAGTGAACTCAAACTCTGGCAGCATTTGAGGTTAGAAGCCATTACCATTGCTAAGGGCTTGTCACTGAGTCAAAAACATTTTCCTGTGACATCTTGTAAAAATCTAGTGTTGACTGTTGAAAGCTCTCTATTCAACTTTTCTGCTGGCAAAACACCATCAGGACTGCCAGGGTACCACTGAAGCTCATACTGTTTAAATCAAAACAAACGTTTGACAGAAAGTATATTCGAAGATGAATGAATCATCCTACTGATATCCAAAGGTTGTAGCAAAAGCTTTCTGATTATTAATTATTATTATTTTCTTCTGCATCAAACTGAAATGGTAGTTTTTTAGGACCTAGTGTTACTCATCTCCATGGTACTAACCATTCAGCCCAGAAAAATGGTATCATAATTAGCATACCCATTTTTAAATTCAGAGAATGTGAACATATTGAACAGATCAAGCAATGGGAACATTAAATTTAAAAGTTAATATGACAAACCAAAAATATTGCAGTTAGTACTAGCAATAATAATAAGCTGTTTAAAAGTATTGTGTAAAAATGAGTGTTTTATTTTTACCACACTAAGTTTACAAATTACAGTATAATACCTAATCATTCTTGTTATGTTTTTTACTTTTGTGTTGGTCTGAGTACCTCAAATGTGCTAAGCTCTTCTCTTGTTTATGAAGACATGTGCCTATTGACCTCATAAAGAAGAAGATGAATGTCTATTTGGAAATGTTAAGTCGTCATTAAAAGCTGGCATAAGAATCACATTTCTACTTCAGCTTGGGATGCATAAGACCCTTCAACTAGACCGAACTTCACTGGCATCATGAGTGAGGCTTCATGTCTCCTTCCAGAACAGATCTGCAGAGGGACTTACCTTCTTTTTGAGAAACAACACAGCTTTTCAAGTAAGCTTGGGACTAGGAGAACACACACAATCATGCCATGAACCTATTTCCAAACACTGACATAAAGTACAATTTTGTATTTCTTTGTCCTCCTGCATTTTCCTAATTTTTAAAAAATATATTTTCCCTTAAAGAAATACATGCATGTGTTACTTATTTCACCATATATATGAGTATCAAATCCCTATGTTGTAGACCTAAAATAAATACAATGTTATATTTCAATTATATCTCAATAAAACTGGATAAAAAATTAAAAAAATAAATAAATACATGCAAGATAAATTGGTAAGAGGTACCAAAATGTAATATGTGTTTTCCTTCCCATTTCTGAGTAGGAAAAAAAAAAGTCTATTGTTGACTAGTCAATTTTTGATTTTTTTTTCCTTAATCAGGTATTGAGGTATGATATATATATATATATATATATATATATATATATATATATATATATATATATATATATATATATATATACTAAAAGCCACCAATTTTAAGGGAAAAATACAATGAGTTTTGACAAGTATATATGAGTTTTAGCCACCACAACCCATCAGGATATAGAATATTTCTGTTGCTCCAAAATGTCCCCTTGTGTTACTTTGTAGTTGACTCTTTTTTCCCATGTCAGCCTCAGATAACCACTGATCTGCCATCTGTCACTGTGTTTTTAATGTTTTTAGAAGTTCATGTAAACAAATCATGCATTGTGTTTTGTCCTCTTGCACTGCACACAGGGACCAGTCTGACATGCTATGCATTTGTGAATAGCCCTTGAAAGACTCATTATATAAAGATTTCCTTGATGTTAACCAGTGGTGAATCCACAAATTTTCTCAAGCATTTACCAGTCTTGGTTTTATTCTACTTCCCATGTGATATAAACTCAGATTTCCTTATCCTTTGCTAAACATCATTAGACTTTAGGACCTGAAATATTCAATCTACTGTGTCAACTCTTACTGGCCATTTTCTGGATGGTAGGTGACACATATCATTGTTCTTTGATAATTATTGTTTTCATTAAACCCAACATGGCAGAAGCCCATGGTGACCAAAGCAGTGAGAATGGATTCATGGGGTCTTTTCTTGTTTCTTTGTTTTGTTTTGTTTTTCTAATATTCCAAAGTCCTAGACAATTTGATGGCACTGGAGCAAGAGAAGTCAGGAACTACCCTATGAAGCAAGAAGAGTGATTAGCCCTCATTTTGCAAGTAACAGCATGGCCCTGGATTGCTGGGTGCTTACTCTGAGCTCAGAGTTAATGAGACCAACAGCCTATGAGGACTTTCTATGATGTGAAGAATAGTCAATTTACAAAGAGTCCTTCCTCAGATGCCTCATATGTCAAACTTCAATAGACAGAATGTGGTTTTATGAAAACACTTTATCAAGACTTTTAGGTAATATTTGGCAAATTAATCAATGTGGGTTTTTTGGGCACTATTTTCTATCAATAAACAACAGGAAGTACAGAACTTTGACATCTACTTTTGAGACACGAGGTTCTAGAGACACAAGGCGATTATAAAAACGTGGAGGCTCTAAAAATATTCCTGCTGCAATAAGTAAAAGGAAAATGAAGTGTATGGGCTATAACTGAAAATGGGCTCCCCGTCGAAGAAATGAAGAAAAGAAGAAAAACAAAAATAAACAGAACCTTGACATGCAGTAATTGAAATTGTAATTTTTCATCCCAAATAATTAAAGGCTAAACCCATTTTCTAAAATCACATTATTTAATTATAAAAGTAAATAAATATAATTAAAAAGTTAGACAGATATTGTTAGATGCACTGTCAGCAAAGCACTGAAATATATCAAATGATATTTTGAGGATAGTTTCTGTCATTTCAAATGGCTATGAAGCAACCCCATCACCACGAATGATGAAAATAACCAACATATTATAATAATTGGTTACATCCACTGTTTATTCTTATGCTGCTTGAGCATAAACAAAAAGAAAATGCCTTTTCCTATTTAGTTTAAAATACATATCACCTACCTGTCAGAAAATGTATAGCAGAGAATCAGAAGAAATATATATTATTTTGGAGACCAGAAATCTACCTACAGGTAAGTATGATACGGCCCAGCAAATAGATCACAGAAATCTTCTTGCACAAGTGATTCATAAACATTTCCATGCTTACTGCAATTTTTTTGCCTCTAGAGTAGAAAAAAATTCCTGCAATAAAGGGACCTGTTGTTTCCATTATAAAATAGATGATGCTAAGCAATATAACTGGTAGAGGTTACAGATTATTTTTACTTATAGAAGAATGTGGAAAATACAACATACTCCCTGTATCAAGCATCTGATTTTATGGTTGCCCCCACCACCACCACCACCTCCAGATCTAATATTAGGGATCAGAAATGTCAGAGTCATTATCTCTTCTCCAAGAAGTGTTACCAGCAGTGTAGACAGGTCTAGAATCCCGGGAAGTCTCTTTCAGATATTCTACATTCACACTCAAAGCCCATGTTTGATCTCCAGTCATTGCAGGCTCAAGGTTTTACAGCTCACAGACTAGAGTCTATAGGTCGATTCCCACAGCAGTCTCTTCTGTATTGGTTTTAGACTGCCATAACAAAACACCATAGATGGCAGGGCTTAACTTACTGACTGTAAAGTAAAATTCATATATTATGACAAGACAAGAACAATTCAAACATAAAAATTTGGCCTCCTCTCTCCTCACACTGTTCACCGTGTATCTGCATTAGGCCTTGAACAAACCTCCCCCATCAGCAGAAATACCTGCTCAACCATAAAGAGCAACACTCTCCTAGTACCGACAAGACAACTCCTTAAAAGACAGCATTCCTTCTTGATCTTGTAAGGGGCTCTGGATTGTGTAAACTGTCAGTAATATGTCATTTAATGTATAGAACCTCTGTCTCAAAAAACTTATAGAACTGTGCCTGGACTTCTAATGGGTAGAACAGTTCTCAGAGTTTTCTGAGATGCTATTCCTGGGTTATAATCCTGAATTTGGCTTGAATAAAAATTTCCACTTCTTTCATAAACTGACGGATGATTAATTTTCATCAACAGAAATTGTTGTGTCACAGTTCTGGAGGCCAGAGGTTTGAGATCAAACTTCCATCCAATCTGATTTCTGGTGAGGGTTCTCTTCCAGGCCTTCAGATGGCTTCCTTCCTGCTACAACAATCCCAAATGGCCTTTCCATGCTGTGTGCACGTGGAGAGAGAGAGAGATAGAGAGACAGAGGGAGATAGAGACAGAAACAGAGACAGAGTCAGAGAGATTTATTATAAGATATTGCCTCATGTGCTCTTTGAGGATGACAAATCCTAAGATCTGCAGTTGACAAGCAGGAGACCCAAGAGAGGCAAAGGTGTAGTTCTGGTCTGAAAGCTGGCACACTCAGGCCCCAGAAGAGCTGATGCTTCAGTTTGAGGCCAAAGGGAGGAAAAAACAATGTCTTAGATCAAAGGCAGGCCGGCAGGAAGATTTCTCTCTAATTTGATGGACAGTGAGCATTTGGTTCTATTCTGATGTTCTGGTCTTTGACAAATGGGGTGAGGTTCAACTACAGTAGGGAGGGCAATCTGCTCAGTCAATCAATGTATTGGGTGGGCCAAATATTTCATTTTTTCTTCCATAAGATGGGTCCAGTAACACTTAGTTGTCTTCAACTGCATTTGAAACAATTTTGTTTCTGTGATAGCTGTCATATCACTGTGCACTTAAAAAAAAAAAGAAAAAAAGAAAATCAAAATTGGTGAATTTTTGTGTAGCCATTTTAATATTGAAGATAGAAGAAAAGAAGCAACATTTTTGGCATATTATGCTTTATTATTTGATAAAAACACAACTGAAATGCAAAAAAAAAAATAGATTTGTGCAGTGTATGGAGAAGGTGCTGTGATGGATTGAACATGTCCAAATCAGTTTGTGGAGTTTCATGCTGGAGATTTCTCGCTGGACGATGCTCTGTGGTTGGGTAGGCCAGTTGAAGTTGATAGCAATCAAATTGAGATATTAATTGAGAATAATCAACATTATACCACTTGGGAGATAGCTGCCACACTCAAAATACCCAAATCAAGTGTTCAAAATCATTTGCACCAGCTTGGTTATGTGAATTGCTTTGATGTTTGGGTTCCACATAAGTTAAGTGAAAAAAAAAAACAAAAAACTTCTTGACAGTATTTCCACATGTGACTCTCTACTTAAACATAACAAAAACGTTCCATTTTTAAAGCAAATTGTGATGGGCGATGAAAAGTGGATACTGTACAATAATGTCGACCAGAAGATATCATGGGGCAGGTGAAATGAACCACCACCAACCACACCAGAGGCCGGTCTTCATCCAAAGAAGGTGATGTTGTGTGTATGGTGGGATTGGAAGGGAGTCTTCTATTATGAGTTTTTTCTGGAAAAACAAACGATCAGTTCCAAAAAGTACTGCTTCCAATTAGACCAACTGAAAGCAGCGATCAATGAAAAGCAACCAGAATTAGTCAACAGAAACACATAATCTTCCATCAGTATGACAGAAGACTGCATGTTTCTTTGATGACCAGGCAAAAACTGTTACAGCTTGACTGGGAAGTTCTGATTCATCTGCTGTATTCAACAGACATTGCACCTTTGGATTTCTATTTATTTCAGTCTTTACAAAATTCTCTTAATGGAAAAAATTTCCATTCCCTGGAAGACTGTAAATTGCACCTAGAACAGTTCTTTGCTCAAAAAGATAAAAAGTTTTGGGTAGACGGAATTATGAAGTTGCCTAAAAAATGGAAGAAAGTAGTAGAACAAAAGGGTGAATATGTTGTTCAATAAAGTTCTTGGTGAAAATGAAAAATGTGTCTTTTATTTTCATTTTTAAAACCGAAGGAACTTTTTGGCCAGCCCAATAAATGTTAAATTCATCCAATAGCACCCTCACCAAAACACACAGAACAAGGTTTAATCAAATATACGGACACCTTATGGCCCAGGCAAGTTGACACATAAAATGAACCAGCATGCCATCTCCAGCAGACCACCTGGCCAGGCAGCTGAGGCTGGTCTAGGAAATAGGTCACCTCCAGGGCTGCGAGGGTGGCCTCAAAGCTCTCAATGTTAATCACCTTTCATTCAGCTCAGTGTGTGCGCCGAGAAACTAGCTCAGTACCTTCTCATTTAACCTGTTTGAGATGTTTCATATGCTTACTTCTCTAAAGAAGGGAATTGAAGTTTGAATTTCACATTCAAATATGAAGTTTAATTAAGGAATATATTTATTATTAGTGTAAGTATGCCCTGGCCGTATTTGGAACATGCTTGTACTAAAAAGTGGTGGTTGTTTATCTGAAATTCAAACTTACCTGGTTGTCCTATATTTTTAGTTGCTAAATTTGGAAAACATTTTATTTTTAGATTGCTATTTTAAACTGTTGTTCCAAATAGCATTTATATGACAGGTGAGTAAGAGAGAAAGGAGTGAATTGTGAAGAGACTATTTAGAAAATTAGGACTCAAGTACCAAAAAAATTCAATTTAAAAGAAATTTATCCAAGCACATTAACTGCATGAAGTTAATTCAAAAGATAAATATTTCTAAAAAGAAAATTAAAAACAAAAAACAAAAAAAAATGAAACAGAAAAATTTAATATTCAAAGATGCTCTGAGATATATTTAAATAGACTTTTAATATAAAAATTATAAAACAACACAAATATTACAAAATATCAGATTACTTTTAGCTTGAATAAACTTTATCCAAGATTATCTAAGGATGAAAGATTATATAGAACAGCACCCCATTATATGAAGGGCAAACTGAGGCTCAAAAAGATTAAGACAGCTAAATAAAACTGGCACCCCAAAACTCATCTTGATCAAAAATAAACAACACTTTGGTAACCTCCACCTTCTTATTGAAATTAGGTTGATAATCCTTTATCTCTGGTATCAGTTATACACTTGTTTTGTCCAAACTTACATTTATTTTAAAACTATCTGCTCATTTTCTTTTCTCAAAGCCCTGGTAATGCTTATAGGTAAGAGCCTGCCCTATCAGTATTCTGCTTCGGGTGTAGCTCAGGAGTACAGCATTTGATGGCTTGGATAATTTAAATGCCCAAGTTTTTGGTCAACGGCCATTGATTCATTTCAGAAGCTTTTATCTGCAGTCTTCTTAGTGACAGTTATTGTTTTCTACCCTGGGTGACCTTTGACACAAATTTGGAAGAAAAATCTCTAGAATAAGCCCTGAAGGAATCATTCATCCTTAATGCATCTAATTACTACCTAGAAAATGTGCGTGACATTATGCAGAAATTATAATGAAAACCAACCTATGTAATGTTTCAGCTCAGTGTTTACCTAATTATATTAAGTTAAAATGTAAATATTTTCTAGGAAGAAATTTAGAAACCATGACATTTTGTGGAAAAACAAATCAGCTAAACTCAGGTGCTAGCATCATCATTTCATGTAATAAAGTAACTCTTGGCTGCTTTATACACACCCTGTACCTATCTGGATTTCTGTGTATTTCTCCCAGATTAAAAACATACCTCTAAATGAGATTTTTTTTCCTTCATGATATCTAAAAAAAAAAAAAAAAATGAATGAATACCTTAAAAGTCATTCAAATTGGTATTTAGCATAATTAAAATAAAAGGCTGATGTGCTTAAACTTGCAACTTTCATCTTATTGTTGGAATTCTGCCTGGGAGCATAGTCAGTACTTTACATATAAACATCGTCATGAATTGGAGATAGTGATTTTTCTGCGCAAATAAAATATGTAATAAAATAGAAGGCTTCCTGACAAATCTCTTTATCATGATATGTTTTCCAACTAGAAGATTTGAAACAAAGTGGTAAACAGAATGATATATTAACCTAACACTAACCTGAACATTTTTTGATGAAAATCTTAATGACCAGTTTGTTGAAATTCTTTACATCTTTCTATGATATTTTTGCTTTATCTCAAAATATAAATATTTTAATGGGCAGACACACAGACAAGCACACATATACCTTAACAATGACCCAGATGCTCCATTTGATCTCAAGTTATTCTAAGATTAAAATAAGAAGTTGGAGGACAAAGCCCAGTCTCCAGCCACACAGCGCCCCATCCTGCACGGTGCACCTGTGAATAAATGAAGAGATGCTGGCTTCATTTCTCCATCAGATTTCTGTGTTTGCTCCACAATCCCCTACTCAGCTAAGAGTCTGCTATGTTTGACTTTTATTACCTTCAGGACACAGGGTCAGCTGATATCCCTTTAGGTCTAAGAGTAAAGTGAAGGCAGCATTCTCTGGGACAGCAGGCTGCCTCTCTCTTGTTTTTTAAAGAATCTTTGCCAATTATGCATTGCTTTTTTTTTTCATCTTGCAAATATTTTTGAGACCCTACCATATGGCAGACATCATTGAAAACCTTTGGGATGAATCAGTGAACAGAGCAGAAAAAGATCTCTGCCCTCAGTGACTTTGCATCTCCTGGAGAGCTCAGACCATCTAACAGTAATGTGATAAATAGGCAAATGCTCTATGGCACTAGAAGGTGTAAATGTTGTGAAGAATTGGAGCCCAGAAGTGCCAGGGGAGCTGGGCAGAAATGTGCTTGCAATTTTAAGAGAAAGTGGGACTTGAAGGAGGTGAAGGAGTTCACCACCAAGCTCCCTAGGACAGAAGAATCCCCACGGAGGGAATGTCCACTCTATAGTGCAGGGAAAGGAACTCTATGTGTTACATTTAAATAACTGCAAGGAGGACAGTGTTGCTAGGACATTGTGAGCTGGGGAAGGTAGCAGAGAGTTAAGGCGTGGAGCCCATTGCAGGGAAACCAGGGGAAAGCCCTTGTAGAGTCTGAACAAAGGCAAACCACAGTCTGACTTACATTTTAATCAGCTCACGCTGGGTACCACCTTGAGAATAGCCTCTCAAAGAACAAGGACAGAAGCCAGGAGAACAGATAGACACATAGTAGAATGATGCAGGCGAGTGCAATGGAGGCTCAGACCGGGGTCATAGCAGTGGAGGTGGGCAGCAACTGGTGGGTTCCACTTACATTTTAAAGGTAGGGCCAAAAAGATTTCCTGAAGTCCTGCATGTGGAATGTGAAAGAAAACATGGAATCAAGGATGATTTCAGGTGTTTAGGTCTGGAAAGCTGTTGGGATGTTGAGGGTCATCCTCCCTTTCTTGACCCTGATTCCTCCTTTCCTATGAATCCCCCTGCTGACCTTGGGTCTTTGCGTCACTTCTCTTGTATTTCCAGTGGCTGACTATTTGTAAGACTCTGCCCTGTTCCTCACTGGCTCCTGACTCTATGACCCTCAGGACCACCTTTTCTACCTCCCTCCACTTCTTAGTTAGTCACTCAACTGATTGTACAAATTGTGTCCCTGATCTGGCTTGATGGCCACCTCCTACACGTTACAGGAAAAGAGGGCTTTTATGCTACTGTTTTTACAAACCCTAGAAATCTCACAGAGATTACTAGGCATCTTCGTCATGGCATGTGCCATATGGAAAGAAAAATTAATTCCAAGGAACTTTTAGAATTCTGGTTGTAAAACAGACCCTGTGTTTGACACAATTATTCTTTTGATATTTTTTTTTCTGACAGTTACTGGCCCAGCTCTAATGGCTTTCCCTGGAATGTTTCAGAGTATTATCATTTAATTTACCTAATTCTAAAATTGCTGTCAGAAGAATGAAAATATAGTTCTTCCCCATCAAGCAGCCAATTGTATGGTCTACATTATACCAATTGTATGATCTACATTTTACAGTCAGAGAATTCATTCAGCTGGCATTTTCCACTGAAGCTACATCTTCACAGTGCCAACATCACCATTATGGTCAGTCAACTGAGTTAAAACCAGTCAGTCAAATCAGATATTTGGTTAGGATGCTGAATAGATAGTCAGAACCCACAATTTTAGAGGTGCATCAAAAGAACTTCTGTACTCCCTTTTTTTTTTCAGGCAGCAGCAGTGTTAACAATCCCCAACTGAGATAGTGAGCGTTGGTGGCGATCCCATTGCTCTTGCTCTCAAGATACATCTCAAGCCTAAGAAGTTAAGAGGAATAAACTAAAGACACCACATCTCTCTTCACAGCTCATCTTCATGGACGTGTCCAATACCTAAAGGACCCAACTCTAATGAACCTCAGAAATTGAAGACAATGATTGTTGCCATGTTTTACTTAATTTTAATCTTGCTCTATGCCAGCGCCTAACTTGGAACCGAGTCCAATCTTTGCTCCTTGACTCAGGTGAGTTAAAGGGAGATCACTGTAATTATGAATTTTGCACCATAATTTCTTTTTTTCTTAGTGAGTTTCTTAGAATTCTTGTCATTAAGTCTTTTTGTTTTAAAGAAATCTGGTTCATGTTGACATGGTTCTTGGGCTATTCTGGAACTTAAGCTCAGCCATATGTGTCTCTCTTACCAAAATTAAGCTGCTCAACACATTATTTGCAGAACTCAGTTTTCAATTGGAGCTTATCAGAGTGTGGCCTCTTGTAACGTGTTTCTTTTTCCGTGACCCTGTAGCTCAGAAATAGGCCAAACAAACAATACAACAGAGGTTAAATATGGTCACAAACTGATATCCATGGCTCTCATTGTGAACACCAAAGCTGATGGGATGGAACAGAGTGTGTCTCTTCTCAACATATTGATGAACAGCTGTAAACAGAAATGGTCTTCTCTCTTTATTGCACTTTATTCCAACACCTAATGCTTCCCTATGGCACTATGTTTGTTGTGTAGTTGTAATTGTTTTGTTCTGTTTTGTTGATGATCATGATGATGATGATGATGAAGATGATGATTATTCTCCTTGTTTTAAAAAAGCCTT
This sequence comes from Mesoplodon mirus, assembly GCF_964341445.2. Classification (NCBI taxonomy): domain Eukaryota; kingdom Metazoa; phylum Chordata; class Mammalia; order Artiodactyla; family Ziphiidae; genus Mesoplodon; species Mesoplodon mirus. The sequence continues at coordinate 181,488,830 of NC_138980.1, forward strand.
AAGAATTTCTAGCTAAATGCTATTTTGTCTTAGAAATAGGCTTCAGTCCAGGACAATCTCAGACAAATTGCCACCATGTGCCAAAAATGTTTTAAAAAATATATTCACTTTCTGGGCTTCCCTGGTGGTGCAGTGGTTGAGAATCTGCCTGCTAATGCAGGGGACACGGGTTCGAGCCCTGGTCTGGGAAGATCCCACATGTCACGGAGCAACTAGGCCCGTGAGCCACAACTACTGAGCCTGCGCGTCTGGAGCCTGTGCTCCGCAACAAGAGAGGCCACAATAGTGAGAGGCCCATTCACTGTGATGAAGAGTGGCCCCCGCTTGCCACAACTAGAGAAAGCCCTTGCACAGAAACGAAGACCCAACACAGCCAAAAGTAAAATATATATATATATATTCAGTTTTTAATTTAAGGTCATAGGTAGGTTTCAATTACACTCCTAAGGAAGCAGTAGAAGTGACAGAAGTGTGAGCCTACACTTGAAAATAATTATAATGATATCTTACATGAAACTCATGTTTTAGAATCTTTCCATGTTCTCCTTCACAAACTATTTCACTAGATGGTCAAAAACACCCATTGAGATAATGGAGGACAGTAGTTATCCCTCAGCACTTCTTCCTGAGAAAGTGGAGCCTCAGCCAGTCTCAACAGCTGTACCAGTAACTCAGTTGTCTGGATACAATGCAGTGACTCATCTGTGGAGGCAAAGAGGTTCTCGCTTCTGTAGGATATCAAAAGAAGCATCATCATGTCCACGAGTGTGCATTTTAGTAAGTTACAAAATGTGTTAATTTAAAAGATATTCATTCAAATATGTGGACCCTATTTTGATATTGACCCAGGCCCAGAAAGTATGTACTCTAAGCTATAGGAATAAATAAACTGTGCATCACCCTGTATATATGCAATTTGATTTGACAGACTGTATAATGCTCTAGAAAAGATGGTGAGGTGTGTGATAATTTGTTTTATTCTTTTAAAATAAATAAAGTCCAGAGTCTTCTCTCTCAAACCCAACTCATTATATTCGCACAGTTTTCTAGACCCTACAGGTTTTGTTCTAAAAATTATTTCTATTGATGGGTCTTCAAATGCAAGTGTACATTATAAATTATTCTTTGGAGATACTTAGGATGTCTTTCACTAGAAGATAAAATGACTTACTCTTTCTCAACAAATAAGGAGGGATGGTAAATAGCACATGATTTCCAAGCTGAGAGACTATGGGCGGTGGTGGGGCTGCCCTGTGCCTTATTTATAATGTGTTTCAAGAAGACAGTCATTGGGTCCTTCACAGAGACGGGGTCATGCTGAAAACTGGGAAGAACATTCTATAAAAAAATATCCAACATTGCATCTTTATCTTACTCACATATCTGATGCAATTAGTACCATCTACTTGATGAGGTCAATTTAGAAAAGTCCTGTGGAATAGATTCTAATGCAACTGTATTCTTTTCTCATGCTTAGTAACTCTTTACCTAATTCAATGTGCTTTTCTGTATATTTGTCAGGAGAATATTAATGTATTACTTTACGATTTCCACCACCTTCCTAATTACTACTTCTTGTTATTTCTTTTCAGTGTAACATCACCTCCCAGCAGAAGCAATGAAATGGGGTTTAGGAAAAAAAAAAAAAGGAAAAGAAAAAAAGCAAATCCTGTATTATATCATCGTCTGGAGAGCATGATGGTTTCTGCTGTGTTAATTTACACTAAAATCCATGACCCGGGAGCCTGATTGATTGCCAAGGGCAGAAATCCAGCCCCTGGCCTAGTTTATTTTGTGAACTGTAGCCTCAGATAGCACTGCAAGCCACAGTGATATTGATTTGATATACACTAGATGGCTCTTTATGCTCTTTGGGAAATTTATTGTGCCGAGTCAGAACCCCGGCAGCCGGGGAGAAGCCGCTCTTTAAATTGAAGAGTGCTCTCATGGTTTGACCCCTGGGCCGCTCAGGTTACCGAGTGGCCTGGGTGAGGCTAGGTCGGAGCAGACCCCGGGGACCAGTGCTCATCAGTTTTGAATGTCAAATCCCTTCAGAGGACCTGAGTTATTGCTAATAGGAGCTTGCTGGGGTCTATGACATTTGGATGCCCTATAAGTTAAACATCATAACACTTTCTTCATGTCAGAATCTTTTAAATGATGGTTCAGCACAGCACCTTTGCTCTGTCTGCTTAGCGCTAGTCTGCCACACAATATGAGGTGACCTGCCTCGAAGCAGGAAGATCAGCACAGCTATTATGAGCCGAAGAGCTACAATGGCACCAATCTCCCCATGCTTATAAATTAGGAGGCTTGTCATGGGAGCCCCAATTGCGAGAACATTGTTGCCATCTTGTTTCTGCACAATCAAAACCTGGTGGCCTTTGGCAACCCACACAATAAAAGTTAGGATGCAATTCTGATCTTGATAGCTTTTACTATGTTTCTTGGGGGAAGGTAGGCTTGTGCTAGATAAAAGATGGACAGAGAGAAACATCACTTTTCATGGGCATCTTACACATGAAATAGAAAAGAAATCATTTTTTTAGAACAATTTGCAATCATCCTGCTCTTAGGGAGGGATGCTATGCTTATAATTTCTAATTTCTTCAGAAAAATATTCCAGAATGGACCATTGTCACTTTGGTAACAGATGACTCAATCCATTTCCATTGGCTTATGATGACAAATTCTAACTTTGGAACTGCTGGAATACACATGAGCGTCATCTTACTTAAGGCATGGAAACAGACTCCTGACTCTGGCAAATCACATTTCTAGGACACAGCTTTATAAAGACAATCCTGACTGTCTGTTGGAAATTTCCTACTGCTAGGAACTGTAGACAGTAAAAGCTATAGCTGCACTGAATTTCCCCTAATAAATAGCTAACTATATTTTATTGGAAACCAGTGTGATCTTCTATATTATCAGAGTAGCTTGATAATAGGGTCACAAGTTAATGACAACCTATGGAGAAAACAAAACAAAACAATTCCAAGTCAGATTCCATTTGGCTTGTCCTTAATCTGCTTACATACTATTATTTTAATGTCCTCAAAAAGTCCTCCTAAGCGTTTTTAATATTACACTGCCAAGGTGCCTGAAATAAAATCCTATAATTAAGTTTTCTTCTGGATGCCTTGAGGAGGTACAAATATCTTAATTAGGTGGAATAAAAGAGAGCTTAACATAAAAACATTGAAAGTCAAGAAATAATGCATTAAAGCCAACAATATCATTAGCAGGTATGGGATATCAGAAATTAATTTGTTGGGGAAGAAACCTCCACACAAGCGTGGTATACAGGCAGGAGCTCTCTGCGAGAGTTGGGAGATGCAGGTAAGAAAGTCCAAGGTTTTGACCCTCGTGAGTGAAGGGAGTAGTCATGTTGACTTTGCCTCTGAATACCTCAGTGTCCTTATCTGTACAATGAAATTAATAATAAACTTCAAAAGATTGATGTGATTACAAAATGGGATAAAATGTGTAAAGGTCTATGTCTAGTATAGAACTGTTACTGATGTTCAGGAGGGCAGGCCTGTATGAGTTTGCTCTAGCTGCTGTAACAATGCACCAACCAGTGAGTGTCTTAAAGAGCTGAAATTTCTTTTCACAATTCTGGAGCCTGGAAGTCCCACATCAAGGTGTTAACAGGGTTAGTTTCCTCTAAGGCCCTTCTCTTTGACTTGTAGATGGCTGTCTTCTCCCTGTGTCTTCCCATGGTCTTCATTCTGTGTGGGTCTGTGTCTTAATCTCTTCTTATATGGACATCAGTCATATTGGATTTGTGTCCACCCAAATGACCTTATTTTATCTTAACTACCTCTTTAAACACCTTATCTCCAAATACATTCACATTTTGAAGTACTGGGGAATAAGACTTCAATGTCTGAATTTGAGCGGTGAGGGGCACAATTTAGCTCATAAACAGTCTTTTATGATAAGGTACAATGTGTCCATGGGGTCTCATACATATTGTTTATTTCTTATTTTTGTTTTATCTCCCTGATGTTGCTGTTAATATTTTTTATATTACTCCATCAGCCCATATATTTATAGAAGACATCTAAAACACACATGGGCAAAAAGAGAAAATGGAACAAATAACATCTATAATTCTACCACTCAGAGAAAAACACTGAATTAAAGCTTTGATGCATATCCTTCCCTTGGCATATGTACACATGTAAATAGACTTTTAATAAAAATGGAATTGTACCATATAGAACCTGTTTCTTTTTTTACTTAACAAGTCATTAACATTGTTCAGTGCCACTGCAAATAGAGCTACCTCAGAATTTATAATAATGACAGAGCATTTCGCTATAGAGAGAAACCATAATTTATTTATCCAATCTCATAAATTCCAACATTTAAAATGTTTCCGTATTTTGCTCTCGTCAACAATGCTGCTAGGCACATATTTTTTTCTGATGTCCTTGTGAATGTGTTCAGTTATTCCCTGAGGCTGTTTCTCTGGGTATTCACTCCATAAATAAAAAGAGAGTGCCTCTCCTGTAGTGTGATGGACTGCATCAGATGTCATGAGCACCTATTACGGGCACTCTCGCTGCCAAGTGCTGGTAAATGTGCAACCATACCACACCGGCCCTGTAGGAGCTTATGCCCAAGAAGGAAAAATAAGACAAGGGAAAAGCCACTGCCAGTCCCGCCGAAGGCTGGAGAGGGGTCATCTGAGGTGCTATGGAAGAACCTAGTAGGGGCTGCTCAGGCTAGCAGAACTTAGCTCCAGATCACAGCCTGGAATTGTCTGTCCCCAAATCCGACTCTATGTGGAGAAATGTCAGAGACTCCCCTTCCCCATGGTCATGTGCCTTCATTCACAAGCTTAGTGGATGGCATGGGTTTACACACCAAGGAGTGGCACTAAGAAGCTACCGTGTTTCCTTTGAAACAACTACATCCTTGAAGGTAGTAATTGAGATATTTGATAATAATTGAAATGTTTTGAAAGGTTCAAATATCATCTATTTTCTCAGTGCTGAAACATCTATAAAGGCAATGTGGTTTATTAGCCTCTGGAAACACATTAAATAGTTAGCCCATCTGAGTTTCCTGACTTAACAATATATTTTTTTCATTAAATTTCAATTGAATGACTTTTCTAAATTTAGTGGACACATTTTTTTCTCAGTGAAATTAATAATGTTGTTTATTTACAGCTTCATGAGGAAACAATGGCTTGAAAGGGACAAGTCACTGTCCAAAACCTGAGGCAAATTCAGAAATCCCCCTTCTTATCCAGACTAATGTGTGTGATGAAAAACCATTGCCATGCTTGAGCGACCACAGTTGATGGTTAAGTTCAATACATGCCAAACTCTGGTTCAATTCAAAGGATCTCAAAAGGAAGTGGTTAGACAGTCACCAAGATCCCCTAAGAAATATTTATCTCCCCCTTAAGAGCCTTTTAAAAAAAAATTTTATTGAGGTATAGTTGATTTACAATGCTGTTAGTATTACATGTACAGCAAAGTGATTCATATATATATATATATATATTTTTTTTTTCAGATTATTTTCCATTATAGGTTATCACAAGATACTGAATATAGTTCCCCGTGCTATACAGTGGGTCCTTGTCTATTATCTATTTTATATATAGTAGTGTATATCTGTTAACCCCAAACTCATAATTTTCCCTCCCACACTTCCCCTTTAATAAGCATAAATTTCTTTTCTATGTCTGTGAGTCTGTTTCTGTTTTGTAAATAAAGTCATTTGCATTATTTTTTAGTTTCCACATATAAGTGATATATGGCATTTGCCTTCATTTATAAGTGCTCTATAATTCATGTTATTTTTACTCATTTTTTCCCAACTGAATTCATAATTTTGAAATATGCCTAATAGTTTTCATTTAAGAGTGTTTTTTTAAATTATGCTATATAATTTAAAATAGAATTTGGATGAAAGGTATACATAAATGTCTCGAACGTAACTTGGACCTCACAGAGAAATCACCTGGGCTGTACAGAGGTAGGATGCTCAGTGGGGAGATAAACCCACAGGTTGTGCCCTACCTTAACTGAACAGACCTGAGCTTCTATCCCATCTCTGCTGTGTGGGTGTTAGGGCATTTCCATGCATTTCCCAGAATCTCTGTTTCTTTATCTGTAACCTTCTTACCTACCATCTACCATCTAGAATTAAATGAGTCATCCTAGGTTGTGTCTTCTGCACACAACCCAGTCTGTTTCTCTTTTTCCTCTCCCCCAAGCCCTCAAGAAACGTGAGCTAAAATATAGAATTTATATAACTTGAAAAAATTCCAGTTCTAGCAATTGTTGCATATAAAGATGCATATGTGTATGATTATACATATATGATCACTGAAATGTATGAGGCTGGAGACAACATATGTTTATCAACTAGGTATAATTACTCTTCCTTTGTTGTAGCCATTTTATTGATTCTAGAATCCAGCACAATGCTCTCCAGTTAATATTGGCAGAGAAGAAATAAATGATGGTGAAGTAGTAGACTGCCTTAGAAATACACATCCCGAAGAGATACAAACGGTGCCCGAGGGTGATGCCTGATGCTGAGTCTTTCCAGTAAAGAATGAAAACCAGAGAATCTCAGTGGACTCATGATGGATGCCCACAGCCATGCTGTGTCTGAGATAATTCTCAGAATTAAGTTGGGAGAAGTTATTTTTCAGATGGGAAAGTGAGTACTTTGGGATCAAGAGAATGGATTTGAGAAGGAACGTTAGTTGACTAAGGTGACACAACTCATTACCAGCAAAGTCAAGACCACAATCAAGGCTTCTTACTCCAGTTCAACAGATGCTGTACAAGCAGTCCGTGGATAGACGTGAATGACCATATACATTCCACAGGGAGAAAGGATGTGCTGACAACCTCAGTTATGAATCACTTCCATGGTCATTATAAAACACTCCTCCTTATCACTTTGGATACCTTTGCTCTCTGTCCTTTCTGGGAGTGCAGTGGTAAGTTTCCAGGTCCCATCAACAAGGAGCCCATGTAAGCCCAGCACTGCCCATGACAGAGTAACCCACATGCTAGGTGGTGGCCGTGTTGACGGATTGCACTAGCTCAGCTGTGTGCCTCAGAATGTTTGTAGGCAGAAAAATTCCTGAAAGAACTAGAAATTTATATCCAGCTGAGGAAAGGAAAACAGAGAAAAGAGAGGTAGAATACAGACCGTGAAAGCACAGTTTCCATCTGAAGGCAATGTTGTGGGTTAAGAGCTCTCCCTAAATTCCTCAAATCAGCAAACATACATAGAAATATGATTGAAACCACATGCAGTTTTGGATGAGGATGTGGACCACGGTAATGAGTCATGACCCCTACTAGCATCGTGGATGAATAGACGGGCATTTCCCTGTGGGTGGGAACATCCGTTTCATCTGACACAGCACATGCCTTCTTTGAGTTCAGTGATAGACCCCTTTCCCCTGGAATTCATTTTGAGTGGGGGGTGGATCCTGGGAATGTGTATTTTTAGAATATTCCCCAGGTCAATTAAAGTACAGCTCAATAGAGAAATCATCTTCTAAATTATGGTTTGCTCTAAAATGCTGAATTTTCACATGATAGTTCTCTTAGTCTAGTCAGACTGCTATAACAAAATACCATAGTCTGGGTAGCTTATAAAGAGTAGAAATTTACTTCTCACAGTTCTAAAGGCTGGGAATTCCGAGAGCAAAGCACCGCATGGTCCAGTGAGGGCCCCCTTCTTGGTTTATTATAGACTGCATCTTCTCTGTCCTCACATGGCAGAAGGGGCAGGGGAGATCTCTGGGGTCTCTTACTTATATAAGGACACTAATCCCATCATGGGGGCTCTGTGCTCATGACCTAAGTCATCTCCCAAAGACCCCACCTTCTCATACCAGCATCTTTAGTGGTTAAATTTTCAACAGATACATTTTGGAGGGACACAAACTTTCAGACCGTAACATTACTTTTACATGTAAAATATAAAATCTAATTTAAACATGGTTGTGAGGACCAGTGATAAAGCTCTTAAGGCCCCAGGACAAATGCTAACACTTGGTAGGATGACGGTTGCTCCCCCCATCCACGTCCCTGATCACACAGTGGATACAGCTGGCCTTTGGCATCAGCTGGAGGTGTGGAAGGTCAAGGTCTGAGCAGAGTCTCCCAGGCAGTACCACGTGCAAACCCTGGCTCTCCTACAGGGTGCCCTTGAGCACATCACTCTGTCCTGTAAATAAGGAGGGCAAGGAAAGAGATGAAGTTTGAGCTCATCTTGTAGATGAAGCAATGGAGAGTCACCTAATGGAAAACCAACTGGAAACAGTGATATTCTAGAAGAAAATACAAAAAAGGCCAATTGGACACAGAATTGAGGAAGAAGGAGGCCAGAGAGAAGATTCAGGGAAATCTGTCCTTTGTGGTGGGGTCAAAAGTTGGCATCTTTGATCTAGAGGACTCGGGAGAGACCAAGACTTGATGGTGGACAATAGGCTTGCTTTCCACAGTGTAGAATTTAACGTGGGGACTGACAACAGGGCTTTGAGTTGAACAGGACACATTGTCAGGATTCCAGATCTGACCTTCATAAGAGAGCTCAGGGCAAGAGATACATATGGAAGGATGATCTTCATACAAATGGGTCTTCAAGTTGAAGCTGCCCTTGTAGTAACATTTTCTATACAAATAATCGGTTTTCTCCAGAACTGCACTCAGCCTGTTTATATATACAGTTAGAAGAAGGAGCAGTCACTTTCTTATGAAAAGTATCATTGAACTTGGAATTGTTTTATGATTCAAGGATTTGATAAAACTATTTCATTTTTAATAGATGCAGATGATTTTAGAGGGAGAATTTCATTTCTTTATATTTAATTAATAGAAACTCTTGAAGGAAGAAGAATCATAAATAAGAGATGTGAAAGAGGAACATGAAGGATGTGGAGATGAGGATTAATAAAGAACTAGTCACAGACTCTCCACATTGCCCATGGAATTTGCCCTTCATTGTGGATGGTGTGAGTGGCCCTCAGGATCCCCTGATTAGAACAATCACCTAGGCACCAATTAAAATGACAAGTTTTAGAGCCACTTCCCCAGAGATGCCCATTGAGGAGACCTGGGGAGAGAGGTGGTTCGTATTAGGAAACCTAGCTGTCACAGAGATCCCCCCATGCCGCTCTCAGAACCACCTGGACAGCTTGTTTAAACAGAGGGATGGACCCCCTTCTAGGGACTCCAGCTCAATCTGCCTGGGTGTCACCCAAGAATCTGCATAGCTGACAATGAACCCAGGTGAGTCTAACGCTGCTGGTATCCAACAGATGATCTTTGGGAACCACTGCCATAGCATATGCCTTTTTTTCAGGAGAAAATAATGTTCCTGCCAGTCACCGTACTCATGAGCTTACTCCTTGGGTGTCTTTGTTCAGCAGGTGCCACATGGAGCTTCAGCCCCTCCCGCCTCCTCCTGCTCATCACCTGGCACTCTCAATCAAGGTATGGAAGGCACACTTGGACAGGGGGAAAGGGAGCCTGGGAGAGGGACTCACAGCAGCCCTCGAGTGCTTTCATAATCGACATATATCTCCCAAGGCTATCTGCACTGAAGAGGAAGAGTGGGCCTGGCAATATCAAAGAAATGCATTTCTAGTGACACAGTTCTAGTTGAGGAGGGGAGAGTCTTGTGGACAAGGAAGAGTCCTTTCACATTGTGATGAAACACAATTTCCACCTCTAAATCTAACCCTCAACTGTGCTTATTTGCCTGATATTTAACTCTCATTTCCCTACCTATTTTTTTTAAAAAGTATGTATGTATGCATTTATTTGTTAGAGTGTCCATTTTCTCCCTTAATTTAATATACAACAATTTGGAGGATACTAAAAAGTAATTTCTACATAAAATGTTGCAAATTTCAACTGACAGTGCCAGTATCATGCCACTTGTAAATCTGATGGCCCCTGAGCACTAATTTCTTCTTCCCTTCATAGGGTCATCTCTGTCTTATCGTCAGCTCATGGTAGGCAGAACACGATGGGGATATTTTATGAGTGCCCCCCAGGTGCCAGGTGCACGCAGCCCTGCCTTCTCCTCCATTGTACTGTGAGAAAAGCAGGCTGGTAGCAATGGACCCAGGGCTCTGGCTGGTTACCTGTCCTGACACCAGGCTGATTCTCACAGATGGACCCATACTTGGGCAGGTGAGGCCCGGAGAAGCTCTCTCCTTTTACTCAGCATTGAAATCTCTGAAATAAGACAATGCTGCATTCCATCTTAAACACATTCAAGACTTCCTTATTTGCCTGTCATATCTTTTTATTCTGAATATGAATTCACATTTATAGCTTTACTATTAATTCATTTGTTCAATTTTTGGGATGAGGTACAGGTAAAACAAAAATTTCATGCGGACTATTTCATACTTTTTTCTTCAAATTATACTAATAAGTTTCATAATTCTAATTGGTAAGTTTGCCCTTAAACCTTTTTTCTTCCCCAGAAATACCAGTGGAGCACATTTTTTTCAGGAACATAAATTTTCGAAAATCCTAAAATTACTACACATTAAACCATAAGAAAGCATATTAAGTGAATATTGGGAGTCTGTCTGGCTTACAACCAGGAAGCATGGAAATTAAACCTTTAGGCCTAAAATTTGACATAACTTAAAAGTTCTACATTAGAGTTAGACTAATGGTGTTTTTCCCAAGTTGGTTTTCAAAAACTCTTTTACGCTTTGAATTATGAAGGGATAAAATACCCCCAAAAGAAATACAGAGCTGCAGGGTGATGATTAATTTTTTAAGATTCTTTGCCAGCTTGTACAAAATTCTACACCTCTCGTTCAAAACTGCCTCTATTTAAAGAGAAAGATTGTTTCTCAGAAAATTTAGCTCCTTAGAAATAGTCCCTACAGTTGAATTATCCAATAAAACATGACTGTGTTAGCATTTGAAGGAGGGGGAGAATTAAGAAACTGATCTTATTTTCTGGCTTTTCCTTTTTTAACTTTAGAACTTTAGGATCAGTAATTCTCTCTAAAATACAATGACATTGGAAAGAAATGTCAAATATACGTATTTTCATCTCAGCCAGATTAAGAAGAGCAATGAGAGCAGATGGACACATGAGGTGTAAAATACACTAGCAGAGGTTGACCATCAGCTGCCTGGTTTGTCCATCCCTGAGACCTCGACTCTTAAAATATGAAGCATTTTCTGCTGATGAAGCAAGTTTCATTTCTTTGATATGGGAAGCCGTAACCTCTTTTCATAACAATAAAACAAGGATTTGGATCGGTATACTTTCTTACTAGATGTATGTGTTAAATAAAACAATAATTCATTTAGCAGTTGAAAGATTTCTAGTGAAATATGGGCCCACTGGAACATTCGATTCATTACTGAGTTGAGTATGTGCATAAAACTTTAATTTGATTATTATACTCTACTTACAGCAGCTTTCCCAATGTAGAAAAATGTAACTGTTGGGGGAAAATGATTAGATATAATTTGCTTAACCCTATCCACACATCTAGATGAAAATATAAAAGTGAATAAATTCAACATTTTGCCACTCAAGGTGAGATATTGGTTAGAAATTGATATTTTTTAAAATTTGATGTGAATATTAATCATTGAATAGAGATATGGCTTCCAGCTGATGCTTTTCTGGCAACAAATCACTGACCTTATCAGTTCCCGGCAAAATAACTGCTCCAGCTTGACCATGGCCTTGAGTGGCCCCTTGGCTTTTGGAGCCTAGTTCCTAGACACGTCCATTTCCTTACATTTAATTTCAACCAGGGATTCTGTCTCGAGAGTTTGTCCCAGATGACCAGTTGGCTGCTTCAGACCTGTGGATATCTGCCACATCATTGTTGGCTTCCATCTGGGGCTTTCTCCCCAATATAAAGTTTGGTGTCATTAGGAAGAAGGACAGGAATTCCTTGGCCCCTGTTTATGAGAAACAGGCTCCCAGCTCCCCTGCACTCCCTCTCATGTGCCACACTATCCCAGACATCCTCTGACCCATCTTTTCCTTTGACTTGCAATCAGTGAGAATTTCAGCCAGTGATAATGCACATGGAAGCCAACAAACACAACTGGAAATTGAAAAATTGTGCTAATTTTGATCTGATCTTTACAGCTCCTAGACTGATCCATTTAATAGTGCTCATTCCTGGTTTGATCAACTTCTTTGGCAACAGACTGAAGTTCATTAGACATGAACCAGCTCTACCCAGAGCTGCACTTGCTAAGAGAATTGGGGGCTACGTAGACACAGAATTCCCACCCCTGTTTCATTTGCACGTGATTCTGCAACAAGAATATTTTTCCTTGCCTTACATCACGTGAGCAAATCAATTCTGGCAAGCAGGGGCCACTGATGACTACCTTATGAGACTTCACATGAATCTATTTCCAAATGCTTTGTGATAATATATTTCATTAATGAAACATATTTTTGACCACAAAATTTGAGCCAATGGCTTAACAGCAAAGTCAGAAAATATTAGCTTAGAGCCATGGTGATTTAGTCACTCTTGATGAAACTAACCACATTTTACATTCAGTTGAAAGAGCAAAGGGCTACAAATGATGTATTTAAACATCTCACACCTTGCCTGGTGACTTGGAAAATGAGAGTACAGCTGAAAATGCGATGCCTAAATAAAAGCTGTGATGAAAACAAAAGATACTATCGCCTTTGAGAAAAAGTGCTGCTTTCAATGCATTTGAAAGTTTTGTTCTTTGCTACCTCACTTTTCACATTTAGTGACAAGTTTTTTTTTTTTTTTTTCAATGTCACACATTGTAAATCGAAAGACTCTTTAAGGGCTGGAAAAAGCCCATGATGGGGCCCAGACTTCGTTCCACCTCCTTGCAACTATGGCACTAGATAATTATTCATACCTTCCCGACACTCCCTCATGTTTTGGGTGTTATAATTAGGGGTCTGTATTAGAAATAAGGTAGTAAAGTCTCATTAAAGAATGACTGAGTTTGTGTGCCAGAATATTGGACTAGAAGGGCTACTTTTTGTTGGGTTTTTATTATAACATGTGCTACATTAACTCACTCACCTTTAAAAGCTATTTTTCCCCTCTATTTGGAGGTTGTCCAAACATTTTTAAGTTGTTTCCTCATTTTTACTGATTATAGGAAAACCTCAATCATGTCCCTAAACTCACATTTGAATAATAATAAAAAATCATATTTTACAGCAACAGTGTTGGCAGGAGGTTAAAATATCTCTTTGAAAAGCACTTACTCACTTATTTTTATTTTTCAAGAATCACAAGGCAGCCTGACTTAACTGAGACAGGTGGTTAGCTTTAACTCCAATTTGTTTTATTTGAAAAGAAAGAAAAAAACACCTTAGTTGGGGTCTTAAAGAATGTAACTTGAGTAAGTACATAAAAATAAAAATGAGGCACACTTCATGGAATTTTCGGGTCTAAGGCAAAATATTTCAGGTAGAGAAGAACTCAGAACCCTCTGATACCCAAAGACTGTTGGGTGCAGGAAACTGAGAGCTTGCCCCGATTTGCCCATTCACAACATGTTAGCAGGTTTGGCCAGTTATAACCAGGGAAGCTTGTACAGTTTTTGAAGAGCTAGAATCTACAGTGCCCATAGTCTTTAATAGGCACTAGATGAATGAGTTCTATAAGAGAGGGGCAAACTGAGTGATGTCTGGGTTCACCCCCACCTGTTGGGTTTCCTCAGCCCTGGGTTCTGTTTAGACACAACCATGGAAATGCTTGTCCCCAACCCCGTGTGACTGAGGATGGACAGAGATATTTTTGAAGCATTTTGGAATCAATAATTGGTCACAGGAACATGAGGATGACTTGTGTTTATGTGTTTTCTATAACTACTCACCCACCCCAGACATCTGTCCTTGTAGACCCTTCTAGAAACATTAAATACAAATAGAAACAAACAAGGTCAACTCCATATGGTGCCCTCCCATTCTGTTTTCAGGATACAGCTCACATTTTCTCTCTGTAGCTTTTCTTTCTTCCTGCCTTCACCTCCTTCTCCACCCCGAGCAGACATACCCTTCCACCCCTGATTGCCAGCTCCATGACTTTTGCATACTTAAATGATGAAATTTGTCACAGGGTATTTTAAATATTTATATATCTGGTCTGTCTCTTTGCTGGACTGTGGGCTCCTGGGAAACATGGTCCTGAATAGGACATAGTAGATATTGTCCTTGTACATAGTAGATTTTCAATACAGGTGGTGTAGGGAAAAAAATCAAGAATGGAGGACAAGATAGAATAAAGATGACCCCCCTCATAAAATTTATAAATTTCCATGGACTAGTTAAGTAAACAATTATATAAACCCATCATTGCCTTGTATCTTATTTTAATAGTAGTCTAAAGAATGTTTCCATTCCCTGTTATCATGACTCCTTTCTTCCAAGTGTCTGATCGTTGCCTCTTTGAAATGTTGTTCCACTTTCAAAAATATTCTCAGGTTATTAATTCAGTGGTTGAGAATTCTAAGGATTAATCATAATAACATTAGTGATTATGAGTGACAAAGGATCTGTTGTAGGTCTAATGCCTTGGGTACACAAAACACCTGCAAGAGTATCATGCCCAGGCTTCCCTGGTGGCCCAGTGGTTGAGAGTCCGCCTGCCGATGCAGGAGACACGGGTTCGTGCCCCGTTCCGGGAAGATCCCACATGCCGCAGAGTGGCTGGGCCCGTGAGCCATGGCCGCTGAGCCTGTGCATCCGGAGCCTGTGCTCTGCAACAGGAGAGGCCATAACAGCGAGAGGCCCGCGTACAAAAAAAAAAAAAAAAAAAAAAAAAAAAGAGTATCATGCCCACAACTGGAATTCCCAGAATGTGACATCCCTGGAAGAAAGCCTTGATCCTCCACTGGTCCCCCAGCACTTGACACATAGGACAAGCCCCATCAATGTCTGCTGAATGAATGCCATATTGATGTGAAACCAAGGCTCAGAAAAGGTATTTTCTTCTCAGTTCCCAACTGAGGTAGGACTACTTCTGACTCTCCGGTCAAATGCCCCAGAGTAGGTCAAGTGCCATGAATTCCTGTATTTATCAGCCACTTGGAAACTTTGATCATGCCGAGTTATACATGTAACTCTAAATCTTGCTTGTTGTGGGACCCAAAGTTAATTTTACTCTTGAAAGTGGTTGTCTATGTCAATTAGACTTAACCCTAAAACAGCCTTACCGAAGTGAAGCATTTTAATAACACTATCAAAGAAATTAGAAAGGCTTATTAATGCCCACCCCACAATCTGATAAAAAACCCAACACCTGTCTCAATGAAGAGACCCATTCTCATAGATAAAGACAGTATACAGCAATCCTTATATATTGTTTATTTATCAAAATGTTCTTGTTTGGCAAACACGAAATGAAGGAATTCCACTCCTTGTGAGATGCTGTTCTAAACTTACGGTGTCATCTCTACAAAATACACCTCAATCAGAAGGAGCTATAATGTATTTCTTACTAGATATATGGTTACTAAACTACTCAATAGCAATTTTACCAAACTTCTGTCACATATTTACTTCATAGTCCTACATATAAATATGGCCAGTCCTTGTAAGTCTTATATCCAATTATAGCAAACTGGAGATAAATATATTGAATGCATGCCCATGATTCATATGACTCTATATCTATAAATATGGATTCTAAGGTGATTACTTTCCTTTGCATTTTATCTTCTCTGAAATTGACGTGCAACTTTCCATCAGTGGTGTCATGTAATCACTGCAGGCCTGGATGGAGATTGGAGTCTTCTGAAGAGGATTTGCATTTCGACTATTTGTAATCTGGGAGCCCATCATCTTTAAACCATTTTGAGATAAATTCTCGGCCTGAGGATCTTTGTACTTTGCTGGCATTGTGAATTCCAGCTAAAATTCATGTGTATGCCAGCATGAGGTGCCGATTTTTAAAAAGATTTTGTTCTTCTTCCACTCTAGGCCAACTTCGAGATAGGCAAGTATCCTCCCTGTTCGTTGGGTTCTGGCTCTGTTTTTGTTCACCTTCACACTGAGGCCATGACTCTTTGATCAGCCCGCTATGCTATCCTACAAGATTGTTATATTAGGACATTTTTCTTAACAGTACATAAAATAAATGTACACTTGCAGCTCAATATGACCCATTTGTCATAAATTAAGTCAAATTTAAATGGAAAGTTATTAAATACTGACCTACACCTCATTAATTCCTTAAGGAGATTACGTGAAC